>NC_141022.1:29465000-30665000 GCF_052040795.2 Danio rerio | reverse complement strand
TACAATCTCAGTAAAGCTCCAAGTGATTTTAACAAGAGAGAAGTTAAAGGCCTACAAGTCCTTGGATGCCAACAATTTAGTTCTGTGTGGTCATGTGCAAGAAAAAATGTTCCATGATTACCAGATTCAAAACTAGTGCTAAAAACCGAGGTTCTGCCTAGCCAAAGACAAGGAAAGAAGACAGATCGATACAAGGCCTGGGCAAAACAACTGCATTCTGACAGCTAACTGAACCTGTATGGCAGGGTATGTGAACTTACACAAAGAGGTAGAGTTGGTTTTATATTCGCACATTCAGACTTTCTCCTTAATAATATAATTTCATAAAAGTATTATTTGCAAACTCTAAATAGCAAAATCATATTAGCAGCCAATGACTTTTCATGCACAACATTGTTCACAGGCAAATAAACAGTGTTAATGTTGTTTTTAAAACACACTTGCAGGTTATTTCAGACTAATATTATAGAACATTCAAAGTGTCGTGGTAAACAATATAGGGAGTGTGTCACAAGTTGTAACTGAATGAATGTGTGAATATAAAACCAACTTTACCTTAATAACTTACACTTTCACGTTTCATTTTTAGCATTCAGTGTCCACAGTTTATTTAACCATGTGTTGCTGAAATTATTGCAAACTTCTTATGCAGAGCTGCAGTCTAGGCGCCGGAGGCTGGAGAGTGCTGGATGTCTATCGTGGAGAAGCTGCAGGTCACCAGCAAGTGTTCAGGCTGGCCCACGGGATCAATGCGAAACTCGTCTGTCACTAGTTTTCAAAGTTTTGCTTCTAAAAACTCTTGTTGTTGTTTTTTTTTTTTGGTTAAAATGTATACTGTAAATGTATGCTTAGATTAAGCCATAAAAAGGTTTCATTCCCTAGAATCAACTAGAGCTGCTTGGATATTTGCTGCTTGTTTTTCAACATAAAGAACCTTACGAGCTGCAAGTTGCACAGAGCAGTTGTGATTGGCTGAGTTTAATCATTTCCCTGCTCCTCCCGAAGCTGATGTCTGATAAAACCGGTACAAATAATTGCACGCTGGACCTGACTTTGATTTTGAAACACGTTTTCCATAATTGCCCCAACCCTTATAATCCCTGTGTTGTGTTTAATCCCTTCATTTTTTATAGACATTATATAATCATCATTTAGGAGTGCAGATAATTACAGAAACCTTCAGAGCAAATCAAACGATTCAAAAGACGATGCGCAACCACACAGGTTTATGCTGTGAATGCATTGGCACGAAAACCACAAGACAGTTATCCCATTGTGGAGTAGTTTCATGTAAGTTGAAAGAAAAAAATGTCTCAACACAATGTAATGATCAAGAGCTGCAGGTCATTCTTTGAATGCTGGCTTTGACAAATTCAGTGAGGAAGAAAATAACTCAGAAGAAACTCCAAGGCTTTGTGAGAGCAGGTCAGGGGTCTATGAAGTAGGTGTTTAACCGAAGGTACGACAGTCTAAGAAGTCCAGTCATTTGGAGTCATGCAGGCTTGTCATGAACATTTATTGCTCCTGGCATTTAGTTCTATATAGTCAGAGCTCCAATTTGATGCTACAGGGGTGTTTTATGCTTCATGCTAACTTAACAGTTCAATGCCTCAATGTTGTTCTGCAATTACTGGAGTCGTTTTGAAAAAAAAAAAAGGATATTTACAGTATGTTTGTCCAGAAAATAGAAAGAATGAAATTTAAGCTAATAAAAAAGCTTCAGTTTTACAAATGTATGAATATGAACATCTTGCAGAAACACATGTGACACAGTTCAGATGCAAAACCCTCTAAATCTGTCAGACCTCTTTATTTTATTATTATTATTATTTATTATTATTTTTTTTTTGTAAATGAGCATTTTCTATGAGGACCCTCTGATAAGGTTCAGAAGTTTATTTAGAGGTTTGCATATATATATATATATATATATATATATTTATATATGCAATAATATAGGTTGTGTATATATATATATATATATATATATATATATATATATATATATATATATATATATATATATATATATGCAATAATATAGGTTGTATATATATATATATATATATATATATATATATATATATATATATATATATATATATATATATATTTATATGCAATAATATAGGTTGTATATATATATATATATATATATATATATATATATATATATATATATATATATATATATATATATGTATGTGTGTGTGTGTATATATATATATATATATATATATATATATATATATATATATATATATATATATATATATATATTAATTTTTTGCAAACCTATAAATATACCTATACCTTTCGAGACAAGATAATATAATTAGTTGAAAACTCACAAAAAAAATGCAATTAGAAATATTTTTTTTCCAAACAGAAAACACATTACACGAACCACCTAATATAAAAAATACATAAATCTGTCAAGTAAGGGGTGGTTCATTCTGCTGTGGTAACCCCTGATAAACCAGAGACTAAGCAGAAGTAAAATGAAAAAATGAAATTTGTCAAGTAAGTGCATTAATCAATAACTTTAAAATTGATATTAATAAAATCTTAATCTGTTGTCATTTCTGATATTTGGGACTTTGATTTCATATAAGTAGAACAATGCAAACATTGTAAACATTGTAAGCTAAGCTTGTTAGATTCAAATAATTTTGTGTAAAACATCCATATCTGTGCATAGTCTATTTATATTAAAAAGTAATATAATTTATTGAAGTAATATAAATAATGTATAGTTTTATATATTACATTTATCTTTTAAAAAATAGCTTACATGAAACACAAGGTAGGCCTACTGGGCAAAAAGGGGAGGCCTCGCAGACATTTTTAAAAGCTGTCATTCATTCATTCTCACCATACTCAAAGTCTTGGTCTCTTTTTCGGCTAATATTTATCCTCATAGGATCCATGTGGGATAAAAGAACAGCATCTTCATCTTTTGTGAAACAGAGTTGCTGTTTAATGTATAGTAAATCGCACACATTCAAAATAGCGTCACCGAGAAACTGTTATGGATGCTAATGCACTTCTGAGTTGTGAGGTTTGAGGTAAGGTACGTTTTTATTTGCCATCCACCGACAATTGAATAGGCTCATTCAATTTATCAAACTCCATCTTAAAATCTAAATCGGAAGCTGAATAAAACAGTCTCCTCACAAAAGCCAGCGTATCAGCACACTGTTACATTGAAAACATGACTTTCTGGACATGGCGGATTTTGCTGTTAAATGCAAGTGGTGTTTAGAGGCTTTTGCAAACTGCTGCATATCTAAATTACCAAGATATTTTCTGTTTAATAAAACATACTGCAACTTTATCAATTTGATACTTACTAAGTAAAAATGCATTTGAACTCCAAATTCAAGAGTTCAACCTTAGCTGAACATGTTTGGTACGCTGTCCCGGGAGAGAGCCCTGACCCTGAGCTCATAAGATCCTCGAGCCTGGGGCTCCCTTCCTGTTTGCTGGGCGAGAGGGGAGTTTGAGCTCAGGTAGATCTCGAGAACTTCCCTGCTTATTCATGGCAATTGACAAATTAGGGATTGCTATAGAGATATACTGCTGACTGAGACTTCATTTATGGTTCCCTTTTAGTTTGGTAAAATTCACTTATGTCGCATGTGTTTAGTAGCAATGCGGGAATGCCAGCGGCCCTGTGTTAAGGCTGTGGACTCTATTGAGGTACTCTGCCGAGTGTTGGATGCGCTGTGTGGTTAAAGGTGTTATTCTCTGGGATTTGTATATGGATGTAGTTACAGCGATTGAGTGTGCTGATTCTTCAAGATGAAGATAACTGGGGTAAAAAAGTCTGGGTATTTATGGTGACTTAGGAATCATCTGATTGGTGAATCATGCTGGACCAGCCTTGATCAATCATAACCACGTTATTCTCTAAAAATTTATGAGTTTATAAATAAACTTTACATATTGAACATTATCTAAACTCTTGTTGGTTTATTTTACATTAAGCTGGAATAAGAAAGTAATCAAAAGTAAAATCATTTTTACAAGTATGATAAGTATAATCAAATGTAAATTATTCTACTTTTTATTGAACTACTTGAAACAAAATGACATGATCTCATTTTCTAAGTATTTTTCTTTTAAAAAAGAGAGTGTTTCTTGGTAAAAGGCACTCAAATGATAGATTTCATTGTGTCTCCAGTAAATATTTTTCTTTTAGATTTAGCTTTTTTTGCATCAAGAAATGTCTTAAGAAATCATCCTTTAGAAAAAGAGAGAATTTTCTGTTTGGAAAAACAACTACATCAGCACAGTATTTGATAATTTTCCACTTAACAACTCTACTGTTTAATAAAATCTCAGAAATGCCAGTGAAATTTTTAAAAAGAAGGGTAAACATATCACATAGAAAATTGGTGACACCCTCAAACAAACAAATTGTCAATCACTCACTCAGCAATGGCTAACTTTAACTTTTAATTTTCATCTTGTTATTTTTTTGACATTGTGTAAAAAATAGTGATAATTTTGGTGGGTTTGTTTTTGCCTTAATTAGATGTGACAGAGAAAAGCCCAAATGGAAAGTAAAAGAATAGACAGAAAAAGAACAGGATAATGATATGAGACTTAGCTCAAAAAATGTTTATAAAATTTGTGCATACTTAATATTGTTATTGTTCAGCAGGTTTGTATTTTAGTTTGACATTTGAAAATCAGTGCTATAAATCATCTGCATGCTGTAGGTTTAAGACTATGATTGATTGACTGACTGACTGACTGACTGACTGACTGACTGACTGACTGACTGACAGACTGACTGACTGACTGACTGACTGATTGATTGATTGATTGATTGATTGATTGATTGATTGATTGATTGATTGATTGATTGAACAGAAAAGTAGAATAGGGCTTGTCTAATCAGAGAAGACTGAATGTCAAATTCGAATATAGATAATTTACTTAACAAACACTCCACTATTCCGTAAAATAAAATCACTGATTAAATTTTATAAAGTGAGTTTAATGTTGCATTCATGTTCTAACTACCATGTAATTTTATAGCTATATCTTATATAGCTTAGCTTAAAAAAGGATGGCTTGAACAACAGCGATATACCAGATGCTGCATCAGTCAACACAGAGATATCAGGATTGAAGCTATGGAAAGCAAACCTGTATAAGCCTGTGTAAAGATACTAAAGATATATTTAAGTGGACAAACACACACACACACACACACACACACACACACACACACACACACACTCCTCGAATGTGGAAAAATTTATTTCTTACAGTTTTTTCCAATTGCTAACACAACTTTTTTAAAACTAGTCTGGTTTTATCAAAATACTTAACACAATTCACAAAACCCAAACTGCAAAATAGCTCATATATCCTGCAATATGAAGCACTCCAACTGAAACTACACATTGCATTATCAAAATCTAACGTTTGCATGAAATGGCACACACTTCATTCAAATTACCAGATTTTGGCCGAACCAACTACACAGTGTTGGGCATAATGAAAAAAGCACCCCTACATTATATATATATCAACATAAAATGAAACTGTAGAAAAATAAAAATAACAAAGTCACTTTGTTAAACTTTTCATCATCAAAAACTGTTTATACAGAGATTAAGGTTTTATAATACAGTAAATCAAACAAAGGAAATAAAATAAAATAATAAAATTAGGGAATTGTTAATTAACTGATGTTGTTTTCACTGGAGTTTGCATGTTCTTCACGTGTTTACATGGGTTTCCTCTGGGTCCTACGGTTTATCCCTCAGTACAAAGACATGTAGTAACCCATAAGTGGATTGGACATAGTATGTTAGTGTAGAAAGGGTATCCACCAGTAAAACGTGTGCCAGACTAATTGGTGGTTCAATCTGTGGCAACCTCTGATAAAGAAGAAAATGAGCTGAAGAAAAGTAAGTTTCATCACCAGTGAAATGGAGCTTCTAATCATGATGGTTGCATGACCACAGCTCTGCACAAGAAGTTTGACCAGAGGAGAAATGGTCATGCCCAATTTACCCTGGTTTCTCTCAAGTTTTTTTTTTCCCTTCATTTTCATCAAATGGTGAAGTTTAGTTTTTCGCCATTATTGCCATTGGCTTGCTTGGTTTGGGACTTGTAGAGCTGCGCATTGATTGATTTGCTCTTAACGGTTAAGACTTTCAGCAGTGAAATGTAAACTGAACTGAAGTAAACTGAACAACAACTCTGAAAATTGGACTGACACTGTTTCAAATTACTAGAACTTCTTTGTTAATCTGCTTTGACACAATCTACATTGCAATATCACTAAAGAAATAAAGATAAATTGAAAGTTGCATGTTAAATATGCACAAACTTTATTGACTATCAAAAAAAGAAGAAAATGGCAGTCACTGGAATCAGTCTCTCATCTGCCAAATTTAAAATTGATAGTCCACCCAACTAAGGCACTTGAATATCACAATTATCCATTGTGATATTTAAATTGTGTTCAAGCAAACTGATCAAATTCTAGCTACATTTTTTACATTTTATGCCCACATTTTGACTACTTATTTAACATGTGAAGGAAGCATAAAAAATGATTGCTATCCTCAACACAAGCAAATTTATTCATGCTACAAAGCTTAAGCTATTGAATACTACAGATGACCCAGTCATTTCCAAAGTCATCTTCGCCCCTAGCTGATAATGTTGGTCCATTTTTACTCAGATCACGAAGTACAGTTATCAAAACTTGTTTGTCCACTTTGTACATACCACTCCAAAGAATGTCTCTTGGTAAATACAATAATTTGTCACATCACATAAACAGCCACAGTATGTAATTTCACCACATGGCCTTTTTTTCCAGTCCACATCTCATCTCACTCCTCTTTGCACCATCTATAAACTGACAATTACCGGTCCACATACCTTTTTATATAACAGAACCTCAGGAAAATCTGTTCACTCCACATATCATAACTCACCCGGGGGTTTCTTTGACTCATCGCCGGGATGATGAATATGGTTCAAAGGGACAGCAACAAAGCCTCTATCTTGAGGATATCTCAATGAATGCCCACGTAACAAGACACTCCAGGAGAGGAAGCTATTGATAGTGTTCACCACAGACAGAAAGTAGCACTATCATGCAAATGGAGCACAGTGGCAGAGGTTAGCGAGGTAGGAGACGGGCTGCTGGGAGGCAAATAAAACTCTATTTAATGAGGACTTTTACAGTGACCTTCCACATCAAAGGATCCCCAAGTTAGTCTCCATCAACCGGCGGGCACACAGAGGCTATTGCACCAGCAGCTAGAGAATTACAACCCCCTCCGTCCGAGTCAATGGACCTCTGACTCCACACAGAGTTTATCACCTAAATCTGCTCACCCACAGTCACTTTCCCAGCTGCTTGTTTTAGCTATCGACATCTGGACGAGTAAAATCCTCTTAACCTTTTATTCTGTGGAGGTCAGTGTTGATTTACAGTCTATAGTTAATGCTATATAACAATGCACTCAGGGATATCAATTTATTGCATGCACACATGCAACCGCGGTATGATTACAAACAGAGACTTTCAGTGCTCCAAAAAATAAATAAATAAATAAAACTCAACATTTAAAACTTAAATAATTTTTAACACAGAAATGACATTCGACAGCTGTTTATAATTTGATTATTATCTTTTATTTTTCAGAATTATGATAATAGTAATAGTAGTAAGAATAAAAATAATGTATACACTATTTTGTAACAGATTTAAATGTTTTTCAAGAGTTCACACTTAGCTTATGATTGGTAATAAGTAGAGCCCTGAGCTTATAAGACCCTTAAGCCCTGGGTTCCCATCCATTAGCAGGGTGTGAGGGGAGTTAGAGCTCAGGTAGATCTTGATGAACTCCCCTGACTCATTTCTGGCTAATGACAGATATAATAATGGCTAAGATGTCAATTTGGTATGTTTAATTTACTTAGGTTGCATGTTTTTTGGACTGTGGGAGGAAACCAGAAATTCCAGGGAAAACCCGTGCAAGCCAGGGTGAACGAGCAAACTCCACATAGAAATGTCGACTGGTTTTGTAGGGGCTTTAACCAGAAACATTCTTGCTGTGAGGCAATAGTGCTAATCACATGGCCGCAGTTTCGCCCATCTAGAAAAGAGGGGGAGTAGGGGTGGGTGGGGGGTTCTTCGAGACGAAGATACAGAGATAAGAAACTCTTTTTTTTATAGTGACTTAGGAATCATCTGATTGGTGAATCAATCGTAATGCAGGACCAGCCGTGGACATGTGATCCTCTCGAAATTAGTTTATAAATAAACTTCACCTAAATGTTTTCTTTTAATACCTGTAGATCTCATCTGGGATTAAAACTTTAGCAATTTCTTAATGTGGTACACTTTCACAAGCACATGTTTACAATTTGCACACTTGAGCAAGAATCTAGGCTGCATGTAACTCTATTTAACTCTAATTGATTTTTTTTTATTTTTTTTATGTGTTTTGAGCCGTTCAGATTTAAACAAATTTTATTTAGGCAGTTTGCGTTTTGCTAAAAGTTATCCCAAGATTAATTTTGAGAGGCAGCAGCAAAGTAAAGTTGTATTTCACACAATCTATGTAATAACTCATCACATGGTGTGATAAAGTCTGGTTCACTGGTCAGTTGGTTCAGGTTGCTTTCTCAACACAAGCGAACTGCTCATAAGTTTGTTTTCAAGCAGGTTGAGACCATATTGGATCAATTGTTTTGATGCAGATCCAAGCACGGCTGCAGTGTTCACACAAGCCCAAACAAAACAGCCTGCGGACGAAAATGTGTCAGCTACTGAAACAATTACACCAACCGTGAAAGCCCTATTAGAACACTGTCAATGTATTACAACGAAATAGTTTTTACATTTTAAATGTTATCATATAAACAACCAGTCCATATACAGTACAATAGCCGGTAGCTAGCTCTCTGCAACTCTCACATTTTTGCCCACTGAAGCTAAGCATCGCTTAGCTGCAACATGGGAAAGTTAGTTGCTGCCAGAAGTGGTGTTAGTGAGACCACCAGGGGGTGGTCAACATGACGTCTGGCCATCTTAAACTGGTTGTTAAAAATCCCAGGATGTACTTTGAAAAAGAGTAACCCCGATATCCTGGCCATATTTGCCCACTGGCCTCTGTCCATTATCCTCTCTACCAATCAGCTGATGTGTGGTGTGTGTGGTCTGGCACAATATGGCTGCTGTCGCATCAATCAGGTGGATACTGCACACTGGTGCTGGATGAAAAGGTCCCCGATGTTTAAAGCGCTTTGAGTGTCCAGAAAAGCTTTATATAAATATAAGGAATTATTATTATTATTATTATTATTATTATTATTATTATTATTATAAAGTGTCTCTCAAATAAAAATACAAGGTAACAGGGATTGTATTTTCGAGTCCTATCATTGTTGTCTAAAACACTGCTGGTTCGGTAAAGTGAAATCAGTTGTAACATCAGTACTGCTGGCCACTCATTACAACATTTTAGCAATAGTTATCTACGAGATTCAGTATCAGTCATATGAGTCGATTATTAAAGATGTGATCAAACAGAATTAGTGGTCACGCTATAGTTTAAGTCACAATTCATGGTAAAAACTAATTATTAACTAACACTACCAGTTTACTTAGCTGTTTAATAATAGTTAGTTAGAAGTTGGGATTAAGTTTCGGGTGGCATTAGAGACGCAGAATAAGATCATACTTTAAAACTACTAACGAATAGCTAATATTTTAATAAAAGGCAGGTGATAAGCTAGTTAACAGCATGAATTGTGACACAAACTAAAGTGTTAGTGAATAACTAATATGCTCATATTAATAGTTTTGCGTTTTGACTGGAAGGGACATCATTGATAACAGACAATTGTGTAGTGTGAAAAGAATGGCCTTTCAATAAGCATAACAGTAGTGTAGTGTATTGGCATAATGGCTATGAATGATTCCCTCACTGAGCAATTCCAAAATGAACTCCCAATTATACTGCAAAATTACTATAATTAGATGCAATATATAATTTTGTTGGATTTTTGTTCAATTTTAATTGTTTTAGTTGTTGTTCAGTCTCTAGAATTTCTCGGTACATGACTAATCATTTCACGCTGGCATGTTTTAATAAATTTACTGCTGCTGACTTGTTGTGGGTTAAATAACGCAATGATAAAGCAGGCTCTGAGCCGGTGTCCCATAAGAGCAGTGTTTAATGGGCTCACTGAAATGAATTGGATATACAGCCCAGAGCTCAAGGTCACATAAAACAGCACCCAAGACATCTCTACCCTCACACGAGGTCATAAAAGTTCATAACAGTCACAGCTCTTTTGACATCATTGCGCTGCTTGAAATATCAAGCGCCTTGCCTCAATAGAAGTCTTTATTAAATCACATTAGGTCCCTATAGCCGTAGACAGGGCACTGCTGCGCTGTACTTGAGTGACCGGCCTACTGCCACCAGCTCCCCGATCTAATTTATAACGGTGTCTGCAAAGTCGGAGAATGCAGATGACACACTGAATAATGCTAAAATGAAAAAGTGACTAAAACCTAGAGATATTCATTGCCTTGATCTCCATGGGATACACTGTAAGACAGCCGCAGCTGCTTTGTTCACGGCTGGTATTAAAGGATTGAGGCACCTTCCGTTAAAAAAGGAATCAGTGCCTTTCGAGTAATAAGTAATTAAAGGGCTAAAAACGGTCTGCGATCACACTCTTGGCCTGTAATGCAAGTGACAAGGGTCAAAACACTTATGTGTGACAGTGACCCGGCATATAAAGACAACCCCCCGTCATGACACACATTCCATACTGAGCACATCCTTCCCCTCCGCTGAGGCCTGTGCTTGGTCTTGCCGCAGGAGATGTCTTGGCACACATAAAGGTCAATGATATCATGTTTAATAAGACCTACACATCAGCAGCTCTCAAAACATTGTCAAGTATTAGCCAAATCTCTTCCTGTCTTTTCCGTTTTAATGGTTGGTTGATGGAAGCTTTGCTGATGCTGATGCTGTACAGTTATCATGAAAGCAAAATTGACCTCATTTAGTTTGCTCTTTGATCTAACTGCATTTACTTTTACTGTAAATAATTGCTCAATACAGGTTGTTTGTACAGATAATGTGTGGTATTTATATACATTCATTCATTCATTCATTTTGCTTAGTCCCTTTATTTATCAGGGGGCGCCACAGCGGAATGAACCGTCATGGTATTTATATTTAGTAATCAAAATGTACTATAATATTGAAGTTATTCTTCTGTTGGATATTGAACAACAGTTATTGTGTGTAGTTTCATTGCCTAAAATGTGCTGATATTCTGAAATTGGACTTATATTGTACCAAAGCCTGTTTCTGGCACATGATAAAAGCAGCAATAGCAACTTTTATCTCGCAATTATGACTTTATCAACTTTCATATTTCGAAATTGTTAGAATAAGAAAAGGGTTACATGAAGAAAAGTCTCAAATCTGAGTTTACATCTTGCAACCTTGCAATTGTTAGAGACAAGTTTAGAATTGTTAAATAAAACCATTTTATTGTTTTATTCCATGGCAGAAATAGTTATTATTAATAAATATAAGTAGATTGATTTTTTTGAAAAATTTTATTTTTAAGCAAGGTGACATGTACTCTATATGACAAAAATATTGTCGCCTATCTAAGTCTTAGGAACAACAAATAATAATTTGACTTCTAATTGATCACTTGGTACCAGAAGTGGCTTATATGAAAGGCAAAGGCCTCTAGATTACGCTTATTTTACCTAAATAAAATATGATCATCCCTTGATTTTTTAACTATTTCATAAGGGCAGTAAAATCTGACTTTGCTTAGACAAACGTATTGTCACTTAACAGAAATAATGTACATTATAGAAAATAAAGACAAAGTGCAGTGGAAAAAGAATGAATATTGTATATGACTCCCATAAGCTTGGAGGACTGCATCCATACATCTCTGCAATGACTCAAATAACCTATTTTTAACGTCTTCTGGAATGGCAAAGAAAGCGTTCTTGCAGGACTCTCAGAGTTCATCAAGATTCTTTGGAATTATCTTTAATGCCTTTTCCTTTATCCTACCCTAGATATGCTCAATAATGTTTATGTCTGGTGACTGGTCTGGCAAATCCTGGAGCACCTTGACCTTCGCTTTTACTTTCAGGAACTTTGATGTGGGGGTTGAAGTATGAGAAGGAGTGCTATCCACCTGAAGAATCTGCCCTCTCCTGTGTTTTGTAATGTAGCACAAATGTCTTGATACCTCAGGCTGTTGATTTTGTCATCCATTCTGCAAATCTCTCGCACGCCTCCAATTCTGAATGTAACCCCAAACCATGATTTTTTCTTCACCAAACTTTTTTCTATGATAATCTTGTGTCCATGCGGGTTCCAGTTGGTCTTCTGCAATATTTGTGATGATTGATGCAGTTCATCTGAAAAATCTACCTTCTGACACTTCTAAATGATCAACTAGAAGTCAAGTTATTATTTGTTGCTTTTAAAACTGGGATTAATGACAAGTCTTTTGTCAGGTAGTGTATATTTCAGTAATTGTTTTTTTTATAAGTGAATCATAAAATTATTTGCTAAAAAAACTACAACATTGTAAATCATCAATGCACATTGGTTGATTCATTCACATCAATGATTCATTTGGTTAAATGAAAAGGTACTTGGATTATTAAGGTTATTCATGGAACTACAGATGCCTATATAGAACCTTCATGGCACTAAATGATATAAAGTTGACACTATTAAATGTTAAGAATGATACCTGCCAATTCCCAATTTGTACTTCTGGTTCTGTGATTATTTTGTGGTTTTGTCCTTTTTTAAACTAATGGCAAATTTAAAGGAAAGCAGACAAAAACAGTAATGTTTTTTTTAGAGCAACTGAAAAATGCACGATTCTAATTAACATTTTTAATTGAGCAATAAAAATGATCTGATGAAAAAAGATTTTTAGTTTAACTTTTGAATGTTTTTAATATATATTAACATTGACTGAACTCTTTAACTTTGAGAAATGTGTCATATTCATTATCATGTCAACATTTCAATGTTAAACTTGTTACGATAACCAGCGATCATTCACTGGAGATCGCTGGTTTCCTCTATCATCATTCACTTCACTTCCGCATTCCCCAGGACTACATTTTCATACATGCACTTCTCCCAATCACGCACGCCTGGTCACTCATCTTCCTGATTACATCACCAGCTGAAACCTGTTACAGAGACTGATTACACACAGTATTTAAGCAGCACACACACTCATTCACATTGCCGAGTCTTGTTTACTGTTTGGTGACATTACAACGCGTTATCCTGGTCTTGTTTTCCCGTGTTTTGGTTCTTAGCCCTGTTTATCCTTGTCATCCTGTTTAGCCGCCTGCCTTACGACCTATTGCCTGTTTATTGACTTCGACTCTGGATTTGCCCAAACATACCTGTTCATACCTGTATTGACCACTGCTTGCCTGACTAAAGAATAAACCTGCATATTGGATCCTACCTTCTGTTGTGGTGTCACTCCTCGGCGTTACAGAAGACTCGGCCACAACATGGACCCAGCGGGTATTGCAATCATGCGTCTGCGTCAGGAAGCACGGTCCATTGAGGAGTACGTGGAGGAATTCATCGAACTGGCACACATAACATCCATGAGTGAGTTATGTTTAATGATATTCTTTCGTGGAGGACTTTCTGAGCCCCTTTATTCCATCATGCCTTTGCACGAACCCCATGGGACGTTAGAAAATTACATTGATCTGGCATTACAGATGAGTGGGTCCTCCTTCACTGTTGGCAAGGTGGAGGAAACCCCTAAATGTTTTTGGGGGGGGGCAATAGACAGCAAGACCCGCCAACTGCGGGGCTTGCAATCCCCTCTACTGACAATATTATGCTTGCATCTCCAGTACTCCTGTCCCCTGTTCACCTGCCTAGACCTCAGCCAGCTCACAAGATGGCTGTCTCCAGTTCCCCATGTCACAAGATGGCTGCCTCCAGTCTGCCATTTCACAAAATGGCCGCCAACAGTCCAGCTCACAAGATGGCTTCTTGTTCCGAGTCCGTTCCTGTCCTTGTTCCTGTTCTAGTTCCTGAAATACCATCACCTGAGCCACCAGAATGGCCTCCACCACCTGAGTTACAAGAGCTGATGCCACCACCAGAGCTGTTACTACCAGAGCTGCCACCGCCACCTCCAGAGCTGCCACCGCCACCTCCAGAGCTGCCAGACCCACCAGAGCTGCCAGACCCGCCAGAGCTGCCAGACCCTCCAGAGCTGCCAGACCCTCCAGAGCTGCCAGACCCTCCAGAGCTGCCAGACCCTCCAGAGCTGCCAGACCCTCCAGAGCTGCCAGACCCTCCAGAGCTGCCAGACCCTCCAGAGCTGCCAGACCCTCCAGTGCTGCCAGATCCTCCAGCGCAGCCAGAGTCGACGCCGCAGCCAGAGTCGACGCCGCAGCCAGAGTCGACGCCGCAACCAGAGTCGACTCCGCCTCCTGAGTTTCCTGAATGGCTGCCGCCCGAGCTCGCTGAATGGCCGCCGCCTCCTGAGCTCGCTGAATGGCCGCCGCCTCCTGAGCTCGCTGAATGGCCGCCGCCTCCTGAGCTCGCTGAATGGCCGCCGCCTCCTGAGCTCGCTGAATGGCCGCCGCCTCCTGAGCTCGCTGAATGGCCGCCGCCTCCTGAGCTCGCTGAATGGCCGCCGCCTCCTGAGCTCGCTGAATGGCCGCCGCCTCCTGAGCTCGCTGAATGGCCGCCGCCTCCTGAGCTCGCTGAATGGCCGCCGCCTCCTGAGCTCGCTGAATGGCCGCCGCCTCCTGAGCTCGCTGAATGGCCGCCGCCTCCTGAGCTCGCTGAATGGCCGCCGCCTCCTGAGCTCGCTGAATGGCCGCCGCCTCCTGAGCTCGCTGAATGGCCGCCGCCTCCTGAGCTCGCTGAATGGCCGCCGCCTCCTGAGCTCGCTGAATGGCCGCCGCCTCCTGAGCTCGCTGAATGGCCGCCGCCTCCTGAGCTCGCTGAATGGCCGCCGCCTCCTGAGCTCGCTGAATGGCCGCCGCCTCCTGAGCTCGCTGAATGGCCGCCGCCTCCTGAGCTTCCTGAATGGCCGCCGCCGCCGCCTGAGCTTCCTGAATGGCCGCCGCCGCCGCCTGAGCTTCCTGAATGGCCGCCGCCGCCGCCTGCACTCCCTGAATGGCCGCCGCCGCCTGAACTCCCTGAACGGCCGCCGCCGCCTGAACTCCCTGAACGGCCGCCGCCGCCTGAACTCCCTGAACGGCCGCCGCCGCCTGAACTACCTGAACGGCCACCGCCTCCTAAGCTTCCTCAATGGTCGCAGCCTCATGATCCAGGGCCACTGCAGCTCCACGCTCCAGGCCCTCCGCAGCTCCACGCTCCAGGCCCTCCGCAGCTCCACGCTCCAGGCCCTCCGCAGCTCCATGCTCCAGTCCTGCCCCCGCTGCATGGTCCTGGCCCTCCATCCCTCCCCCTGTTCCGCCTCCGCTCCACCTCCCGCCTGAACTGTATTTGGAGCGTCTGGAAGCCGCTCTTTAGAGGGGGGGCTATGTTACGATAACCAGCGATCATTCACTGGAGATCGCTGGTTTCCTCTATCATCATTCACTTCACTTCCGCATTCCCCAGGACTACATTTTCATACATGCACTTCTCCCAATCACGCACGCCTGGTCACTCATCTTCCTGATTACATCACCAGCTGAAACCTGTTACAGAGACTGATTACACACAGTATTTAAGCAGCACACACACTCATTCACATTGCCGAGTCTTGTTTACTGTTTGGTGACATTACAACGCGTTATCCTGGTCTTGTTTTCCCGTGTTTTGGTTCTTAGCCCTGTTTATCCTTGTCATCCTGTTTAGCCGCCTGCCTTACGACCTATTGCCTGTTTATTGACTTCGACTCTGGATTTGCCCAAACATACCTGTTCATACCTGTATTGACCACTGCTTGCCTGACTAAAGAATAAACCTGCATATTGGATCCTACCTTCTGTTGTGGTGTCACTCCTCGGCGTTACAAAACTAATGTCAGCTGTGTTAAAAAAATATTGAAATTTACACCTCATAATATTTTAGAAGCGCAGCTTAAAAACTGCTGCTTTGCCATCACTTTCACTTAAATCAAAGTAATTCAAGGAATAAACACACACAGACACACACACACACACATTTCTTTTACATTCATCACAAAATCATTGCATGTACTCTTTTGAGTCATTTTACACTCATGACTGACATGATTTATTCAGTCTTGATCAATGGCTGTTTTAAAACATGGCTAAAAGATGGGAAATTGGCCTATAAAGATTATTAACTGATATGTTGGAGTACCTCTATAGCAATTGTTTTAGTAAACTCCCATTCAGTCTGTATTCAATTTTGTCTGAATATGTTTTTTTTTTTTTTTTTTTGCTTTTTTTGTAAAGCAAATATGTTTGCTTTACAGTGCCTATATAAAATCAACATACCATGTGAAAATCTATACCTTTACTCACTTTATGCCCTGCTTTCAAAAAACCTTGGGAAGAAGATTCAGAAAGGTACAGGTAAGGAGAAGACTACAAACCTTTTCAAAAGGCTGGAAAAGTTATTTGAAATGTGATTTTGATTTCAGACTGTAAGATAAATAATGCCGTTATTTCAAAGGGGTATGATCATTTGCTATACTGTATTTGTATTTTTTTTTTTACCATACAATTTAAAAAAGAGCTGTTCTTATTGTTAAAGTTGGTGATAAATAAGGCGTACATACAATAATATTTATACATATTATTTTTTTCTTCAATGCACTTTTTATTATAAAAATGTGTCTATGTTATATGAGCACCCAATGTGTCCTGCAGGTGAAACCTGGTGTAAAGTAGATAAGTAGACTTGTCCTATATTTAATAGGTAGGTCTCAACTTCACTCCAGCTGAGCTTTGAAAGGGCTATTAAACTAGGGGAAGATAAACCAAACCGACTACAATGACCTTAATGTTCCACAAAACTTTTCTCATGCATTATTTTCTATTTCTTGCTACAGTAAACGACCCAAATGATTTAAATATACGGGGAGAAGAAAGGGGGACAGCTTGAGGTGCTCAGACAAAAATCAATTCCCTGCAGATTCTTGGTCATTCTGATGGGACCGCCATCCTCTTCTTTTAGAGGCATTGGACATCGGAAGCCTCATTGTGGGAATGTCACTTAAAAAGAGTCCCAGGGGGTGATGGGAGTATAGGAGAGGCTGGCCAGGGACAACATCACCGCAACGCACTCTGTCATTGTGTGCCGACTGAGCCGGAGCCAAAACTCAGAGCTCTTGCCGCTGAACCCTCAATGTGATTTGTCGTTAAGAGCAATCGATCAAACGGAGCTCACCAAAACGTGTCAATCACCCAGAGGAGTGGCCAAGAACGACAAGCTTTCACCTCAGCCAGTGAGAACAGATGTGACACTAATGAGTTAGAGCACTTCATCTCACCCTAGATAGAGAGGGAGCACGCCAGACAGAGAGACCGAGAAATTAGACTGAAGACAAGCGTGCTTCAAAATTTTGGGCCTGTGCTGGAGACATTCCATCAACTAACATGTGAAAGGAAAAAAAATTTTTAGACGCGTCCTTCATACTGTGATGGGGAAGGGTGATTTGCTCAAGTTATGGTGCAATTTGATTATTCAGACAGACTCTTTAAAATAAATGTTCTTGACTGCCATTGATTGTGAAATGGTGACAACAACCCTGATGGAAGCTTTTTGTTTGCACAAAAGGTTCTATAAAAGGTCAAGTCCCAATTTTAATTTGTACCCCTCTCCCTTCCCCTTGGTCCTTGAAACGGGGCTTCAAGATTTCCCCTTAAGAAATAGGACAGCACTACAACATCGCACACGTCATCATATGTCATTGAGATCTCTTGCTTCATAGAATATTGATGATTGCAACTGCTGTAGTTATTCTAGTTGCGGTATTTTTTTTTTTTTTTTTTGGTATTTATCTTAGGAAATCAGGAAACAACTAAAGGCATATGTTATGCTATCAATTCAATTCAATTCAGTTTTATTTGTATAGCGCTTTTACAATGTAGATTGTGTCAAAGCAGCTTCATATAAATGGTCATAGTAACTGGAACAGTGTGGTTCAGTAACTGGAACAGTGTGGTTCAGGTTTTAGTGTTTAAGTTCAGTTCAGTTTAGCTCAGTTCAGTGTGATTTAATCATTACTGAGAGTTCAAACACTGAAGAGCAAATTCATCGATGCGTAGCTCTACCAATCCTGAACCATGCGAGGCAGTGGCGACAGCGGAGAGGGAAAAAAAAAACTTCACCTGATGGGAGTGAAGAAAAAAAACCTTGAGAGAACCAGACTGAGTTGAGCACGACCATTTTAGTTTCTCCGCTGGCCAAAAGTCTTGTGCAGAACTTCATTCGCCGTGGTTTATGCTGGAAGATGGCCTCAATGAAGACTCGTCTGTCCCTGGAGCGTCGCTGGAATCAGACTCATGTTCTCCACTCCCCACGACCATCAGCGCAGCAGCAGCTCAGGATATGGCCTGGTCCCGGATATGGAATCCTTGGGATCATCACGTCGCTGGTCTTGGATCCAATCAGTGACTCCGCCTAATCTGAGGACCTCGGGATGAGTATCCCCAGGTGAAAATAGAGAATAAAGAGAATAATTAGCGTAGCTGCTGTTCATAGTGTATATAAGCAAGATGCAGAAGCCAGTGTGGAACCCGCTAGGTGATGCATTGAGTGTATGCTTTACTAAACAGATAGGTCTTTAATCTAGTTTTGAACTGGGAGAGTGTGTCTGAGCCTCGGACATTATCAGGAAGGCTATTCCAGAGTGTAGGAGCCATGAAAGAGAAGGCTCGACCTCCTTTACTTGATTTTGCTATTCTAGGTACTACCAGAAGCCCTGAATTTTGAGATCTTAAAGAGCGAGTTGGTTCGTAGCGAGACAGAAGGTTGGTTAGATAAACAGGAGCTAGATTATTTAGAGCTTTATAGGTGAGAAGTAATATTTTAAATTCAATACGAAACTTAACAGGCAGCCAGTGTAAGGAGGATAAAATTGGGGTTATATGATCATATTTTCTAGACCTGGTCAGAACTCTGGCTGCTGCATTTTGTACTAATTGAAGTTTGTTAATAGAGGATGCTGGGCAGCCAGCAAATAGAGCATTACAGTAATCCAGTCTCAAAGTCATAAAAGCATGGACTAGCTTTTCTGCATCTGAGATGGATAGCATATTTCGTAATTTAGCGATATTTCTCAGATGAAAGAAGGCAGTTTTTGTGACATGGGATATATGGTTTTTAAAAGTTAGATTGCTGTCTAATATGACACCCAAATCTTTTATAGTAGAGCTAAAGCTAACTTTGTATCCCTCTAATTGTAAATTGAGTTGCGAGATCTGCTGTGTGCAAGATTTAGGCCCAATAAGTAATAATTCTGTTTTGTCGGAGTTTAAGAGAAGAAAATTGTTGGTCATCCAGTCTTTGATGTCTTTGATACACTCAGTTAGTTTAGAAAGTTCAGACGTCTCGTCAGGTTTAATTGAAATATATAATTGAGTATCATCTGCATAGCAGTGAAAGCTGATCCCATGTCTTCTAATAATGTCTCCCAGAGGTAGCATGTAAATTGTAAACAGTAAAGGGCCTAAAACTGATCCTTGAGGCACCCCATACTTTACTGGGCAGATTTGTGAAGGCTGTCCATTAAGATTCACAAAGTGGTAGCGATCAGTTAAGTATGACTTAAACCATTGTAGAGCCTGTCCCTGGACACCTGTAGACTTTAAGCGATTTATGAGGATATTGTGGTCAATGGTATCAAATGCCGCACTAAGATCGAGTAAAACTAATAGCGAGACGCACCCTCGGTCAGCAGCTAAGAGTAAATCATTGGTTATTTTCACTAAGGCGGTTTCTGTACTGTGGTGAGCCCTGAAACCTGACTGAAACACTTCAAAAATATTGTTCGTCTGCAGAAAAGAGCATAATTGAGTGGAAACAACTTTTTCTAGTATTTTAGACATAAATGGAAGATTTGAAATAGGCCTATAGTTAGCTAAGTTGTTGGTGTCTAGTTGCGGTTTTTTAATAATAGGCTTAATAACAGCTAGCTTGTAAGAGCTTGGAACATGGCCTATAGATAAAGAAGAGTTGATAATGTTAAGAAGAGGTTCTCCTATAGCAGGTAGCAGCTCTTTCAGTAATTTTGTTGGAATTGAGTCCAGCATACACGTAGCTGGTTTAGAGCTATTTATAATTTTCACTAACTCTTCATGTTCTATGATCTTGAAGCAGTGTAGGTTATTATTATGATTCAATTAAATATTTACAGGATTTGGAGTATAAGCCGGTGCAGAAAGTTTGGCATCTCCTATTTTCTGTCTTAAGCCTTCTATTTTATTACTGAAAAAATTCATGAAGTCATCACTACTAATTTGCGGTGGAGTAGTTTGTTCCAAGGATGACCGATTATTTGCTAATTTAGAGATGGTGTTAAATAAAAATCTAGGACTGTTATGATTATTTTCTATCAGTTTGCGCAGGTGCTTGGTCCTGGCAGATTTTAGAGCCCTCCTATAGCTGGACATACTGTCTTTGTACGCAATTCTAAAGACCTCTAAATTAGTTTTTTTCCATTTACGTTCCAGGGCGCGGGTTGCTGTTTTGAGCGCACGAGTATGACTATTATACCATGGTACAGTTTTAATCTCTCTAGCCTTTTTTAATTTGATGGGTGCCACAGTATTTAGTGTGCTAGTAAAGATGGCATCCATACTGCTGGTTACTACATCAAGATCATTTGAGTTTGCGGGTGCATTACGAAATAGAGAGAGATCAGGTAAGTTATTTATAAATTCATCTTTAGTTGACGGAACAATAGTTCTACTAGGGCGGAGTATTGGAGCGGGTTTGCTGATTTCAGGTAAACATAGCTTATATAGTAAGAGGTAGTGATCTGTAATATCATCACTTTGTGGTATAATGTCTACGTCAATAACCTCGATTCCATAAGACAGAATTAGATCTAATGTATGCTTTAGGCGATGGGTTGGACCCACAACGTTTTGCTTTATCCCAAGTGAGCGTATTAAATCCATAAACGCGAGCCCTAATGTATCATTAGCGTAATCTATGTGGATGTTAAAGTCACCTACAATTAGCATTTTATCAGTTTTGACTAGTAAGTCAGAAATAAAATCAGAAAATTCTTTTAGAAATTTGACATAGGGTCCTGGGGGTCTATATATGGTGATTAAAGCGAGAGATAACATAGGTTTTTGTATAGTATCTGGAAGCTGAACATTAAGCGATAATACTTCAGAGGAGCTAGACATAAGTCCGTTTCTCTGTTTAATATTAAGGAAATCACTAAAGATTGATGCAACTCCACCACCACGACCAGTTTGACGAGCCTCATGTTTATATAAGAATCCTGGAGGAGTTGCTTCATTTAAGCTAATATAGTCATTTTGTTTCAGCCAGGTTTCAGTGAGACAGAGTGCATTAAGATTGTTTTCTGTTATTATTTCATTAATGATAAGTGCTTTAGGTGCAAGTGACCTGATGTTTAGGAGACCAAGTTTTACATAATTTGTATTTTCACTTTCTACTGGTTTTTCTGGTTTGATTCTTACTAGATTTTTTCTGGAGCACACAGTACGTTTATTTCTTAATCTAATAATACGAGGAACAGACACAGTCTCAGGATTTGCCAGATATGCGTTACTGATGTTTAAGTGGGGTGAACAAGAGTCTAGGTGGCTATAATGTGAATTTTGTGAATTTTTACCTGCTAGTCAGATGGTGCGAAGTAATCTGGAGATGTTGTCCGACAGGAGTTCAGCTCCGGCTCGACTGGGGTGCAGGCCGTCAGGACGGAAGAGCCTAGGACGCTCCCAGAAAAGATTCCAGTTATTAGCAAAGAGCAATTTCTGTTCTTTACACCATGTTATTAGCCATTCATTCAGAGCTAAAAGTCTACTGAACCTTTCATTTCCTCGGCGGTAGGTAGGAAGCGGCCCAGAAACGATGATCTGCGTGGCGGGCGAGGTGCGTCGAACCGTCTCGATCAGGCTCCTGAAGTCCTTCTTCAGGATCTCCGACTGCCGGAGCCCGGTGTCGTTTGTCCCCACGTGGAGGACAACGGCACCAGGGCTCTCGGCAGCGCCCAGGATGGTTGGAATCTGTGTAGAAATATTTCTCACACGGGCACCAGGAAAGCAGAAAGTACGTACTTTATTACCTTTTGAGGAGGCGGCACGGACGTGACGAACGATCGAGTCACCGATGATGGCCACATCGGGACCCGACTCGCGGAGAGGGGAAAAGCGGTTCTCCGTGGAGATCTCGAACACAGGAGGAGACGTTCTGCCCCGGGATCTGGGAAGCACATTGCGCGGCTGCACCCAGGCGCCGTGGTAGCCGGGTGTCGGCGTGAACGACGCCTGGCTGAGCCGCGCCCCGGGTGCGCTGGGCCTGGACAGAGAAGGACGCGGGGTTGAGGTAGAGGGAATGATGTGGTTGTAATTTCCACGTACCTTAGGTGATGAGACGGCCTTAGCATTAGGTACAACAAGAAGTCGTTCCCGTAGCCGCGACCGTCTTACCACCAGCGCCCGGATCTGGGACTCCACTTCTTCCAGCTCCAGCTCCAACGCCTCCATCCATGCTTCTCCTGCACACAAGGACAGAGACGGAAGCGACATTTTACGGGGTAAAGAGCAAAGCCAGTAAGTCAAAAGTGTATGGTAAAAGAGGTCGGTAGCTTTAGCTGACCAGCGGCGCTAGCAGGCTAAAGCTACAAACAACAGGCGGATGCTCGAGGGACAGACCGTTTTTAAAGCAGTTTTGTTTGTATAAATGTATTAAGGGTTTGGTCACCCTAAGTAGGAGAGACAAATACTTAGCGAATGAGGAAGAATTTAATGATTAAGATTTAAATTGCGAGTAAAAAGCAAGTCCAAACTTCAAGCACACACAGTGTGTGACCGAATGGAGACAGTGACGCCAGTGACGTCACTCGAGCATGCGCAGTCACACCAAACACAAACACCTCAGTACTTCACCTTCTCAGAACTATCATAATGACATAATGTGAAAATAAGATTGTAAATGTACTGTGCATTTATACTATGGTCATATTCATCTATGTAAACACACGAAAACAACATTGACATTATAGCAGACACTGCACAATATTCTCTGACATGGTATTTAAGTGTCTGAGTATCAGATGTAAAAAAATATTTTGTGGAACTACTATACAGTTACTATTATAGATTATAGCAAATTGTATTGGTTTTTATTTTAGCATTTGTTTTTAAAAAGCAGGACGGTAAAACACAAACGCCGTTATACAGTAAATGACATTAAAAAACATAAGCTTGTTTGTTGTAAATTCGCAACAATGAAAAAGAAATTTAATTTATGCATCTTCTGACCTCCGTGTGCAGCCATGCTGCCATTGTAGCTGGTGTATTCTGCAAAAATTTTGTACCCCTTGGTTTGAGCGTTTCTGAAAAATCTGTTTCAAGGGATATCTACCCTTAGCCCTATGCCTTCAAGCTAGAGAGAATTGAAACAGGGGTGAGAGTGAGAATCGGGATTGGACCTAAATATTGTATAAAATTTTCTGAAATGAACACTGATTTCATCAGTAACAAGTTTTTTAAAGGAGCTGTGAACTGAGAAATCAAAATTCCCTTGATACTTTGACATGTGTTCATTGTTGTATAATCACAATAACTACATTTCAATACCTTCTCCTTTGTCAAAAACAGCTTATACTGAAGCCAAAATAATAATAAAAGTGAAATTAGCATCAACTCCACCTCCACAGAATACAATCAAACGCATTGCAACATTAATTCCTGCTTGGTTCCACCCACTGATTCATGTAGATTCCTTCAGCCTAGTCTCTTATTTATTAGAGGTCGCCACAGCGGAATGAACCGCCTACTTATCAGAAATATGTTTTATGCAGAGGAGGCCCTTCCAGCATCAACCCATTACTGTGAAACACCCATACACACTCACATTCACACACACACACACACTATGACCAATCTAGTTTGTGTAATTCACCTATAGCGCATGTGCTTGGACTGTGGGGAAAAACCAGAGCACCTGGAGGAAACCTATACGAAAATGGTGAGAACATGCAAACTCCACACAGAAATGCCAACTGGCCCAGCCTGGACTCGAGACAGCGACTTACTTGCTGTGAGGCAACAGTCATAGACAATGTTAGATAATTCTGCAAAAAATGACTTTAGAAGACAGTCATCGACATTGGCATTGCCATTTGCAGAGTCAAGTTGTGGAAAAACACTGCCAAACACAGGTCATTTGATTCACTTTATTGGATCTGACAGTTAAGTTGCACCACAAGAACATGAGAATGAGTAAAATGAGTAAAAACTAAATCACTGCTGCTGTTCTTTCCAACATTCATTCATTTTCTTTTCAGCTTAGTCCCTTTATTAATCTGGGGTCACCACAGCGGAATGAACCGCCAACTTATCCAGCATGTGTTTTATGCAGTGGATGCCCTTCCAGCTGCAACTCATCAATGGGAAACATTTATACACTATCATTCACACTCATACACCACAGTCAGTTTTTAGCATACCCACATGTCTTTGGACTTGTAGGGCAAACCGGAGCACCCGGAGGAAACCCACACGAACATGGGGAGAACATGCAAACTCCACACAGAAAAGCCAACTGACCCAGCCAAGGCTTAAACCAGCGACTTTCTTGCTGTTAGGCAAACTTACTACCCACTGCAACACCGTGTCGCCTTTTTCCAACAATGAAACCTAAAATTAGAATCCTACAAATAATTTGAATAGGCTAAATTGATAGCAAATCATAGAAGTATAATCAAGGTATACTGCAGTTTGGAAAAAGGTTTTAAAAATGCCAAAATGTTCTTCTATACCATTCGGTATATTAAAGATTTTATTTATTTACGTTTTTATTGTTGTTAGGGCCAACAGTATCTTCAGATATTCAAAGATGACATTTTAAATTGTAAAGAAATCTGTGTTTTTGAAACTAATAAAGAAAGCAGAAGTCAATTGTTCATTTAAATTATTTAGCCTGACATGTTTACTGCTCCAAAATAATATAAATGTTTCTCAAAATAAAATATATTGTGTTCAAAGGGGGTAAAAAAATTGTTTTTTACCCAGACAATCAATAAGAATATATTTTAGAGCAGTAATCACAATACTGTAAAACCGTGATATTTTTATCCAAGGTTACCATCAGAATATTATACTATATAATACTATTACTAGGCCCATACCTAGTCTCCCAATAATAGACTAATAATAGTCTAATTGTTTTATGTTTAGTTTTTTTTTTTGGGGGGTTTTTTTTCGAGTAAAAATATTGATATTTTAGTGGGTCTGACCGAGCAGTACAACGTTTTTTAAAAAGGCAGTTCATAACCCCATTAGTATGCTTGAAGACAAACCATTCATCAGTCAACATTCTTTAAAATGTCAGTGCACCAAAGACAATTTACATCTAAAATGCTATAGTAGACAAAAAGAAGGCAAGAAGTACCTAAACTAATTACTTTCTGGTGAGATTCTGCATACGATGAACACTTTAGTAATCCATAAGACCATGCGAGAGTGGCAGTAAAACTGATGCTAGTCATGGGAGATGTGATATGTCCAGATTTACTCTAGTCAGTTTAGAACTATTTTTTTTTTTGGCTTTTGCCTGAATTACATAATCAAGTTTTACAAATGCAGTTTGAATTTGCTCCTGTTTCCTTCCATCACAAATATTTTACCAATCCCACAGCTTGGGGCTTTTCTAAAGCTGTTCTCCACTGACTTTCTATGATGTTCAAAGCATTTTGCTTAACAATGTAACATGAAAAGACATAGCTGTTTGATAATGCAATCAATCCCAATAGCTAATGATATTAACTACATGCCTGACATAGACATAAAAATACATATAATGCTTTACATTCTGAAATATTGACTTTTAGATGACCCTGTTTAATTAGCCTTTTCTCTTCTTTAGAATCTGTTTCGGGTTTAAATATTCATGGCCAAATTATTCTAATATTGCTGCTTACATGAGCATAGAGAAGTGTTTATGACTTCAGTTGAGCAAGTGAATGCAATTGAGTGAAATAATTAGCATACTTTGCATGAAACATATTCAACATATTTTAAGGTATGAATAATATAAAAAAAAAGGTTTAAATATGTCATTTTTGATCATAAGAAATTATTTTTGAGGCATACAGCAGGGTTATGTTCACACTAGGTATTAGTGCTCAACTAAATTTGTGTGCATGTGTCATTGGCAAAATAGAAAACCACAATCAATTTGGTTACGTACAGTACAAACAGATCTGTGTCACATATGGGCTAAGTGTTGGGCCCACATTTTCCTGCAGTCTCCAAGGGGGAATTTCAAGAACTGTTTGTGGAATCTATTGCATTGCTATAAAACCACCCTTTTTAACTTCTATTTTTAAAGGGATAGTTCAAAACAAAAAATGGACACACATTTACTCTCCCTCCTTTTGTTCTAAACATATCTGTGTTTCTTCTTACAAACAGAAAAAAAAGTTATTCAGAAAAAATATGAATACTGGCTCAGTGGTTAGCACTGTCACCTCTAGTGTTGTGCTAGTTACTGAAAAATAGTAACTAGGTAAAGTTAATAGTTACTTCATTCAAAAGGTACCTCAATACTTTATCGATTGAGCAATACAACACTACATTTTAAATAACTTGTTCTGAAATATAACAGAAATGTGTCACTGTGTCTACTAAACTAATCAATTTTGTTATACAGATAACACATGTGTGCTTATTTATTTGAAACAACAAACATAATAGTGTTAGTTATAATAATTAATAATAGTAACATCAATAGACTCTCAATCTGTCTTGTGCGCACAATCAGTCTACCTCGTGGGCATTCGGCCTCACTATATTTATTAAATTTCCTATTTATTGTATTTTATTAACGTTTACCCCCAACCCTCAACCCAACTGTCACAGTAATGTAAAAACAGTAGTTGTACTGAGTATTATTTATCTATTAAATTACCCAATAAATTTTATTTTTCAATGCCTACCTCCACCCCAAACCTAAACCCAACCGTCACTTACTTTGGAATTACTTCCAAATACTTTAAATAGTAAATGCAAGGCTATTTATGAAATCCAGGCATAACAGTGTATGAGAACACTTCAGATGACTGTTCTATAGCCTACAGCTAATCAATTTGTCAGATTCTGGAGCGCATTCAAGTTCTGAAGAAAACTGTAAATGATAAATTATCTTTAATAAAACAAATACATTTATAGACATGATGTAGATATAAGTATATAATTACACTCACTTGGGAAATGGAGGCCACGTGAATGGTATGTGAGCACACAGCATGCCATATCAGCTGATAATTATAAGAAATAATTTAAAAAAAGCAACTGACTGTGTAAAGCCATATAAAACAAAACAGAAATACGATGTATATGCCGATATCAGCCAGCATCAACTGAGGTGAAGTGACAGCAACCAGTGAGTCCTAGCTGTCACTCAAGTGGCCACGCCTTTAATTATGCAGACTTAATATAACCTAATATAAAGAAAACTGCTGAAATAAATTCACCCCCTCACAGTTGTCATTAGGGTAATATTACCTATATTAACCAAAATCGGTCTTTGTACCAGCCTGTAAACGCCTTTTTTTCTCCTGTAGAGTTCATTTTAACAGTGGGCTCAATAAAAATTTGCTCTATTATGGAGCCAGGACTAGCAGAATTTCGATGAATCCCAGTTTCACTTCCATATTTGCTTCACAAAGGAGAGCGGCAGGTTGCCCCTTGCTAGAAAAGTATTATTGGCCAACACAGTTTCCCTCACAGTCCAAAGGCATGTGGTATAGGTGAATTGAATAAACTTAACTGGCATTAGTGTGTGAGTGTGTGTATGTGAATGAGTGTGTATGGATCTTTTGTTAAATACTGGGTGCAGCTAAAAGAGCACCCGCTGTGTAAAACATATGCCGGAATAGTTGGCAGTTCATTCCTCTGTGGTGACCTCTGAAATAGAGACTAAGCTGAATGAAAAATGAATGAATGAACATACAGGCTGTGTTCACATGATATGTGTTTTTACAGTTAACAATGTGTGAGAAGGGGCAGCAAAAGATAGATCCAATGGTCAAACGCATGTATCCAGTGCATGTTTAAACAGAAAAACAATGGAAAAGCAGTGCAGTGGAATACAAAAACTGATAGACCAGCCGCATAGCCTGTTTTCTGCTATTAATGATTACACTGTGAGGTACAGTAAATATTACTTGACCTGATCTGCACTCAGCCCATGGAGGAGAATTTAGCTGATGGCTGTGTTTGCGTTATTGCTCAATTTTGTCTTTTCTTCTCTTGAGTTGTAAGGAATTCTGTGAGTCTGACATATCAATATCAGACAAAGCATTACCTTGCTTACGCTGCACTATTTTGATTATTTTTCAAAGTGTATTGCTTTTTCTTCGCTTCATGTACATCATTCTCTCCCGCCGCAGCGCTAGCAGGCCTTGGCTGCTAAACCTCCAGGGCCGTGCATCATTTTAATTTCTTAATTCTTCCTCTTCTTTCTAGCCGGGCCTCTTGGGAGTGCGGAAACAGCCCCGGAGCATGGTTTGAGGGTAGTCCCAAAAGACACAGCCATAATGTGTGCCAGGACTGCATGAGGAACATGACATATGTAACAAATTAATTCTCCACACACACTCGCCGCTGTGAGGAATACCAATGAGCATCGTCGGCAGGCTGGTATCAGGCTGTTCGAATGCAGCAAGGTTGTCCGGCTACAGTGGGCTGTTGTACTCCTGCTCGGCTTGACATGACCCCCGGGTGGATTAATTGAGAGTTCAGTGGAAGGTTAATAATCAGCAACAACAGGACTATGAAAGGATTCGCTCATTCAGACGAGCCTTTTGTTAAACTGGAAAAACAAAATGAACTGAGAAGCAGGTGAAGTTTGTTTTGAGCTTAGAGAGATCCTTCTGTGACAAAAGCGGTGGAATTAACTGTTTGCTTTAAATCCCTGACACAGATGCACAGTCACTGCTCGGCCACAGCCTAAGTTTATCAGGCCCCTCAAAGGATTTTTCTTTTCTTTTTCTTTTTTCTTTTTTTAAAGAACTTTTTTTTTTAACATACGATTCAACAAAATTCAAAATACATACAAAAAAACACCAATCTTTCAACTAAATTATTTTTCATAAATAGATATTTTCATTAATAGCTGCATATATTGTGACAGAATCATAAAACTGCAACATTATAGTTAAATAAAACAACTTTTTTTCACACTGTATTAGTTATTCTGATGATACTGTATGTGTCTATCCTACATATGTTACTTTGTCATGCCTGGATAGGGCAAACACCAAATTGGCAATGTTGATATGTAAATGTGGGTGGCCATGTGTTCATTCCTTCGTCTGTCTGACATCTGTAAGTTGCAGATGTTTGGGGAAAAAAAGTATTTTTATGGACAGTGATTAGATGGTTTAAAGAAATATTTCACCTCTAAAATAAGTACTTTTTTATGCAGTACTACATGTAAAGAAGATTTTTATCTAAAATCATGGTCCTGCAGCTAATTCATAAAATTCATGTCAACGGCTAGAGGTACTTTAAAAGTCCATAAAAACACATACAATACAGGCAAAAAAAACAAAACAAAAAAAAAGCATGAAGTGAAAAAATAAAGTTTTGTATAGAGCTAAATGATCTGGTTTATGCAAGATTATTAATTATTATATTTGTTACAATACAATCTCAAGGCAATTTATTTATTCATTTTCCTTTCAGCTTAGTCCCTTTATTAATCTAGGGTCGCCACAGCGGAATGAACCGTCAACTTATCCAGCACATGTTTTACGCAGCGGATGCCCTTCCAGCTGCAAACTCATCTCTGGGAAACATCCATACACACCCTTTCACACTTATACACTACGGACAATTTAGTCAACATAATTCACCTATCCCACATGTCTTTAGACTGTGGGGGAGACCGAAGCACATTGCATGGGAGAACATGAAAATCACACACAGAAATGCCAACTGACCCAGCTGAAGCTCGAACCAGCGCCCTTATTGCTGTGAGGCGACAGCACTACCTACTGCGTCACCTCATCGACCTATCTCAAGGCAATTCATAACTTTTTGAATTAGTGCCTAATTCGTATGAATTTGTGCAATCTCATTCATACAATTTAGTACGATTGGCTTATCCCTCAATAGCTATGTTTCTATCCAAAGATGAAAATTAAATTGATGCGCATAACTGGAATATCGCATTTAAGAAATGAGAATAAAGCTGTTTCCATCCGATAAGTCAAAGAGAACAAAATAATCACTTCATGATTATCTGATGCCAAGTATCAACAGTAAAAATTTAATTTGTTGCTGTATAAGAGGCTACTCTTACTGTTACTGTAGATTACTGTTGTGTTTGCGATAAGAATTTCTGTTTACTGAACTAGTCTGCAGTAACGAAAACAGGAGACTCATTAGAAACAAACATATGGCAAACAAAAAGTAACTCAGGTTTATATATATACATATTAGTGGCCAACACAAAATAAATACATTCCTGACATGTGAGTCCCATCTCACACTTAATACACAACAATGACTATAGTATAAAGACTGCACTACAACATTAGGGAGAGATCTACTTAAAATGTCACTCACCAATTTTATAATATTTTGATAAGCTGTAGTTTAAACATACGTCAATCTTTCCTCCTCAAAGGGCTTATTATGGGGTCTCTGTTGTTATCTTGTGGATGGACAATGTCTACAGACTTTGCTCTGCTCAATGAGTAGCTGATGGATGCTGACGTGCTGTATCTCAGAATTTATAAATATTTAAAATAGGCACTAAAGTTAATATTAAGGGTGCTTTCACACCTGCAAATCGATTCAGCTGTTCCGAAACAGAGATTACAATTGTTACATAGTTGCTTTTTGCTCTTGGTGTGGTTTGCTTTCACACGGCAAAGTTTCTAAATGGACCAAAAGAGCTAAAACACGTGTGAGTAAACTCTCCTCACATTGGTCAGAGTTTCACGGTTTATTTTGCATAGTCCCGCTCAACTGTCCGGGGGGGTGGTGGTTTGGTGGTGTTTAACAAGGTGTGCGCAACGTGTCTGAAGAGCGTGGAGGAATGTGGTGGGGAGGGGTGAGAAGGGGGCGTTTGATAATAGAGCGATTGATTTGGCTCAGATCCAAGCGCGATTGTTGGATTCACATTTGCCAGACAAATCGTGCTAACTAGGCAAACAAGACAGGTTCCGAAACAAAAGTCTAGGTGTGAAAGAACCCTAAAAGTTTTAACTGAAAACACAGTTTCAACTAAAAATAATCTTTAATGTTCTACTCAAGAAAAAAAAAGTCACCAACCTGGCCTAGGGGTTGGTAGTTTTATTTTATTTTATTTATTTATTTTTGGGGGGGGCGGTGAATGATCTCTTTTAAAGAAGTAATACGTTATAATAATGCAAAGAGCATTTTTTTTTTCAAAAGACAAAAGGAAATATGATTTCTTGTGATACAACCTCTTTAGGGTATTAAATTTAGCTAGAAACACTTAGAATATGCATTAGACTAGCTGTATTCAAATGTATTTCAGCAGCATAATGGTGCCCAGAATATGCAGTATAGAGCAAAGAACTATGCAAATTAGGATTTAGCTTTAAATAAACTTCACACAGATTTGAACAAAACTCCTGAATCAGCTTTATGACATATCCCTTGCTATGATTATTTATATTATTATTATTATTTTACATTTTGTTAAGAGGATCACACACTTGAAAGGATATATTCCCAACATACTGTAGGAAGATCCTGAAAGAGAATACACAAAGTACATACAAAATATACATAATCTCAGTAACCTCATCTTGCTGCATCAGTCAAGGGATTCCAGGATTTTTTTGGATTTCAGACCTTTCCCATTACCTGGTTAATAATAAAAGCAGTGGGTGAATACCTGGGGTTTTGCATAATTTTTGGGAATGGATCCTGTTTCGTTTCTGTAATGGACAAATATAATCAAGCATGAAATCTTCAGCAATGATCTGCCTCTGATTGAGAACATCATAACCTTATTCAGAATGATTCATCCCATCTCAAGCTGCGAGTCCTGTTAAGAAAATAATTGAAGCGGGGAATCAGGGCAAATATACTGCTTTATGAGGAAACGCTGATGCTCCAGCAAAGCCGCCTTCACCATATTGGATTGTTATGTGAATTCTGACATGCACAACAATATAAGTGCAAAAATGCAAAATGAGATGCTAATAAGGTCTTTGAAGCATTTCATCTAAATCTACAAAATGCAAAAAGAGTGCAGTTTCTTCAAGGGATATATGAGATCTTGATGAATCGCTATGGTAATGTGTAGTGATGTGTTTCACTGATTTATTTCATCTGGATTGTGTGACTGTAAAGCAAAGTCCTGGCCATTTGAATATTCTAAAATGTACAGTGTCAGAAGTTGTGCTGTGTATGTTATGTGGTTGTTTTTATGAGACATTTTTGGGCATGTGTCAAAAAATTAATAACAAAAAACATTAGTCATATAATACATTATAAAAATATGTAAGTCTTGGAACCTTGAATGGGACCTGGAATTCATTTTATTGTGTGTTAATTACATAATGCTTTTAGGAAATTAAAAAACATAAGGAAATATTGTTTCCAAGCTCCTCAATTTATAGCTTTGTTATTTCCCTGTTATTAACCTATACTTTGCCAATTATTTAATTATTTACAACAATAAGGCCCGATCCCAATTCTATTTTTGATAATATTCTATGAATGTATTAAAACATATACTATACTTTTTTTGTAAAACTGCATAATAATGACAAAAGTACTAATTTGTGCATCGTCTGACTTTCTTGTGCAGCCATGCTGCCATTGTAGGCTGTATTCTAAAAAAAATTTTGCATCGCTTGGTTTCGAGTGTGGTCCTGAAGAATCCCTTTCCCTTAAAGGGCCATAAAACCCCTATCTTTTGGTTCAAGTCTACCTCAGAATTTTTTCAAAAGATGCTTCGAGATGGGCATGGAGCTCTGTGAGCCGAGGGAGGAGTGGGCGTGGCCAGAAAACCTGGGGAAAATGAGGGGAGCAAACAACTGTTGTCAGTTGGCTCACAAAATGAGACACAAACCAGGAGGAGACCCATGATTTTATAGCTTACAAAGTTAAACTGCAAAGAAACAAACAGTAAGTAATTTAATGTCCTGCTACATATGCTATTCACAATTTCATACGCATAACCACAATTATATCAGTTTATAAACAGTTATATCACCATAAAGATAATTGTGAATATGTAAACACTACAAACGAGGAGGACTCCTCTCATCCTCAATCCCCGGGTCTGAATGCAAACACAGCCTATTGTCTATTCCAACAATTAACCCTGAAGGATTTAAAACATGGGCTGACACAGCAGCACGGATATAGAAGATGTGTCTAAATGGTAACAAATTCAACTGATAAAAGACAAAGTTCACCATTCTCCAATTCTCGTACAGCTCTCTCCACAAAAATGTTTGCTACAAAGCAACAGCTTTGCTGTATCAGTCCTGACAGAATCGTGGGGAAAACATGCAACAAACCCCGTGGATCATGAATGCCTCATCCAGTCATTGGGTCTCACAGCTTGGCTTAATAATTAAGAAGCAGCGTCTTCTCATAGGATAAGAAAACTGCTATGAATAATAATGAGAAATCCCTTCATCACTCCACTAGCAGATTCATGCTATGTCATTGATATTGATCCCGCCCCAAAATTTATTTTAAACCCGGAAGATGAATGTAGCTGACAAAACCTCAAAATTAACCAGTTTTCGCACAATTAAAGCTGACAGGTGCTAACATTGTCTTAACTGATGTTCAACACACACAAATCTGTTAAAGTTTAAGAAAAAGTACTTCAGGGTTTCTTGAACCCTTAAGGCTGATTTATACTTCTGTGTCCTTCACACAGTCGCATAGCCCCTAACATGACTGCTGCCGACGCTGACACGCATCTCTCAAAAATGTAACTACATGTCACAAAATGATGCATAGTGCAAGCTCTGTGATTGGTCGGCTTGGTAGCTGTGACTAGAGGGGGCGGGACCTGTTGGAGTGAGTGTTTACAAGTGTTGAGTCCCTTGTGTCTACCTTATGATTAAAGTTGTTGCACGTCCGCCGATTCCCATCTCTGAATGAGCGAGTTTGAGCTAGTTATACATTGAGGTAGCATTCAGATAAAACCAAAACACTAATAAAGAAACATGACACAAAGGGACATTAAAAACTACTGCCAACAAGCGAAGTGTTATTGCAGAGCAACACAAACAGCACGCAAAAGTATAAATGCATGACTATGCGCAAGGCATGCACCATGGGTCACGCCGATCACTCAACGCAGAAGTATAAATTAGCTTTTAGCCCTACGCTTTCAAGCTAAAGAGAGTTGGAACACCCCTTCCCCTTTACAAGAAGGCACAAAACGAAGGGTAAAGGGGAAAGGATTAAGTGGTACAATTGGGATTGGGTCTAAATATAATTCTTTATGAAGGCATGCAAAAAATCTTTACAAAACTTCTTGCTACAAACTTAAGGAAAAGAAAATCCTTTATCATATACTGCAGGTCCTTAATTCTATTTTTAGTCTGCGAGTGTTGAAAAACATCACAACTCTTTAGATGCAGATGAAAATTATGGACTAAAATTCTAATAAGCCTAATTATCTTTTAATGAGTGGAGGTTACGGCACTGAATATGTTGTTACTTCTGTGTTGGTGTGTGCATGTGTGCGTGTGTGCATGTGTAGACCGGGGGCAGAGTTCCTCAGAGAACAACAACTAGACTTAGATCTCACATGGAGAGAGAACTCTGGAAGTGACACCTTGCAATCACACCAAGCCTTTCCCTATTAACTACAGAGGGAAGTAATTAAGACCTATTCCTCAGAGGACAAGCTGAGGTGATGGAGAAGGATGGAAAAGTACACAGTAGCTTGGTTCCAAGATCAACCTCACTGCCTACTGCCTGCAAAAGCAGCTGAAGCAACATCCAGTAGACTGTGAGCCTCATAAAGGACTGATTTTGAATATTGCATATGTTCACAAACTTTATTCATCCAAGAAGTTGAAAATATAGCAATGAAAGCAGAGACACATTAAATATTTTAAGGGTTATACATATAGTACTGTATGCAGCATTCCATTATCTGTATAATTAATAAGACACTTTATTGGATACTTCTTACTTTTATCAGGTCGGATCCCTTAACTTCAATTAAGGGATATATATATATATATATATATATATATATATATATATATATATATATATATATATATATATATATATATATATATATATATATATATATATATATATATATATATATATTATATTACACACACACAGACACACACACCCCACATCCCTTTTGAACCAAGCAACGCCCCTGTTTGACACCTTATGGCGAACAGAAAGAAAAACCTCCGCATTCAGGACTCTTGTGATCCTTTAAGGTAATCAAAAATCTCTGCTTACATGGTAGACTCTTAATCAGTATTACCTTATTCATGAAAGCGGAGTATTGGTGTCCATGTAAATCTACTCAGTGAAAATGGCAGATAAAGTCACAAGCTGTTAAAGACAGCCCTATTCTCGGCCCTATTCTCTAAGCTGCGTCCATGAGCCCTCACATTTCATAAGTTTCACGTTGCTGTATCAGAATCCTTGCTTGTACAATATAGCCATACTTTATAGTGCGTAGTTTAAGCTAATTTGAAGAACGCCATCGTGCGTTTTGATTAATCTGTAGGGATCCCTCACCAGGTCGCTGTACTGCACGTGTTGTGTGTGTGCGTGTGTGTGTAGTCCCCTAAGAATCCTGGAGCCCTTTGACTTTTCAAAAACTTTGATATGGAGGCTGAAGTTTGAAAAGGAGTGCTATCCTGCTGAATAATTTGCCCTCTTCCATGGTTTATAGTGTAACGGACACAACAAATGTCTTGATACCTCAGGCTGTTGATGTTGCCATCCATTCTGTAGATCTCTCGCAAACCCCTATACTGAATGCAACCCCAAACCATGATTTTTCCTTCACCAAACTTGACAGATTTTTGTGAGAATCTTTGGTCCAAGCATGTTCTAATGGGTCTTCTGCAGTACTTGTGATGATTGGGATGCAGTTCGACAGACGATTCATCAGAAAAGAAAGCCTTTTGCTACTTTTTCAAATAATTAACTAGAAGTTATCATATATATATATATATATATATATATATATATATATATATATATATATATATATATATATATATATATATATATATATATATATATATATATAGCTTTTTTTTGCTGATACATCAGGGATCGGTGACAAGGTTTTTTGTTAGGTAGCGAGTATATATACTGAATACACATTTAAAAAATTATTTATTTAAAGATCTAAGTCTATAAATTTAGACTAAATTTATAGACTTAATATAAATTAAGTCTCCAACCCACCCCCACCACCCAAAAAAAAAAAAAACTGAAGCTGCTGCTTTGTGAGACATCCAGTATTTTGTGACCTGCTGAAGAGCAATCACTCCAGCTGTGAGCAGACTTTCATTGCTACACGAGGACTTGCACTCCAGAAGCATTCAATAGGAGATAATTACTGATCTATGGATCAACAGGACTGGAATTAACAGGGATTGTGGACATGGGGTGTATCAATCTTGCTTCAAAAGTTTCTCCCATAGGCCCACTGCTGTTGATTTTCTCTCTGTCTCACTGGCTTCAGCGTGAGGGGAAGGTATATCGATATCAAGTCGATTCCCCTACTGCAAGGGTGTGGGACACACAGTGTTAGAAGTCCTAAATTGTTTCCAGCTTGGACAAGGACGTCCGCAAGAGCTCCTGTTTGTCTCTAAGCGTCAGCATTAACAAGTGAATCAATTACAGGGAGCTATACATTCCCCCGGGACCCCAGCGGGAGGACGTTCAACTCGAAGTGCACCTAACCAGGGAAAAGTGAAGTCGCAAAAACCACAGGCAGGCTTCAAGAAGGACTTTTGTTATTCCAGTGATTACACAGCAATTAACTTTGTGAAATCTGTGTAAATTTGTGAGTGTTAGGTTGTCTTTGTTGTTTTACTTCTCTTTGCACTTTTTTATAAGCAAACAAAGACCCCAACATAAATGCCAAAACATCATTTCTATTGATTTGCATATTTTGGCATTAATTTATTTCATTTTTAACTCGACAAGCAAATATAGTGAAGCCTCTCTTTTTTTTTCAGATTTCAGGTTCACATTCATTTTCCCTCATGGCCAAACAAAGCCAGAGGAGCTCTGAGGTATTCATTCATTTTAATATCTGGCAACACATAACGCTTGCTGTCAAAGGCATTTGACACTCAGGTACGTTGCTGTGAGTTTCAAACGCCTGAGAGATGAAATCCATATTTATGCTGGAAACTCTTATTGTGTTTATTCCAGGAAACAAGCATAATGTTGCAGTCATTTCAATATTTACTTGCAAGTCTGCCATGTGACAGAACACATTCTCATTGATATTTCTCCGTTGTAAATGTGACTTGAAGTAGCATGCAGTCCTGTAAAGAAAAATAATAATATGTTTTGCGATCCCTCGGGTCTTTTGACAAATCACAAATACTGCATTATATGTAATCGTAGATGGATTCAATTATTCCATGTTTTACCATAATATCTAGGTCAGCGTAAATATACTGCCATTGCAAGTGTGCTCAGAGATATTTTATGTTCCTTTTAAAATAAACTGGATTGTATGTCTTAAACACGAGAATAATGGAGCTTCCAAAGTCTCCTCCCTCCATACAGAATACATGTAAAAGGGGTCTTCAACAACAAGGTTGATGTGCCCAGTACTTGACCCGAGGGTGTCATTGACAGGTGTTTCATCTCTCAGCCCGAGTGCTGAGTTAGACTGTGTGTGTGTGCGCGTGTGTGTGAGTGGAGTGATGAGGATGGGTTGCTGTAACCCTTTAATGGGCACATCCATTAAAAAAACGGAATTCTTTGCTTTTTGTAACTCCTTGAGGCTGTTTTACTTACTTGAGAGTCATTTATTATTGGCAAACATTTGAGATGTCCATTAATAGTTAAGTGCATTGACTTAATTCATTAACACAGAGATAACAGTCTTGTCTAATAAAGAAAACAGGTCAGTCCGCTTTGTTTACCAGTACAACTGTTTAAAATAATATTTTCATCCTTGTCTTATCTTTTAAAAATATACTATGTTAATCAGAGTGTTATGATCACCAGCAGTGTTGCTCTTGTAGGTTGCTGGACAACACTGCACTACAACTCCAGTCATGCACTTCACTCACACACCTGGCCTAAATTCCCCATGATTGCAAACAGACACACATGAAGCTGTTCAGCACTACTTACACAGACTATTTAAACATCTTTCAAACACACACATGTTGCTGAGTCTTGTAAGCTGTCAAGTGAACATTACGAGTTTTACCTTGCCTTGCCATGTAATGATCTTTGCTTGGTTTGTTTATTGTTTATGTCGTTTGCCACCAACACTCGCCTGTTATTGACCACTTACTCCAGTATGTTACCGTTTGTCCCTGATTGTGACTATTTCCTGTCTTACCATTCTCTGTGTAGTAAATCCTGCAATTGGATTTACAACTCCGTGGTCAGCACCTCCTTCCGGTACACACAGTAGCCTCTTTTACGCATACAGACCTTTTCGGAAAATTACCAGCAATTTTGCACTAAGTTCTGTATGTGTGAACAGGCCCTTTTTGAAAATACCGGTAAATTAGTTCCTGCAATTTTCCAGAAAGACAAGTTGTAACGTTTCCGGTAGTTGCCGGAATGCTGTGCTGTGTGAACGCAGAACGAAAGTTGCCTGAAAAAGCATGCTCATGAGTAGAAAACCCTGACATGAGACATCTACTCCAGCCAATCAGAACATTCAAACACATTCACTTCTGTGCTGTTTATGAAAATAAAAGCCTTGAATATTTTTCCAGACACATTTAGCTGCTAGATGTTAGTAAGATGATTTTTCTATGTTTCTTAATGCCAATTATGGTGAAACTGATTGCTAAAATGCTTATGATAAGCTGTGGTTTGTTTACCTTCAAGCTCTGCTTCTTTCAGTTGCTGGATCGTGTAGCACCAGCACACACATATATTTTGTACATCTCGACATGCAAAAATGTTTCTCTATATGTTTTCATTGAAGCTGTCCACAATACTTATCATCCACAGAGTTTGTAATGTAGTCAAAAATTTATAAATACAATTTATAAATACATTTTTGAGTTTACCGGTATTTTAGATTGAATGTGTGAATTTTCTTTTCTGGAAAAATTTCTGCGTGAAAAGTGCGTTTTTGGATCTACTGGTAAAGTCGTTCTGGAAATTTTACAGATATTTACCAGTATCACTGTGTAAAATCTATCTTACCAAACACTAGCCTCACCATTTTGAATAGTTAAGGACTGCCCACTATGCTATTTACAACCAATCACTTTTTGATTTGTGGATGTGGAAATGTCTTCAGAATAACAGCCCATCCTGCAGCCATGCATCACTTATTCACAAACATTTTTAAAAGTTTACAACAACAATGCATCAATATTGAAATTGATCTGTTAGCAAAACCTATAGGAAATCAGCAGGGCATAAAGACTTTGTTTTGAAATTCATCCATTATTTTTGTGACGATTTTTTAATCTTCGAACTTGTGGTTAAAATTGCTGTACACTCAGCTCCTGGAAATCATTTATACTTAAACCAATAAGAGGACAACTAAGGATCTGCTGAAGTGTTTCTAGAAAAGTGTGCCAGATGCATTAGACGTTTAGCCTAAGGTCTGTGGCTGCTGCTTGGTGTGAGACTAAGCAAACACTAATATAGTCATTGTTGTGTTTTAAAAACAAAATTAATCTATTTAAAATGCATTAATCCCCATGCTTTTTGGCATATGTTTAGCTCATAAACTTTTTTTGAAAATAAATAATTATGTTTGTATATTGAGGTATTTTTTTATCTATATTGTATATATAGATACTTATCTAGAGTTACTTACAAATTAACAATAAAAAGATACACAGGAATAAAAGAAACCAAATAAATCATTTCATTTATTAATATTAAGAGAAAATAACATTGTTAGTCTTGTAATACATGAAATGAAATAGGCAGCTCATTCTGCTGTGGCGACCTCATATTAATAAAGGGATTAGGTCAAAAATTACTCAGTTGGCTTAGTAGTTAGCACTATTGTCTCACAGCAAAATGGTTGTTTTTTGGAGTCCAGGCTGGGCCAGATGGCATTTCCGTGTAGAGTTTGCATGTTCTCTCCATGAAGGAATCATGTACGGTATTATATTCATAAACAATTCTATATGACCCCCCAGAAGTCAAAACTTTCTTTTGAGTAAAATAACAATAGCATTCTTTTGAGCTAAGCTTAAAAAGCTTGCAGCAACTGGCATTAGACTGATGAATACAATCAAATACCTGACTGCTCGCAATTACACGTCAACAAAATCTATTTGGTGTTCTGAAACTTGGCTCCTGCATTCACAGTGGAGCAACGTGAAGGAAGCCAAATAGATGCTATTATTAAACGGCAAACGAGCTAATGACTGTTACATTTTCTTCGGTTTCTAGTCTCCTGCAAAATCTTACAAACAACCAAGAATGTCCCTGATAATTTGAGTCTACCTTAGGAGTTTGTACAGCAGCATGGACTATTCTATGAGCATAAGCTGTCACGAAGCAAAAGCGGAAAACCAGAGCTTGTCAGTAAGTGCAACAAAGTGCAGTTCTGCATGTCAAGAGCCAATTATAGGTGCCTTAAAGGTACGGAAACAAAAAGGAGCCAGGAATTGTACACAGAAGTGTCAGTAGTGTAAGGCCTGCATTCAGTAAACCAAATTAACTCCCAAAAAAGTGCACAAAAGTATGTTGTTAAAGACAATGTTTAGCACAAATCAGATATGTTTCTTCATAATATTCTACTGTATATGCACAGAGCTAGACATCACAGGGAAACAGCCACAGTCTTTGGTTTATTTGCATTGCCAAAGATAAGATAAGATAAGACAAGACAAGAAGAGACGAGACGAGACTAGATGAGATGAGATGAGATGAGATAAGATACATAAAGATAAAATATAACTGCATATAAATTATTTAAGCATTTATGTTTACATGGCAACACTATGACAAGCACAAGAATGTGCTTTTTAAAAGCAGCAACAGTGATTTAGTTAATATATGTATATCCATGATGCGAATCTCCCCTTCCACCACATCCTAAAGGTACTCTATTGGATTGAGTTCTGGTGACTAGAGGCCATTTGAGTACAGTGTACTCATTTTCATTTTCAAGAAACCAGTCTGAGATGATTCACGCTTTATAACATGGCATGTAATCTTGCTGTAAGTAGCCGTCAGAAGATGGGTACACTGTGGTCATAAAGAGATGGATATGGTCAGCAACATTACTCAGGTAGGCTGTGGCGTTGACACAATCCTGAATAGGTTACTAATGGGTCCAAAGTGTGCCAAGAAAATATCCCTTACACCATTACACCACCACCAACCTAAACAGTTGATACAAGGCAGGATGGATCCATGCTTTCATGTTGTTGATGTCAAATTCTAACCCTAACATCCAAATGTCGCAGCAGAAAACAAGACTCATCAGACCAGGCAACATTTTTTCCAATCTTCTATTGTTCAATTTGGTGAGCCTGTGAACTACACAGAACTACAGAGCTCACTGGAAATTTTCTCTTTTATGGACCATTCTCTGTAAACCCTGGAGATGGTTGTGTGCGAAAATCCCGATATATCAGCAGTTTCTGAAATACTCAGACCAGCCCGTCAGGCACCAACAACCATGCCATATTCAAAGTCCCTTAAATCTCATTTATTCCACATTCTGGTGCTCGGTGTGAACTGCAGCAGACTGTCTTGACCATGTCTACATGCCTAAATGCATTGAGTTGCTGTCAAGCGATTGGCTGATTAGAAATTATTGTTGACAAGCAGTTGGACAGGTGTACCTAATAAAGTGGCCAGTGCGTTAACATTGGACACTGCAATAATACAATCACCAAAATCTTAGATAAATGATGTAGGGGATGTCTAAAGGTTGCTATGTTGTTTCAGAAGTGAGTCTTGTTTCATGCACAAAATAAACAACAATTCAGGAAATGCATTCCTATATTTGGCTATCACTTGTGAAAGTTACTAGTAGTACTAGTAGTACTTCTTAAGTAGAGTTTTGCTTTGTTGACACAAAGATTAGATTGCCATATGAATTCTGGTTAAAATGTTTGCTATCTTTTCTGTTGTCAAATATGAATTACATCAATTTGATAGTTTATATCCAACATCTGCATCTAAACTCATTGGCGGGAACACAGAAATTCTCAGATGGATACTCTGTAGTCCTCAACACACACTTAAAATGTTTTTTTTCCTCAAAGATTTGGAGAGGCCTTTCCACCAGGCAAACAGTTCAAATAAGTGAGTCCTTATAATCATAAAAAAGTGGATTCTCAGAATACTTGCTAGAAAGGAACATGAAGTTTATTTTGTGAGTCAGTCACAGCCAAGGCCAAAACCATGCTTTGAACATTGGAACGGACCAATCAATGTTTATTTTGTAATGGTGGTGCATATGTTTTATACTCTGCCATCCTAACAACAAACTGAAAAAACATGGAAAATACTTCCATTGATTGGTAAACTTGATTGAATATTCAAATAATGGCACAATTTATTTGACAAACAGCTTAACATGTTTCAGACACAAAATTGTGATAAGGTCTTTGCAAATTGTAGGATAGGCATCAGAATGCAGCCATCTGTTTTAAAATTAGTAAATTAGATTTACTCCAGCTAATGTAAAGTAACACATTTTTCTGATCATGACCTCAGAAAGTAAACAAGAAAAAGTTCAATTTGCCCTTGGCATAAGTCAAGATTAATGCGTCACTGCCAACATTTCAGTTTGGTTCTCACAAAATTGACCACTGTTTATTGAAAAACTTTTTTACATGTACAGCCGAAGTCAAAATTATTTGCCCTCATGTGATTTTTTATTTAGATATTGTGATTTTGGATTTTTTTTTTTTTTCATTTTCTCCAAATATTTACCAAATGATGTTAAACGGAGTGAGGATTTTTTTTACAGTATTTCCTATAATATTTTTTTTTTCCTCTGGAGAAAGTCTTTTTTTTTTATTTTGGCTAGAATAAAATTAGTTTTTTAATTTTTTTACAACTATTTTAACATCAATATTATTAGCCCTCTTAAACAATATTTTTTTTAAATTGTCTACAGAACAAACCACTATTATACAATAGATAGCCTAATTATTACCCTAGTAAAGCCTTTAAATTGCACTAAAGCTGAGCTGAATACTAGTATCTTGAAAAATATCGCTAAAAAAAACAACAACTTTGCCCTCAGACATCACACATAATGCCTTACAACACACACACTACAAAACTGTTTTGCACACTGATGCAGTACATGAAAAACGTCTCGGGTTACGTATGTAACCATAGTTCCCCGAGAGGGAACGAGACACTGCGTCTAACCAGAACGCTAGGGGAACACCTCTTTTATACGCGTCTTGAAGCACATGTGAAATCAATCTAATGTAATTAAGCAGGTGTCGTCAGACCAGAGAGTATAAAAGCCTGTACTGAGCATTCAGTATCAACTTCGAATTTGCTTGAAAGAAGTAACAGGCAGAAGAGAGTATGGCGGAATACGCAGTGTCTCGTTCCCTCTCGGGGAACTATGGTTACATACGTAACCCGAGACGTTCCCCTTCTAGGGAACTTCAACACTGCGTCTAACCAGAACGCTAGGGGAACGCAATACCCACTAGGCCAGACTCACTGCTGACTGTGAACGCACACTACGCAGTGAGAATAGAGGACCCTGGTGAGGGGTCTACATCGAGTTGATAGTGACGCACAAATGTATGTGGAGTCGACCATCCTGCCGCCAAACAAATGTCAGAAAGGGCTGAGCCCGAAATAGAAGCTTTGGAGGCCCCGACAGCCCTTGTGGAGTGGGCCTTAACAAATTTAGGTGCAGGGCGTCCAGCAGCCTGATAGGTAAATGAGATAGTCTCAACTATCCAATTACTTATTGTCTGCTTATTTGCCGGACTCCCCCTTTTTGAGGGTCCGAAGCAGACCAGTAACTGTTCACTCTTTCTCCAGTTGATAACCCGGTTAACATATGTATTCAGAGCTCTAACTGGGCAGAGTAAGTTTAACTCCTCTTGGTCCGACGACTGAAATGGGGGCGGGTTAAAGGCCTGTAGCACAGCAGGTCTCGCCACATGAGTGGGCACCTTAGGCACGTACCCCGGTCTGGGATAAAGAAAGGCTTTGGACATGCCTGGAGCAAACTCCAGAAATGAAGGTGCAACCGACAAAGCCTGGAGGTCACCAACCCTTTTTAAGGAAGAAATAGCTAATAAGAAAGCTGTTTTTAGTGTCAGAAACTTATCTGATGCCTCCTGCAGTGGCTCAAATGGGGGAACAGAGATGCCCTCGAGCACCAATGTTAAATCCCATGTCGGTACCCTGTGTGTGCTGACAGGCCTTAGCCTTATGGCTCCACGAAGGAAGCGACGAATTAGCGGATCCTGTCCTAGTGACTCATCATCTAGGGGAGAACGGTAGGCCGCTATAGCTGACACGTACACTCTCAGAGTGGATGCAGCTAACCCAGCAGACAGGCGATCTTGGAGAAATTCCAGCACTGAGGCTACCTGGCAGCTGACTGGGTTCAGCTGGTGTTCTCTGCACCAAGCTGAAAAGAGAGCCCATTTTAGGGCATAAAGCTTCCTTGTGGAGGGAGCCCTGGAGCTTAGAATGGTCTGAGCAACCTCGGTTGACAGTCCATACTCTATGAGGTGGGCCCCCTCAGAGGCCACACCCACAGTTTCCACAGGTCGGGTAGGGGATGAAGTATCATTCCTCCCCCCTGAGACAGAAGGTCCCTGCTGATGGGGATCTCCCACGAGAGACCCGCCAGCAGGGCTATGAGGTCCGAAAACCAAATCCTGGCAGGCCAAACCGGGGCTACCAGCAGTAACCGTACTCAGTCTTGACGGACCCTCTCCAGGACTCCTGGGAGCAGAGCGATCGGGGGAAAAGCATACAGACGTAGCCTCGGCTATGTCTGAACCATGGCAACCAGTCACAGAGGGGCTGGATGCGAGAGAGAAACCCATAGTACGCAATGCGTGGTCTCTTGGGAAGCAAACAGGTCTACCTGCGCTTTCCTTAATCTTTCCCAAATGGACTCCACCACCTCGGGGTGAAGAAGTTTCCATTCCCTGGATCTCACCCCCTGCCTCGACAGGAGATCTGCTCCCATGTTCAGACGGCCCGGGACATACATTGCCCTGATGGACAGGATTTTGTTCTGGGCCCACAGGAGGATCCGATGTGCTAGTTTGCATAGCATTCGAGACTTCAGACCCCCCTGCTGGTTGATGTAAGCGACCACCAATGTGTTGTTCGTGCAGACTAAAACATGATGGCCCCTTAGATCTGGGAGAAAGTGTTTTAAGGCCAGAAACACGGCCATCATCTCCAGGCAGTTTATGTGCCAGTAACGATGATGTTCTCCCCATCGTCCCGCTGCGGGAAGCCCCCTCAGGGTTGCTCCCCAGCCCGTTAGAGAAGCATCTGTCATAAGCATGACGCGATGACAGACAGCCCCCAACACTAGGCCCTGGGACAGGAACTAGGGCATTTTCCACATACTTAAGGCTCGAAGGCAGCGCCGCGAGACCTTGATCATGCGGATCAAGCCCGTTGCTCCCTAGCCCGTCAGAGAAGCATTTGTCATAGGCATGACGCGATGACAGACAGCCCCCAACACTGGGCCCTGGGACAGGAACCAGGGCATTTTCCACATACTTAAGGCTCGAAGGCAGCGCCGCGAGACCTTGATCATGCGGAAAGGATTCCCCTTGAGGGAAAACCCCCTGGATTTGAGCCACCACTGCAGGGGTCTCATGTACAGCAGACCGAACGGAATCACGCTGGCTGCTGCTGCCATGAGACCCAACAACCTCTGAAAGTGTTTCACAGTGATGAACTGGCCTAGTTTGACTCTGTGTACGGTTGACTGAATCGAAGCGATTCATGGCGGGGACAGACGTGCTCGCATCGTCATGGAGTCCCATAGCACACCTAAAGAAATGGTCGTCCTGGCTGGAACAAGCACACTTCTTGCGGTGTTTAACCGAAACCCCAACCTTCTGATATGGGTGAGAACGACATCTCGATGCCGAACTGCCATATCTTGAGTCTGAGCTAGAATTAGCCAATCGTCTACGTAGTTTAGGATACGTATCCCCTGCATACGAAGTGGAGCTAGTGCCGCTTCGACTATTTTGGTAAAGGTTCGAGGTGACAGAGCTAGGCCGAATGGAAGAACCCGATACTGGAACGCTTCGCCCCCGCAAGCGAACCTCAGGTATTTCCTGTGTTGGGGAAGGATGGAAATATGGAAGTATGCGTCTTTCAGGTCTATCGTCACAAACCAGTCCTCGGACTGAATTTGTGACACCACGTTTTTGATGGTTAACATCCTGAACCTGAGGGCCTCGACGGACCGATTTAGATTTCTCAGATCTAATATGGGACGCAATCCCCCATCCTTTTTGGGAACTATAAAATACCGGCTGTAAAACCCTGACTCTTTGTCGAGTGGGAGAACACGCTCTATTGCGCCTTTTATTAATAAGGCCAGTACTTCCTGTTCCATAACCAGAGCCTGTTCTGGCTTCACTATGGTGGGTGCAATACCGTTGAAGCGAGGTGGGCGTGCACAAAACTGTATTTTGTAGCCATGTTCTACTGTGAACAGGACCCACTGGGACACCATCGGCAGGTGTTTCCACGCTGCCAAAAAATGTGCTAGGGGTACCAGCCTCTCGAGACTGGCCTCTGGTTGTTCTTTGACCCCCCTGCAGAGGGGGTGGGGCCCCCAATGCCCTCAGACACTGAGGAACGCCCACCCCGGGAGACACAGAGCCCCCCACCAGCATACGTGGTGAGGTGGTCTCTCCCTTTCTCCGCGGACCCTGGTTCATTGAGAGCGCTGAATGGTGCTCTCGGTGTCCAGGGGGGGCCCTGGAAAACCTGACTCCCAACACGTCAGGACTTTGTTTTATCCTTTGTACTTCATGATATGAGGAGCTGGTTGACGGCTGGCCCTGACTTTTTGATCTTGGGGGGAGAAAGTCCCAGAGGGAGCTAGAGCGTTTTTTAACTCTGTCGAGGGATTCGGCGACGCTATCAACGGCGTCACCGAAGAGCCCTGAGCTCGATATTGGAGCGTCCATAAGAATAGCTCTATCTGTTTCTGACACTTCTGCTTGTGTCAGCCAGAGGTGCCGCTCAGTAGCCACCAGGGTAGCCATAGATCGCCCCAAACTAGAGGCTGCCTCTTTAGTAGCTCTTAAAGCTAGATCTGACGCCCGAAGAGCTTCTCGAAGCTGTTCGGGTGTTGCTCCCCCACCATCTGGGCACTCTTTAATTAGGTCAGCCTGATATGCCTGCAGCACTGACATAGTGTGCAGGCATCCAACAGACTGACCAGCCGTCATATATGCTTTACTGACTAGACCCGATGTTACTCTTAATGGTCTCGACAACAAAGGAGGGACCCTTGCAGATTTTAGATCTGAACGACGATGACACGCTAAGTCCTCTTCTATCATTGGCATTACTGTACATGCCTTTTCCCCTAGCCCACGAACTGCTGAATAAATAGCTGTTTTTGGTGTCATTAACCATGCTGAATACGGATTTTTCCATGATTTAGAAACCGCATCATGTAGTTCGGGACAAAAGGGGAGGTCCCTTAGTGGAGGATCTACTCTGCTGGGTAATTCTCTCTCATCCAGCATTCCTGTCAGACGCAGCTGCTCATGTGCTGGCTGCCAATCTATTACTTCGAACCTGTCAGCAGCACGTGAAATCACCTCCACTAACTCCTCATATTCCACTGACTGGGGCGGCAGATTCCCCGACCCTCTTTTTATTTGTTGCTGCGGCGCCTCGGTTTCCTCGGAAACGGAGGACGCCGCCCTCCCACGAGGCGCAGAAGAAACCGCAGAGCGTGCTTCTGACGCTCCCGAAGGGGGATTAGATCTCACGGATCCAGAGAGAGAAAGGACAGAGTCCGTCTCCATCTCATCTGCCAGATCTAGCTGCGAACCCCACGACCGAAGTCGACGCTCAGCCTCAGCACGAGCGGGACCCGAACCGCGAGGAGCGTGCGCCACGGGAGCTTTATTAAAGAACTCTCTCCGACTGCGCAGCTCTTTACGGGAGAGAACGTCACAGTGTCCACAGTCAGCATTCTCAAATGCTACCAGGGCATGCTCTTCTCCCAAACACTCTAAACACAAATCATGTGAGTCACCAGCCGTAATAAAGCGAGGGCATGGAGGCACACAACGTTTAAAGTTTTTCTCTGCCATACCAAAATAAAAAAGTAAGTTGTCAGTTTTTTTGTATTTTGTGTATGCAAATCAGTAATGAAAGTTCACAGAAAGAGGGTGTATTTTCACGTGCGTGCTTCTTGAAAGCAAAGAAGTTGATACTGAATGCTCAGTACAGGCTTTTATACTCTCTGGTCTGACGACACCTGCTTAATTACATTAGATTGATTTCACATGTGCTTCAAGACGCGTATAAAAGAGGTGTTCCCCTAGCGTTCTGGTTAGACGCAGTGTTGAAGTTCCCTAAAAGGGGAACAATATTTTGCAAAACTGGCAAGGTATGTTGCTGTGATTCTTCCCCTCAAAAAGGAAAAAAAATCATATGATGAACACAAAAAGATGCAACCAATGTATATAAGGAAGTAGAAAATTCCACTAGGAATTCATCCAAATTCCACTAGGCCTGGCTCCATATTAGAGCACATTTCTATTGACCCTAATGCTAAAATGGCCAACTTTACAGCACAAAAAAAGGTGTTTACTTTAATATTAAGTTATATTAAGTATGCATAATTAAGGGAGTGGCTACTTGAGTCACAGCTAGGTCTCACTGGTCGCAAACAGGTGTATACAGGCTGTGTGTGTGTAATCAATCATGATCCAGAACAGGTCTGTGAGTGGCATGGCTGGATATGTAGCCCATAAAATGGCAGATTTGTAGTTCTTTAGCGATCTGCGTGCTTACCAGCAATCAGCAAGGAATAGAATGCTGGTGATTGTGACACTCCCAAAGAAAAACCCTTCTAAGCAAAATGCTACCAGACATACGTAGCTCTGCTCATGCTCCGCCTCTTTGCACTTTTTTTGGTCACCCCTGGTCCGCACAATGAAACGTGAACGGTTAGCAACACCTACGTGTAGCTTAATTTTCTCTTTCAGAAAGACATGGGTGACGTCTCGGCTACTATGTCCATATTTTCTTTACAGTCACACACACACACAGACACACACACACACACACACACACACACACACACACACACACACACACATTATTCCAACTCTGAATCTGAATTATTCCCATCTGTCTTTGGTCTGGCTGAGGCCAGAGAATCTTGTCCACATCACAGGCTATATTGGCCCCTCACCTTCATCTGCGATCCGAAATATGTAGATTTGCGTGTAGAGTTTTGCAGTAACACTTCAACAAAAATAACTCGTGCCAAAGCAGTGAATAGTGTTTTAAGTTTAGAGAAATTGGTATGCTTTTTCAAAAATGACTTTAAAATTTTTTAAAAATTAGTTCAACAGTCTTTGAACTAAAAAAAAGTGTTTCAGTAATTAAGAAAAACTGTATTATTACAGTAATCACTATTTCCACAAATGGTAAAATAGCTGGCCACCTTTGAAATCTGAGGTTGGAAGACCTAGGTTGCAAGACTTAGTGCATGTCTTCTGGGTTATAAGCAAACCAAAATACTGGACTCTAGTTCATGTTGATTTCGCATCTAAGCTCACAAGACATCTCAGTAACCTGATCCCTAAAAATGACAAATAGGTCTGCATTTCTGATTGAGGATGAGCTGCTGAGGCAGATAGTTCCTTCTGTTATTAAAGTCTACAGCAGGGCCTCTTTCATCCCTGAAATGTCACACAGATAAGTGGGATAATACTGACGCTCTGACACATCTACAACCCTATCCCTCTATCGCAGAAGAGATTTGTATGAATGCAAAAAAAAAAAAAAAATGAACAGGGGCAAAAGGCAGATTTCTATTACAATAGTTGAATGTAAAACTAAAAAATTAGAATTAAAATATTGATGCTGGATTTAGAAACAAGAGACATATTTTTAAATGTTTATGCATCTCTGTTGTTAGTATAAAATGCTGCATGAGAATTAAATTATAAAAGAAGGAAACTCTATTTTGACAGCTTATTAGTGTGATGTTTTTATGGCACGCTGTTCTATGCACGTTTAGAATAGCTTATTCAAGTCTTATGCATATATAAACAGACAAAAGAAAAATGTCAATCAACTAACAGTACTTACCCGCAAAATGTCATGTAAGCCATACATTATAAATTATACTTTATAAGTGATGTATAATTTATACATCATTCTCACACTTAAAATAGTAATTGGTCACAAAATGAAAAAAAAAAAACTCATCTCTATATGAAATATTGAAAAGAAAAAATATTATATTAAAAGTATAGCTGCTGAACGTCATAGCCTTAAGTTCATGTCACATCTCCAATGCAATACAACAGCCTGACACTGCTTCAAGGCAGTAAATGACAGTAAATGGATTAGTCTAGAGCAATTTATAGAAAACAATTATTGGCCGTACACAGTGGACTAAAATGTCTTTTTCAGAAATCAACAAAAGGTTGTCATCTCAAGTCATACTGTAGCTATTTGGGGAAAGTAGCTATTATTCCCATTCTCAGTGATTGCAAGTACATTCTAGAGAATTTCCATGTCAACATAATGGATTCGTGGGTACAAGTCCTCTGTATGGGTTTAAAAAGAGAGAGAGAGAAGCTTTTAAGTCCTTTTTATTTTCTCCCAAGAAAAGAGACCAGGCTCATTTGAGATGTCAAGCTCCTCACCTTAAAAGTAGACGAGAGTAGGCGGTTTCAGTCAGAGAAGGATCAAAAAAAGATCTGTTAAGGCGGACAATCCCCTCCTATATAGTGGACCAGCAATCTACTGTATGCAAGCAAAGCAGAAATCATATTCAAGTTCTTTTGTTGCTGTCGAACTGAATAGCACTGAAATTCTGCGCCTTGTACATGGATATAAGGGATAGAATGAACAACTGGTTTAATTTAAACAGATTCTTCCCCTAATTTATTCAAATTCGTAATCCATGTGTAGTTTGTTGTGCAGTATATATGTCTGTGGAAATCATGATTAAGATCATACTTAAGATTATACTATTACAATTTCATACCAAATTTACATAGATAAGAAGTTATACTGAGAAAAGCTTCAGATACAAAAAATAATAACTTCACACAAGAGCACTCCAAGAATGGACACTCGTACAGATGTAATTACATGTAATTATGGCTAATAGAAATAAGCAATATTACAAGCAAGAGTGCTGTTGCACTGATGCAATTAAACACAAGGCTATCAGTAACCCCAGCATGATTGTGAATGTGATATTACTTTTAGCCGTTTAGTAAACAAGAAGCTCATATTTAGTAACTAAATATAAAAATGTATCAATTTTCCACCTGCCACAGGAAAATGAAGCACACTGTTAGACCTTACCAGGCTTTTTTACAGTAGAACACTGGCAACACTGTTGCCAGCTACTCACTGTAAAAGTTTGGTTATGGTAAGTAACTGGCAACAGTGTTGCCAGTTAATTACTGAAACTGAACCATTACAGTGAGTGGCTGGCAACAGTGTTGCCAGTTGTTTACTGTAACCGGACCATTGCAGTGAGTAGCTGGCAACAGTGTTGCCAGTGAATTACTGTAATAGAGCAGTAGTGGTAACTAACTGGAAACTGTGTACAGTTAATTACTGTACTGTAGTGTTACAACTCACAGCATTATACTGCATACACAATAGTATGTCAAGGTGTTACTAAAATTAATTAGTATTCTTACCTGTTATTAATTCTTTAAGTTAATTAAGTTGTAAATTCTGACAAATTTATTTTATTGTTTTGGCAGCAAACAAATATAAAACAGAAAATGTATAACAAAATTAAGAAATCAGCAGATATAAATATCATCTTACATATTACTGAGAGCCACAGGTCTGCACAGCAAGGCTGCAGTCAAACTAACGTTTAAGCATGCAAAATTCATATGTCATATGGCTCTGCGAAAAGGAGTGGGATTAAACAAAATATTTAGAGATTGAAAAAGCAAGCAACTGGTCCATAATTTTTGTTCAGAGAGGTCATGGTTTGATCTTTGATTAGTCTCAAGCAATCACATGATGTGATTTTGCAGTTCAGAGTTCTCCAAGCTTGAACTTTCCAATGCTGCAAACTGTAAAATTTGTCGCATGAGCATGCATTCCAGGTCTGCAGCATTCACATGCGTATGAATGGAAGTCTATAGGGAGAAAAGTGCAGTGTGACTGGGACTTTAGGCTGTAACTCTAATTAAACACACCTGATAAAACTAATTAAGGCTCGTTAGAAATCTACAGGTAATGTTGAAGCAGGGTGGGAACTAAACTCTGCTGCGCTGCAGTTCTCCAGTAACTTGGAGTTTGACCCCCATGGTATATAGCAGGGGTGCTTAATCCTGTTCCTAGAGAGCTACGTTCCTGCAGATTTCAGTTGCTACCCATATCAAACACACATGCCTGTAATTATCAAGTGGTGTTCAGGTCCTAATTAATTGGTTTAGGTGTGTTTGATATGAATAGCAACTGAAATCTGCAGGAAGGTAGATCTCCAGGAACAGGATTAAGCACCCCTGGTATATAGCATACTTTTAAAGCAACTGCTAACATTTATCACAATCACAATCACATATCCAATAAACACACACACACACACACACACACACACACAAAGTGCTGCAGTGAAATGTGTTACTCTCTCCTGAATGCTGACCATGCAAAAAAAAAAAAATAAATAACTGAACAGCAAAAAACACAAAATAATTATTTTAAAGTTTTAAATAATTAAAAGCTCTGTCAAATCTCAAAAAGTTTAAAATAATTATAGAAAACAAAAATAAAGTTGGCAACACCGAAAAACCAAAGGATCCAATCTTTTATTGTTATAATTATCTCATGACAACAAACTTTTTTTATTGTTTCAAATATAAATTCATAGGTGGAAACACTGCTCTGAAAAATACTTAGCAACAAACTCACAACCTGGGACCTGACAGTGGAGCTTTTGTGTGTGGATGGCTATGTGTATCATGTTTTTGTGATTCCCTGTGATGATGTGCACATGTTACCTTACTGAGATGATGGAATTTAATTTTGGTTTAGTTGCCAGAAAGATACATACAACTGTTAGCGTCTGTACATTATGGCAGTATGCAATATCCAATGAATACATATACTTAAACAAAAGTAATGTAAGAAGTTATATGAGGAGAGGCTAACTAGCTAACAATGTAGCTTTCAAGTACACAGTTCAAGATAACAACAATATAACTTAAAACACAGCCTTATTTTATAAACCCTCAAAAACATTTGAACACATTTTACTTACTCATTTTAGATTCTTAGTTAAAGCCTAAAACATATCAGACTCAACATCTGAATTGATAGACAAAGAATAGAGCACGCAGCAGTAAACAAATCAAACACCTGGCTCTCTTAAAGGGCCAGCATTTTCTGAAAACTCTTTCTAACACCTTTGTGTTTAGAATAAGACGGACAGCCTGTGGGAGTGTGTGGTGATGCCTAAATCATTGTTTTTTACAGTTATCGCACAATCTACAGAGTAACAGTGCAGTTATACTAATTAAACACACCTGATCAAACTAAATCTAAAGGTAGTGTGTTGAAGCAGGGCTGGAACTAAATTCTAGGCTGTAGCCTTCCAGGAGTTTGACACCCCTGGTACATAGCATATTTTCAAAGCAACTGCCTACATTTATAACAGTTATGCACATATAGTTTAATAAAAACAATAAAAATATACTATAATATAAACTTCATCCATAAAAAAATAAAAAAATAAATAATCTGATTCTCATGTCGCTCCAAATCTGTAGCAATAATAAAAAACACAACTAATATTATGATTTATACATTTATTTAGTAAAGCCTTTATACTGTTAATGGCACTTTTACTTGCCAGTTTTCCAGACAAATTCATTGAGTCTCTGCAAAAATGTATGTGCGTGTTGTTTAAGATATATACATATATATATATTTAAATAACACATTTTTACTAGTTATTTAGCAAAATACTAATATTCAGTTGAAAGTGCAATTTAAAATCTTAACTATAGGTCAAACTAGGCAATTAAATTAGATTAATTATAGAAAAAGTAAACAAAGTTATAAAAATTATTGTGACAATTTCTTTGCTCTGTGTGAATATTTTTGCCTTTAAATGCATTTCGTCCATATCTTACACTTACCTTTTAATAAGCTCTGTGGCATTGGTTGACTCCTGATACTCAATGTTAAAAACATAAAAGGAACCAAAGAAAACACAGAGATAAAATAAATATAAAATAGGAACATAAAGCATTAGAGTAGATGGGGCAGTAATGGTTGAGCAGTAATTTACCATTTATTATCACAGTAAATATCTGTAATGGTACATAGAGTAAATTACTGTAATTTATTTTTCGCACTACAGAATTTCATACAAATCCTGCTCCTTTTACAGTAAAATACTGTTTCTTTTCATTACATCTAAACACTGGCTATTTTACAGTTATTTACTGCATAATCTACAGTAAGGGTTAACAGTGCAGACTGAGATGTGTTTTTGTTCCTCAAAGGTGGAGTAGGTGATTGTCTGCTGTGCTGGTTGAAAGTCTTCTCTTCACATTTCAATAGTAATGATTAAAGTAAATTATCTAAATGTATTAATATGTATCTTTATATTCTGGGTAAGGCATAAGACTTAAAAATAAAGTTTGTCCCAATAAAATTTGTTGGGCTGACAATTTCCCAAAACTGTTGTCCAAACTGTCTGTCAAAAAACGTAGATTTGTACATTTGCACAAACATGTTTACGCTGACAGATCCTCCATTTGCATGTGCCGTGTTTACCTGCACATAAAAGAGTGACAGCAGCAAAAACAAACGCTGAATCAAAACTTTTTAAAATCCTGATCAATATTAAAGTTACTTTTGCATGCTGGATGAAGGATGACACCATGGCTAAAGTATTTCTTTTAGACAGTTATAATGTTGTTTTAAAACTATTGTAGTCATGCAAAGCTGATGTAGATGTTGTTGTTTTACGAATGGGTTTTATATACAGAACCGTGGTTCAGCCACTAAAATCTTCCGGTGAAAGATTGATGTGACTATTTTCGGTTTCATAAATCCTTTTACAGCTTCGATAATGTAGATTTATTTAGTTTAACAACAAAACATAAGTAAATAGTAATATTTCGCCTCGCCTGCTTTACTGAGCTGAACTTGGTTTTATATTCACATCACATTGGTTTATTTTTGAACAATGACAACATGTGTGTCATAAAAATAATTTGACTGAAGTGCTGAATTTTGATAAATATTAATTAATACATGCTTTCTTCTCAACTGTTTCATTTGCATGTTTGTTTTGTAATATGAGGAAAAAACAACACATTCATATATGTACGTATGAATCTAACTATTTACTAACAATGCACAACTTCAAATGTCTTTTTTACCACTAAACAAAGAACAAAAATGTACTTCACTTTGACTTGTTTCACATCATTTGAGCCACATAAAAGAAGACCCCATTTGTAATCGACATGCATGGCAGCAGTTGGTCCTGTGCAGAACTTTCTTATCTTAAACGATCCTGCTGAAAACTTTGCTATGAACTTTTAGAGGCCGACGGCAGCATTAGTATTCATCTCGCAATGTAAATGCGTTCCCTCAGGTGTTCGTGAAGATGTATAATGAGCATCAAGACAAATAATATTCATGGAAGTCTCCGGCTGTTATTACGCACTAAAGGAAAGCAAACAAACCTCTCCAAAATGAGGACAATGACTGCTGAAGGATTGTGGAAAGGTGCATGTCAGGGGCCTCCGTGGAGTTTTCATCAGCGTCTCTCGTGGTCTGCCTCAGATCTCAGAGTTGTTTCACATCATACATTAGAAGCATTAAAGGCCTTCTCCACCTGTATTCCTCAACCTGACTTGCAAAACACATCTTGAGCTAAGAGCCTTCTTTACATCTGAATTTGCACACAGTCTCGGGTGAATTCAGCCATGTCCTTTAATCTCAACCCCAGGAAGCCTACCGAATCATATTTTTGATACATGAATTTCAAAGGCTACTAAATGAACAACACGATCAAATCTTTGCTGGAGAAAATATGGTGCACAATGTGCCTTCTGCCATCTGATTGATAGTTTAGCAAGACCTTATAATTGGCATCTAAAAATGTACACCTTTATCTTGTGGTGACCTTTGAAATATTTCATTATTTTTATCAAGTGATGGATTTTGTATTAATAGCATTTCAAGATTAGCATTTACTGAGTTAAAGCAAGTAAGTTTTGTTTTTTCATACATCATTCCTTAGAATAAATATATTTGTTTAAATTTATTATGTAAATCAAATGTGATTGATGTACAGGGTGGATCATTTATGTGGATACACCTTAATAAAATGGGAATGGTTGGTGATATTAATGTCCTCTTTGTGGCACATTAGTATTTGTGAGGGGGCAAACTTTTCAAAATGGGTGGTGACCATGGTGGCCATTTTGAAGTTGACCATCTTGGATCCAACTTTAAATTAATTCGAATGCAGGCTGCTTTTGGTGCTTTTTATTAGTCATTTTTTGTCATTTTGCAATCTTAATGTCACCGCAGAAATATCAAAACATTGACAACAACATCCCCCAGAAGGAAAACAACTGATTGAACACATAAAACATTGTCCTAATGAAAATCTAAGACCTAAACAAACAACAAAACACAAAGCGAAAAGAAAGTCCTCGCTGGGAGAGAACTCAAGCTTGTTTGTGTGTGTATTCTTGTTTTTGTAAAATGATGTGGCCCTTCAGAGTGGTTTGATAGATGTGTGGGTAATATCGGTCAGCAGGTGTGAATGTGTCTTCCCTGCGTGTAGGACTCCCAGGACGCATGTAAAGTAAAGCTCCATGCTTGACTGACCAGATGAAACAATATCAGCCCCCAAAGAGCATATACACAGCAGCTAGTGTCACAGCGCTCCTCAGCTCATTCTCCTGTTATATTTGTCCATTCACAGATAGTGAGAGAGAGATATTGCCGAACATTTCTGCAATTTCTGAGTGATTGGCAACATCCAGACTCTGTGAAATTCAATCAAAAACTCACAGGATTGTCCCTTATGTAGAGGGATCTTTACAACAGAAGCTCATTTGAAGATGTCATAGATGTGAACTTATAAACGTGAACTAAGGTCTTTTTTCATTTATTTTATCCTATAACTTTTTTTTTTAAAGATTCCTAACTATGTTTTGTAGGTCTGCTACAATAGGTCCTCATCCAAGGTCAAAAGCCACATTGTTCATGAAGCATCACCCCTTTTTCTCTGACTTTTTGTTATCGTTCAATCAAGGATTTTTTTCCCTTTAAAGCATTTCTATTAATTTATTTTGACGGTCACACAGAATACTGTTTCATAAGTCATATTAGTAACCTGGAGTAGGCTATGTGATTTATGGCATATATGTCTACCATCAAAGTCACAGAGATGAAACATGTATTACAGATAAACTTGTATTACTTATTTATTACAAATTTATTAAACATTTTTCAGAATTAAAAAATCTGCAGATTTATGTTATATGATTTGAGTATCATATCTAAAAACTTAATATATAAAATTAAAAATAACAGTTTTAACTTTTATTGATTGTTTACAATGCATTTACTCATTTGGTAAACAAAGCAAGTCTCTCATTTAATAAATCTACAAAAATACAGAAAATATTACTTTACAAAGCGTATTGTGAACAAATCATATGAACATTTTAACATTAATAAAATTAATATTAACTAAATTAATTTAAAAACTGAATTAAAGTAAATTTACACACAATTACACAAGTAAATACATAGACTCAATAATGGGCTAAAAATCTGCGCCTTTTTTGCGCACGCAGATTCCGTGTGGGCCTACAAATAAGTAAAAAAACTAAATAACATACAGTTTAAAACATACATGACCGTGGACCACAAAATTAGTTGCATGGATATACTTGTTGGAATAGTCCAAAATACTGTTAAGTAAAGATCATCATGAAGGAAAATTAATTGAAAAACATAAATATATCAAAACGTTTTTTGATTAGTGATGTGCATTGCTAAGAACACAATTTAAACATTTTGAAGGCATTCATTTTTAATATTTAAAGATTTTCAAATAGTTGTCCTATGTCATATAAACCAGTGTTTCTCAACCACGTTCCTGGAGGATCACCAACTCTGCACATTTTCCATGGCTGTTTCTCAATTCCAAAAATTCAGAGAACGGACTTGCATTCTTGTGAAGACTGGTCTTGCCAGGTCATCTGAGAAGAACAAACTCAGGAAACCGTAAGAACAATGACTTCTGGGACTTCTAGAGCAAGTTGGGTCCTCATGTCTGCATTGTTGCATCCTCGATACCAAGATTGTTTTTTGTGAACTTTCACATGTCCTCCATTCTTGCGGTCTTGAACTAAACTTTGGCAGTTGATGACAGAGATGGCAAAATGATACACATCCTTTACTTAAGTAGAAGTACAGATGATAACATTACACGAGAACATGAGGATGCAAGATGACTGAAGAACATATATTTTGAGAAACAGCCATGTCTCCTTAACCAAACACACCTGATTAAGGTCTTCAGCTCATTAGCAGAGACTGAAAGACCTGTAGTGTGTGTGACAGACAAAGGAGAAGTTCAAAACTTGCAGTGTTAGTGGTCCTCCAGGAACGTGGGTAAGAATCACTGGTAAAAACCATATATCAAAGGAAAGTAAATTTATTTGGATCATTTAGATGATGTATCAATCCCCTTATTGCCCACTTGGAAAACAATCAGGTCTTTTAATTTATTTGCATCTTTTCAATCTCTCTCTTTATTTTGTGACTGATTCAGGGCAGAACAACAAAAAACAACTATTATTTATTAATTATTAATATGAACCGGCAACTTATCCAGTACGTTTTAAGCAGCAGATGCCCTTCCAGCTGCAGCCTATCTCTGGAAAACATCCATACACATTCATACACTACCATGGTCCAGTTACTATGGCCATTTATGTGAAGCTGCTTTGACACAATCTACATTGTAAAAGCGCTATGCAAATAAGTGAAGTTTATTCATAAACTAATTTCGAGAGGATCACGTGCTTATGATTTATCACGTCCAGTCTCACATTTGCTAATCACTAATCTTCCAATCATATGAGCCCTAAGGCACCATAAATAGTCTAAGTTTTCAGTTCACTTTATCTTCGTTTGGAAGAAACCCCCCTCCTCCCCTATTCTCCTCCTTTACCTGTAATTGGGCGGCACGGCGGTCCAGTGGTTAGCACTGTGAACCACACAGCAAGAATACTGCCGGTCCTAGTTCGATAGGACCGGTGAGTGTTTCTGTGGGGAGTTTGTATGTCCTTCCCGTGTCCGCGTGGGTTTTCCCCGGGCTCTCCGGTTTCCTCCCACCATCCAAAGACATTCAACATACTTAACAATCAAGCTGGTCTAATTCCTTACGTTCCCTTAGCTACAGCGGCAGGGGAGTTCTGAGATCCACCGAGCTCAGGCTCCCTTCTTGCTCTGCCAACGGGAGGAAGCCCCGGGCTCGAGGAGCCCTTGAGCTCGGGGCTCTCTCCCGGGACAGCATGCCAAATAAGCTTTGTAAATCATCAGCTAAGTGTGAACTCTTGAAAGCTGAATTGAACTGAATTGACTTGAATACACTACGGACAATTTAGCCTACCCAATTCACCTGTCTTTGGACTGTGAGAGAAACCTCACAGTCACCTGGAGGAAACCCAGCTCCACACAGAAATGTCAACTGACCCAGTTGAGGCTCGAACCAGCGACTTTCTTGCTGTGAGGCGACAGCACTACCTTCTGCTCCACTGGGTCACAACTATTCACAGATATGATTCACTGATATCTTTCTTGTGAACAAACAACCCCTATCTCTCTCCCACAACACCACCATCGGTGCAGCCATGATACTCCTTATATTAAATGTTTGGATAGAACTTGTAAACACTGTTTATCTACATCTTTCATAGGCTTATATCTACATTTTAATACAAAGTTTTTGAAAATAATCTGCTAAGAGGAGTAAAAGGTACACTGTAAACACTAATGACAGAATAGAAACAGAAAACGTTTAGTTTTTTTCCAACTGCTTACACACAAAATATCTTCCTGTCACACAATTTCTGAACCATCTCACTCAAAATGCAAAATACACAGTAAATCTCCAAAACTGTAAATCATTTCACAGCCTTGAACTCATTTTCAATTGGATAAAACACTTTTTTCAAAACACCATACACAACACAAAAGTCTAACAGGAAGCTACTTGCTTTCTTTTTCCAAACACAACCTGTCGAAATACTACACTTATCCACCAGATCACAAGTACACACACACACACACACACATGCATGCACCCATGCATGCACGCACACACACACACACACACACACACACACACACACACACACACACAATTTTTTCCAATTGCTAACACAACTTTTTTAAAACTAGTCTGGTTTTATCAAAATACTTAACACAATTCACAAAACCCAAACTGCAAAATAGCTCATATATTCTGCAATATGAAGCTCTCCAACTGAAACTAAACATTGCATTATCAAAATCTAACGTTTGCATGAAATGGCACACACTTCATTAAAATTACCAGATTTTGGCCGAACCAACTACACAGTGTTGGGCATAATGAAAAAGCACCCTTACATTTAGAATGTTTTGCCATAGTACTAAAATATGCATCAGATTGTTTACATGCGTAGAAATATTTGCAGATACTGCAGATCGCTGTTGCAACATTTTTTATTTATATTTATTTATTTTATTTGTATTTATTATATTTATAAATAAGGCTTGGAGAATGCAGGCTAAACGTTTTCTCTCACTGTAGAGTACATTGTACAGGAAACTTGTACAATTCATGAGTGGCTGATGTCATAAACTAAGTAAAGAGGTGTCACTTAACTGATACATTGGGTATATACATGTGTACTACATGAAATTTTGGTTACCTACCTGTCCTCCAGTCTAAAGGTTCGGATGACAGAGGCAACAGTAAAACAACTCAAGTTTGGCTGCACTCTCTCTCACACATTGCTCTGATTTCATTTGAAAGTGTTTGTCTTCTTTGGCCATGAAGTCCTCTACCTGCTCTGCCCCTACCTCTCACTCTTCCTCCCCCTCTCAACCTCCCTCTTCCTCTCTGTGCAATGTCTTCCAATGTTGTAAAAAAAAAAAAAGGTTCTCACCTGGGGTCTTTTCATAGTGCTTACATTCTGATTGAAATGTTAACAATTAACCATTGAGGTGTTTCACCAGGTGGCACATGTAATTGTCCAATTTGCTCATGTAATGTCATTTTGAATGGCAGTGTTTTGAAATGCCAAATGTGACTTTAAAAATGTGATTTTATGTCAGAGTGCTAAGTCTTATGCAGAGAACTGTTTTCAGTGCAGTTGAAAAGTTTGATTTTGAAACGCAAAATATGTGCTCTCTGTGTGTCAGTTTAAATAATTGTGCTGCTCATGTCATTTTAGTGTGTTAGCAACTGCAAAAATACTGTAACTGGTCACTAACCAATCACTGCTTTACTCTAATATAGGTCAAACGTGACAGGACAAAAAAAAATGGTTTGCCACCCATCCACAATTTGTAGTTTTGTACCTACCACAATTTTTACCTTTTTAAATCATAAATTCCTCTAAAAAAGTCTAGAAGATTTTTTCTGAGCCTGGCTCTGTGAAGTGTATGATGGCCAACCCTACAGTATGCCCCCATAATGCTTCTCCAGCCAATAGACACTTCTCCCCCCAGAGAGCACCCACACAGAATTGTATTCTTCATTGTATTCTAAAAAAACATACTTTTGCTTTACATATCTTTACATTTTAACATATAGTATGTTTCTGGTTTTGTTGTATGCTACTGTATGCAACAGTAATGTTTGGCCTAATAAATATGTTCTGTTTCTACATGTCATTGGTGTTTACAGTCTACATGTTACTCCTCTCATAATATGACTGTAAGTGTAGAACATTTTACTGAACTGTAGATGAGCATGAAGCCTATGAAAGAGCAAAGAGCTTTAGATTTAGAGCAAGTGTTTACATGATATATCTAAACATTTACCGTTCTGAAAGACATGTTTGAAGGAAATATGAGGCTTTTGGCATTGTGTGTGTGCAGTTTTGAGAACTGTGTGTAGATGACGCAGTTTTAAAAACGTGTGTAAGTAGTTGAAAAAACTGTATTCGGCCAAACGTTACTGTTGTGTACTGTAGCATGCAGCAAAAACATAAGTATACTGTATGTAAAAATGTAAAATGTAAATGTTTTTTTTTTTTTTGAACAGCCTGGTGTCCTGTCACATTTGACCTATTTATAGGCCTATGCTACAGTCAAGCAGTGATTGGTTTCCACATTGGAGCAGTGTGTGTGTGTGTGTGTGTGTGACCTTGTGAATAAGTGTTGCATTTTGATTAGTTGGGTTTGGAAAAGGAAAGAAAGTAGCTTCCTGCTAGATACTTGTGTTTTCGGAAGAGATTTGTGTGTATTGTTTTGAAAAAGTGTTTTATGTAATTGAAAACTGAGTTAAACACAGTTATGCTTGATGTATAAGTCTGGCTCACTAAAGACATCAATATGTAATAATAATTGGAAAAACAAAAACGCATAAAGTGATAAATGTTGATGTTAAGGTGTTGACTGATATGAAAAAAATATATCATCAAGCAGCAACATTTTTCTGTGCAGAACCACTGTTACTATTTTAAAATAAATGCATAAAATGTCCAAAAAGAGAGATGTGAAAAACACTTTTGATAAATATAATTACAGTGAGATGAGACTTGCATAAAATGAAGAATGTAGTAATTTGAGTTACTTAACTATGACCTACCAAATTACAGATCACAGAAACAGTAGGAGAAAAAACAATACTAAATATCAAATTGCGACTCTTGAATGTTTAATCTTGCATAGCAAGAACATAAAAATAAATATGTTTATCAGCTTTTAGAAAGAAGCATAAAGTGCTTCCCATGACATCTTGACTCTGTTGTATATTGGCAAAAATGTATTTGTCACTTTGTACGAGAAGCCAAATTTGACAGATGCCAACATGGACAGGTTGCATGACATACCCTCAACCTTTAAAAAACATAAACAAAACTTTGCAAGGTTAAAAAGGAAACTCAGGGTAAACTTTATACGTAGGTTCACACACACTGAAGATAAACATGTTTTGGGCCAACAACTGTGTGTAAGTTGGGGGGAGGAGGGGGGGGGGGGAATTATTGGCAGTACAACGTGAAAACTTTGGGCAATGGCATGAGCCAGCAAAATATATCCTCAATTTTAGACAAAGCAGCTTATTTAAAATATGTCCTGTAGTCAATGAATTAAAAGTTTTTGAAGCATTATAATGGAATCATTCACAAACAGTTAAGCAGATTATTTATTAAACTGTCAATTACACATTGTCAAATCAGTAATCTGAGAAATAGGATCTCCATTGAGGCCATCAATAACACCACCATTAAGCTTGCTAATGAGTTTTATCCACATGCTTAACGAGTTTCTCAGTGAGCTTAACAATTATTTAGTTACAGAAAATCTGTGTATGCTATAGAACAGATGCATAAAGGCATTTCTGAAATCAGTTCAATGCAATTGCAGGCTTCATGTGATATTTGCACTACTTTCACAGGTTTAAACACAAGTTACCCTTATGCTGTCAATATGCAACCAGAAATATTATACTGTATGTGACCAGATCCAGCAAAATGAGTCACAATGACCCAAATATCGAAAATCTAATTTTGGTATGAATGGAGACTCTAGGGTCAAAAGAGGAGACTCTGGGCATTAAAATGATATCCTATTCAAATTCATACCTTGAATGGTTTTGAAGATATGCCCATTTGAAATATGGTTCTCTGCCCTTTTTTAAATTGAAAACCTGAGAAAATTGCTAGAATTTTTTTGACCATTTTTTGCTGATATCTTTCGAAACCCATTGCATTTAAAGGGATAAACTATTTAGTTTAGAGTTTAATTTGTACATATATACAAATGCTATTAAAACAAGCTGAAGTTCCAACTATTTTAGAGTATTTATTTAAATAAATATGTTAAAAGGCATTTGCTACATTTTTAACAGTGTTAAAGAATTCATAACAAAGATACCAACAGTGAAATATTGGGTTAAAATAAATCTCATATTCGCTGAGTGAGGCCATAGATGTATCTCATAAACAAAATCTTCATCAAATGACAGAAAACATGTCTTTCCATCATTAAAGCTTACAACCTTTACAGCAAACGGCACATGTTTTTGCTAACTCGTCATCTCAACCCATGCTAACTGTTTCCACACATACAATGCTTCGCAACTACACATGACCCTATTAACTTCTCCAACGTCAGTCACAGTTAACTGTTCAAAATGTTCATCATTTGTGTGATTTTCATTCACACTGCAGCTGCGTCCCAAATGGCACACTATACACTATGCACTATGTACTTACACACTCAACAGCATAGTATATGTATGTAGTGTCGTCCCAATTGGCATACTAATGTTTTTTTACTAAGCAGAAATTCAAACCGTTTCCCTGATGACATTTGACAGTTGCCAAATCAGTGAAACAAACGACCGAATTATCAAATAATACCTGCCGTGAGTATTGCTGCATTCACCATCGGGAGGTGCTATAATCACTCTCACAGGAAAATTTTGCTTTCACCATCCAAAATAAATAAAATTATTCAACATGTGTGTCCAATAGCTCCACCCCTTCCGCTAAGTAAGCAAACCTGCGGTCGTTGAGTGCGTAAAGTGTCCATCATTACACACTTCATTGTAGCGGCTGAATCAGTACATCATCCAGGTAATTAAAGTGCACTTATTATTTTTTGAGTTTTCAGTGTGAACACACTACTTTCACTATTTATACTACAAAATGGTGTATAATAGTGCATAAGTATGCGATTTGGGACGCAGCTTACATTATACTACCCTGCACCATATTGAATCTTTCTGAAGTGATCTGCTAGCTTGTTTACACAGAGCGGAGGAGGATGGCTAAACCAAATCCAATATGGGCTCATTCTGAAAATGTAGACCTTTATACATTTCTGGAGATCACGAAGTATGTAGCCAGAGCTACGTATGGCTGCATTTTGTCTTTAAAACAATGCTACAGGACACCTTTTCTTTTCTCGCTTACCAGCTTACCTCCATATGGACAGCTTTCACGCTGTTACCAGTTTGTCCAGTTGGCTCACCATGTATGTCGGTGGACTTGAGATGTCCAGCAGAGTTGACAACGGGGTTCGAGTCCAGCGAACAATGGTTCCAGGGGCCTGTTTCAGAAAGGAGGTTAAGTGTAAACTCAGAGTATTTTAACCCTGAAATGAGAGAAACTCTGGGTTTTCCGTGTCAAAATGGCAGGTTTGTTAAACTCGAGAAAGCAGGGTGAGTCAAGCCAGTTTCTAAAAGAGAGGTAACTTTAACTCAGAGTCAGATACTGTAGTAACTTACTCTGTGAACCTAGCCTGGTCAGGAGCATGTTTTATTCTCTAAACTCAGAGTTTCTGTCGGTCTCCTCCCCTTTTTTAAAGACGAAGCAGTATTTTTTGCCTTAGCCTTACGTTTCCATTCACCTATTTTAATGCTCATTTTGGGTATGTGCATAAAAATGATTGATGGAAACATCATGATGCACTTAACTTTTGAAAATATGCATTAAAAAAGTCAAAATTGAGCAGGATAAACATTTATTCGATAGAAAATATGCGCATAAACTACGATGGAAACACTTTTACTGAACAAATTACAGTATGTACATTAAAAAAGGTCTTCATATGATGATGAAAATGTGTATGAATGGACAAACCAGCAGGCTGAGCACACTGTAACACGTCTTAAATGTTGTTTTAGTCATTCTAAAATGGCTTAACTGTTTCAGTATTAGTGTATATAATTCTACCTCCGAGCATCTGGAGCGTGTCAAGAGTCACCGCGTCTCATGGCTTCAAACACCCCCACATGTTCATTGTCTTCTGAGGCGCAAGTACATTTAGGCTATTAAATAAATAATTGACGCAGCTTCTTCTACCACAGTAAATTCTGTTTTTCCTGTTGATATTTGGCGCTAGTTAATCAGGAAGTGATGATTTTGTTCTCTTTGACTCGTTGGATGGAAACGCTGCTTTATTCGCATCTTTTACACAATATTTCAGTTTTGCACATAAATTTATGTAATATATTTGGATAGAAACATAGATATTGGCTACCTTTTAGTCGCACACAGAACGATAAATAATTAGCTTAAATTTATTGACCTTAGACATGTACTGTAACTAGATTAATGGGATTATTATTCTTTCTGAAAATTATTTTTAGTACTGCTTACCTTCTAAATGTTATATCAAACTCTATCACTTGATCAAGAAAAAAAGGCAGACACACAAGTGCACTGTTAAATCTATTAAAACTGATAAACCTGTATAAAAGTTTAGAAAAAATGTATAAACATCACACATTACATTACTTATTTTATTATACTTAAATATTTAAATATTTTAAATGTAAATGTAAAATATTTTTAATGTTTTCCCAGGCTAACTGTCTCTGTTTCACTGATGATAGCTTCTTTTTAAATATATACACTCATATTTGCTATAAAGTTGCATGATCACATCAAGTTCAGCTGGAGAAAGAAATGGTGATCTCTTTTTTTAAGATGTTGCCATGGTCACTAGTAATATCATGCGCTCCATTGATAATGCCTTTTTATTGTCACGGTGTGCGCGCTTTGGTCTACTTAAATTTGATTGACCAAACTCAGATCCGCTATTCTGAAACTGAAAACTCAGAGTTTAAACTTGAACTCTGAGTTGATTTACCGAGAGATTAAACACTCAAACAAAAGTTGTTTTAACCTCCTTACTGAAACAGGCCCCAGTAAGCAGATAAGACGAAAACAAAAGCTAAAAATTTTAATAAACAAGTAAATAACAGGGTGAGAATGTAATAAAATCTGAAAATGCGGTAAAAATAAATTTTTCTGGATTTCTTTTTTAAAACACTGAGATTGGGTTTAGGGAAGGGGGTGGACATGTCAATCTGTGCTTTTCAAAACCCTATTGGTTGGGTTTAGGGAAGAAGGAGGGAGGGGGGAATCAGGCAGTTGGTCAGTCAGTCGACAGCGGTGTCTGGTGGATTTACATAAGAACATTAGGCATGAATGGCACTTGCCAAAGTTTGTCAACTTTAATAGTCATTTAAATACCTTAAATTAATGATCTCAACTATGGAACTTTGAGATTACTTTTGAATGTCTGTTCTGTAATTACTTGAAATAATAGATTATTTTTTCATAGTTTTTTTCACATTATCGGCCTCTATCTTCCAACTCATTTTGCCAGATCTGGTCACATATTTGTATGCTTATATTAATGTACTGGCTATTATTACCAGATTAAATTAAAGTCTCATCATATGTAGGCCATGCGCTACTTGCATAAACATTCACTTTGTTTCAAATTATACAGCCATTAGCATGTATTCGGTTTTACTTGTTACTGTTGTTGCTAATAATATTATCCTCTACACTGCAATAAAAGAAGAAAAGAAAAAAGAAAGATAACTGAAAAAGTACTGGAAGCACATTAGCGCTTTTGTATTATAATTTACATGACCAAGCTAGACAATATTTAATTTAAACTCTAAAAATAGTGAGTCACTCTGAGTTAAATTATCAACCTCAAAAGTTGTCAGAGCTGAGATCAAGGTCTCATAGCGTTATTCCAAAAGATAATTAAATGTCAGAAACAGATAGTTTCTTTTAAATTACAAATTCACAACTGTTAATTAATGAATTGTTTTACAGTGGACAGCTCATTGTCTGTATTTTCTACCATAATTTGCAAGACCAACAAAGGCAATATATCATTTTGGACTGCTAAAAATGTTAATAAAAAACACTTTATTAAATTAGACAGCTAAATTTCTAACACAAGCTGTCAGAGCAGAGATCAAGGTCGCATAATCCAATTTGAAAGCGTAAATAAATGCTTGTTAATCAGAAAGTAGAGTTTCTGCAAATATTCTGCAAAAATAAATCCGTAAACCAAGAAAAAATGGGCTGGCATGACTATTTAATATGATATAGAATTCCAAGAGTCAAAGAATGTCAATAAAAGTCACTTTATTAACATGTGGAGTTAAATATGACAGTATAAAAAATGTCGGTATAAATAAAGATCTCATAATACAATTTGAAAATGTAAATATACACTCATTAATCACAAGCTATCAGAGGTGGAAGTAGTGCTGAAAATGTGTATTCATCTAAAAAAATACTGTTTATATTGCTAAAATTATGCTCTACAAAAGCAATAACAATTACAAAAGTACTGTGTCAAAAAGAGTATTTTTGTAAAAGTACAAAGTACTCTTCTAAAAAAAACTACACAGTACACTACATTTCATGTTCTAATTTTATTTAATTTTTTAAATATTGTTTTATTTTTAATGCATCACAGGATTAGTAATGTGCAATAAAGTAAGTGTGGTTCATTTTAGGACAACTTTCTTGGCAACCTACATCGCAAAATATTTTGCACATATACAATGTGTATTCATTTATTTTCTTTTTCGGCTTAATTCCTTTACTAATCAGGGGTCACCACAGCGGAATGAACCACCAACTTATCCAGCATACAGTATGTTTTACGCAATGAATGCTCTTCCAGATACAACCCAACACTGGAAAACACCCATACACTCTCGCGTTCATACACATACACTACAGCCAATTTAGTTTATTACATTTACCTATACCGCATGTCTTTGGCCTGTGGGAGAAACCGGAGCACCTGGAAAAAACACACGTGGACACGGGGAGAACATAAAACCTCCACACAGAAATGCCAAATGCTCGAATCAGCGACTGTTTTGCTGTGAGGTGATCATGCTACCCACTGCGCCACCATGATGCCCCAATATGTATTTATTTTTATTATTATTATTTAAAAGTCATAGTTTTAAAAAAAAAGATACATTTGCTTTAGCCTACATGATGAAAATATATCAATTTATGCTTTTAGGACAAAAAAGACAAGTAAACTCTCAACCACCGATTCTTGAGAAGACAAAATGGGTGCTTTGACAAAAGCTCCCAACTTTTCTCTTTTTTTATTGCAAACATGCTTTTTAATAGCTAAATTAGATATTTTCAAAATATTCACCTGATGGAGCTGACACTTCTGATAGAAATTACATCTGACAGAGGTAACAAAATCTTAATTTGTCATACTATGAACAATCAAATTCAATAAATCTGTCAATTACTTTATAAAACAATAACAGCAAAGAGCATGTGTTTGTTTCAAAAGTTTTTTCAAGAAACTGATGGAGTTGGTATCTGACAGTGTTGACATTTTGGTCATATCTTTCACAAAATATATGGGATTTATATGGTAGCCTGTTGTTCAGTTGGTGCTAATGCAGCATGCTTCAGGGGTAGAAATCATCTAAAAAATTCCTCAGAAATCGGATGATGGTGCTGACATATTATGGTTGTTACACAGGTTATCTTACCATCCACATGTAAAATATTCTAAAACTATAAAATATACCTGAACCTGTGCAAAACAGATGTACTGTACAATGACATTAACTATACCTTTATTTGGACTGGGGTGAGGGGGTCTTTTAGAGAGACAACTGCCCCTCATATTGACGGATTTATTACATTTTAATAAATCTCTGAGTGTTGATATAAAATTGGGACACATGAATGTGTCATTGAAAAGCAAACTTGCTTTGAAAGAGACATAATTAAGTGTTGATTTTAATATAACAAGTTATTTTTAATTATTAAAATAATATTTTTACTATTTAATTACTTATAAATGACTGATTCCATCACTGTGAATGTAATGTTTTAGATGTAGCGAGTACACAAAAAGTGCACTAATTTGATATAATGATGATTAAGATAAACTAAAGGGGATAGTTGTTTAAAATGCACTGTATTATTGATACATCATCACATTTACAATTGAAAATATTTAAACTTTTAAACAGGCAGCACTGTGACTCAGTGGTTAGAGCTGTTGCCCCACAGCAAAAAGGTCTCTGGTTTGAATCCCGGCTGGGCCAGTTGGCATTTCTGTGAGGAGTCTGCATGTTCTCCTTGTGTTGGCGTGCGTTTCCTCCAGGTGCTCTGGTTGCCCCCACTATCCAAACAAATGCGCTATAGGTGAATTGGCAGAACTACATTATCTGGCCATAGTGTATGTGTGATTGCAAGAATGTATGGGTCTTCCCCAGTACTGTCTAGCGGCTGGAAAAGCATCTACTGCATAAAATGATTCAAGTACCTGTCTAAATAAAATAATAGGCTAAAATAAATTACCCAATGAGGTATTTGAAGTAGGACACATTTTATAAGCGCTGTGGAGCCACGTTATGTACTATTTATTTTTGATAAATGGACCATCAAATGGCTGTGACCTGTAATGTGCATACAATTTACTGAAGCTTTTAGACAGACTAAGAACAAATCAGACAAACAACTGATTCTGAAACCTTTTAAGCATACATTTATGTTGTTGTAAAGAAATTAAAGTTCCACCTTTGATTCCTAAAATACTTTCTGGTACATTTCACTTAACGATACAGCCCGTGAGCATTCAGGTACCATTTTCATCAATCAGTGTGAATCTATTCTAAATACTTGATGGTTTTGATAAAGTTTGTTCCAGCAAAGAGACATCAAAACTTTTACTTAAAAAGCAGAGAGATTTTGACTTGTATGACTGAGAGGTTACAGGACTGTGCTCTTGTTACAATGAAGTGACATATTGGCAGAAATTATTTAAATTATGCGCAATACCTGCAATCCAACAGCGACATTTACTGTGTCATTGGAAGTGACAGGAGGCGGTGCTTGTCAAACTTGCTGTTGGACGAGAGAGAGAGAGAGAGAGAGAGAGAAAAAGAGTGAATACATATGTGAAAAGGACTATTGGAAACATTATATATTTCTGTGTTGAAAGGTATTTTGTTAATAATAGTGTAGTTCTCCATGATAGGTATTTTTTAAAACTGTCTGCGTACTACTCAGTAACAACCAATGATTTATAAGTAGCAGAGCATAATAGGCCTATTAGGTTAATTTGTAATTGAGTAAAAGAAAAAAAAAGTACAGATTTAAAAACACTCAAAATTTGTTTAAGTAGACATTAACGTAGGTAATGTTGTACTTTTCACAGATAATGTCTGTTAATGTATAGTTTTGTTAGTTATAGTTTAACAGTTTTATAGTTAATATAGTTATGGTTTTACAGGCTTTTGATATGATTCATAGATTATTTCAAATTAAATGTCAATACCCTTTTCATGATTGCAATTTTTTTGCATCCTTGTTAAATATGAGTGGAGAAAGCAGGTAAAATAAATATGTACTGTTTATCTTTTTTATCTTTCATTCAAAAAAAACACACACACAAAACTTAGATTTAATTGAAAAAAAAGAATCTGTGTAAACGAGTAAAACTCATTATGATATATATTTTTCTCAAATATATGAATTTGTAGCCATGGTTTCCTCAATGCTTTTTGCAAACTCGATTTGTCCAGCATTACGTCTCCTTAATGTCTCCTGATGAGGTGAACCATTTTTCCATAAAACCCTCACTATATCCTTCAGGTTCACTGATCTTGCTGCACTTTGCTCATTTTCTGTAGGATTTGCTGCAACACATGCTCATTAGGAAAACGTACCCCCGTGCACATTTCTGGAGAGCGCAAATGATGTAGCCAGAGCTATGTATGGCTGCATTTTGTCTTTAAAATGAACACTACGGAGCGGTATGACGACAGCTTCCACCGACAGCTTCTGTTTCTTTTCTCGCTTACCAGCTGACCGCTTACCTCCATGTGGATGGATTTTCCACTTTTAGCAGTTTGTCAGTATCTCGCAATGTACGTCGGTGGACGTGGGGTAGACCGTGACTACAGGGTTCGAGTCTGGCAAAGAATGGTTCCAGAAAGTAGTTAAGCAAAAGGCAAAAAAAAAAAAACAACAATAACAGGGTGAGAATGTGGTAAAACCTGAAAAAGCAGTGGTCGGGTTAATCGGTGCATTTGAAAACACTATTAATTGGGTTTTGGGAAGGAGGTGGTGGGGTTATCAGTTTGTCAGTCAGAAAACAACAGGCACGGATGGCACTCGCGAGAGAAATTTGAGATCTGAAAAAGTGCATACAGCGGCCGCTGGTGGATTCACGAAAACAAAACAAAAACTGGAAAAAAAAAAACGTACATGCTGGGACGTACAGTTGAAGTCAGAATTATTAGCCCCCCTGATTTATCCCCCCCTGCTTATTTTTTTCCCAAATTTCTGTTTAACGGAGAGATTTTTCAACACATTTTTTAAACATAATAGTTTTAATAACTCATTTCTAATGACTGATTGATTTTATCTTTGTCATGTTGACAATAAATAATATTTTACTAGATGTTTTAAGACACTTCTATGCAGCTAAAGGGAAATTTAATGGCTTAACTGGGTTAATTAGGTTAACTAGGCTGGTTAGGGTAATTATTTAGGGCAAGTTATTTTATAACAATGTTTTTTTTTTCTGTAGACTATCAAGAAAAAAAATTGCTTAAAGGGGCTAATAATTTTGTCTTTAAAATGGTTTTAAAAAAAAATAATAAAAACAGCTTTTATTCTAGCCAAAATAAAACAAATAAGACTTTCTTCGGAAGAAATAATTTCAACTAATAAATAATTCGACTAATAAATAATAATTTCGACTTCAACTTTATATTTCATGAACTTCAGTAATGTTTGTAGGGGTATGTATCAATAATGATTTTTTATTTTTTTTTTGAAAATTTGTTTTTGTTAGTGACCAATGTTTATTTCATAAAAAAACCCAAGTACTTATTCGTTTATCATTAATTGATTCATTTTCTGTAGTGAATCCTGGGGGAGCAATCCCCAACCCCCCAGCACCCCGCACACCCCTTACCCCCCAGAGCCGGCCTAGCTCCCCAGGCAAAATGCCCCTGCTACAGAAGTTGTATCAGATCTTTCAGAGATTGTGAGCTTGCCTCCCTCAAACTACAGGCAACCTGTGGGGTGAGAAACCACAGCCAAGCTGACAAATATCATCCCCCTCTGTTTCCTCAACAGAAGCCTTTCCACAAGTCTGAGGCCTGCTGACGCTAAATGCTGGCCTCCTCTGACATTCATCGGCCCCTCGCTGCGATCAGGATACTGCTCCAGAGTCCTCACTGTGCTCCATTACCTCACATATCTCTCTCCAGTGGAGAGGAGCACACTGGAATGACTCCTGCGAAAATCAGCATCTCCCACCTTCTGCCTCCTGTTTCTGTTGTCCACAGTTAGTCGGGCTCTAGACCACGGTGGTATAATTAGCTTTGGCATGATATTTTTAATATGTGTTAATCCCATCACAAAAGTTCTAAAGAACTATCTGGGATGTTGCTATGGCATCCCAATGGGGATATTACTCCCGCTGTGCGATGTCCTTATTTCTGTCACACTAAGCACATCCTCGTGTCTTTTGTCTTCAGAATAGGTATAGTAAAATGCACTTCTGGCTTCAGCATGACCTTTTATTTCTGCTCATTTCAAATAAGCAGAAATGTTTGGGCAAAAAAAAAAAAAAAGTTGAATGGCTAAAGGTGCACTCAATATTTTTTCCTCATTAAAAAGTTTTACACACACAAAGACATGAAAAGTGTTTCTGCACTCAAAAGAGATTAATCCAATATATCACCAGCCTAAGAAATGCTGATTTATTTTACATGGGCAATTTGCCTCATGTTGAGATCAAGCGACTGGTTGAAACTTCACCTGTATTTTATTTTAAACCAGGCTTATTTGAAATTTATGCCAATTTTAAGAAATAAATATGTCCAATAATAAACCAAGTACTGGCAGCTCATTAGCCATTTTTATTCAGTAACAAACAACCCAAAATATATGTTTTAACCTTCTAAAATTTCAATAAACTCGCATTATTAAAATGCAGAGTTAAATGTTCAGTATCTGCAGCTGTCAGAGTAGAGATCAAGGTCCAACAAAGCATAAACAAATTATGGACTCTTAAGTTGCTTGAAAGATTTTTTTTACAGTGTGCAAAAATGTAACTAAGAACAAACATTATGCATGGGCCAACATATATTAGGCATATCACAGTTTCATGGTATTGTGATTACTGCTCTAAAATGTATTCTCTTTAAATGTCTATATAAAAAACTATATTTTTCCCCTTTGAACACAATATCTTTTATTTTAGGAAACATTTAAAGTAGTTTAGAACAGTCAACATGTCAAGCTAAATAATTAAAATAAATCATTAACTTCTGTTAAGTTTCATGAAGACTGCAGAATTTCATTTCTGCTGGAGATACTGTTGTCATAAAAACCAAAAAATATATAATAATAAAAAAATAATAATAAATAAATAAATAAATAAATAAATAAATAAATAAATAAATAATAAGAACTCGTTACCTTACACATACCTTAAAAACGGTATAGCAGAAAATGTTGGTGGTTTTAAAACCTTGACTTTTCTGAACCATGGTATACCTTTAAAACGGTTCTCATCCCATGCCAAACAAACATTAACACATGTTGTTTGCATGAGATTATGTTTTCACATTTGTCAAAGTAAACTTGCTTTGTACCTCACCTGATACAGCAATAACGTAATGCCCATAAAACATTTCAACAATTCACAAAAGAGCTCAATATATCAGAAGGAAAATAAAATGACAAGGTTGGTTCAACAAATACATTTTTGTGTTTTGTTTGCTTGTGTTAACATTAGCAATTTTGGTTTAGGGAAGAGTTTCATTTTAAGGTCTATAATTTAAAAAAAAAAAAAAATCTGATTAACATTTATGAAGCCTTTCACTTCATGCTCCAAAGCACCATAATACAACTAATGCAGTGACACATTGCTAGAGTCACGCTTATGTGTTTCTGAGAAAACTGAACACAATTTAGTGCCAGTAACTGGAAATTTCATTTCGAAAGTGCAGTGAATCGAGCTACTCTCAAAGAAATACATAGAATTTCATACAAAACAAAACAAAATAAAACACAGACAGTACATTGCACTCAAAAAATTTGTTTGCTGTTTGTTAAAACTGCTTATTTAAAGGTGCCACATACTGCATTGGTTTAATAAGGTAAAGTGTTCTCTGATATCTACATAGTAGGTTTGTGGCTTTGGTAAGTAAAAAAACAAAAAATCCAGAAACAGATTTATAAGTTCATTTATAACTAAAATACTCCTAAAATCAGATGGTCCATAATTGACCATATATGTATTGTATTGTGAATATTAATGAGCTCTGATCTGACATGATGTATGCTGAACATGCACTAATATAAACCCAACCAGGGTACTTTAACATTAACTTATTTTGCTCACCAGGGGCCTCATGTACAAAGACTTGCGTGGAAATCGTACTAAAATATTGCGTACACACAAAGCTGTAAATGTGCGCACGCAGTGTTTCATACATCTGAATTTTTTTCTGCGTACGCACATTTACAGCTTTGTCTGTATGCAGTATTCCCAAGCCGAATCTTACGCATATTCTTTGTACATCTGAATGAACGTGAAACTGAGCGCAACATGCACAAGCGCAAAACCCTTCCCTGCCTCCTCCTCCCTGTGAATATGCTAATGACTCTATTTTGGCTAAACCCAACGAAAAAGCCATGGCAAAAGCAAGCAAGAAGAGAAACTTTGAACAGAATGTGAATTGGAGGTGCTCCTTTTGGAGGTAGACCGGAGAAAAACTGTTATTTGCAAGTTTGTCATCCGGAATTAACAACAAAAGAAAAAAAAATAGAGTGGGGAGAGTTTAGCTGATGCGGTTAACACAGTTGGGTCTGAACATCACACTGTGTGGATTTAAAAAAGAGATAGTGAGATGCAAAATATTGGAGTACAGTCTGAGTGGCGCAGCTAGAAAATGCATGTCATTATGTTTTGACACGTTCAAGCATTAACTCGGTTCGAATCCAGCGTCTGATGAATTCATTCTTCTTTTTTTCCCCCGCTACATATCAGATTTTACCTACTATTAATCACGAGGAAGACAAGTAGGAATCACTAATAAGTCTGTGCATCATATTTTATTTGCACATTTATTGAATGGAAATGTTTCTGATTCACGCATGCAAATTCATCTTCAGATAGTGTCTTTATAGCAATGTGCGTGCAGTAGATCGCTCCCATTACATTGGGAAAACAGGCGACCGCTGCAAATTGCGCTTTAATGTTTGGCTGGTCAACTGCATGGTATGGAAACCTTCTATACCTGAACCCGTCTCATACAGCTGCCATTACACGGCTCAGACACTTTGTAGAGTGCAATTTAACACAACTGCCTCTAGGAGTTGCCAATGGAAATAAAACAGGCACGTACAAAAAATGAGCGTACGCCAACCATGAAGCTGGCATGGAGCTGCGCACACTCACGTTCATTTCATTGTTAGTAAATCCAAACGTGAGCGATTCTGAGCGTGAAACCTGGTGTACGCAAAGTTTTTGTGCGTACACAGCATTGATACATGAGGCCCCAGGTCTGTTGTGGACAAAGGCTAAATTATAATTAAACTATATAAAAGAGAGTGATGGAAATGTATTGCATTGTATTTTGATGCTATAAAGTCAAAGAAAACATTGCCAGAACTTAGCATCAACCTCTGCATGAACAGATGACAGTTACATTAACAAATTATGTAACAAATTATGTAACTAAACTAATACTCTATACCTCTTCGGAGTGGAGATGAATAAATGTATAATCTGAAAATCTTCCATTTTGCGTCCTAAATCCATTTATAAACACTAGAAAATGTTTGGCTTATCAAACGCAGCATGGGGTGTGCATATTAATGATTTTTTTATGATCTTAGAGCTCTTAATTCATTTATTTTCATACACTTTTATTCAGTTGTAATTTACTCACTCCTTTGTTTTGTTAGTCTTTTTTTCTGCAGCGAATGTAGCTTGTATTTTCTCTGTGGTTGTACATTTTCATTCTTGAATAAAAAAAGTAATAAAGAAAATAAAAAAATTAAAATAAAAAGTCAGCTGCTCATCAGGTCTGGATAAATGACCTAAAGCAGGTGCTACTCAAATACCAAATTAGCTAAATTTAATAACAATATTTTGCCTAAATGCTTGTTTTGTACTTAATATGACAAAACACTAAATCATTTATTTTGGGAATGTACTTACTGTAAAGTGATTTGGGTTGACCTTTCCAATTTCATTTTAAAAAATCTTATCTCCAAACTTTTGTATAATGCTCAAAAATTGTATTCTTTGGTTACTCTCTGAACCTAGATTATTCTCATTGTAAAAGTATTATTAATTTAATGCTTTATATTAATTTATTATTAATTTATTGTTTTGGCTAAATCTTACATCCAAATGTAAACACCTTTACTAATTTTCAGAAAGAGTTTTTATTTTTATGATTTGATTAACTCCTTAAAAGACTCTAATATTTATATTGCATTTAAAACTATTTCTTGGTGAAAATCATTTTACCTTGTTTTATTTGCTGGAAATTTTTATTTATGTAACCTTTTTGTCACTTTGGTCATATTGTTTCTTTGTAAATGTTCTTTCTTGCATTTAAAAAACCTAAAGGTGGCATGAGTCTCATCACGGTTTACTTTGTCTTTTGATTGGCCCGTTGTCCACTGGGGTTTTACACTCGTGGCATTTACATGAAAACAAGAAAACAGTGGTGTCTGAGGCTCACAGTAAGTCCATTCTTGATTTTCATTATATAGCACCTTTAAAATGAGCTGAAACAACACACTTATTCAGTTTTTTGGGGGACAAATTAAATGTTTTATGGTAAATTCACTTAAATTTGTAAAAAACTAGCAAAGTAATTCATTCATGTTGTCTCAACACAAATCAAATGTGTGGATCCCAGCATTTTTTTTTTACAGTGTACAGCACCAATTGTATGTGCTGTAATTTGTACTGACCAACCCAAATAATGTATTTCTTTAATCCATGTGTCGTTGTTTACTAAAGCAGTTCAACAGTCTAACAAAGTAATGCAAAATCAAAGTTGTCAAGTCAAAATGAAGAAGTTCCAACAAACAATGTCACTAAATTGTGAAGTTTATTTCTAAACTTATTTCGAGAGGATCACATACTTATGATTGCTTGCAGCCGGCACCGCATTATTCAATTTATGATTCACTAATTAGACAACTCCTAAGCCACTATAAATACCCTAAGTTCCATATAACAGCCATTTTCATTTTGAAGAACCCCCTCCCCCTTCCACCTCTACTTCTCCTTTCCTAGATGGGTGGTGCGGTGGCCCAGTGGTTCTGTTGCCTCACAGCAAAAACGCCAATGGTTCTAGTCCTTACCAAGCCAGCTAATGTTTCTGTGCGTGGTTTACACATTCTCCCCGTGCTCACGTGGGTTTCCCGAGTTCCCTGGTTTACACAAACCATCCAAAAACATGAAACTTAAGATAATTCACTAATCCAAATTGGCACCATAGACATGCTTCTAGTAAATAGTTATCTCTTAAGAGCAATTAATAGCTGTTAATTTGCTAACAAAGCAGGAGAATTCTCTTAGATCTACCTGAGCTCAAAATCCTCTCTCGCCTTGCAAACGGGATGGAGCCCCTTGCTCGAGGATTTTATGAGCTCAGGGCTCTCTCCTTGGACAGCATGCCAAACAAGCTTTATAATCAATCATCAGCTAAGTGTGAACTCTTGAATTTTATTTTTAAGCACATGTAGTGTATTGGTTACTATTACATTACCACTAAAATCTAGGGGTAAAACACCGCTAGGAACGAACAAAAAGGAAGAGGGCAGAGTACCGCTTCCAGACCAGGATATGGGGGTCCAAAATAACAAACAAAATCAACAAAATAACTTAATTTTAAAGACAACTGACTTACCTAACAAAATAAACATTCCTAAAAGAAATACATATTACATCCCTTTCCCCCCCACCAAAACAGAAGAAAAAGATAAAAAAAAAAAAAAACACACACCTTACTCATACTAACAACTTAGTTCACATTATAAAAGTGAAAACAAATAGCGCACAAGTCAGAAGCCCTTGCTATCTGGGACTGGGACTGGGACTGGGACTGGGACTGGGACTGGGACAGCTCAAGTGAGACATGTCATCTCCCTTGCCTTCTGGTTGGCTGCTGCCAGTCTTTATAGCTCAATTGATTAGATTAGACTCAGGTGGCATCAATCTGTAAACAAAAGAAATCAGGAAGCAGAAAAAAACTGCAATAAAAAAAACTAAAATAAAACAGTCACAGGACATAACCGTTTTAAACACAAATAAATGACCTTTTAGAGCTACTCAGTGCACATTTAATTTCTAAAATGCCATAACGCCAATGCAAAAGTAGTTTGATTCAAACCTGGAAAGCCACAGTCCTAAACAGTTTTGCTTTAAGCCTAATCGAACACACTTTAACAAGCTAATCAATGTCTGGGTGTTAAAACAAGACTTTGCAGGTTGGTGTGATTTCAACAAGTAGGACATGGATCAACATATGTGGATCCTTGAACAACATTTCAATCAGATTTAAGGGACACATTACAGTTTATATTGCATTAAGGTTTAAAGTTTGGCTTATGTGCATTGTTAATCCTCTCTAATTTTGGGAATAATTTACAATTATTGTTTAGGAGTAGGGGTTAGGTATGGATTACATTTTATTTTTGAACAAAAATTATGTTCCAGAATCACCATAGAAGTTCATCCAGGATTTCATCATTACCACACAAAGCCACTATTAATGTAATAATGAAATAATTATTTTAATTCACATTTAAGTGTTTCTGAAAAAGCTTTAGCACAACATTTTAGCACCAGTAACTTGAAATTTCACTCTAAAAGTGCCTTGAGACATGTTACTCACAACACAGTCACATATTTCCAAAAAAGCCTGGGTTGCGCTATTTTCTGGCCAATTTCACATGCTATAAATGAATCTCGGCTGTCTGAATAGCACATATCAGTCAGCACAACATAGACCAAAAAATCTACAGCTTTAACAGAGGAACCTGCTATTTTGGCATCTGACCTTATGTGTCAGTGGAAATTCAGTGATGAAGATCGAGCATTGATTGACAATTCCTGACAAAACTTTCATTAGCAACATCCAAAATTCAATTATTGTGCACCCATAAATTATGACTTTGATGTCTTCCGGTTTGACCTGCATAACCACTCTGAGGTCAAGACAAACTTTCACTTTTGATTTTATTTGTGTCTTCATAATTTATGGTGTGCAGGCTCTAATTAAAATCATGTTCATCACGTACAAAATCACATCAGAGAGGGAGTCTGCACGGCTTTGTCGCCTGACTGATAATTAATTTGATGTTTCCCCTTAGTTAAAAAGATTTTAGAGACTATTATTATTCAAATATATGCTGATAGAGGACAGTATTATTGCTGATGTTAATGTGTCAGTTTCTCTAAAGAAATTAAGACACCTTTAGAAAACTGAATAAAGATAAATTAGTTTCATTTAATGAAAACTAAATGTTATAATATAATATAATATAATATAATATAATATAATATAATATAATATAATATAATATAATATGAGTGCGGCATGGTGGCTCAGTGGTTAGCACTGTAACCTCACAGCAAGAAGGTTGGATCAGTTGGCATTTCAGTGTGGAGTTTACATGTTTTTCACATGTTCATGTGCACTGGCTTCCCCCACAATCCAAAGACATGCAGTATAAGTGAACTTGATGAACTAAATGGTAGTGTATGAGTGTGTCTGATTGTAAGATATGCCATAATGTAAAAGTGCATGTATGAATGTGAGAGTTTATGGGTATTTCCCAGTACTGGGTTGTGGCTGAAAGGGCTGTGTAAAACATATGCCAGAATAATTGGCAGTGCATTCCACTGTGGTGACCCCTAATAAATAAGGGACTAAGCCAAAGTATAATATAATATAATATAATATAATATAATATAATATAATATAATATAATATAATATAATATAATATAATATAATATAATATAATATGGTGGCGCAGTGGGTAGCGATGTCAGTGCTGGGTACCGCTCACAGCAAGAAAGTCGCTTGTTCTCGAGTTCGCGTGGGTTTCCTCCAGTTGCTCCGGCTTCCCCCACAAGTCCAAAGACATGTGCTTTAGGTGAATTGGGTTGGCTAATTTGTCTGAAGTGTATGTCCTGGTCCTCCAGGTTAGGGGTTGAACATTGAACTAATGACCCACAGAGTAAAAATGAGATGTTACGAAACACCAATAAGGTGCAGCTAAATATCAACTTCAATATTAAAGACCCAGGAAGAAAGTAATCCAATATGAGTTTGATAATAAACAGTTAGCTTGTTTGCTGGTGTATAAATTTTTCTTAATTTTTTGAAACAAGATATTTTCTTTCTTTTACAATTATCATTGAGAATATTTTATATATTGTAAAACAAAAACATACAACCAGTTACAAAAACATGTAGCCTATCTCATGTACCTGCAAATCAGATGGCACTTGGCAATTTTAGTGGGCTGACAATGGTTTTGAGAAATGCTTTTGGTGCAGTCACCCAAAAAAAAATATTTTTTTATTCTTTTTGTAAACAAATCTTAGTTGCACTTCATTTTACTGTTCTATTTTGCAAGTACACATGTACTTATTAAAATCATTACATAAATTGGGAAACAACCATATAGAACTCAGTACTTTCTTAACTGAGTACACTATAGTAGACACACTGTAAAAAATGATATGATCAATTTGTCATGACAGCATATGTTTTTAGTTCATTGCAACTGTTTAAACTAAGTTAATCATGTTATAACTTAATTTTATAAGTTATGCAAACTGTTTTCAGTTGGCTCAATGTTAAATTGATTCAGCTTAATAATTTAAAGGAACCAGGATTTGTTTACAGTGTATAATGTACTGCAAAAATAATATGCAATCCACATTTTTATGAAAACTGGGAGATTCCTAACCCTCCATTAAAAGTCCATACAACCAAGCTGTTCATCATGTGAACTGATCTTGTCTCTTCAGGCATGAATTTAACCATTCAAATCATGCAACATGGATACTTTTTGTACTCTACAATGTGTCAAACGGATCTTAGAGGAATCACAAAAAATCTTAAAAGAATACTTAGAAAATTTATGATCCAGATGAACTAAGGTCTTTTAGGTTTAGAGACCTAGAATTTACTTTTTGGCAGGGAGGTAAACTAAGCCTTTCTGCAGAGTATAAAAAATAAGTAAAATGATGTGCATTCAAGCAGATAATAATCTATCAGTTAGAAAGTCTGCAACTTTGTTACCAGACAATTTCAGAGGCATTATGTGTCGAGTGATGTTCATTAAACTCTCTGTGTGCGAGACCCAGGTCAATCTCCCTCATATTTGAAAGAACACAAGGGAGTTGTTCCAACACTTCCTCTCTTTCCTGATTAATCCCAGCACAGCACGACTCCTGTCACACCACAACCTCTCAAACACTCAAATTCACCAGCCCAGAATAGACGCATACAAACTCTCTCTCTCTCTCTCTTTCTCTCAACCCTGGCTTTTCTCCTGAGCTTTGGCAAATATCTACAAGACATAAAAAGAGGCCAGCAGTCACTGTTTCCTTGTCAGATTGTATGAGAGTGTGACACAGAAAACAATGAATCGCTGACAGCTGTTTCTGTGCTCTCTGTGACATAGCTGTTTACTGAGTGGAAGTGCTGTCACCTTTAATTGAGCTAATGATATTGTGCAAAGAGAAATCAGTTTAAAAATAACATTTGCCTATTGCGTCCTTTACGCTTTTTTTGTTCACACATGCCAAGTTGTTTATGAGCACTTTAACAGACTTCAGTGAAGTTTTAAACTTTAGCAATTAGTGAAGCCCATTACCAGAGTGACAGGCCTAAATTGTGAACATCTACTTCTGTCTGAGTGATCCATCAACCTTTGCTTCTGAAACCACTTTTGAATGCTTGCTTGCTTGCTTGTTGATGGTGTAGGGGTTGTCATTTGCCCTTTGTGTGTTTTGTGGCTGGCTGAGTTTGGGCCAAAGTTTTGGGAGAATGACTCAAAGAGACTCTGGAGTTTTGTGAAACTTGTTGGCAAGCATGTTCTGTCTCAGTGAAAGGTGCATTGTGTTATATTGCATGTTGTTTATTTTTGTAGTACTGTTGAGGGTGTTCAGGGTGGCTTGCTGGCGAGGTTCAATAATTTAACTATTTCGGTACTATCATTTATACAAAAATATGTAGATAGTTAAAGAAGTTAAAATAATTATTTAGGTTATGGTTGCACAATATATTAAGTGTTCAGATGCAAAACTATTTAAATCCATCAGACTGCTTTTCTTGTAAATCTGTATTGAAAAAATAACTTTTTTTCATACATGTCACTGACATAAAATTATTAGGTTTTTAACAAGGTAGATTTTCTTTTGTGTCAAAACCAGCTAAATCCACTTGTGCCTTTTTTGCAAAAACCTCTAAATCCACCTATTAGGACCAATCAGTGTAATTAGTTGAAAATTACTAAAGATGCAAGTAGAAATTATTTTTCCAAGCATAAAACACATTACATAAACCACCTAAAATTAAAGATACAGAAATCTGTCAAGTAAGTGGCGTTTCATTTTACTGTGGTGACCCCTAATAAATCTAAGCTGAAGGCAAAGTAATGAATTAAATCTGTCAAGTAAGTGCATTAAGTCAATAAAATTTAAAAGGATTTAGAGTCAATGTAAGTAGAACAATGAAAACATTGTAAACCAGGGGTGCCCAAACTTGGTCCTGGAGGGCCAGTGTCCTGCAAAGTTTAGTTCCAACCCCTAATCAAGCTTTTACTAGGCTTTCTAGAAACATCCGTGCAGGTGTGTTGAGGCAGGTTGGAGCTAAAATCTGCAGGACGCTGGCCCTCCAGGACTGAGTTTGGACACCCCTGTTGTAAACTAAGCATGTACAGAGTAAATGTGCACTGTAAAGAATTTAAGTCTAAAAAAAAATCTTTATTTCCTTAAATTTTTTCTTGTTTTCTTAACTTTTGAAAACATCAGCTGCACTGACCTAAAACTATTCATTTGTTCATTCATTCATTTTCGTTTCAGCTTAGTCCTTTTATTAATATTGGGTCGCCACAGTGGAATGAACCGCCAACTTATCCAGCACAAGTTTTACACAGCAGATGACCTTCCAGCTGCAACCCATCTCTGGAAAACATCCATACACACTTATACACTACGAACAATTTAGTCCACCCAATTAATCTGTACCACATGTCTTTGGACTTTGGGGGAAACCAGGGCACCCGGAGGAAACCCACGTGAACACAGGCAGAACATGCAAACTCCACACAGAAATGCCAACTGACCCAGCCGAGGTTCGAAACAGCGTCATTCTTGCTGAGAGGCAACAGCACATACCTACTACGCCACTGCATCACATTGATCTAAAATTATTTGTCAGTAATACAAAAAAAAAAAACATTTAGGGGAGCTAACATAAGATTATTAGTTTCCTGGAGATCTGAACTACCGTTTGACAAAACTTTTTAAGTTGTGCCAACTGAATTTTGTCTGCAGAACTGGAATGCCTGAAGTTGAGTGAATAAAAAAAACTCAACCCTTATTACTTTTTGTTTTTTCTCATGTACTCAACTTTTTTTCTTACCTTTAATTGATAGGACAGAAGACAGTATACTTGCATAAGAAATTGTGGGGAGAGTGGAAGGATTGGCATAGGACCTCGCGGCAGGAACCAAAATGTGGTTGCCGTGAACACCAGAATGCCATGTGTCAATGCACTAACCACTACACTATTGGCAATGACGTGTCGTCAACTTTTAAAGACTTTATAAAAAAAAAATAAAACAGGAAGACATGCTTAATGTGTGAAGAAATACAAAGAATTTTTCCCTGTTTGTCCTACCATATTTTGATCCTTGTCTTGTTTAAGGTTATTGTTGTTTTACATCCTGCCCGGTTTCTAATTCTGTGTCTAATAAATGTTTTGTTAACATTTGTTTGTTTTTGTTTTATTTCTTTTTTTTCAATTGAACTATGTTTGATGGTTCTGATAATGTGTTATTTCTTAGTACCAGTTTCCACAAGAGTTTTTTGTTCACTCAAATTCAGACATTTAGGTCTGTTCAACTGATGTTTTCAAAAGTTGAAGACACATCAGTACCAATGGTGTAGTGGTTAGTGGGTTGACATTGCCCTCCAGTTTTCACAGTGATCCGGATTTGATTACCACCTCAAGGTCCTATGCTAATCCTTACCCTCTCTCCTCTCCCTATGCTTTCCTGTAAACAAGTACTCTCTACTGTCCAATCATTTATAGGCGAAAAAAATTTGAGTACACAAGAAAAAGCTTTAAAAAAAAAAGGATTATGTTTTTTCTTGTTCACTCAACTTCAGGCATTCCAATCTCCAAAAAAAAAATAAAAAATCTGTTGGCACAACCTAAAAAGTTTTGTTACAGAGGAGTTCACCTCTCCAGACAACAAATAATCTTATGTTAACCCAACTAAAGGTTTTTTGTATTACTGGCAAATAATTATAGGTCAGTGCAGCTGATGTTTTCAAAGTTGAGAAAACAAGAACAAATTTAAAGGAAACAAGTATTATTATTTTATTTTTTTGTTTTTGTATTACTGACAAATAATGTTAGATTTGTGCAGCTGATGTTTTCAAAAGTTGAGTGTACAAGGAAAAATAAGGATTGTTTGTTTTTTGTTGTTGTACTGACTTAACAGTGTACAGCTGTAAACATTTCTGTGCAAAATGTACAGTGCAAAATATTCTGATAAAAAAAAACTTTTTGAAGGGTGTAAACATTAAAATAAAGTTAATAAAAACATATTTCCCATGCCCACAGCTATCATACCATGCTATGTGCAAAATGCAAATAAAATATTAGCAATTCAAATATTTTGGTGTACTGCAAGTAGAACAGAGCAAAACATCAAGAAACATCAATATCTGTGCAATGTCCATTTATATAAAAAAACTTATCAGACATATAGTATAAAGTAATATAAATAATGTATTGTACATTGTGAGATATGCAATGTTCAGTCTAAATTATAGTTGACCAGGAGCTATACGGAATAGTAATTACTTAATTTAAAAGGCATTTATTTGATTTATGAAAGAAAAGTTTTCTTATTTAGAATTATGTCTTGATTCTGGTCCAAATATCTACATTTGAAAGTGAACACAAGATCATTTTACTTACCCCACTTGCAGATATCTCCTTAAGTTAAGTTGAAAGCAAAACAATATGTTTTTCTTGCTCCAAGTAAACTATGCCAAATGCTGGGTGTATTTGTTTGTAACAGTAAAATCAATGATAAAAAATAACTTAAGAGGCTGGTGTTGCAATATATGTAATATATGACTACATTTCAGCAGCAGAGTTATTAAAAAGAATAGTTAATTATTTTCTTTCATGTTGTACTGTATATGTCATGTTGCTTTCTGATGTGGAACACACACACACAATTATGCATTCTGTGCTATATTTAGACCAAATTAAATGCATTTTACAAATTCTGTTTTGTTTTGTTCATTTTATGGCATGTCCTTCTGGTTTTTTATGCTTTATTTTAATGGCTACACTTCTTTTGTATTTAAACTACGTATCCAATCATTTGAAACCATGAAACTTATTGCCTTAAACCACTATTTATTAAGACTTTACCAAATGTTACATCAGTTTTACTATTTATGTTCCTTAATTCAGTTTTTGTGCTGTTAAAATTAAACCATGGAAAAAAGATTTGAGTAAAAAATGTATTGTTTTTATTGTTTGATTTTATTGTCATTGTTTTGAGAAGTACATTCTGTACACTAGACCCTTCACATTTCCGGGTTTCTCAGTAGCGGAAGGTGTCATGGTTGGGTAAACTCAGAGCACAGTAAATCGGTGAGTACAACAAATAATTACAATCCTATTTGGTGAATTAATAAAATAAAAAACTCCACAATGGTGTTATCAAGACTTTCAGAAAAACGGAAAATAGTGTGAGACTGATGATGGCAGCCAGAGGAGAGAATAACATCAAATTTATTGTCAGGCCAATTGACGCTGCATTAGAAACACCTCACATAAGTGGTAATTTGTTTTTTTTTTGTAATTTAATGCAAATATGCCATAATACATACATAAATGCATAAAATGTTCATAAGGTTTTCTTTAAAAAAATCTAAATAATAAAGACTGTTAAACACATCATAACAGTCCTGTAAAAAAGGGTCTTTAAGTATTTCTGTTACAATTTCCTTAAGTTCAACAAAAGCTTTTATTTGATAGGTTGTTGTGAAGAGGTTGCACGTTTCTGTGTGTACATAACATGTCAACAGTTTTTTTCTCAAATAAAACTGTGAAACAAAGTGGTGAAGTGACTCCCAGAGAAACTCTGGAGATGAATTTCATTGTGAGGCAACAGACACCTTTTTGTGGTGCAATATTCACAGACTCCAATCAACATTGTGATTTGATAAAGTGTCAAAATGTGTTTGTTTGATTTATTCATCCAAACTCGTTGACATTCAGTGTTACACAGCTAATTATCCTTCTATGACAGGATACTGGGATGATAATAACTGATAATAAAGCATTTCAGTCTATTTTTCTTATTCAGTTAAGAAGACTTGAGTCACATTAACCAGTTTTATACACTACCTAACAAAAGTATTGTTGTCGATCCCAGTTTTAAGAGCAACAAACAATACCTTGACTTTCAGTTGATCAGTTGGAAAAGTCTGATGAAATATCTGTTCAACTGCATCCCAATCATCACAATTACTGCAGAAGACCTACTGAAACCAGCATGGACCCAAGATTCTCACAGAAATCAGTCAAGTTTGGTGAAGGAAAAATCAAGGTTTGGGGTTACATTCAGTTTAGTGGCGTGCGAAAGATCTGCAGAGTGGACGGCAACATCAACAGCCTGATGTATTAAGACATTTGGGCTGCACAATTACATTACAAACCACAGCAGAGGCAAATTCTTCAGCAGGATAGAGCTCCTTCTCATACTTCAGCCTCCACATCAAAGTTTCTGAAAGCAAAGAAGGTCAGGTTGCTGCAGAATTGGCCAGCCCAATCACCGGACATGAACATTATTGAGCATGTCTGGGGTAAGATGAAGAAGGAGGCATTGAAGATGATTCCAGAGAATCTTGATGAACTCTGGGAGTCCTTTAAGAACGCTTTCTTTGCCATTCCAGAAAACTTTATTATTAAGTTATTTGAGTCATTGCAGAGAGGTATGGATGCAGTCCTCCAAACTCATGGGAGTCATACACAATATTAATTATTTATCCATTGCAGCATGACTTTATTTGAGTTATTTGAGTCATTGCAGAGATGTATGGATGCAGTCCTCCAAACTCATGGGAGTCATACACAATATTAATTCTTTATCCATTGCAGCATGACTTTATATTCTATACTGTACATTATTTCTGTTAAGTGACAAGACTTTTGTCTTAACAAAGTCAGACCTTACTGTCCTAATTAAATAATAAAAAAATCAAGGCTTGATCATATTTTATTTAGGGAAAATAAGTGTAATCTAGAGGCCTTTGACTTTCATATAAGCCACTTCTGATAGCAAATGAACAAATAGAAGCCAAGTTTTTATTTGTTTTTCTTAAAACTTATACTTTAGGCAACAAGACTTTTGTCAGGTAGTCCTTTTTGGATAATCGGAAGCTCTCTGTCACTTTGACCAATGCTTTCGTCAACATTTCTCCTTCGTCTTCCAGAAGAAAAGTCATTGTTGCATAAACTAATCCTTTAATAACTGCGGAGCAAGATTCATCATTCCACCCCCAGCTCACCCAGCGCTGACCTTTGGCTTTTGGGATCTGCATATGCCGCTCATCAGCTCAGTGAATTAATGCATAATTAAATCTGGATGCAAGGAAATGTGACTGCAATGCAATCCATTGTCGGTCATAGAGCACGTCTCTTCAGAGAGCAGAGGAGATTGAGCGTCTGGGCTTTGGGTCAGTGTGGAATGACGGAGGAAGGGAGAAGGAGGGAGAGATGGAGTCCACCGCTCTCATTACTCATCACACTGAATTTACGAGCATGGCAGTGTGTGCCGGTGATGCTGTGTATTTTACCCTGAGCACTGCTGCCTTGGCAGAAGGGTAGGAAATGTGATTTATGACAGTGGACTAGGCACTATGTAGTGTATATTAAAGTGAACGTGTATGTGCGGCGAACGTGAGAATGTGTACAGTATCAACTGCACATCGCTTTATATTCTGATGCTATCACATTGTTAACCTATAGATTACAGTTCACATCTGAGTGGTTAAAAAAAGCACACTGTAAAACATTTTATTTGTGCCTTAGGTCATTCTAATGTTTTTAAAGTGATTTAAATACACAGAGAGAATTGAGAAGAAGTATCGAGCAGATTTACACGAGTAACCTTTTGGTTTTTTGCTTGCGGCAGAAGAGAAATAATGACTGAACTTTCTGGGCCAATCGAAACTCCCAACTTGGGTTTTTTAATTATGTACACTTTTTAAAATATAATAAAAAGATGTTGTGCGTAATCTTAAGCTCAATTCACAAAAAATAAAGAGTTTTGCCTCAGAGCGAAAGAAGGTAAGGTAAATTATACAAAATTATTTTGATGGATTTTCATTTTAATGATTGACAGTCCATCACATCATCTGGCAAAACATTTTCATGGTACAACATATCAACATGACACCTACTCCTTTTAATAGAATGGCCAGAAATACAGTGTATGGGTCAAAACTATTGACTTTTCTGCCTAAAATCAATAGAATATATCAAAACTTTTTCATGAGTAATGTGTATTGCTAAGCTCTTTATTTATACAACGTTAAAGGGCACACTTTACCCCTTTTTTCAAGATTTAAGATTAGTCTTTTGCATCTCCAGAATGTGTCCCTAAAGTTTCAGCTCATAACACCCATCAGATTATTTAATATACTTTTCAGAACATTATAATATTCAGCTATGAACACAATGTTGTAGCTGTTTTTGTTGCCTGTGTTTAACTTTGCACTGTTTTTACATGTAAATGTGAAAGGATACACTTTAATATCCACTGCTGTGTGGATATCTGTTATGTACAAAATAAACTTGATTTAACGTCCGCAAACCGGGATTGAAGCGACTTGTTTTATAATTGCACGGACATGCTGCTGGTGTGATAAAGATGGTAAAATTGCAGTAATTCTTTAAAAACGTGCAGTGTTTTAAAAATGTTTTTAACTTGTAAAACTCATTCTTGATCACATTTGATGATAATTGATGATCAAAGAGAGCTGAACAGATCTTTTAATCCCAGTTCCTTTGCAAACATCCTGTCTTGTTGATATGATTATACGCATTACAAAGGAGACATGTTAATATGTGGCTGTTAATCAATGCGGTGGGAGAGGTAAACCACACTCCTACGTCATGTTGCAGTGGGCCTCAAAACGGGAGGGAGATTTGGATCCTATTTTAACATCAGGAAATTTTTAAAAAGTGACTTTTTGTGTTTCTCTCACTCCAGTATATGACTGTGGACACACTATACCTACACACAGTTCTTTTTAAACAGCTTGCAATAGATGATTTTCATCATTGGTGCCCTTTAAAGGCAGTTTTCACAGTATTTAGATTTTTATGAACCCTCAGATTCCAGAATTGTAAATGGTTGTATCTCAGTCTAATATGGTAATTTTAGACATACAGCAGGAATCAATGGAAAGCTTATTTAGTTTCCTTTTAGTAAATATAACATCTGAATTTCAAAATTTCTTTTATCACATATTTATGAATTGATGTATATCTTGGGAGTGTTGTTGTTAATCGGAAATCCTAAAATGTGTTTCATTACTAGCAAACCAATCTCTTAAATGAGTGACTCCATAACAAATACTTAATAATCTAGTAGCCAGGATTGGGCAAAAGTACATTGAAATGTATTTTAAAATAAAATACAAAGTACCTTAATTTTAAATGTATCCAAATAAACTACAAACTACTGCAGCCACAACATACAGTATTTTTTTTTTTATTTTAAAAATGCCACAAAATAGTTTTAGAAAAGATCAATGGGCCTATTCAATCTATCCATACACTATAAAACTGACTTGGTGAAGTAAGCAAAAGCTTTTTTCTGACCAAGCTTTAGCTTCTTTGCACTTCATTTACCTCTACTCCTACTGTACGAGTAGGTATTCAATTAAAACATAATGTTTTCTTTGATTTTTGATTATATTTTGTATAAATTTAAGACAGTAGGTTGTTTCTTGAAGATGATCTCTTACCATTTAAATCATTTCATGCAGATATCGAGTCAGAACAATACTATATCTGTTGATTGTGTTTTCACCCATTCTGTCTGCCAATAAACTGCTGTCATCTCTGATGATTCAATGATTATGTAAAATCTTAATATTTTATTCAAGAGTTCACACTTAGCTGATGATTGATTATAAGCTTGTTTGGCATACTATCCCAGGAGAAAGCCCTCAGCTCAAAAAAATCCTCGGGCCCTGGACACTCTTCCATTTGTAGGGCAAGAGGGGAGATTGAGTTTAGGTAAATCTCTCTTGAACTCACCCGCTTATTTGTGGCTAATGATTAATTGCTTTATGAAGGCAAAAACACTGTTGGCTAAAATCTTGACTATGGTGCCAATTTGGTTTAGTCAATTAACTTATGACACATGTCGGTGGAAAGAAACTGTGGAAGCCATGTGAGCTCAGGGAGAACATGTAAACTCTGCACAGAAACGCTGACTTGAGTGACCTTTTTGCTGTGAGGCTACAGTGCTAACCACTGGGCCGCTGTGCCCAATCAAGGAAGAAGGGGGAGGAATGAGGATGAATGGGCGATTCTTCGAGATGAAGATAAAGACTATTTATAGTGATTTAGGAAACATCTGATTGGAGAAGCATGTGAAAGTTGATGTGGGTTCAGCCATGGTCAATCAAGCACATGATCCTCTCAAAAATAGTTTATAAATGAACTTCACAAAGTGGGATAAACAGGGTCAGATTAACCAATGGGCATTTTGGGTCCCTGCGAGAGGGTGAAAAAATGCCGATTTTGGAGTGTCTATTTATACTAAGTGCAAATAGCGCACTTCGTTGGAACAAGCTATTTGAGCGATTTCTACCCATCACTGTTTGATTGACAGAGACAACATAACTAAAGAGCGCAATTGACAGCATATTGAGTGGCATAGCTCGTAAAGAGCGCAGCAAGTTTTGACGCGATCAGTCATCAAATGGTTCAAATCCACCATCTGATGAACTCATTTTTCTTTTTTTCCCATTACATATCAGATTGGAAATACATTTATTTTTAATAAAAAGGAAATTTTGTTTAAAAATTGAAATGTGGCTCGTGGGTATTTAATAAGGTTTAGCTTATTTCATATGTGTAAACAGCATCTAAATAATTGTTATAAATATTCTATGAATAGTTATTTTCCACCAGGTGTTAAATGTTAGTGACAACTTAATATAACTAGTTTATATTTACAATAAATACCCTTTAAAATATATATTTTTATTTCTGCTTCAGTGAGCTTGAACAAGTATAGTAAAAACCTTTCATTTTCACTAATTTTATTATTTTTTTAATTAAAGTGTGCTTTAAAAGCTTTAAAAATAAGTAAAATCTTTGTAGTCTATAAATATATGTATTATATATCATTAATTATTTAAAAATGGGCAATACATTATAGATTCATTTTATTAAAAAATATTATATTATTCCTATTTTTTAATTTAGCTATAGGGGTGCGGCCGGGTAGGGGGCCCAACAAGACAATGTGCCCGGGGGGGGGCTCTGAATTCTTAATCTGGGTCTGGTGATAAATGAAGGGTTCATTTTAGTTTGTTTACATAATCTTTTTTTTTTAACTCCTCAATACTATATATAATAAATGTAAAAACGTCTACAAATGGAGTTGTCTGTTTTTGCAAATAAACTCCTCATATATGTCCTGCTCTTCCTGTATAACCTATCAAGAGTTTTTGATGATTAAATATTTTTGTTTCATATATTATGTAATTTTGACATCTTTAGGCAGACATCTTTCCTCTTCATAGTGCACCTGCTGATCAACTAGACAATAAAGTGTGTTGTGGAAATCACGACTGTAGGCCTAATTTTTATGTTGTTTGTTTTAACAACAAACATTTGGCATCAGCAATTCATCCAAAACTACTATTATTTGTACAGTATACTCTTGCTGTAATTCAGGTCTTCTTTACATGGAAGAGTCAATAACATCCAAAGCATTAATCAGAGGATGCATTTCTATGATGTCATAATATAAAAAATGCAAAAATTCAAGACACTAAAGTATTTTGATACAAAATATTAAGCCATTTTCATCAGCCCTATCATATTCAAATTACAAAATATTATTTTGTATTTAAAAAACATATTTGAAATACATGTGTCATAAATACTGCCTATTCCTGCTTGTAGCCATCCTAGCATAATAATAAAACCAAAACAATCTATACTTGAAATGTCTTTCAATTGAGATTTACCTTGTTTTGTTTTGTTTCACCTAGTACTTTAGTATTTTAGCCTAATGCTTAAATACTGTCAATAATAAGCTGTGTGATAACTGTGTGGTTGAAAAGACTACAAAATTTAACAACTGATCTCTCTCACTCAGAGTCAACAGCAGCACTAACAAAGATTTGATAACTGAAGTGTTGTAATTTTCCCACAGTCTAAAGACATGCACAAAAGGTGTACTGAATAAACTAAATTGGCCAAAGTGTATGTGTGTGAATGCAAGACTGTATGGGTGTTTCCCAGTGTTAGGTTGCGGCTGGAAGGGCATCTGCTGCCTAAAACATATGCTGGATAAGTTGGCGGTTCATTTCACTGTGGCGACCATTAATTAATAAAGAGACTAAGCCGAAAAGTAAATGAATCGAACAGCTCTGCAACAAAAATATATCAAAGCAAAAGCAGTAGGGTTTTAAGGGGCATTAACTTTGGCCGGTGCAATTGTAGCAATGCATTTACTATTTTGTGTGTGTGTGTGTGTGTGTGTGTGTGTGTGTGTGTGTGTGTGTGTGTGTGTGTGTGTGTGTGTGTGTCTGTGTTTACCTCAAATTTCCTCCTTCAATATAAGGTTTTCGCAGATAAGCCTGGGGCATTTAGCACATGGCTAATGCTGTCAGCCATCTTGGATTAATGATGCCATCAAGTAGCAAATATTTGGAAAGCAATCTAGTAGCCACTGCTACTATATTGCAGTCAATCTACTGACATTGCTCTTGGATAATTGCTGAAAATGACCATGATAAATGAACCTTAAATTCATTTAAATGAACTGTCCACAAATGTGGACGCCATGCCTGACACACAGCCATTGCCACAGGGCTCATCGAACAGTCACTCTTCCGTCCACACTAGATGAGTATATGAGATGAGCGAGAGATTGGCACTGTAGGTGGAGAGATTCAGCAGGAGCGAGTTAATGTCTTGGGTGTCCTCTGGTCTCCCAGCCCCATCTTGACCTCCTCCAGAGCAATCACATTCCACCTTGGGTCACAAGCATGGGTCAATGTTTCAATAACGTTATTTCAGCAGTATTATGCTGGTGGCCATACTTAAATTGATAAACATTACTGAGGTTAATAGGATATGGTGTCGAGGGCAAAAAGAGCCTGGGCCAAGGTGCATTATTCTCCCATAAATCTGCAGAGCGCACCACTGCGACGGCCCTGGATCCTCTGTCCTTAGCCGGGCTAATAAGGCCCATAAAAAGCTGGTCTGTCGGTCCAATCAATCCAAACTATTATCCTCTGCCAGATCGTTAATGCAAGACTCTTTTACGACTTTATTTCCTAATAGATGAATTACTTGTGGGGATCAATGCATCTGATGTTTTACTCAAACATAATTAAAGGGGCATAAGCTTTCGGTCGAACTTTCCATTTCAAAGACCGGATGATGGTTGTGATGATGTACAGACTGATGCACTAGGTTGATGTCTCTGTTTATGAGAATATTCATTTATGCGATGGGATGAATTTGATGTGGTGCAAAAACCAAACTGATTGCCGTAATAGCGTAGACACTTTGTAACTGGGAAATATGTGGCTGTTAATTCCTTTCCTGCTGTGCTGAATAAAAATCGAAAAAGAGCAGGCGTTAGTGTTGCATTACACTGTGTACAATGCAAGCAATTTGTTTGTACACACTGAACGTGAAAGTGCAGCGCAGCATGACATAACCAAACTGAAAAAAATATTTGATGCTTAATGCACAGTTATGAGCATCAGGATTGTGGACCAATGTTAGTTCACAATGGGCAAAGGCTACCATTGCATAATATGCTGCGTTAACGCCATGTCGTAATTACTGCAAGAAATACATTTTAGACAGTGTATTCTACTTGGAACTGTCCACAAATTCAGAAATACTCACAAAAAATAATTCCATCTGCTCAAACATAGGACATAGAATTTTGTATGTACTGCACAAACAGTGAATCAATACCACAATATGGCAAAAGTAATCATTAAATAAGACCACAATGCAAGTGACAAGTTATTCAAATTACTCAATGATAAATATAGTTTATTCAGCAAGATTTATGAAATAGAGGTTTAAAAATTAATTATTTGTTTAAACAATTAACTAATTTCAAAAGAATCAATTGGAAATAATCATGAAAATTTTACAACTGCAAGAATATTTTTGTCATATTTATTGTTTTAAATAGTTTTTTTTGGGTGCTTAATACATCTACCTGTATTAATCATGACTGTAATGGGGGGGGGGGGGGTGATTGAATGAGCCACACAGGAGGAGAGTACACTAGGACAGTGGTCCTCAACCTTTTTATTACCGCAGACCAGTCAATGCTTGACATTTTTACCACGGACGGAGAGTGGGCGGGGCATGGTGGTGATTTGTAGGTTGCAAGGCGACCATCAACCGGTTTCTCAGAAGAAGACAAGCTGAAAACATTGCTGTCACAAAGCCCCTTTCACACAGTGATGCTGGTAAATATCCAAAAAATTTCCAAAACAACTTTACCGGTAATTTAAAAAAAGCACTGTTCACACAGGCGAGGACGTTACAGAATTTTTCCGGAAAAGACCGTTCACATATTCATTCCAAAATACACTTAAATTCTGATATCATTAACCAAAGATGAGCTCTAAACTGCTGCGCTTGTAATTGTAAACATTTGACTACATTACACACTCTGTGGATGGATCAGTATTGTGAACAACTTCAAGAAAAATATAGGGGAACACTTTCGCATGTCGAGATGTACATGATATGTGTGTGTGCTGGCGCTCACCGGCTGCTTCACGGGCACACACGACGCGTCAAGCAACTGAAGGAAACAGAGCTTGAAGGTCATGTTTCAAAATAAGCGTCTCTGATAATAAATAAAACAGAAATAATTAATAATTTCTTGTGCGGCCCAGTACCAGATGATCCACAGATCATTACAGGTCCTCAGCCCAGTGGTTGAGGACATCTGCACTAGGGGACTGGCGACTGAAAATATGTCATGTAAAAACAGGTCTAACACCTGAGTTTTTTCAGTGATTGGGACGTAGAGACACCTTCTTCTGACAATGATATTTTAAAATGAATGGGGTATATGCACAGCTAGAGTTTTTCAACCACTGATAAATTTATGTGACTATTTTTAATTTCATAAGGTTCCTTTTACAGCATCGATGTTTTAATGTAATATAAAATAATCAGTTTAATAGACTTAAGCAACCATTTGGTTGTTAAAGCCTGAAAAGAGACAAAAGACAGTTTAAAAACAGGTGTTGTCATTAGCCGCAGGGCAACGTAGAAACTTCATTGAAAATACTGGGGAAAGGTAATTTCCATATTTTAAAGACATGCTGCAGAAATATCTAATTTAATGCAATGCTTATTGTTTGGTCTGATACCCACTTTATATAATATCTCAGGCAGTAAAGATGGCTGGTTTTTAAAGAAATCAGATCTTGAGCGCAGCAATTTTGTATAGAATTACAATTAACCGGAAGCCCTGGAGCTGACTGAAATTAAAAGTCTGTATATACCCCATTGTTCTCATAATTCTGCACCAGCACAATTATTGAATACTAAGTTCAACGATAGCCATGACTAGCAAATGCAACGCAACTCAATGGACATGCAATTCAGTTAGGCAACACTTGCTGTCAATCTATTCAAAGTAAATGAGAATCGTTAACACCAACATCCTGTGAACGGGGGCTAAGGCTGTTTTCTGTGAAAACAACTGCCTGGATGTATGTTATCTCATTTAGTTCCTGGCTACTTGCCACAAAACATAAAAATGAAACAAAGCATTGGTCTGAGCTGTAATAATTGATTCATTCTTTAAATCAAGGCAAAGATGACAGAAACAAAAACAGCTGAATGGAACTGATGGAGCTTACACTAACCTGCGCATTATTTTCTCACAATGTGGCACAAAGAGTCAAAAACAGTGTTGAAGAGACATATTCACTAAAGGTCAAGATGGTTTGAAATACACATATTCTGTCTTTAAATAACAATAGTAGTCATTTTGTCATTGGGAAATTAATATCAGAAGCACAATTTGAAATGAAAATGATCAGGGTGATAACTATGTCTGTTTAAAGTGACTTTGTATTTATATGCATGTGTGCAAGAAGCGAGACGGGGTGTAAGTGTGGCTGTGTGTGTGTGTGAATGTGTTTGTGCTGCGAGGGCTTGTCTTTACACTGGGGGTTTGGGATCTGTCTGGTCTGATGAAGACTGATAAATGTGACATCACTCTGTCTAAAGATCATTAAATGTCAAGTCCTGCAGTGGCAGCAAAATGTGCTGGCAGAAAGTCAATGCCGTGAAGTGGTGCGTGCGTTTGTGTGTGCGCGTGTGTGTGTGTGCGTGTGTGTGTGTGTGTGTAGAGAGGAAGTGTGTAGCGCACACAAATGTTACATCGTTTGCTGTCCGTTCAGTCATTTACATGTGCAAACAGAATTACACATAATATCCCCATCACACTCTATCAGTGTGTTAAGGATAAAGCCACAAACAAAAAGGCTTTGGCATAAAAACCTCGGAGGTTGCTTGAGGCAGGAGACGACAGGAAGACAAATACTCAACCCAAGAAATGTTTGCTCGCCTCAAGACCCTATATTGAAAGAAACAAAGGCAAAATTTGTTCTTTTCCACTTTACTTCGATGGCATTTGAAGGATCTGTTTTTGAATTAATCGAGCACTAAGATGTTACCATATGAGCTAATGGCCAATCCTTGTGCTATACAGCTAATAGCATTCCAGAGAGTTTCATTTCAATAATACACATCGTCAATAAAGAAAGTCTTTTCCGACGCATACCTGCTAGAACGACTAAACAAAACCTGATTAAACAGGCTCGCACATGCTTTTATTGCATGCATAATGCACTATTAATATTCAAATAATGAGGTGCTTGAGACTTTCTTTAACGTCTGTTAAAGGCTGGAAAATTGAAAGCGGGTAGCTGTTTATAGCATTAGAAAGCGCCAAGGTCGAGTTAAGTAAATTGGATCTTAATTGTGGTGTTTAGTCAAGCGTTGAATGCCAGCCCTTTGTCATGAATATCTTACACGGCCTTCCTAAACAGTAAAGGGTGTAAACGAGAAGACAAAACTAGGACGCAAACAGTGTTTTTGACCTTCATCTGGACACCATATAATGACAAGAATCTGTTTTGCCTCCCTTAAATCACTTTGTCGATGTGACGCTTTCCCCCATTCCTCCGGGACAGCTCGGCCTGTCAGTCAAACGGAGACAGGGATCACATTAACGGCAGATTTGATGTCAGTGCTAGAAAAGGACACACACACACATGTCCGGATTCGGCTCGAGACGCACAACTGCTCTCAAGTGCAAGACAACAAATGTGCGACATACGCCGATGACGCGTGCCAAGCCATAACAGATGTCTGAATCACAAAACACGGGAAAAGACAATCATTTCCGTAGTAATCATAATCTGCGGTGTTATCTTATAATCAGTCGTGGCGTTCTTCAAATAAACAGGAGAAGCAATTATTCAGGCTGCTTATTACCCAAGGGGCGAATGAATAAGAATATCAAATTACTCATTTATTGATATGTCAACAAGCGACGAATCATAATTAATATCGCACAGTCTGAATTAAACATTTTTGGGACGGCCTTAATTGGAAAATCAGCTTCCTGTACGGATCAGCTTCCTGCTTGGGTTGTGAGGCAGCAATGGGTGGTTGGGTTGCCAGGCAGCAGCTCCATGCGCTCTGAATGTGGTGGTGTGGTGAGTGGGCACTGGATGGGAGAACATTTGTACCGACCGCCAAGTCAAGGCTGAACACACACAATACGATTCCCACAGGGAACTGTGGTGAAACTTTGTTGTGAGGCTTTTGTTAGCGTGCATGCACTGAGGGACAAAGCTTAGATCTCATTGTCTGTGGTTGGTGGTAAGGTTTATGCTTTAAATTGAACTCCTCAGAAACAAAAATGATATATCTTGACCGAGGTCATGTCCACACATACACGGTTATTTTTGAAAGTTTTTTTTGAGTTTTTGAGTTTTTTATTGAGTTTTTTCTTTTTGTTTAAAAAAAATCTCATCCACACATGCAGTTTAAAAAACGTCCACATGAAAATGCAAAAACACACTTTAAATCGCTGTCAAGAGTATGCTAAAGCAACACGTGATAATACAGTATATGCCTAACTGTAATGTCATGCTAGCTAATCAAAAGCAAGGTAGAAATTAATTATAGGTTATTATTGGTTCCAGTTGGCTGTCAACATGGCTCACTGAGATGCACGCCTTGGAAGCAAGAATTGGTGTGCACAATCCGACATCACACAAAAGATGAAGGTGTGGACCAGCCAAAAACATCAGTTTTGCCAGCAACACAAACACACAGACTCCAGCATTTTTGAAAATGTTTACCCTGGCAGGAAGTGTTCAAAAATGTCTGTTTTAGTGATTTGATACTGCGTTTGCGTGTAGACAAATGATCAAACCGAACAGAAAAAAATAATAGAAAACAATTGTCTCTTTGTATTGATTTTGTCTGTTTGTTTGTTTGTTTGTTTGTAATGTGTGCTTCAATGTCAATATCATGGAATAATGGAATCTAAAAAGTAGCCTATTTATAACCCCAAATCAGAAAAAGTTGGGACAGTATGGAAAATGCTAATAAAAAAGTAGTGATTTCTAAATTTACTTTGACTTTTATTTCATTGCAGGCAATAAAATAAACATAATTTTATGTGTTCCTTGTCATTTTTATTTATTTATTTTTTCAAAATAAACACATTTCAAAAAAAGTTGGGAAAGGAGTAGTTTTGGGCTAGTAATCAGTTAAATTGGTTAAATAATGATGTGATTTGAAACAAGTGATGTCAACAGGTGATTGTAATTATGATTTGGTACAAAAGATTCATCCAACAAAGGTCTAGTCCAGGGGTGCTCAATCCTGTTCCTGGAGATCTACTTTCCTTCAGATTTCAGTTGCAACCCTTATCAAACACACCTGTCAGTAATTATCAAGTGGATTTCAGGTCCTAATTAATTGGTTCAGGTGGATTTGATCAGGGTAGGAGCTAAATTGTACAGGAAGGTAGATCTCCAGGAACAGGATTGAGCATCCCTGGTCTAGTCCTTTAGATGTAAAGATGGGCAGATACTTTGTCAGTTTGCCAACACGTATATGAGAAAATTATTGAAATGTTTACAAACTATGTTCCACAAAGAAAGATAGGAAGACATTTAGATTTTTCACCTTCAACAGTGCATAACATAATTAAAAGATTTAAGGGATCTAAAAGAATTTCAGTGTGTAAAAGATAAGGGTGAAAGCATAAGGTGGACTACTGTGATTGCTGATCCCTCAGGCAGCACTGCTTCAAGAATCGTTATTTATCTATAAGCGATATCACCACATGGGTTTAGGACTACTTTGGCAAACCTTTGTCAAGTACCACAATGCAAAGTTACATCTACAAATCCCAGTGAAAACTGTACTGTGCCAAGACGATCCCTATGTTAACAGTGTCCAGAACCACCATCAAATTCTCTGGGCTTGAAGAAATCTGGGCTAGACCATCATTCAGTGGAAATGTGTACTGTGCTCAGATGAATCAGTATTTCAGGTATTTTTGGGAAGAAATGGATGCTGTGTGCTCCAAAAAGACTGTAACCAGCTACAAGTCCAAAAGCCAGGGTCTGTCATGGTATGGGGTTGTCAGTGCCCTTGTCAAAGGTAACATGCAATTCTATGATGGCACCATTAAGGACGAAAAGTACATTGAGATTTTTGAGCACAATATACTGCTGCCTTTTCCAGGGATGTCCATGCATATTTTATCAAGACAATGCAAAACCACATTCTGCACACATTGTAAAGTCCTGGCTGCATAGGAAAATGATACAGGTACTTGACTGGCCTGCCTGCAGTCCCGACCTGTCTCTAGTAGAGAATGTGTGGTGCATTTTGAAGCCCTCTTTTCTTTTATTTGCCTTTTCCATACTGTTCCAACTTTTTCTGATTTGGGGTTGTACAAAACGTTAGTTGAAAATATACTAATATTTATATTGGCCAACATATAAATATAATATATATAATAAAGACAAAAATTATGCATGACAAAATTTTAAAAATTTTAGTTTAAATGATGAGGTACAAATTCATAATTATTACAATAAAATGCACGATTTTGACATCATCCTAATTTTGATCTTGATTTTAATGATTCTTTGATATTATTCAAATTATGAATTTATATTTTTTAATTCTTACTTTTAGTTTTATTTTGTCTTCTGTTTATAAGCCTGACTCAGATTTTTTATTTATGTTTTAGAAAATCATGATTGTAACATACACAATTATGTCATATTAAAAGATACAATGTTGAAATGAAGACACAAAAAATCATGAAAATTAGCTACATTTGAAATAATGACATGCATGAAGTAATCAAGACTAAAAGTTAAGCATTTTAAAATTACTACCTAAAATGCCTTATTTTTTACCGAATTCTGTCATACAAATTATCTGGATGTCGTTGTGGTTGTTGTTGTTTTTTTTTCACAGTTTTAATTTATTGCAGTAAATATGACATAAAATATAGAATATTACATTAAAAAATCCAAATTAAGAGACTACATTTTAAGTAAGTTTTTCTCTTAACAATTACCATAATCTTTTGTTTATTGCACAAGCATTTAAATTCATCTGGTATTGATAAATGTATTGATGGAGGTGTTCAGTGCAGTCTGACTGTAAAGTTTGGTTTTTCTGATTAGTGTGAAAGTCGTCTTCTGAACTCTGTCAACCAGCGACAGTGATAAACAGCCTTCCTACAGTTCTCACCTTGATAACAGCAGTGTTTTGCCTTCACACTGTGGTTTGGAAAAAACATACACAGGCTGAATTTCAATCTGCGCTGTTTCTGTAAAATACAGTGAACTAAATTGAATAATAGTAATGCAGCATGTCTCTTTCAGCATGTTCCTTTAATGTTAACAGGGTTAAGGAATTAATGGTCATTCAGAATGTGCTCCAATTACACATTACATGAGCTAAAGTTTCATCACGCAAAATCTTGTGCAAGCAAGATATAAATATCTAAATCAAAAAAAAAAAACTGATCTTAAAACTCTATGTAGTCAGAGGAAGAATGTGAATACTTGCTTTTGCAGGTCATATGCGCTTAAATCATCTGCTTGCACTCTTAATAGTTTCATTAAGGGGCCACAATACACCTGGTGGAAAAAAGTTATATTGGAGTCCTTGCATTATACAACTTTACTGAAATAGATTAACACGCAATCAAGCATTCAAATAAACTGCAATCGTCAGCTTCTTTATTTTAACTTAAGATTGCCAATATTCAAACATCCTCTGTCCATTAGCCAGTGAAAACATTTCTCTAGCTCTACAAACTTACTACTTCTCGTTGTGTGTGAGCGATTACTGTCAACACTCCCACAGTCAAACACACATGCTCTGCTGAGACCTACAGAGATGCACTTTTTGGGGACTTAAAGGCTTCCGGGGTGACTTAGTGGCGCAGTAGGTAGTGCTGTCACCTCACAGCAAGAAGGTCGCTGGGTCGCTAGTTCGAGCCTCGACTCCTTTAGCGTCTTTAAGTGGAGTTTCCCCCACAGTCCAAAGAAATGCGGTACAGGTGAATTGAGTAGGCTAAATTGTCCGTAGTGTATGAGTGTGTGTGTGAATGAGTGTGTGTGGATGTTTCCCAGGGATGGGTTGCGGCTGACAGGGCATCCACTGCGTAAAAATGTGCTGGATAAGTTGGCGGTTCATTCCACTGTGGCGACCCTGGATTAAGCCGACAAGAAAATGAATGAATGAATGAATGAATGAATGAATGAATAAATGAATAAATGTTAAGGTTGTCCATCGGGGGGTTTTAAGTTTCCAAAAATATCAGGGATTCGGCTTTTGGTTTCGCTTTCTAAGCCATCCTCATTTTTATTTTAAACCTGGTTTACTTTTGCTTGGCAGCTGACAGCGCGTGTAAGACTACGTGCAAGAAACATTATATAATCAATTATTTGATCTAAACGACTCCGATAAACTTATCTATATACTCAGAGAGGACGAAATTACATCTAAACTGGCTGCAAAATATTTGTACACCATTAGAAAAGTTCAATTACTCATTTGCCTTTTTTAAATCTACACTTTTTATTCTTGTAATTGTTTTACTTTTCAGAGATTTGTATTCTATAGATGTTTTTAGTCCTTTATGTCTTTTATTTCTCTTTTGCTGTTTATTTTTTTATTTGATGATGTTGATATATTACATATTTTTTACATGTATAACATACTTTGGTAATACTGTACAAAATGTCAGAAGTAGATTTTACTTTATTAGATAGTCAGTAGCTATGTTTCCATCCAAAAATGTGAATTATTTTATACGCAAAACAGAATTATCGCATAAATATGTAAGTGTAAATGTAACAAAGCAGCGTTTCCATCCAATGAGTCAAAGCGAACAAAATCGTCATTTCCTGATTAACTGGCGCCAATTGTCAACAATAAAAAACAGAATTTACTGTTGTAGGAGAAACGTGAATTTTTTTCTTCATTTAATAAATGACCTGTGCCTCAGAAGGCAATCCTGACATGCAGTGAATGCGTGGTGGTGAAGAAGTGAGACACAGAGTAGATGCTCTTGATTCTGGAGGTAATTAATGATATAATAACACTAATACTGAAATGGTTAAGGTAATGTAGAATGACCAAAACAACTTCAGATATTTCACAGCGCAGTTAGCCTTTTAGTTTGTCCATTCACACACATTTTTATCATCCCATGATCTCAACAAAATCACATGACCTTTTTTAATGCACATGCTGAAATTTGTTCGGTAAAAGTGTTTCCATGGTAGTTCATGTGCATCTTTTCTTATTGAATAAAAATTTACCCTACTTGGTTATGTGCAGTTATGCGCATTTTTAAACCATATGCGCATTTGTGAGTGAGTGCACATGGCTCCTGAAAAGAATAAAAGTAAACCTGGATTCTTTTATTATTTCTACAGTCTTTAAAAAAAAAAAAAACTTAAACTGATTGAAAAGAAACAGTCTATAATAAATAAAATTATTGTTAAAAATCAAGTTTTTTTGTCGCATGTAGAATGTGCCTTGGGTAAAAGGTGTTTCAATCCGCCTACCACTTCAGGTATGTCAAACCTGTGGGAAGCACTGATAAAATAAACTTTTGTGTGAACCCTCTTATCTCTTCTCTTCTGTGATAACTTCTTTACATTAGTATAATATAGTTGCAACCTAGTGTCTCCCTCCCTTCATATTTGAATTGGTTTAAAGTATATTGAAGTACATGTATATGTCCACGGTAAGATAAGGATCATCCAGACTGTTACCAGCAACAAGTTCAAAAGCCAGGGTCTGTTATGGTATGGTGTTATGTCAGTGACCTTGGCAAAAGTAACTTGCACTTCGGTGATGGCACCATTAATGCTGAAAAGAGAAACTTCGGAGCACAATATGCTGCCTTATTTTCCAAGCACACCCATGCATATTTCAACAAGACCTCGCAAAACCACATTCAAACATTCCAATACACTGCATTTGATTGCACTTAAAGATGCAATTGTAAAGTGTGCTTCTATATTTTAACTCAATATTTCTGTTTAAAGTACACGAGGGAGTACTTTTTTTCAGCAAAGTATTTCAACTATTCATGCATGAAATAACTTTTAAAATAACTAAAATAACTTTTATGTGAACCCAATTAAGCAATTTCTTTATGATATGAAACCATATTTTTAACTGTTTTGTGCTAACTTCACTTTAGCATAATTTAGTTGCAAGCTACAAGTGGATCCCTCCCTCTATATTTGAGTTGGTTTACAGTATATTGAAGTATATGTGGACACGGTTCGATTGGGGGTTTGGGCTCAAGCAAACATACAAACTGCAAAAAGTGACACAAATCTCTTAAAGGGAGCATCTGTTAGTGAAGTAAAAGAGGAGCTTTTAGCTTTGATTCCTCGAGGACACTACCTGACTGAGCAGGCCAATAAGACCTCAATCTGTTTGAGTCTCTGGAGATGGACACAGTATTGACAGCTGAGCTAGAACTGCCCTTCACCCTTAGGCAGTCTAAAGCATGGATAAAGGCAGCACTTATTCTTTTCCATGAGATTCTTAGGCAGCAGTGCAGCGGGGTTGAAGGAGCTGTGCGCAGCATGCCCAATTTCTCTTGCTTAAATCGAACCCGTGCTGCTAGCTAACTTGACAGTGTTTTTGCTCTGAATGCATCCTTTCTTGTGAGCCATAAATATACAGTCCAAGGGACTGGGCCTTGGAGTCTTTGCAGGCTCATGGGTACAAACCTAAGAACGGCCTACAGTGTTTTTTGTGCATGACCCTCGGCTGATAAATCAGCTTTGACCAACAGAGAATTTAAAAATGTGGATTAAAATTTCATATCCATGAGTACTACTCAGAAAAAAAAAAAAAAACATTTTCACATTACTGAAAGAAACCCTTCGAGCATTTCCTAAAACAATCTATTTTTTTTCCATACCAGGTCAAACATTCGGGGCATTTTTCTACACGTACTCAAAAAAAGAAAGAAAAAGGACATTAATATTTAATTGAGTAATGAATAAATACTTTGTGCCCACAAAACAGAATTCAGCAGTTTCTTTCCGTTATCTTAATTAAAACAAAAAAATAGAAGCCATTTTCCCCCTTCAGGCCTCATGTATACATATTCGTTGCAGATGAGAATGAATAATATGATTTTAATAACTTAATATGTCACAGAGAAACCAGTGATTCGAAAATGAATAATTAACAGGCTCCTGGGCTCCTCTTTTACCTCATGGGGCAAAACACTGCACCAGAAGGTGACGATGAGGGACTGCTTTGCAATAATAAAGGTGGCAAAGCGACCTCTCTGGGGTAATTTCTTTATTTGTATGAAGCCTGACATGAAAATAAAGCACACACTCTATTACAAAACAACTGTTTTATGGGTATTATGGGTATATTCATTGCAAAAAATAAGATGCACAATATAGTGCCAGTCCTTCTTCAAAATGAGACATCTCCGACATTATTTCTGGGGAAATAACATGTCATCCCCCTTTACCCTGAGGAGAAATGTCAGTGTGTATGACATTAAACTGGCATGGCAGGTCCAGTGACATGATGCTGGTTGTTTTGCTGATGTCTACGAACGTTTCCCCAAACCCCACTGGAGAGATGTATTACTTCATGTGTCCCTCAGCCTGAGACCGGTCCGAGTTCTCATCACTGCCGCTGCATATGTGGAGGTAATAAATTTGGCTGAACAAGATTCAATAACAGGGAAATGAAAACAGACAGCAGGTCTGTGACAGTTTGGTAATCTAGGCTGGAAGGATTCCTCGAGCACGCCGTTTTTTCAATCTAAGCTTGAATTTTGCCTTCCTTCCACTCGCTTGAAGATATAGTTCATCCTGAGAAGGAAACTCTGTCAAGATTTATATTGAGCTGGAGTGGCTGAATTTCAGCAAAATGAATTGAACTGCAAGTAAGTGTTGTTGTTGTTTTAGGGCTGATGGTCAATACTGATTTCCTCCTGATCGACATGATTCTGATTCACGGCTTGTTGATTCAGTTGGATTCCAATTGATTCTGTTCATTTGCATATACATTACATATACTGTGGAAAGAAGTTTGTATTATGTTTTTGTTGTGTTTTTTTATTGACTAGGTGTGATTTTATTTTTATTTTTTTAAATGTTAACTGTATCGATACCAATATTGATAATGGTTGTTTCCTATTTCAGTATGTGGTTTATATAAAAAATTACATTTTTGTTTAATATAGTAATAAAATACAGAATTAAAAATTATTAAACAAACATTGATCAAAAATTTTATTATAACATGAAAAAGAGTTTTTAAAAAAATAATTAAAACACTACCATAGTTTTTAACTCTATGGGGTCTTCGTTGTCACATTTTGTGCTTCAAAATGCGGCACACATTCTCTATTGGAAAAAGGTCAGGACAGCTGGCAGACCAGTCAAGTACCTGTACCTCTTCCTCTTTAGCCAGGACTTTTTAATGTGTGCAAAATGTGGTTTTGCATTGTCTTGTTGAAATATGCATGGGTGACCCTGGAAAAAAAGGCAGCATATTGTGCTCCAAAATTTCGATGTACAACATTTTTTTAAATCTAAGTCTGTTTTTTACTCAGTTTTTGTTTTCCTACCATTTTTTGTTTTGTTTTCTACATATTTTTAACCATTTAGAAAAAAAATGTTCAGATCCTTCCAAGAAAAAAAATATCTGAGAAAGGCCATTTACTTTAATTTGATTGCTCATATACTTTTAATAATCTAATAATGATCATATGATTAGTGTTCTGGAAAAGTAACATATTTTAGCTGAGTTAACTTCACTTTTAACTGTCTAACTTTTGAATTAATATAATCAATTATATAAGTATAATATTAGAAGCATCAGTTTATCAATTCTCCAGTATTAATATTGTTACCAAGGCTGTATTTTGTGATTATTTAATATACAGTAAAACAGCATTATTATTAAATCATTAGTTTTCCTCCAGCTTAGTCTCTTTTTATCAGGGGTCACCACAGTGGAATAAACCACCAATTATTCTAGCGTATGTTTAACACAGCACATGCCGTTCCATGGACTAGAAGTGACCTTCTTGCCGTGAGGCGACAGTGCTAACCACTGAGCCACCATGCCGCCCAGCAATATTATTATTATTATTATTATTATTATTATTATTATTATCATCATTATTATTGTTATTTGATAAACAGAAAGATCAAAAGAGCAGTATATCAAAAATACTTTTCTTTGTCACCCTTGGTTAGTCGGCACTAAAACTGCTACTATTCATTTCTTTCTTTTTTTAAATGCAAAAAAAGCTCTTTTGAATTTGGTGAACAGTACTGTATAAAACACTCTGCTAACGCTGTAAATTATATAGAGCCTTGTTTCAGACAGAGTCAAACTATCTTTTTTAATTATTCATCAAAAGAACAGGCTCTTAAGGAGCATTTTGGGAATCGGCTACAGCGGTCAGGCTTTGTATTACTAAAAAGAATCGGCTCATGAAGATAAAAGAAATCAATCATATGCCTTCAGATGACATAATGCCCTTTAATGCATGTTTTATGTCATTTTTTTCATTGGTTTTATTTTGTGCTCTATTTTTTTCATGCATTTCATGTCAGAAAAGAACTCATATGGATTTGAAAACATCTTATTTGAACACACCGTGGCCACAATGTGACCTACTGGCCCTGATTTGTGCCGCTCTGGAAGTCGGTGCACCTTCCCCTGCTATCACAGTAAATCAGCCTTCAACACATTGCATCATTAATCGCTGGAGCGTATCTGTGGCACGCATTACACACCGTCACTTCACCATTGAGACATGGATGCAGAAATTACAGCGTCATGGAGAAAGTAAAGTGACAGAACTTTGAGAAGACGACGGCGACGATGGCAAAGTAGGAGCAGAGCGAGTTTGCTTCTTTGGGGAGTCGAGTGTGCAATTACACACACTAGCACTGAGGGAAGTGCACTAAAAGCCTGGCAAAGTGTTCACTCTGAGAGAATGTGTCAGAGCGATAAGGTATCACAACAATGCTCGAACCCATAATCCAGACCTCCCTAGACCAATTCAGGCTCTTGCTTTTTGATCCATGCAAAATACAGAAGAGTTCTGTCTTTGTGCCGGTCCCTGGATGTCAGAATAAATCTGCTCTGTTACTGCGGTGCTTTAGAATGAATGTTTAACATCTTGTCTTTTTTGCTGTTTTGCAGGTCCAAATCCCCTCTGACCTCAAGATGTTCTTCGTTTAGCATCTTTCATGTCGAGCTGAAGTTAATTTCTCTGTCTTCTTCTCTCTCTCTGCTTGCGTTTGATTCAGAGGCTTTGGGTGAGCGTCACCAGCTGTGTGTCTTTCTCCGTTAGACTGATGACTAACTGTGCGGCTTCTGAAATTTTGATCACAGGCTTGTTGCTATCACATTTGTTTTTCCCTTTTTTTGGATCATGTTTTGCTTTATTTTGATTATCCTCTTCACATTTGCAATCATATTTTAAAAAACAGATGTGAAACACAATGTGGAACAAAAATTAAATGTTTGGTTTTGAAAATATTTATAAGTTTGTTGTTGTTGTATATAAATAAATATACAAGTTTGTCGGCTGCACATCCATGATGCAAATCTCACATTCCACCACATCCCAAAGGTGCTCTATTAGATTGAGATCTGGTGACTATGGAGACCATTTGAGTAAAGTGAACTTATTGTCATGTTCAATAAACCAGTATGAGATGATTCGCACTTCATGACATGGCACCTTATCCTGCTAAAAGTAGCCATCAAAAGATGGAATTACTGTGTTTATAAAGGGATGGACATTGTTGTCCAATTGGTATTATCGGGCACAAAGTGTGCCAAGAAAATATCCCCCACACAATTACATCATTACCACCAACCTGAACTGTTGATACAAGGCAGGATGGATCCATGCTTTCATATTGTAATGCCAAATTCTGACCCTATGCGAATATCGTAGCAGAAATCAAGTTTCATTAGACCAGGCAACATTTTTCCAATCTTCTTTTGTCCAATTTGTGTGAGCCTGTGTGAATTGTAGCCTCAGTTTCCTGTTCTCTTCCTGTCCTGTAGCCAATCCACCTCAAGGTTGCACGTTTGTGCGTTCAGGGATGCTCTTGTACCTCAGTTGTCACCTTTCTTCCCCATTCTGATGCTCAGTTTGAACTGCAATAGATGATCTTGACCATGTCTACATGCCTAAATGCATTGTGTCTAAATTTGGGCAGCCTAAACGTGTAAAACCTCATGATGCTCATGTGGATTTTCTATAAGGGATATGAGCAACAAACTCAAACTTTGTAGTCCATTTGGTAACCAAGCATATACTGTCATGTGCACACAGCTCCCTTTTGCTATTTAAACTTCTTTTACATTTAAACTTGCTTCATTTTTTTACAACAAATGGAGTGAGCTTAATCTCAAAAATTACATTAGTAAAAATGTAATTTTTGTCCAATTTTGTCCAATTTTGAATAGAATTCCGACTTGGCATTTTTTGTTCTGTGCCATTTATTTGTGATGTGTATTGTGCAGGGTTGATAAAGAGGTACTTAACCTCTCCGTATTGGCAATAGGATAGTCAGATGAATTTCTCACATGTCAGAAATTTTGGTTTGCTCTCGTGAAGGAATCATACTGTTGAATCAGACCTGTGAATCCATTTAGTTCAACTTAGTGTTTGTGTCCTCATTGTACCTGAGCGAAAATAGAAGCACACACTCCTATGATCGCAGGGTTTGATGGTGCAATATCAACAGAAATATTCTAGAATACACAGAAGCAGTTAGAAGTGTGTGATATTCATTTCATTACTTTGCAAGATACAGATCTGACTAGATTATTATTATTATTATTATTATTTATTTATTTTTTTGTAGTGGTTTTTATTTCTTCGTTTCCACCTGAGCTTCAGAATCCTTCCATTTAGGTGATGGAAATACACTATATACTGATTTACCACCATTAAAAAAAAAGAAATGACATGTTGACGTGTTGATTTCACAGGTAAAGTGTGAGCAGTCAAGTCGCAGGTGAACAATAAAAAAGTACAGCGTGTGCACATGAATTGTACGCTTTGGTTTTTTCATCACATGCAACCTTCCAGTAGAGTGTGAGTTTTGGTATCTTGCTAAAATAACATGGAGATCACACTGTGTATGCCTGGCCTCGGAGGTCCAGTCCTACAATTAAATTATTTATTTAATTAAATAAATAACAAATAGTTGCCCAATATTCACTCTGCTTTAAAGCTTCAAAGATGTTGCACAGCTCCAAGAAAACAGACTTCTGATGTCCCTCAGCAGTCTAATAGCGTTTGTCAATGTCATACTGTTTGAGATAATCAATCAAAGCTGGCTTAACTGTTCAGAGAGGCTGCTGAGCACAAATTCCAGTGGCATGCTTCAGTTACACTCATCAAGTGTACAGTGTAAGTAACTAAAATAAATATATATTTTACTGTAGATTTTTTTTTAATAGTCATCAGATATATTAGGGTTACAACAAAATATTTTGTTTACAAAATGTTTACAAGTGTTTACAAAATAGTTAAACAAACATAATCCTGTTGCACTACTACACTTGATTTTCATTTTATTGTGAAAAAAAATACATGTTAAATGATTATCTAAAATATTTTTATGGCATACTTCAAAAAATAAACATTGATCTTACACTTTTTATGTCAGATATTTCATAGAATATGTATTAATTCCTGTATTTTTACCATAAACCAATATATCTACCATTTGGTAGAGGTTGTTATTTTATAAATTATGGCATGTGTTGAAAAAAAAATGCATTGAGTGTGTTAACTTGCAAAATTAGGAGATAAGAAATGCAATTTTTTTTTTTTTTTTTTTTTTGGTGGGGCAGTTAAAGGCTTAAGTCTGTCATTTTTGTTGAAGGCGCATCAAAATAAAGTATTAACCGATATTAATGATGACATGGGAAGCCCGCTTAATTTGGTAAATTAATCTTTTTTTTCATGTGGTGTAAATAAATCTTATTTTTACATTATCAAAAACATTGTAGTTCACAATGTCTCATTTAGTGCTTGACATTAACATTTTTGATCACCAGCAACTGTGGCTAGTAGTTTTCCCATGTTACTAGCCACAATTTTGTTGTTGGGAAAATATACAATTGAAGTCAAAATTATTAGCCCCCTGAATTATTCGCCCCCATGTTTATTTTTTTCCTCAATTTCTGTTTAACGGAAGGCGGTTTTTTAAACACATTTCTAAACATAATAGTTTTTTATAACTCATTTCTAATAACTGATTTATTTTACCTTTGCCATGATGACAGTAAATAATATTTTACTGGATATATTTAAGACACTTCTATACAGCTTAATGTAACATTTATAAGCTTAACTAGGTTAATTAGGTTAACTAGGCAAGTAATTAGGCATGTTATTGTATAACGATGTTGTGCACATTTGTAATCAAAAATAGCTTAATGGGGCTAATATTTTTGTCTCTAAAATGATGTTTAAAAAATTGAAAACTGCTTTTATTCTAGCCAAAATAAGACTTTCTCCAGAAGAAAAAATATTATCAGACATACTGTGAAAATTTCCTTGCACTGTTAAGCATCATTTGGGAAATTTTTTAATAAAGAATAAGAAATTCAAAGGGGGCTAATAATTCTGAATTCAACTTTATATTTATATGTATTAGTTTGACTTTGGCATTATACAATTACTTGATATATCTTTTGTGTTATGTCCACATGCCTCCTCATTCATTTAACTGTTTTGTGTGTATGACCTTGTTCAAAGAGCATGAGCAAATGGTATGTAGTTTTAGTGTCGCATTGCAATTAGTTTTATTTTATTATTTTATTTGTATTTTATTTATTTTAAGTGACTTTTAGGGCTAAACACTTGGCAGGTTTTTCTCCCAAGTTTTAATCTTCTATTAAAGCAATGTTATTGTAAAAGATAATTAAAACGTATGAACAAAAATAGCTATAAGCAAAAGAAAGCAGGTGGAATAGGTGGAAAACATATGCAATAATGAAAGGATGGTGTTAACATTAGGCCCCTTAATAATCTGTTCAAAGAATTGTTAAAGCGAAACTGGCAACTGCTGCTGCTGCTGCTGCTTACAAAAGAATCAGGAGATCTTTAAAGCGGCAGGACTGTGGGTGCACAAGTATTGTTTTATTTCATTTTTGGCAAACAATCATAAACAAAAACTTAATTTTTTAGTGATGAGCCAGCACTGGCTACTTTAAAATTATTTTTAACCTGCCAAAGTGGCTTGTTGGAGTGGCTGTCTAATCCACAACAGCTGAAATCAACCCTCGTTTGATAGGTAGGCCGCTGTTAATGTCAAGCCCTGGTCCCGTTTCATTTAACTATCTTCGTGTATCTTTAAATGATAATGAACTGCTGTTCACCCCATGTCTCTCTAAGACTGGATCTTGAATTGCTATGGTGTGTAGCACACACATTAAACCAGACCTCAAGCTTCTGCTGACTCTTGTTTGTATGACTGACTTAAAGCTGTTTCTACTTTATAATGACACAATCTGACATTGTGGCGAAATGTCTCAGCCATGTATAATCAGTGCAAGTTATTTATTATTTCTTGGCATTGCGGCCTGCCATTATCAATGTAAAATGTATTTAAACAAACATCTATTCATATGAAAAGTGACACTGCTGTATTCAATAAATGCTCAGCTGCACAGTCTCTGGTTAATGTGTACTGCTGGTTACTGTGTAAACCAACAACACCACACTGACAAACACAGCTCTTCGCATGAAGGATGATGATCTGATTCTATACATGAGTGAAGTAATGCTGGTAGCTGGCTAACAATTCCTAAATTATATATAAAAAGTATTTACATATTTCAGGAAAATAATCTGAAATACATGTTTTAAGGCAATTCTGTTGCAAGTCCAACCCCCTATGGACCCTTTTCACAAGACTGTTATGACTCATTTATTTATGACATCATAATTTTAAATCCTTTGAAAGTTTATAATATTTTGGTTTGTAAAAACCGTATGAACATTTATATGCATGTATGTATGTATTAAATTATCTTTGTGTCAAAGTACAAAAACAAAAAAAAAGGAATTCTTGCTTATGCAAGGTGTTTGTAATGCAGCGTCTATGGAGCTAAGAGTAAACTTTACATTATTCTCTCTTCTGGCTGCCTTCATCAGTCTCACAATATATTTTCCCCCTTTTCTCAAAGTCTTGATAACCCCATCCTGGCGTTTGTCTTTTTATTATTTAAGCAAACAGGATTGCAAAAAAAAATTATTTGTTGTACTCTCTCATTCACTGCGCTCTAAGTTTACCCACCTATGACGACTTCTGCTGCTGAGAATGTGAAAAGGATCTATTGCCTGAGGTTGTAAAGCAATAAAGCCTGATCTTATTTTACGTTTTGTCAGTTTAGTGGCTAATTTGTATGAGTTCAGTCATACAAAAATGTATGATTCTTCAAAGGAGGCATGGCACGAAGCACTATCCCTAAACCCAACCATCATTGAGGATAAGCAAATTAAACTAAATTGTACGAATAAGATCATACAAATTCATACTAAATCAAAAAGTTCTGAATTGCTATAACATGTGTGGTTAGAGAGTGGTGCGCCAAAAATTTTTAAATGACTTTTCTTTTTAAGGACGTTCCCTTTCTATAAAAAAAAAAAATATATATATATATATATATATATATATATATATATATATATATATATATATTTTTTTTTTTTTTTTTTTTATTATTATTATTTTATTTATTTATTTATTTATTTATTTATTTTTTTTTTTTTGCTGTTACTTCTTTAAGGCTGAAATTCTGTGATTCTGTGAAAGAACACACATGGGTCTCTACATCATACCACACAGCTGACTGCCTGCTAGGCATGGAATGATTTTTTAAGGTATACTGCAGTTTTGAAAACGATTTACCCAGACATGCTTACTGTTCAAAAATATTTTAATTGTTTCTCAAAATAAAAAATAAATTGTGTTCAAAGGTAAATAAAAAAAAAATGCTTTCGTTTTTTCCCCATATAGTTAAAAAGAATATATAAGAATAGAATAAGGAGATTAATAACATATTAATAAGAACCAATATTTTATACAGTTTATGTATTTATCTATTTTTTTAAAACATTTTCCAAATGATGTTTAACAGAGAAAGAACAGTTTCACAGTATGTCTGATAATATTTTTTTTCTTTTGGAGAAAATTTTATTTGTTTTATTTAGGCTAGAATAAAAGCAGTTTTAATTTTTTTCAAACATTTTAAGGTCAAAATTATTAGCCTATATTTAAGCTATATTTTTTGTTCAATAGTCTACAGGAAAAAAAAATATTGTTATACAATGACTTGCCTAATTACCCAAACCTGGCTAGTTAACCCAATTAACCTAGTTAAGACTTAAATGTCACTTTAAGCCTATAGAAGTGTCTTGAAAATTATCTAGTCAAATATTATTTACTGTCATGATGGCAAAGATAAAATAAATCAGTTATTAGAAATGAGTTTTTAAAACTATTATGTTAGTTATTATTACTAGCTATACTTAAGTTATAAGTATATATAATATAAGTAATCACAATACTGAGAAACCATGATATTTTTATCCAAGTTTATTGTACCATCAGAATCAAGATTGCTTCATTCAATTGCATTGCATTCAAATGCAGAAAAATTAAAGGCACCATCAGCAAGGCAAAGCGACCTTGTTATAGGTTTACAAAAACAGGTGGGAGGAAGGTGGAGTCTATAGTTTGCTTGGAACATATTATTTAGTAGTTAGTTACATTTAAACTGGCAGAAAATTTACAGCAGTCACTCACATTCAACGGAATATCGGAAAAGAATATGTGAAAATAAAGTTTTGTCTTATTTAGTCTATAATTAATGTTTTATTCCTTGTTTAGTTTTGTTGTTCACAAAAATTGGTATTCTTTTCATTTATTCATTTATTTATTTATTTATTTAAATTGTCGTTTTTAAAAGCATTATTACATTTGCTTCATCTTTCGGTTGTGGATCAATAACTTTTTTTCTCATAAATCATAAGATTCAAAGAAAACATTGGTACAATTAAACCAAATTTAATTTGCTAATTTAATTTCTTATTTAGTTAGTAATTAACTCATTCTTTTAAAGTTTTTATTTTTTATTTGATTATATTATGTTTTGGCAGCATTGTGTTTTATATTTTAATGAGAGAAAATGATCTTGTTTTTTCAAACATTTACAGATCACAGCAAAACTGATTAAATGGATAGGATGAAGGAACAGTTTATTCAAATAAATAGATACATTTTGACATCATTTACTCATCCTCATTTTGTATTTGTAGAAATTTCTTTCTTCAGTGCAGTATGACATTATATCTGTCTGTGTCAGTATTAATATAGTCAGTGTTTAACACTTCATTACCAATATTTTTCTACACATTTTTGTTGTGTTCTGTAGAAGCAAGACATACAGATTTTGGATGAGTAAAATATATAATTAACATTATCCATTTTTTCAAAAGAGCATTAAACCTTGTTAGTCTGTAGCCTTTGCTTATAGCACTCCGGATGCACCGTCGTGAAAGTTACAGCGCAAGACTTGAATGAGAAAAAGCCTCAAAACAAGCAAGTGACTCAACAGTGGAATTAAAGACCATCTGCTTCAGCTGATTTATCACAGAGGAGCCGAGAGAGAGACAAGAGCAGAATTAGCAATGCAAATACAGGCCAAGGATCAGCTAAAGTACAAGGGAAAGGACATGCTGTGTGATGGTAATAATAAATTTGACTCCAGTTCTGCGCTACATGGGGACCGCGACCACTTATGCAGCAGCATCAATGACATACACAGAATATCATTTTTCATCCAATTTCAACAGTAATAATAGTTTACCTGCATAAAATCCGTTCAGCATTACCATTGTAAGGGTTTGCAGAGTGTTATCTAAAGTTTTTGTGATGGAGACATAGCTGCAGGGTGTATTTTTGTGAAATATATGATCAGCAAGAGCTTATTGCTTTTTTCAATCAAAATCCGTAGTCTAATGTATACATTAAAAGCAAGTTACACTTTCTTTTCTCAGCATATCAACTAGTAAAAAAATACAAAGACACAATGTTATTTTAGCTTTGATACCATATTAAGGTTTTTATATTTTTATACTATAAACTAGTATTTTTTTATTATAATTTCGGTTTTGTTTTCATTTTTGATGTGCATTTCAATCAGTTGAATTAGGACTCAAGTGCCTATTGTAATTCGTGGTGTTCTGTTGATTTGTCTTCAGCACAGGAAGGCGGCCCACAGAACCATATGGTAAACAGTTTTGAAATTTGGCACACAGATAAAGAACAGTCTGATCATTTATCACATTAAATATGAAGTTTCTAACTCAAACCCTCTAGCATCAGCACGTCATGACTGTGCCAAGTTTGATGTGATCCTGGAATATAATTTAAGTTTGAAAATGTAATCCATATACTGTATTAAACACACCTAAACTAACCATAACTGTCAATTATTCTCAAAATCAGAGGGTCTAATACTGGGTTAACAATGCTTTTTTTTTTTTTTTTTGGTATGCAGAAGAGCCTCTCTGAATGCACAACACATCGCACTTTGAGGCAGAAGACCTCAGCGGGTGTCACTCCTGTCAGTGAAAAACTGAGGCTACAATTCTCACAAGCTCATCAAAATTGGACAATAAAAGATTGAAAAAACGTTGCCTGGTCTGCTGACTCTCGATTTCTGCTGTGACATTCGGATGATAAAGTCAGATTTTGGCGTCAACAACATGAAAGCATGGATCCATCCTGCCTTGTATCAGTGGGCCCATTAGTACCAACTGAGCATCATGTCAATGCTCTACAGCCTTCCTGAGTATTTTTGCTGACCATGTCCATCTCTTTATGACAAAAGTGTACAGATCTTCTGATGGCTACTTCCAGCAGGATAACGTGCCATGTCATTAATTACATCTCTGACTGGTTTCTTGAACCTGACAATGAGTTTACTGTACTCAAATGGCTTACAAAGTCACCAGATCTCAGTCCAATATAGCACCTTTGGAATGTGGTGGAACGGGAGATTCACATCATAGATGTGCAGCCAACAAATCTGCAGCAACTGTGTGATGCTATTATGTCAATATGGAACAGAATCCATTTCACTGAATATTTCCAGTACCTCTTTGAATCTCTAAGATGGATTAATGCAGTTCTGAAGGCAAAAGAGGGCCGAACCTGGTACTAGTAAGGTAAACAAAATAAAGTGGCCAGTGAGTGTATTTGGCATATATATGAGTAGTGATTATTTTGTCTTCCTTGAAAATGATTTTACCTTGTACCCTACAAATTAAAAATGTATCGGTGCCATTTTCTTTTAAGCATGGTTCTATGTGTAAGTTAAATTATTTACCTTTCATAGACTATGAATGTAAAATGTGATATATTTTCATGTGAGAACACTTTACTTTTATAAATATCCACCTATAAAAAGCTGACAGAAAGCTGATTAATGCATTTACATACAGAGCGATGAAAACCACACACTGATAGAATACATGCAATTTCTGCATGTGTTTGAAAACGTAACATTATGTAGTGCATTTAGTTATTGTTTGTGTATCTCATTTAGTCAGTAGGCGTCCATCATCTTCTCATCAGTGACAAGCAGTCTAAACAGTCTCGGTCTTTGCAAGTAACGATTTGGTGTCTAGAGAAAAAGAGTCTGTGTCTTGAGGTTGATAAGAAAATAATAAGTAGTGACTGCAGGTTGAAGGAAAATAATAAAAGTACAGATACTGAACTAATAAACATGTACTTAAGAAAAGAAACCACATTTTTAAAAAATAAATAAATAAATATGAAATTTTGTAAATCACTATCTATATGGTAAACACACACAGATTTGGGAAAGTCAGAAAATTTACCATTGCAAATTTGAAGTTTCTTATTCAAACCCACAAGAGCCACCAACTGTCCAAATTTGCTCATGTTTTTAAACAATTTTCTTCTGATTTCTTGGATAGATGGTATGATTGCACTTTACACCATCATTGTCCATTACTTTTACCATTTAGATATTTTTCATCAAAATATATATTATAATAGCTCCTCCTATGGTTCATTTAATTGTCGTAAAAATATAAAAATACTTACAAATCTAGGATGAAATGTGGTCTTTGATTGGTGGTTTAATGCTCACCGACGGCCAATTAATTCCCCAATTGCAATAAAATTTTTGTAATGTTCTATATTATTGCAAAGCATTTTTATTGCATACATTAATATATACAATATATACAATTTATACATAAATTTTTACCTATTTAACCCCTTTTTCAAGTTTTAAGATAAGTCTTTGTGTCTCCAAAATGTGTCTGTACAGTTTTAGCTCAAAACACCCATAAGATTATTTATTATACCTTTCAGAATATTTGTATTTTAGCTCCGAACACAATGCAGCTGTTTTTGTTGCCTGTGCCTTTAATGCAAATGAGCTATTTCTCCCTGCCCACCATTTCCACGTGCTTGTCTGTCAGAGTGTACTTCAATGGCTGTGTCAGATAAACAGCACAGTGACAGACATGATAGAAGTAGATCCAACACAGGCTCATTCTGAAAAAGTAGGCCTGGAGATGTTTCTGGAGATTGCAAATCATGTAGCCGGAGGTACGTATGGCTGCATTTAATTTCTTTAAGCGAACTCTACGGGGCGGTATAACGCTGTTCCTTTTGGCGCTTAACAGCTGACCGCTTACCTCTTTGTGGAGGTCTTTCCCACTGCAACCACTTTGTCCAGTTAGCTCGTCGTGTACGTTGATGGATTTGAGATGCAGAGAGGAGTTGACAGTGAAAATTGGTTCCAGAAATCAGGTAAGACAAAAACAGAATCCAAAAATAAAATGAACGAGTAAACAACAGGGTGAGAATGTGGTAAATTCCAAAAACGCTTTTCTTTTTCTGGGCAGCTTTTGTAAACTGTCAGTTGGGTTTAAGGAAGTAAGCGGGTGGGCAGGTCAATTAGTAAAATTGGTTTGGTTTAGGGAAGGAGGAGGGTGGGTCAGTCGATTGGCAGGTCGCCCAGTCAATCATTCAGTAATTCAGTCATTCAGTCGGTCGACAGTGGCCTCTGGTGGGTGTCATACTTACTACGTACTTCCCGGGATGTATTTTGCAGTCTCCAGAAACGTCCATGGGACTACGTTTTACGCGTCTGTTACGCTGTCAATCAATTTATTGGGCGGGGAAACCGTCACTTAGCGGTGGGCCTCAAAATGAGAGGGATTTGGATGCTATTTTAACTTTAAAAATGACACTTGTTGTCTTTATATCACCAGAATGTGAATGTGGACACACTACACCTACACACAGCTCTGTCCATACAGCTTCCAAAAGATGATTTTCATCATAGGTGCCCTTTAAATTTAACCTTTAAAAAATTATTATGATTTATAATGTCAGTTATCGTCTATTTTTAAGTAATGTTTTCTATACAGTATACTTTAAGTTTCCTACAGTAACTCTGAAACACACTATTGATAATTGTCTAAATTATGTATATTTAACGCAACCCATGCCTTCGTTGATTCACCACGGGGATGAAAAGAAAATAAAAATATTTAATTAGATTATCTCCCTACAGTCCTATCAGAATGAAGTAATGATACAAGAAGTGCAAGTGAAAAAATAAGGTTATCCTGTGTATGTCTTTTCTGAGGAAGATTTTGGGTCTCAACGGATGCCTCACTGTTACTGTAAATTAAACAATAGGGAAACAAGAGCCCGTCTTCACCATGATAATTAGTGAAAAAATAATTCATGCAGCTCTCACAGTAGGAATCCGCTTTGATATCTCTCCGCTGATCTTTATTTTCAGCACGGCTTTATTAGAAAGATCTTAGCTCAATGGCTGCGATCTTAAATAGCGTGAGGTGCCTTTAGATTTATTTCGTGTTAATTGCAGCTTAGCGGTGAAAAAGGGAACATTCTTGTATTGTTGTATCTGTACTAAGATAGAATATTGAGAATTAGACAAGTGATGCTGAATACTGATAAGGAGGACAACTGGGTATTCATCTAAGATCATGCATTACACATGACCTCTTCTAAGTAAACAACTGCTGTCAGAGTGTGCGCCGTGACCGCATATTTTCATCTTTTGTCATTTAGCATGCGAAGAACACTTTGGAAGTACAGCTCTAGATTATAGCTCTTTGAGTTTCTATTTTCCTAAAGTGGTCCTGCAAGTCTGTTGCTATGTAACACTGAATTACAGTGCTTCGTTCTATCAAGTATTCAGTTTCGGTTAGGGGGATGTGATCTGTTAAAAGCTATCAAAATGTAAGTCCTTTTACAATGTCTTATGCAAGATTTGCATGTGATTTGTTTTATTGCATTCTAAAAGTACAGATTCTTTATTGGCAAGGATCTTTAACATCATTCAGAGAATAATGCGGTTTTGTGGTACAAGACTCCCAGACATTCACAGTTTATAAGTTGTTAATGCTGGCTATATATGAACATAAATGTAAAATTATTTGCTAATAAAGTTGAAGACAAAATGATTAGTCTTTCTTTGTAATTTGAAACAAATAAAAGTATTTGTGATATTTCCCAAGTCATGTTTAACGGAGCAAGGAAATGTCCTGCTGTAAGGATGCTCTTAATAACTGATTAACCGTTAACTGAAAGGGTGTGTTTTTAACCGATTAATGGTATCAGTTAAATGATTAAAAAATATTATTATATATTCTTTTATAAGTTTGGCTGCATAAGGGGCCAATCTGTGCAAACGCGCATTTTGCGTAGAGAGGGGCATTTTTTGAATGGTTTACCAACGGCCGCAAATATTTTGTGATGCCCTGCACGCCTAGCGTTTTGCTGTTGCGCATTGTGTGCTCGCAGTCAAAAAAAGTCAACTCTGTGGAAAAAGCATGTTATGTCAGTCACATTTTTTTCATTCTTCCAACAAATGAAAGCAGAGGGGTTTCCGTTAACTAGATGCATATTTACTGTGGAGCGATCGATTTGAGGTAGTCTGCCATTTTTCAGTTTAGGCTAAATGTAACAACATGAACTCATGAGCTATAAATGTATAATTATGACTTTACTTGGAGGGGCAAATTACCATTAAACTACTCATGAACTCCTGTATTTAAACTGTTGATGTTGACATTGACAGAACACGTTTCTATTGTTATTCAGTGTTAACTCACTAGACGAACGAGCATAAGAAATTAATGAGTAGTTAAGAGTGGGTTAAATATGATGTACCCCTCAAGTAAAGCCATGATATAATTATACATCAACATATCATAAGTTGATGATAGTTAAATTAAGCATAAACTAAAGTGGCAATTAATACTGTAAATAAAATTAAGTAATTAAGGTAGCCATTATTCACAAATGAACTCATGTTGTAGTTAAGGATAGTTCATAATTACCACATGCCTTAATTCATTATTAGTTTAAGTAATGTTTAGTTTACATATTTGCACATCAATGTTTATGTTGTTATTGTAAAGTTTTTACCAAAAATATATATTTAAATGGCCACTATTGTAGCATTTCGAAATATATGTAGCATTTATATGGCATATTTTATATAATTTTTCAATATTATAAATTGAAAACCCAAGATAGCTATATACATTAATTTTGGATGTTTGCAACTGATTTATATGATGACATTGCAGGTCAGCAGAGTCAACCAGTACTAACAAATTTACATTGTATTGGGTCAAAGCAATGTTATTGTTCTTAGGTACGTTTGTTTTACTTTGCTTTTTGTTCTATTTTGTTTTATTTAGATTTTTTTTCTATTTTGTTTTGTTTAGATTTTCCTCTATTTTGTTTTGTTTTATTTTATTTAGATTTTTTTTTCTATTTTGTCCTGTCTTGTTTTTTTTTTCTATTTTCTTCTATTTTGCTTTGTTTTTGGTTTATTTTATTTTATTTAGATTTGTTTGTTTTGCTTTGCTTTGCTTTTTTTTATTTAGATTTTCTTCTATTTTGTTTTGCTTTGGTTTATTTTATTTTATTTAGATTTTTTGTTTTGTTTTGTTTTCTGCTTTGCTTTGTTTTGTTTTGTTTAGATTTTTTTCTGTTTTGTTTTGTTTTGGTTTATTTTATTTAGATTTTTTTTTTTACTTTATTTTATTCACACCAGCATGAGTTTTTTTTTTTTTTCTTCTTCTTTTAGTAAAAGGCTCACATATTAGCATTTAGTAACTGGTGCTGAACTGTTCCTCTCTGTTTTAAGTCTGATTGACTGAATCGTGTTCCTTCTTGGCATTATAGGGACTATGAAACAAAATCCTCTGTAGTCTTTTAATACAAAGCCCCTGCCAAGCAGCCGTCATGTATTAGACGTGTGATTATAGTCATTTACAACTTTTCCTAGTGACTTGTCTCACCTTTTCAAAGATGTTTTACTTTTCTGCTAATTTTAAAATATGTCTCTCTTGGCAAAGAATTATCAGGGGGGAAATGCAATCTAGGTGTAAATAAAATCTGTCACACTCGCTTATAATCATGAATAGATCTCAACAACAAACTACTCACAAATAATCCACATTATATTAATACCGCTTGAGCTCAGAACAAAAGGATGTTCTCTCTTTTTTGCAATGGATTGCTTAAGGCGAAACACTGTTTTATCATGCACTTGTCAGTTTTGAGATTTTATATTTTTCATAAAGCATTTTTTTCAGTCCAGAGTTCAAGAAAAAATCAAAAATACACTTTCAATGGATTAGTTTGTTGCAGATTTTAATTGTTTTGTCTGAAATTTTTTATTAAATATATAGTTTTAAAGGCCATTTTCTAAAAAAATTATAATAATAATTATTCTACACCTTTCAGCTTCACATACATACAAGCAACCTTACAGCTTTATTCATACCTATTACGTTTTTTCAGAAGTATATGTTAGTGTATATAAAGCATATGTTTTTATTCTACATAATATTTACAAGAGTGTTTTATTATGGTGTAATAATCAGAGATACCCAAAACCTCATTTGGGTCACACTTTATTTTGATGGTCCATTTGTTGAATTTAAGTTACATGCATCTACATGCCAACTAATTCGCATTAGATTATAAGTAGACTTTTAGGTTGGGGTTAGGGTTAGTGTAAGTTGACATGCACTTGCAAAGTTTCTTATAGTCAGTTAAATGTCTGTTGAAGAAGCAGTATCAACAGATGTTAAGCAGACAGTCTACTAATACTCAAATGGACCATCAAAATAAAGTGTTACACTAAGTTGTTAAAAAAAGGGAATGAAAGATGACTTTTGAACCTTATTTGAGCTAGATCTATACATGTACACAAACTAGTGCACAATTAATGAAACAAGGACTAGTTTGCATATTTAAACGACATTTTAGACAACTTGCAGTGCAAAAAAAATAATTTAATCAAGGAGTGGTATGGAATAGTAACTTTTTACCATATTCACCTGCAGTGAAGCATAACATAGAATGACAGTCAGCAGTAATAAACACGAATGAAAGTCATTACCAATGATCTAGCGGTAATTAATTAAAAGCATGATAGGGGAGTTGATGACCTGTGGGCCTGTTTTGATCAGATTGCTCTGGATCTGCGGCTCGGCTCGTAGTGTCTTCAACATAACCTGGCTTCATTATGGCTCAGTAGCTGCTTAACCACTGTTCTGTGTGCAATCAACATACTAATGAAGCCTCCCCAGCAGTTCCTCAGCCATGGGGACACCAGACATCAGGCCTCCTCTGGCTTCACACTTGGCTGATTACTGCAGACTGACGAACAGAGCTATGAACATCGTCATTCCTTTTTTGTTTTTTAAATATCGTTTTATTGTTAATTTTTTTTTCTTTCATTTTATGCTATTTATTTATGCAAATATTCATTTATTTGTTTATCTTTTTGTGTTTAAATTTATTCTATGTCCCAGAGGTTGGTTTTGAAAAATGTTAAGAATATAATATTCATTCATTCATTCATTCATTTATTCTTTTCAGCGTAATCCCTTTATTAATGAGCGGTTGCCACAGTGGAATGACCAGCCAACTTATCCAGCATATGTTTTATGCAGTGGATGCCCTTTCAGCCGCAACCCAACACTGAAAAACATCCATACACACTCTTTCACACTCATATGGCCAATGTAGCTGTCAATTCACCTAGCGCATGACTTTGGACTGTGGGGGAAACCGGAGCACCCAGAGAATACCCACGTGAACACAGGGAGAACATGCAAACTCCACACAGAAATGCCAACTGACCCAGCCTGCCGGTGTTCAAACCAGCGACCTTCTGGCAGTGAGGCGATAGTGCTACCCACTGCACCACCGTGATGCCAACAGATAATAAGACTGCAATAATTATTAGCAATTTTATTATATCATATACATCATATAATTATAAACAAATTATATGTTATTAATGCTGGAAGAGTTATATACAGTATAAAATGTTAATTTAAGGTATAATAATTAGAATTAGGGCTGCACAAATTCAGAAGAAAAGAGTTCAGATGCAAAAAATAGTGTCATTTGAATTTTTCTCCTAAATTTACTGTCATCATGGCAAAGACAAAATAAATCAGTTATTAGAAATGAGTTATTAAAACTATTATGTTTAGAAATTTGTTTAAAAAATCTTATGTCCATTAAACAAAAATTGGGGAAAAAATAAACTGGGGGGGGGGGGGGGGGGGGCTAATAATTCAGGAGGGCTAATAATTCTGATATTAATTGGATATGGCAAAAATCAAATGTCTGATTTTTCCAACCCCATCTCATGGCAATTCCTAACTTTTTGATTTAGTGGCTAATTCGTATAAATTCGTACAATTTAGTACGATTTGCTCATCACCCAATGACGGTTGGGGTTAGGGGTGAGGTTGGGTGCCACGCCTCCTTTTTAAAATCGTACATTTTTGTACCACTGAACTTAACTTACAGAACATAACATATTTACGTTTCCTCATGAGATCAGGCTAGACTTTTTCAATACCATGCAGCCCTAATTAGAATGTAAAAATTAATGTACAGTTTAATTTACTTTAATTTTAGAATCAAAAAAAAATTATGTAAATAAATAATTACAAAAAAAAGATGGTTGGTAAACTTTTTTATATCAATTAGAGTTAGAAACATGAGTCTTTACTAAATAAACAAATACTTTACAATGCTAAAAGCAAGGCCAAAAGGCGCACAGAAGTGTCCATTTGCTAAATAATTCAATCAAACGTAAAGAAATACTGAATAAATTGTTGTTTATGCAGTATGTTAGTACACATTTTTATTGTGTGTTTGTATAAAATCAATCTTTCCTCACCATGACCTTTTGTTTGCTTTTATTTTATTGATTTTGATGTCTTCATCACCTGGTTTGACATTTTTCCTCTTCTCTACTATACGTACAGCTTGTTTTGCTTTCATTTATTTTTAATCCTCATCCACACTTCCAAAATTATGATCAGGACTACAGATACAAAACTTCAGACGCAAGCATATTGTCATGCAATATTTACAGCCCTTGAGGATCTTTCAGATGAATGTCTTCATTCATTATGTCTGCCGTTATCATGAGAGCGGATGACACAATGATTGACGTTTAATCGCAGAGGAATTCATTCAACACCCACATCATTCGGATCTGTCCGGCGCATTATTCTTGGCTGTAATTAACAGCAGCTCGAAAACAGCAACACTGCAGTGATAATTGTTGGTGACTAGTCATTTTCATATTTCAGTGTTCTCTCTGTAATTAGCCTATTGACATTTTGCAAACTCCTGGCTGTACTTAAAGCTGAAAATGCATCATATCATGTAAGTAATTACAAAACAGGCTGATGGTTTTAACCACAACAGTGCTCCGAGATGGACACAAACAGAGTAACAAAAAGAGTTTTGTTACAAATTACAAATACTTGATCATAAAAAGTTATTAATATAAATACAAAATACGGGTGGGAGAAATGCATTGCTTGAAATGCAAGTTATAAGCAATTTGAAAATACAAAAAAGGTAAAAGAATATTGCTGGTTCGAGTTCTGGCTGGACTATTTGTCATTTTTGTGTGGAGTTTGCATGTTCCCCTCGTGTTCGTTTGGGTGTGCTCTGGTTTCCCCCACAGTCTAAAGACATGTGCTATAGGTGAATTGAATGGGTTTAATTGTCTGTAGTGTATGAGCATGAATAAGTGTGCATGGGTGTTTCTCAATACTGGGTTGCAGCTGGAAGGGCAACCACTGCGTAAAACATATACTGTGTAAAACATATGCTGGTGGTTCATTCCACTGTGATGACCCCTGATGAATATATGGACTAAGCTGAAGGAAAATGAATGAAAGAAATCGTATAAATGCAGTACAGTACTGTTTTTTTTTTTTTTTTTTGCCTGTTCAATTAAAATGAAGGACATACAGAGCAATAGGTGTATTAGATGGCTGTCACTTGCATAGAAATGTGTATCTTTGTAAATACACAGATCCACACAGCTGTTAATGTTCACTTAAGACATAACAAAATGTGTTTGTGAAATGTCAAGACAAAATACATCATTTGTATTTCACAAACAGGTCCAGTTTCACAAACATGGTTAGCTTAAACTAGTACTAGGCTTAAGTTAAATCAGGGTATTTAAGCAACTTTTAAATATATATATAGATTGATAAAATAAAACTGATATTGGACCTTGGAATTTGGAAATCGGATTTTTTTTTTTTTTTTTTTTTTTTTTTAGGTAAGTTTATTACATTGTTTATATAAAATACATTCTGGATATTAGCCTGGATAATCACTCATTTAAATGCTGTGAGTATGCATTCATATCTTTAAATATTAACATGCTACATACTGTAATACAACAAACTAAACATCTACAATTTAAACAGATTATTATTATTAACAGATTAAGCAGAACAAGGTTTTTGAAGATCATTGACACAATCAGAAACTAAAAAAGTAGTTTCAGTCCCATCAGTGTTTGTGATAGCATTAAAATGTGCTTTGGTAAAATTAAGAAACAAATATTGTGTGCTTTCGCCCTTTCTCGGACATAAAAAATCCAAAACTCACAAAATATACAGCTAAAGATTTTTGTAAATTACAGAGTATTTAACTGAAATATGAACTGTATTTTACTGTAGGGTAGTTATGCAGTACGTTACTGTATTTTAAATTTGAATTGCAAAAAATAATGTATATGACAAAGGTTTTATCTCTTATCCAAGTTTTAGGAAAAACACATACTAACTTGACTTCTAGTTGATCATTTGGTATCAGAATATGCTTATATGAAAGCAAAGGCCTGTAGATCATGCTTATTTTTTTTTTAATAAAATATAATCATGCATTGATTTTTATTTATTTAATTAGGAAAGTACGACCTGACTTTGATTAGACAAAATGTAATGTGTATTTTGTATTGTAATGATATATTTATATAGCACACTTTTTGTGTGTGGCCATACAACCAAAGCGCTTCTTAATCATAAGGGGCATCTCTCCACACCACCACCAGTCTTGTCACTTGACTGAAATATTGTACTCCCATTGAGTCCAACTCCCATGAGCTTGGACGACTGCATCCATACATCTCTGCAATTACTCAAATAACTTCATCTTGAATGGCAAAGAAAGCGTTCTTGCAGAACTCCCAGAGTTCATCAAGATTCTTTGGATTCATCAATGCCTCCTCCTTCATCTTACCCCAGACATACTCAACAATGTTCGTATCTCTTGACTGGGCTGGCTATTTCTGGAGCACCTTGACCCAACTTCTTTGCTCTTAGGAAGTTTGATGTGGAGACTGAAGTATTAGAAGGAGCGCTATCCTGCTGAAAACGTTGCTGAAAAGGTTGTATTCTTACCTGAAAATTAGGTTAGATGTCTTGTGTAACTTTAACACTCCATGTTTTCTAGTGATCTTTGTTGTTTTGATATTTGAGAATGATATATTTTGTGTTTGATGATGGCTGGACAACTGACGTCCTGCCACACAACATTTTTCCATAGTAAATAGAAGTGGATTTCTATCCCTCACAGCCTTGTAAGACATGCAAAAATCTGACACATTGCTCTGAGGATCTGTAGTCAGTTGTTATTGGACAGTGTGAGTACTGTATGTGCATTTTCACTTCTTATTGTGCTTAATGATTCTCTTTTTTTACATCATTCTTTTCATTTTCTCATTCACTCAAACTTTAAGCAGTTCTCCGCCTCAGTACAGTATGAATTATCATTGTATGAGCGATGTCTTATAGACTATTCTACTACGTACATGGTATGCACCATAGCAGCTTCTTTTCTTTCTTTCTTTTTAGATAACAACAAGCACAGTGGATCCAACTGAATGTGCCAAATGATTTATTTACATCTAGCCAAAAACTATATTTGCTTGTCTTATTAAGCCTGGTGTGAAGATTTAGCTGTACGACTGCTGTGAATGATAAATAAGCGTGTTTGAACAGCCACAACACATGTAATATTCCATAGTAATTGAGACGGTGGGTGTTATGTATGAGAACATTTAAATTCACATCCAAATCTACACTCCTGCACCCAGTAATTCCTTGAGGAATCTTTGTAAATGTCAATGATGCCCTTTTGGATACTCCCATAGCATGTTTATGAAAGATTAATGATGTAATTTGCAAGGAATAGGTGATGTTTAGGCGGTATTAGAATAATGAACTTATCACCCATGTGTAATGGGCATTAATTAATTATTATTGCTGGTCTAATATGGTTACATGGCAGCAATGTCCAAACCGACCAGTACAAAATTGGAGGTAATAATATTCATTTGGAATATATAATTTGCATTCTTGTACAGGGTCAATAAGGCAGTCATTCATGATTGGGTTGCAGGACAGCCTGTGTGGTTTCATTGTATGAGGCATTTTAAAATATACTGGCTAATGACATAAATAATGTTAGTGACCTATGAGCTCCATTTCCAAACAAGGATGCAATTGGGGAATCCAGTAATAAAAATGTATTCTACTACACTGTAAAAGAAATCCTGGTTGTATTAAATATTTAAGCTGAATCAAACTAATCTTATGAGTCCATTGAACTTATATTATGTTAATGTAAAACAGCTTGCTAAACTTATAAAATTAAGTTAAAACATGATTAACATAGTTTAATAAGTCACAATGACCTAAAAAACAATTGCTGCCAGATAGGCCTGGCCGATGTTGCAAAAAAAAGCATGATATCATGTTTCATATCATTCAATATCGAAAATTATTGAATATATTTAACAATACATTTAGGATAATTAGGATTTTTTTTACCACTATTTAAATTGCAAGCAATAGCAAGGCAAATACAAAAAGTCTGATCTCTTTATGATAAAATAAACATAAGTATTAAAGTGACTCAAACTTGATAAATAAAATGTTACAAAATGTGTGCAATGGTAGAACATAAATACTGAACAATCAAAGCAAACTTTAAGATGTCAATAATTATTATGATACAGTACACCTCAAGCTCTGTAAACAACACAAATTATGATAATCAAATCTGAGCTTTCAAGTAAAGAAACCAACTATAAGTATTCAAGTACATTTCACAACATTACATTTAAGTCATTGGGCCTTATCGTACACCCGGCGCAATGCGGCGCAAGGCGTGACGCAAATGTTGTTTGCTAGTTTCAGCTTGACGCAAGTGTCATTTTGACGTGTTGCACCACGCTGTTTAAATAGCGAATGCATTTGCGCTCATATGTGCGCACATAGGCGTTCTGGTCTAAAAAAAATAAGGTGTGTTAAGGCGCATTGCTAGCGCTTTGCAATTTTGAGGATCTAAAATAGACCAGCTGAGAGGAGGTCTAAAGTCCAGCGCAGAGCGCATTAGTTGTGTGCCTCGATTAAACATTGATTAATACCCACAGGATATACAGCAATATGCAAATATCTTTACAAATAAAAATATTTTATATTTTAAAAATAAAATATTACAAAAATTACTCTTTTCTACATAAATATAAAAACCACTGCCTTCATGCCTTCTTCATCTCGGGGGGCTTTTTCCGTTTATTCATGACAATTTGCTTTTGTGTAATGTTATTATTAGTAGTAGTAGTAGTATTTATTAAATGCATATTTATATTTGTTTTATTAAAAACAAGCTTAGGTTTGCCCACCTGTCAGGTTTTAGACCATATGGGGCATATAGCATGTGTGTTTTTTTATCACACTTCGTTATTACTGTACATTTATTTGTTGTTGAAATTAGAACTGAATTTAGAAAATGTTTTAACACAAATCTTTGTGCTTAACAAACTAAATTAATTATGTAGGCAAATAGATGTAATGGATGCATACAACACATTTTCTTATCCAAGGAAGACAGTGAAAGTAAAGAATAAGGAGGCTTATCTCTCATTCTCACGCTGCAGATGCTCTTTTTAACTGTTTTCTCGCTGGTGAAACGCTCAGTTATTCCACTTACAAAGTCCGCCATGTAAATAGCAAATGCGCTATGGCGTGACACAACTGACTCTTAAAAGGAATAGGAGATGAGACTCTGATCGGTTTGCTCTCAAAACACACCTATAAATCATTAAGAGAATAAGCTCAATCCTGTTAGACCATGCGCTGCGGCGTAAAGTGGATTTTTCTGTTTAAAATAGCAAAAGTGGATATGGACATGCCCTGAATGTTTTTGCGCCGTGTGCTTTGGACTTTGCGCCAAGATCGTTAAAATAGAGCCCATTAAGTTTAATGACTATGTTACCCCCTATGCTAAAAAAAAATCTTTCAGATGGGGTACTAGTGGCTGTAATGCACAAGAAAAGAAACCAAAAAGCCATTCTGGCGACATCCTTACATCCTTTTTTATTTACACTCTCCTCGCTGCTGCAATACAGCATTCATTTTTGCATGTGTTGTACTAAAATGAGTATTCTGCTTGCATGAGTAGCGGTTCCCCCCCGCAGCATTCTGAAAAGTTGAGATGTTTTCAACTAGGTGCTGTTGAAAAATGCATGTGGTTCACGTGTGTACCGCTTGCACAGCATGTCGCTCGGAAATGACAAACTGAAATCCTAAGCTTATTGGCAGTCCTTTCAAGCAGTGTGCTCAACACCTACATTCTAATAGAACTATAAAACTTCATGCCGAAACTACATACCGTATCTTTTTTTTAATCGATATTGATGATGGTGTTCGGAAAACCAAAATCGATATCGATTTTATCGCCCAGTCCCAATGTCAGAACTAATTGATCATGTAATTTTTTACAGTGTATATAACCAGAGATTTCAAAGTAAAGCTTGTCAAATCTCTATACTAACAAGTAATATGTACAACTACACAAAAAAAGCTCTTTAAAAAGTAAATGTCTGCAGCTTGTGTCAGTATAAAATTAATTGTAAATGTTACATCCATGCCTCAGGTCCATGTTTATTTCTTTTTTATGTATCACATCCTGTCATCTAAATTAGTCATGTTTGTTACCTTGGTTATCTATTGTCCACCCTCTCATTATCTGTTATAGTTTTTATTAATAATTATCTTCACCCCGTACCTGTTTCCAATTAGTCTAATTAGGGCTGTAAATGCGAGTGATTCTGTTTTAATTTTGTTTCATACTGCATGTCTCTCATCTGTCCTCACACCCTCTTCACATGACTTATTTATTTAACAAATTAGACAAGATTTTTGATTGCAATTATTTTAATCATTAAAAATCATAATTTAAACTGAATTTAAGAAACAAACACACATTAGCAGGAACCTACATCTTTTTTCCAATCCCTGAAAATTGACTTTGACAAAATATGATCCTCCTCTCCATGCCTTTTTTTCAAACTCTCCTGTCTTGCTGCATTTAAAAAAATCAAGCTCGGATTGGCTCAGACATGACAGATTCACAGAGCTGAGAAAGAGAGAAGGCTCTGAATCACTGAACTGTTACTTAACAGATTTTGCCAGAATTGAACGGCGGACTCCTGGGTTAATAGACCAAGACACTTCTGACCCGAAGTAATGTTGCTCCAAATCAACAAATATCAAAGAGTCGGTTAAGACTCAATGCACTCATGAACTGAAGTGTCAGAGCAATATAGAGTAGCTTAGGTCATGTAAGCGTGATGTCGATGGTGATCGACACTGGAGAGTTTGTTTTCAGTTATCGGCTCCTTCAGCTTTCTCCCGTTTGATGCATAACAAATGGCAGGAAAAAAAATAAATAAAACATCGGAAGACAGTGGAAGCTGATGTTGACTTCACAAGTAGGCCTCATTGATTTTGACGGTCAGTCAGCTGCAAACGTGCGCTTGATGGAGCGGGAATGAAATCAGTGTTGACTGGAGGAGATTGGCGAAGGTTAAATGACAGATTCTGTGTTTTTCAACCCATACCTTACCGCAAATGGTTGTTTCTGATCATAAATTATGGCCTTACAGCACAGCATTGCTGATTGCTGGAGTTCTGAGTAAAATATTTCTTCAGCGTTTTTCAGTACGATTGAATGCAGACACGACAGGCATTTGTTTAAAGCCTTTCAATATAATCCAGTGCACTTTAAAATGGTGTGAGTTTGGGTCTGTGCATTTATCATTTCAAATCAGGCATGCTGTTTTCTATCGGGGGAAGAAAGCGGAATCCTTCTTTTATGCTTAAAAAGGTGATACGATTGAGAAAGAAAGGCACCAATTTAGCTTTAATAAAAAAAGAAGCTGAGGACGGTGCTCATACTCATTTAGGCTGAACTCATCTGTCCCCTGCTTCTCAGTCAGTGGTTGTGTTTGCGTACAGTCTGTTTATTTTAATTACCAGTGGTGGAGTGTGTAAAGGCTTGATTGCTTTCACACTGAAAACACCACTGATTAAAGGAAGCCAGTGCGCCTTTTGATAGATCTACCCTATCGGATTTTGATTCATGCCATCGGCTGTGGCTTTAAGTGGTGTCTTTTATGTGCTCAGGGTAAATAGTTTGTTTACTAATGAATGGCAATTTTGGCAAGACACTCTATCCCATCAAACAGTGCCTGCAGTCAAATAAAACCACTGCCGCAGCCAGACACGGAGATAGTTCTAATGAGAGGAAATTAAACATCAATGCAGTACAGTGTGCTTAAATAACCTGCCCAGGAGCCTTCGGCCACGAAGCACACTAGTCTGGGGAGTAGAGGCTTGTCAATTTCATCTGACCACGTTCGCTACTCTGTCTGATGAGAAAGACAATTTTTGGTTCCTTCTGAAGAGCACGTTCTTGCAACTTATTTTAACTTAACGCGTCAGCTTAAAGGACAAGCTCACTAATACTCAATCAGCTTTGTATTTGAATTTATGTTAACATTTCATGCAGTTTATTAAAACTGGACTGACACATTTTCAATTTACTAGAACTTCTATGTTAGGTTGCTTTGACACAATCTAATATGTAAAATCGCTTTAGAAACAAACAGGAAATAAATTAAATTGAATTATTAGTACAGATAATTGACAATTTTATACATGGGATCTGTACATTGATCTTTACACAAAATCCTTGGTTTGAGGCATCATTTTGCTGCATCTGGTGGATTTTTCACCATAGTTCCAGGGTGTTTTGTAAAATAACAAACCATTTTTGTAACCCTGCAAAAGCTCCATAATAAGACAGTGTCCTAACCAGACACAATGCAGCTACATGCAATAAAAGGCATCTTTTCTATTTGAGTAACAGGGGGTTATGGTTTGGAAACTCTTTCCATTTCTGCAATATCACAGCTGGTACAGCAACTCAGAATCTTCTGTAATTGATTATGTGATTTGTTTTAAAAGGGTCTAATCTAATTTTTACGTAATAGATTTCATTAAATCTTTGCTGACATCTGATATTTTTCAACTCATTTTATCTGAGAAAAGAAGAAAAGATTTATCTGAGAAAAGAAACTGTCGAGGTTAGGTTTAAGAGTAAAGTAATATGCTGGTGTTTAACTTCATTGCTTTTTTAGCATTCCTGCTTTGGCTCTATCATACTCTCTGCTACTTTATTGCCGTAGTGGGCATGTTTTCTCTGTCTCGCACTGAACCCAGTTGACCAATCACAACAGACTGGGTCATCGGACCAATTATAGCAGATTAGCCTCATGCAAAGGAGAGGTTTGGGAACAAATGAATTGCTGAACAAATCATATAGTAGTCGTTTGGATAATTAGGTAAAAATAAATACATATTATAAGACAAATAAAGGGTTTTTTGACCTTGTATGCATATCAGCCAATGACTGTAAAAAATATGGACGACACGACAGCCCTTTTTCCCATTGAACGCCTTGAGGGCAAAACGCCTGCTTGACGGGCACAAACTGTCGCAAAAGACTGCTGAAATTGGAGCCAGACATGCGCAGAAGGATTGTCTGATGGAGCCAGAGGAGGAGCCGCGAAAATGAGCAGAGTCGAGCTTCCAATCAAACGCTTTATGTAAAACCAACTACGCCCCCCGAACTTCTCAGCATGCGTTTGCTGTCATATCAACACAAATGGATGTAATAACGTTAACAAATATGAGGGTTTTATATATTCAATCGCGCCAGCTCCAGGCCGCAGCGCATAACTTACTCGCGGCGTCGCGGGCTGATTCGGGCTCGCATGCGGCAGCGCCTGCTCGCTCGGCCGCCGCATCTGGCTCGATTGACTCGGGCTGGAATTGGGTAGTGAGTCCAGGCATCCGGAGTAGGTCCAGCAGAGGTAACATTAGTCAGTCTGAGCTCTAAGAGATAAGTCTCCGGCAGGCGAGAATCTAGCCGGAACTGTGTTTTGCTATCTGGGTGGCTAGGCGTGTATCAGCAAACTAATAAAGCCCGAAAAAAGCCCTGAACTTAGCGAATAAACAGTGTTCCACCAGGATCATGTATGTCAGAAACTATATGTGGCAGGAGAGGTAATTAGTTGCCAAGTGTCATTAATTTACGGGTCCTTTTCTCTGCCCTATCACAATACGGCATACGGGCTATAAAAAGAGGGAAGCATTTGCTACCTGGGATGCGTCACTTGATTAGTTGCGGCGCCGTGAGCGCGCGTCGTCACTTCCCACACCTGTTGAGGGCGGTGAGGGGTTTTGATCGGGCTGGAAGTTGCTTCGCCTGAATTGTTTGGCTGCAATCGCCAACGCTAGAACGCGTGTAAGGACTGGAAAAGGTAAGCAAGCGTCTGTCTCATGTTTTGGTTGTCGCGATCGTTTTGGAAACGCTGTGTCCGCTTTTCTCAGCTGCGAGAACCAGATGCGGGTGCGCGACTGTTTGTTGGCTGTGCCGGCTGTTGACTGAAATGTACGTGCTATCTACCTCTTAAGTGACTGCTTGAACCCCGATTCCCTTCGGTGAGCAGTAGGTAGGTGTTTGCATGTAGTTGCAAATGGCTTATAGCAGATTTTGGACTTTATCATGACTATTGATTTATTTGTTCAGGCTGGGTGGCACTCTGCGAGGGGAGCTCCGTCGGGCGCTCCGCATCCGTGTGCGGCTACAGTGCTGTCCTGTTTCCCGTGTTTTTTTCTATTTTCTTAGATTTTGTCTTTTTGTTTATCTTTTTGAGTTGTTCTGTTTTTGGTTTACACAAGGACTATTTAACTTATTTTTTTGTTGGTACATTTATTTATCTTCGTTTGTTTGGGTTTTCATTTTCTTTATTGGATAAATCTATATAGTGCGGCTGGATTTATTTGTTTATTTTTATGATTTTGACATTCATCCAGCATGTTTTGATTTTTCCTTACATTTTTGTGCTTTTTGTGTAAATCTTTACTGTTGTATTTTCATCATTGTTTCATTTTATATTCTCTTTAATTAATTTGGTTTAAGATTTAATTGTTTCCTCCCTTTTAAGGTGGAATTTAGTTGCTCTTTCTTTGTTTTCATTTATCAACTTCATTACATTTGTATTTTGTTTATTTAATCATTTACTTGTGTAAACTGATTTATTCTTTTGTTTAATTGCAGGGCAGTGGTCCGACTTTTCGGCTGGTGACAGAGCCAGAGCTCCCTGGGGTGGGAGGCTAATTTTATTGGACATTTTAGAATTTCTCACAGTGTGTAGTGATCACTGTGTGCTGGTTTGTGCGTGTGGGTGCTCTATTTTTACACAGTGGATTGTAGTGGTTTTCACTTGCCTGAAGTATAGCCTGGCCACTTTCCCTAACGCTGGCGAGCTCTGGCCCTGGGGCACCTTCGTAAATTTACAAACTGTCACGTCAATGTCGACATTGGTTTTAATCCTGTTTTTATTTGAGATTTGAAAATAAAGAAATCTATTTTTGTACCGTGCCAATGTCTCTGACTGCAATTTGGTGGAACGAACTTGTGCGTGCCTTTTATATGGGTGGTGCGTGTATTTAAATTCTTTGGGTGAAATTCCCAAGGTGGCGTAGTCGGGTAAATCATTAATATTGTCAGATTGGAGGTCTAGCTCCATTCGCCCACCTGCCACCCCGTCACATCTTGGCGTAGTCGGCAGGGTCCACCATAATTTAGCGTCAGAGACATTGGTGTTTTTTTTTTTCTTTCAGTTTTTTTTCAGCTTCTTTTTGGGAAACAGGACGGCAGTTTGTGGTCTTTTGTAGCCTCGTTTAGTGGTTCCCTTCTTCCTGGGTAAGTGTATTTTCCTCTCCTTATAATAATGGATGAAGAACTACAAGAATTGCGAGATTTGGTTGTTCAATTAAGAGCTGATAACGCGCGGCTGCAACAGGCTCAGGCACCGGTTGGGTTGCCTGTCCCTGATGCTGCCCTCCCTAGCACCTCTGCGGTTCCGCCGGTTACGCCGCCGCCATCTGGCGTTACACCAGAGCGGTTTGTTTTTGTGCCACGAGATCGGCGGTGCCCGAAGTTTAATGGTAAATCGGGTTTGACTATTGACGAATGGGTTGAGGAGGCACAGGCATGCATGAGGTTGCGCTATATGTCAGTAGCTGATAAAGCTTTCTTTTTAATTGATCATTTAGAAGGAGAGGCCAGAGAGGAGATCAGATATCGTTCTGATTTAGAACGTGGGGACCCCAACCGAATTATTCAGGCATTGCGTGACGTCTATGGTTGCTCTCAGTCATATGTAGCCTTGCAAGAAGCCTTCTTCTCAAGGAAGCAACTCGAGGGTGAGACTCTTTTAGAGTTTTCTCTTGCACTCATGGGCTTATTAGAAAGGGTTAAAAATAGAGCGCCACACGTTTTCCCCAATGCAGAAATTTTGTTGCGTGACCAATTTGTGGAGCATGTCACAGATAGTGCCCTGAGACGAGAGTTGAAACAGATGGTTCGTCGCCAGCCTACTGCCACCTTATTAGAGGTCCGTAGTGAGGCAATTAGATGGGAACAAGAGGGGATGCCCGGGGGAGCAAGGGGACGTAGTCAGTCGGTCCCGTTAACTTATGGTATCCAATATGGGGTACGCAGTGAAGTACCTTTGGGGGTAGTTGGATCGTCTCAACAGTCCGAGTTGGGTGAACTAAGGGAAATGCTGCGGCAACAACAACAGCAGTTAAACCAGTTAACTCAAACATTTGCACGATTTCAAACGTCACATGCTCAGAGTAATTCCTCTCGATCAGGTCCAATTGTTTGTAGGCGGTGTCAGCAGCCAGGTCATTTTGCCCGTGATTGTAGGGGGCAAAGGAGTTTCCCACGCCCTCCTCAGGCTGCATCTGGTTTTGTCACAGCTGAGAATAGACGACAGCGCTCACCCCAACCGTCGGGAAACTAGCCCCCACCAGGCTGCGGAGTCACAGCCTGGGTGGGGAAGGTATTGACTCAAGTAAGATTCTTGCACACCACTCAGTTTCTAAATTGATTTCTCCTTGCCCACATGTGACCGCTCTCATAGGGGGTGTTGCAGTGCCCTGTTTGGTTGACACCGGCTCGATGGTGTCAACAATTACAGAGGGTTGTTTTCGGCAACATTTTGAGCCATGGGGCCTGGACCGCCTTCAAAGTTGTCAGTGGTTGCAGTTACGAGCAGCTAATGGGCTCACTATTCCATATGTGGGCTACTTCGAGTTAGATGTAAAACTTTGTGGCAAGTTGGTTACTGGGTGCGGCATTCTGGTGGTTCGGGACCCTCCAGATGGTATGAGTCTGGAAGTTCCTGGGGTACTGGGGATGAACATCCTCTCCCGGTGCTACCAGGAACTGTTTGGACAGCATGGTAATGCTCTGTTTAACCTACCTGTACTAAAACAATTGCCTAGTGTGTCGAGCGCCTTACAGTACTGTCATCAAGTAAGTGCTAGGAAACCTTCTGATCATGTGGGGTGCGTACGGGTCCGTGGGCGTAGAGTGTGTCGCATCCCGGGTGGCACAATGAAGTTAGTGGCTGCAACTTGTTCGGCCCACTATTTTGGCCATGTCGTTTTGTTTGAGCCCCCAGAGTCTGGTCTTCCTGCTGGACTTTTGGCATCACCAGCTTTGGTAAGCGTAAATCGGGGAACAGTCTATGTACCAATAGTAAATGTTGGTGCAGTGGAGGTAGTGCTTCGTCCTGCAACAATGATGGGTAATTTGAAAGAGGTCTATATAGTTAGTCTGCCAGCTGGGGTTAGTGAAGAAAAACCAGTGGCTGCTAGGATTCAATCTCATAGTGTGGTTGGGAGTCCTTCTTTTTTTCAACAGATTGAGTCACTTGATCTATCTGTTCTGTCTCCACCTGAGCAGGGTCAGGTTCGGGCTCTTCTGCAGAAGTACCAAGCTGTGTTTTCGGATCATGAGAGTGATCTGGGTTGTACCAGTCTTATCTCCCATGACATACCGCTGTTGGATGATGCTCCAGTGCGCCAACGCTATCGGCGAATACCACCATCTGAGTATGAGGTAGTAAAAACCCATATTAATCAGTTGCTAGAGGCTGGAATAGTTAGGGAGAGTTGCAGTCCTTATGCGTCCCCGATAGTCTTGGTAAAGAAGAAGGACGGTGGCCTGCGCATGTGTGTAGACTACCGTCATTTGAATGCCAAGACTAGGAGGGATGCATTCCCTCTGCCTCGCATTGAGGAGTCCTTGGACTCCTTATCTGGTGCTCGCTGGTTCTCTACATTGGATTTGGCCAGCGGGTATTTGCAAGTTCCAGTTTCTGAGCAGGATAAGCCAAAAACTGCGTTCTGTACACCGTTTGGATTGTTTGAATGGAACCGTATGCCCTTTGGCCTTTGTAACGCTCCCAGTACGTTCCAAAGGTTGGAGCGGTTATTCGGGGACCAGCGGTGTCAGTCCCTGCTTTTGTATCTTGATGATGTTGTGGTGTTTTCTTCCTCCATAGACCAACATTTGGAGAGGCTGGAGATGGTACTAGGTCGTCTAGAGAAGGAAGGGCTCAAGGCCAAGCTGGAGAAATGTGCTTTCTTCCGGCGTGAAGTAAAGTACTTGGGTCACGTTATATCTGCTCAGGGAGTAGCAACTGATCCAGGTAAAATAGAGGCGGTCACGCATTGGCGCTGCCCGGGGACCGTGTCCGAGCTACGAACATTTCTTGGCTTTGCGAGCTATTATAGGCGTTTTGTGGAAGGGTTTGCTAAACTGGCCGCCCCCCTCCACCGATTAGTGGCAGAAGTTGGAGGGAGTAAGTCAGGTAAGCATAGAAAACAGAGTTTGACTCATGTATGGACCGAGCAGTGTCAGATGGCTTTTGAGGCCCTAAAGAGGAAGTTAACATCCGCCCCAATATTAGCTTATGCAGACTTCTCAAAGCCTTTCATCCTGGAGGTAGATGCCAGTTATGGAGGTTTGGGGCAGTTTTGTCCCAAGACTTCGAAGGGAAGGTTCGACCCATCGCCTATGCCAGTCGTAGTCTCAGGCCCTCAGAGCGAAATATGACTAATTATAGCTCAATGAAACTAGAGTTTCTCGCCCTTAAATGGGCCATGGTTGAAAAGTTTCGTGAGTATCTTTTGGGGCACAAGTGTATTGTGTTTACAGACAATAATCCTCTGAGTCACTTGGCTACAGCAAAACTTGGAGCCACAGAGCAACGTTGGGCCGCTGAGTTAGCCGCATTTGATTTTGAGGTCAAGTACAGGGCAGGAAAGAGTAATGGAAATGCGGACGCGCTCTCCCGCCAGAATTTGGTTGACAAGAGTGTAGTTGGGGAGTTAGCAGTTAGCTCTAAGATTCCCGAAGCCTTGCAGCAGGCCATTAGTAAGGGCTGTCCGGTCCAAGCAGATATGCGGACCATAAGCACATTGCCGGGCTACTCTGTCCCTGACCTTCGCTGTATGCAAGAGGCTGATCCTGTTATTGGACCAGTAATAAGGTTCTGGGAGCGGGGCCAACGTCCAGGATTAGATGAGCGGAAACTTCTAACCAAACCGGTCTTGACCCTACTCCAGCAGTGGAATAGGTTTGAGGAGAGGGAAGGAGTTTTGTACCGCAAGATATTCCGCCCTGATGGAGGGGAAGTATGTCATCAGCTTGTGTTACCTGATGTTTTGAAGGAAGAGGTCTGGATACAGCTGCACCAACAGCATGGCCATCAAGGAGTAGAACGCACCAGTGAGTTAATCCGACAGCGTTGTTATTGGCCCAATATGTTGGCTGATGTTACCCGGTGGTGCCATGAGTGTGAACGCTGTCAACTTGCCAAAGACACTGGGCCGGTGGCACGGGCATTCATGGGCCACCTGCTGGCCTCAAAGCCTAATGAAATTCTTGCAATCGACTTTACCATGCTCGAGCCTTCATATTGTGGAAAAGAGAACGTATTAGTGATGACTGATGTGTTTAGTAAGTTCTCTATGGCAGTGTCCACTCGTGACCAAAAAGCAGAGACTGTGGCCAAGGTTCTAGTTGAGGAATGGTTTTACAAGTATGGGGTTCCTGGACGAATCCATTCAGATCAGGGCCGCAACTTTGAATCCACTCTTATACGGCAGCTTTGTGAGCTGTACCAGGTAAAGAAATCCCGTACCACCCCATACCATCCAGCTGGCAATGGACAATGTGAGAGATTCAATCGCACATTACATAACTGGTTGCGAACCTTGCCAGACTCTAGAAAAAGGGACTGGGTGTCTTGTCTGTCACAGGTGATATTTTGCTATAACACCACCCCTAACCAAGTGACAGGAGAGTCTCCCCATTACCTCATGTTCGGTCAAGAGCCCCGGCTGCCAGTAGATTTCTTGCTGGGCCAGGTACCAGAACCCACTGTAGGTAGTGTACATCACTGGGTCTTGGAACATCGTAGGCGGTTGCAGGTTGCCTTTGAGGGAGCACAGGGACGATTGAAGGCTGCAGCAGCCAGGCGGAAAAACCTGCATGACCAGCATGTTCGAGATCAACCCCTGGTGGAAGGTCAGTTAGTTTATCTAAGGGACCACGCAGTAAGGGGACGCCACAAGATTAAAGACTTGTGGAGTTCTGTTGTCTATCGGGTCATCCACTCCGCTGAGGAAGGAGGGGCGGTATATGCCATTGCACCAGTTACAAGCCCAGGTAAGATGAGGCGAGTACATCGGTCACAGTTGAAGGCCTGTGTTCCGAGAGGAAAGGTCTGTAGTGACCAGCCGAAAGGTGTTGTGGAGATTCAAGAGGACCCTCAGGAGGATGCTCAGGAGTTGGATTTAGAGGCTGTCGATTTGGCGGTGATGGTGCCAGTGGTCCCTCAGGCCACTCAAGGGGTGGGACCTCGAGATGGCTTGCACCCGATGCAGTCTAGGGTTCAGGAAGATTTGCCCGGGGACCTCTCTCCTGTAAGGGCCATTGTGGTTGAACCACAAGGACCAGGGGTAGAACCTGTAGCAAGGGAAAGGGAAGTACTTACCGAGCCTCCTAACGACAGTGTGGTCCCTCCTCGTCGTTCAGCCCGAGTTGGGGCAGGACAGCATACGAACTTGCATCATCTTCCCCGAGGTGTAGGAGAGGTGAGAAGCGGACCTATGAATCATGAAGTTGTGTCTAATAAAATTTCGGTGTTGTTTAGGCCTTGGAGTTAGTATGGTGGGCTAGTGTTTAATTTGCTGATTTCTGGTCCATCGTCGGGGCGCCGATGCAAAAGGTGGGGGTAGATTGTGGCAGGAGAGGTAATTAGTTGCCAAGTGTCATTAATTTACGGGTCCTTTTCTCTGCCCTATCACAATACGGCATACGGGCTATAAAAAGAGGGAAGCATTTGCTACCTGGGATGCGTCACTTGATTAGTTGCGGCGCCGTGAGCGCGCGTCGTCACTTCCCACACCTGTTGAGGGCGGTGAAGGGTTTTGATCGGGCTGGAAGTTGCTTCGCCTGAATTGTTTGGCTGCAATCGCCAACGCTAGAACGCGTGTAAGGACTGGAAAAGGTAAGCAAGCGTCTGTCTCATGTTTTGGTTGTCGCGATCGTTTTGGAAACGCTGTGTCCGCTTTTCTCAGCTGCGAGAACCAGATGCGGGTGCGCGACTGTTTGTTGGCTGTGCCGGCTGTTGACTGAAATGTACGTGCTATCTGCCTCTTAAGTGACTGCTTGAACCCCGATTCCCTTCGGTGAGCAGTAGGTAGGTGTTTGCATGTAGTTGCAAATGGCTTATAGCAGATTTTGGACTTTATCATGACTATTGATTTATTTGTTCAGGCTGGGTGGCACTCTGCGAGGGGAGCTCCGTCGGGCGCTCCGCATCCGTGTGCGGCTACAGTGCTGTCCTGTTTCCCGTGTTTTTTTTCTATTTTCTTAGATTTTGTCTTTTTGTTTATCTTTTTGAGTTGTTCTGTTTTTGGTTTACACAAGGACTATTTAACTTATTTTTTTGTTGGTACATTTATTTATCTTCGTTTGTTTGGGTTTTCATTTTCTTTATTGGATAAATCTATATAGTGCGGCTGGATTTATTTGTTTATTTTTATGATTTTGACATTCATCCAGCATGTTTTGATTTTTCCTTACATTTTTGTGCTTTTTGTGTAAATCTTTACTGTTGTATTTTCATCATTGTTTCATTTATATTCTCTTTAATTAATTTGGTTTAAGATTTAATTGTTTCCTCCCTTTTAAGGTGGAATTTAGTTGCTCTTTCTTTGTTTTCATTTATCAACTTCATTACATTTGTATTTTGTTTATTTAATCATTTACTTGTGTAAACTGATTTATTCTTTTGTTTAATTGCAGGGCAGTGGTCCGACTTTTCGGCTGGTGACAGAGCCAGAGCTCCCTGGGGTGGGAGGCTAATTTTATTGGACATTTTAGAATTTCTCACAGTGTGTAGTGATCACTGTGTGCTGGTTTGTGCGTGTGGGTGCTCTATTTTTACACAGTGGATTGTAGTGGTTTTCACTTGCCTGAAGTATAGCCTGGCCACTTTCCCTAACGCTGGCGAGCTCTGGCCCTGGGGCACCTTCGTAAATTTACAAACTGTCACGTCAATGTCGACATTGGTTTTAATCCTGTTTTTATTTGAGATTTGAAAATAAAGAAATCTATTTTTGTACCGTGCCAATGTCTCTGACTGCAATTTGGTGGAACGAACTTGTGCGTGCCTTTTATATGGGTGGTGCGTGTATTTAAATTCTTTGGGTGAAATTCCCAAGGTGGCGTAGTCGGGTAAATCATTAATATTGTCAGATTGGAGGTCTAGCTCCATCCGCCCACCTGCCACCCCGTCACATCTAGTTTACTGCTGAACTCATTTTGTCATGGTAAAATAACACAGAAATCGAATAATAACATTTCAGTCTCCTGCCGAAGCTCAGACGCCGCGCTTTGAGAATCTGTCAATCACAGCTGTCAATCACGATGACACGCCCAGCATTAAATTACTGCTAAAAACAAACTGTTTACAAAAATGAAGATCTGCACCTATTTCAGCACAATAACCAGTGCCTTAATCGACCAGAACTATCTTTCGGGACATTTTATTGCAAGTGTAATATTTTTTTTTATTTGGGCTCAAGTCTCCTTCATTAACACAGAGGAGGCGGGCTTTATGACTTGTACTGCAGCCAGCCCCCAGGGGGCGATCTAACGGCAGAAACCTTCACTCAAACGTAGGCTTGCGGCACACTTGATATCAGCCTGTTGTCTGAGACCCTCAAAACCAAAATATGACCATTTAAGATGCGAAATAGGGCCTTTTTTAATGGTTAAAAACTCTAGTGCATGGGGATAAAAATATCTGCATTCAACAAACATTATTTTTAAATAACATATTGGTTATGCACTTTCAGATTTAAACCTCAGCTGAATGTTTCCATTAACTTAGTGCTGTGTTACACACTGCATGGAAGATCATTTTTTAAAAACTCATAATAGTGGCTTTTTAATGGGTATCAAATGTATAATGCAAACTAATGCTAAAAAGACCACTGATTTGGTCTGTTTCTTAATTAATGAACCTTTTTAATTGAATCGTTAGCCAATAAATCTGTCATTAAGACAGGGATTTCCTACCACCTTCTGAATTTACAAGAGAATACTTTTCAGATTTTCTAGTAAAGTATATACAGTAACTATAATGTAATGGTCAGTAAACAAAGGATTAACATATTAAGCCTGTGAGATAGATTATGGGTTGTAATTTATTGGTAGAAGTTTATAGCTTAAACTATAAAACAATGTCAATTCAAATAAATATTTGATGTAAATTTTTTAAGTAATAAAGGGAATAAATTGCAGTCATCAGGCCATAATCACAAAATAATACCTTTCAGGTTGATGGAAAACCCTTACAGGTGAGTACACAACGGCAGAATTTTCTTTTTGGATAAGCTGTTATTTTACTATGGCCACAAGGGATTGCCCACCGTTTGCATACCAGACTAATTTATACAATTCATGAGTCAGTCCATTCTGTCCCTGCCAACCAAACAGTGAATGACACGTAGCGACATGTTTTCAAACGCTATCTATCGTTCCTTGCCTGCAGAAGGTGCGTGTGTCAGAGAGATGACAAAGGACATTTGTCAGAATAATAAGGGTGACGTTTATTTGTCAGGCCGCAGGCAAGGTGAGCTGCAGACTGATCATTAGAGCTTTGGCCATGTCTGGACGCCTCTAAATATTCTCTCAGCTCACACAAAGATCTGTCTCCTGGCCAAGGAAAAGCGCACTGATGCTGGCCTCCACATTTGCAACGAGTCCAAGTGCTTGTGATTCTCTGCATAAGTCACATGAAGGACAATTACTGTACTGTGCTGTGTGTAGGTTTTATGTGTCTGTGAAAGAGGGAGGTAATAAACACCAAGTTATTTGGAGTCGTAACAATAGGACAAAATGTGCTGAGGATGAAACTACTCAGGTTCATGAAAATATTTGCATGTGGCAACATATCTTCAGAAAGAAAATGGTATTTTGTTGTTTTCAAGTATAATGAAATATTAACTAGGTGGTGTTGAAAGAATGTTCAGCTTTCTCAACACGAATAAACATGATTGTGGCTGTGTTTTATTATTTTGGTCTATGCATGTTTCATTGCATCAGAAATCAAGTGGTGCTAAGAGGTCAATAACTTAACACTTTTGAAAATAACACACCACCTACATTAAACTCTAAACTAAGATATATGATGTTGAAATTGCAATGAAATATTTTTTGATATCATTTATGCTCTGAACTCTTACAGATTATTTTAGAGCTACTCTCAGAGCCATTTCACAACCTTTTTACGTTTCACTAAAGAGGAACTACTGTCAAAAACATGCTTGCAATTTGAAAGATCTTCACGACAAACAAGATGAACAAGTGTGATTCCATTTGAAGAAATCAAAAATATAAATTAGGCTAGGCAAGTTTATTTATATGGCACATTACATTTCATAAACAATTAAAAGTGCTTTACATAAACAAGAATAAAAGATACAAGAAAATAAAAATGATTAAAAGAATTAAGAATGATTAAAAACAAATGAAAACAGATTAAAATGTGGTAAAACAGGTTATAAAAAAAAAAGAAGAAGTTATAATAGTGTGATCTGTCGGACGTACCACAGTGCTCATTCAGTAAAGGCCAGTGGCGTAGCGCAAAATGCGGAGGCCCCCCTGCAGGGATTGCTGACGGGCCCCCTGATGAAGGGGGGGGGGGATGCGTCATACGTCATTTTGCATATCACTGACGTCATCACGTTCTACCGCTTCTGTTTGTTTAACAGCCTATGATTAATAAAGGGGTATTTATAATTGCACTACACTTTATATAAACATGTTTATTTAACTAAATTTATTGCTATTTGAATACAGTATGTCATTATAGATGTGTAGTGAATGTGCAGTAATCTCTTATATGTAATAAACTCAGACAAGTTCAGAAACTGTCACTAAAATATCTGTGATTGTGAACAAGAAAAGAATAAACGGTCCAATTGTTAAAATAAAGTAAAAGCAGATCGGTTTGACTGTACAAGGGAAATACCTTCACACTGCCTGTGCTAAATCATTTGTCGTCGGTACGCAGAGGGGTGATCGGCTCTCGGGCTGCAGGTGGGAGAGGCTGCTGTAGAGGACTGACTGGGCCGCCTGTCAGTGCTGTGAGGCGGGGGAGGGGCCGGCGGCATCACACGCAGCTCGTTGAGAAGAGTAGGGACGGTACAGTATGGACAAATGACTGTCTAAAAAAATCCCCAATAACACACAAAAAAGTCGCTAGATTTGTCGCTAGGGGGGTCTGAAAAGTCGCTATATTTAGTGACAAAGTCGCTAAGTTGGCAACATTGGCGGCAAGCAATCAGAATGAAGTAGTCCACCGCTTGAGAGGTGTTCAGAGAACACAGACGTGTGAACTTTGGTTCCGACCACAGTTGTTCCCAAGAGTTTATTGAAAATCGCGACGACGCGGGGCCCCCTAATCACGCGGGGCCCCCCCGCGGTGCGTGCCCTGCGGGCCCGTCCGCTACGCCACTGGTAAAGGCACAGCTAAACAGAGGTTTTCAGTCTTGACTTGAATGTGCCTAATGTTGGAGCACATCTGATCAATTCTGGATTCCAGAACCAAGGGGGAGGGGGGGGACAAGAAGTAATACAAGTAGTAATACAGGTAGTAATAGACAATTAGTAATACTTTAAAATTTATTCTGAATGTAACTGAGAGTGTAAAGACCTGAGGACAGGTGTGATGCGCTTTTTTGGTTCTGGTCAGAATCCTGGCTGCAGCGTTCTGAATGAGCTGCAACTGTCTGACTGTCTTTCTGGGAAGGCCAATGAGGAGTCCATAACAGTGAAGCTGGATTTATACTTTTGCCTGGCGCCGCATCACGCAAGTCCGCTGACTGCGCACGCACCCCGTAAAACGGACAAGGTTTTTATACTTGCCGCATTCACCGTTGTGATATTCTTTAAAACGACAGGGTGTGGTCAAAAGAAACTGACCGTAAAATCAGAGAGGTAAACTGAGAAGTAGAAATTTTCCGGAACTACTTCAAATCGTTAATATCATTCAAGATTTTTTACTAATTATTTTTACTAGTTTTATAAATTATTTCAATAATTTTAAGGATTTTTATAACCATCAACAACAATCAAATTTTGATGCACTTGATTTTGTTGTAAATCACAGACAGTTTTACCTATTGAAGTTTATTAAAATATTAGTAAGAGGAGAACATGGGTTACTCTATTCATTCATTTATTTTCTTGTCGGCTTAGTCCCTTTATTAATCCAGGGTCGCCACAGCGGAATGAACCGCCAACTTATCCAGCAAGTTTTTTTTACTCAGCGTATGCTGTTCCAGCCGCAACCCATCTCTGGGAAATTCACCTGTACCGCATGTCTTTGGACTGTGGGGGAAACCGGAGCACCCGGAGGAAACCCACGCGAATGCAGGGAGAACATGCAAACTCCACACAGAAACGCCAACTGAGCCGAAGCTCGAAACAGCGACCCAGCGACTTTCTTGCTGTGAGGCGACAGCACTACCTACTGGGCCACTGCTTCGCCCTGGGTTACTCTGCAAATATATATTTTATTATGGCAAAAAAAAATGCAAAAAAAGTACACTTAATAAAAAATACAGATGATTTTTTTAGATTTAACCCACTCCACAATTCACACATTACAGTATGGCTAGTTTCTGTTCTCTTCTTATGAGAAAAAAGGCAATAATGGTCCAACATTCCTGAACATTATCACCAGTAAAGCCTAGAGAAAAAGGGCATCAGTCTATTGTAAACTGATAGGTTTAAATATTTCTTTTATAGTTTTACAAGAAATAATGTGTTCCTTAATCACAGTTTTGTAGCCATTAAATTGTTTTAAATTCAAAATTGTAATAAATACATCAGTGTAAACATATGTCTGATGGAAAAACATATTCTGTAATTGTGTACCCGGGTCTCCACATTTGCTAAGACAAACTTATCAGGTTTGATTATGTCGTGCACACACAAAGTGAACTTTCGCAAACACAGCGATGACGTCACATTCGTCGCACACACTCAAGCGAACTAGAGGCCGCGTCGAGTATAAACCAGGCGTAATCCACCCTGCTAGTGATAAAAGCTTGAACAAGTCCTCAAACAAAGCATCTATTTCTTGCAATGTTTTTGAGATGATAGTATGCTGGTTTACTTATTGCTTTGACATGACTGTTGAAATTTAGATCTGACTAAAGGGTCACACCAAGATTCTTGACCTTATTTTTTGTTGTTTGACCCTTAGAGCCAAGGTACACATTCACCTATTACTTAAGCTTTTTGCAAGAGAATTTGATTGTTCCAAATCTGAGATTTCTAAGACCTTCCATTTTTAGTGTCAGAGAATTTTAGTTGACAACTGATTCAACACTACAGCTGGAACTGCTCTCCAGTTCAGCTCGTAAAAGGGTCTCAACATACAGACTCTAGATGTTTTAGGTCATTTTGTTTGAAAGCCTAAATTGCAGTGATCAAAACTTGCCCAACCATTGTTGAGAAATAAAAAAGTCCCTTTTTTCACAGACATTGCATACATTTCATCTTAAAACTGCAGTTAATACAATATACAAATGAAATGTCGAATGCATAAGTGTTAAAAGGGCCATATACTGCTTTGCTTCAATAAATTAAATTGTTCTCTGATATCTACAGTACATAGATGTTTATTTTAGCATGGAGTGAGTGAGCTATCTAATACAAACCACTTAAAATAAAATATAAGCTAAATTAAAATGTTAATTAAACTCTACAAAGGAGACCAACAGAGATGTACTGTGCTGTATTGTAAAGCTATAATGCAAATGTAAACACACTCTGCATAAACAGCTTGTAATGCTTTCTTTTCCTTCAGAAAAATGACAGTAAGGGCTAAGTGATAAGACACAAAGCATAAACATGCATTAAACACAATACTTATTATGTTACCTCAATTGGCAAACATATCAACCAAAAACACAATAAATTAACAAAAGATATAAATAAACATACCTCAAGCCTCTTCAAGGTGGTGCTGAATAAATGATTAATCTGTATATCCTGCATTTTGTGTTCTGACAAGCTCTAAATAGTCATGCTTAGGAACAAAGTGGCTAATGGTTAACCCAAATTTTGATTAACTTAAAAATAAGCGAGAAAAAAAATATTGTTATTAATATAAAAATGCAGCCCGGAGCATTTATATTAATGATCATGTGTGCAATATCATTGATATCATTGTGATATCATTTTGTGTTTTGGCTAATAATCTACTAATGACGTGGCTGCTCGTCAGGTTTTGATGATGAGAACGTAGCCTAGCAAACATGGTGTTCTTGAGGTTGTGCCCTGTGTTCTGATTGGCCTGTTTTACACCAAAGTTTTACACTTGTGAAATTTATATGAAAACAATGGTCTCTGAGGCTCACAAGATGGCCATTTCCATGTAATGAACTCTTATTATTTGACTATGCCCAGGTAAACCCAGATTTTCTTTATAGGCCACCTTTAATAAAGCCATAATATTTGTGATTTAAAAATATGCGGGTTCAGCTGCTTCACCATAAAGATTTACCTCAGTGGACCAACATGAAAAGGCAAGTACCAAAGGCCTTGCGTTTGTATCTAATTGACTAAGATCAGACTTGGTTATTTGCATTTTGTAGTTTTGTTTATTATCTGTCCTTGGCTTTCTCATTAGGACCAATCGACTCCAACTCTGCCACTGTGTTGTTGTGCCTGCATCACCGGGGCTGCTATAAATTAGCCATATTTTCTCTCCGGGTCTCAAGACTCACAAAACACCCAGTGCAGCATCTGCCAACTTTGAATTAGTTGGGGAAAAACTACCTTTTAACAAGAGAAGAAAATGATTAACATAACTCAATATGGCAATTAAGATAGAAGAAAGGGCAAGGAGGCTGGTGACGTCCCCGTTTGTCCTGAGGGACGATGAGCTCCAGCATGTTGATGCGTCTCTCCAGGTTGAGCCAGTTCAGCTCATCTCCAATTAGCTGTGAATGTCCCCCTGATTAAAACCAGCCCAACAGTCCCCAACCCCTCATTATCCCGACCCCACAATTTTACACATTGCTCGCGATGCACTTATCTCTCCCCAGATATACAGCTGACTTTTAATTACCTCGCTCACAACGCCGCCACCCGTTGATAAGTTTGAAGGACAGCCGACTCTGGGGTACATGGCGAAAGAGCGAGGAGAAAGCAGAGGAGAGGGCTATGGAGGTACGGTATAGGAGGCAAATGAAGGAGGAGAGGGAGACGTGTCGCTCTCTGACAGAACATCAGAGCTTCGAGGCAGACATTTCATTGCATTGCCAGGCTGTGATGTCTGAGTTCAAGCCTTTTGTTCCACGCTCTTTCCCTCCGTGCGGTCTCTGAGGTTGCGGTGACAGAGTTTGTCAGAGAGTATATGAAAGTTATCAGCAGCGGATAGAAACTTGTCAAGGTCCAGCGGTTGATCATGTTACTGAACTGAAGGACATTTCCATCCCAGAGGCTTTAGAGAGCTGCATTATTGGCTGGCCTTTAACACTAGGCTGCTGCTGCTGCTGTCTCTGATTATTATACTGTATGTAAAGTTGTTTAAAGTGTCATTCTCTATGGCGTGGTTTCTCAAGTTATTCACAGCAAACCTACATTTAAAGAGGTTTTTTTTTATGTAATATTTTTGATGAAAGTGCGTATTTTCAATATCAATTTCTTGTCTCAATAGGAGAAAATGTCCTGCCAGGTTTAACATGTAATAGAAAGCCTCCCAGAGGTAGGGACACAACGTTTATAGTTTTTGGTTGTACGATTATAGTCTGAGCAATAATCACAGTTTCACGGTTATCACAATTATTAAGTAATCATTAATTTCAAAATACTAGTAGTTTACAAAACCACATGAAAGCTTCTTACATTTTAAAGTGTTATTTATTGCTGCTCAGTGACCAACTAATACAGCACAAAACGTAATAAAAAACAAGCAATTTCCCTTAAAATAATGACAGAAAAAATAAATGGATAAAAAAAAGAATAAATTAAAACGTTCGAGGTTACTAAAGTAACCCTTCGTTCCCCGAGGAGGGGAACGGAAGCACTATAAGTGGATTTGATTGTAAAATCCACGCATTGGGAGGTTCGGTTCAGAAGCTACTCGTCTGAAAGAGTATTGAACGGGCCAATTAAGAATGAATTGGCAGCGCAAGCCTGCGCAGGTGAGCGGCATAAGCAATCAACTGAGTATATAAGCTCACCTGGCGCCAGCAGACGCTATCCTTTTTAAGCTGAAGAGACTTTAAACAGCTAAGGGACAGTCATTATGGCGACGGAGTATAGTGCTTCCGTTCCCCTCCTCGGGGAACGAAGGGTTACTTTAGTAACCTCGAACGTTCCCCTTCGGGGGGAACTCCAGCACTATAAGTGGATTTGATTGTAAAATCCACGCATTGGGAGCCCATTGAAAGCGCCATAATGACTGCACCTTACCAACACCCACCATGAGAGAGCGGTCAGGCAAGCGTGACGCACCCAGATCACGAGAGGCGTGGTCCTCCAACGTGCCCTTGGCCCTAACTTATCCTACTTCAAAAGAAGTTTTACGGAATAGGTATCTTTTTTGGGAGTCGCTAGCGTCTAGATAATTCTAGGAATACACGACAGTACGTTGGGAAGCGTGCCATCCCAGTAGGGAGGACGCTGCGGAGACCATCCGCACCCAATAGGGGGATCAATGGAATTACATATGGACTAACCCTGAAAAGGGGGAGTGCACATAAGAAGGTGGTTAGCAGATAGGGAAAGCACGGGTCCGCCCAGGGGGGAACTTAACCGTGGCGGAAAAGCATATGGGGATCGGCCATAGCAGGCACCTATACCCAAAACGCGGGCTGACCAGCGGGCAGACCTACTACGTAATGGGCCAGCAAGTGACTCCTCCGCTGAGTCAGTGCTGGGGGCCTCGGAGGAATCTGCAGGGCTCACCGAATGGGGAACTTTACTGACAGACAGGAGGGTGCACATCTCTCCGTGTTAGGGAAAAAAGGCACCGCAAGCGTGTACAACACCTACCGAGTTGTTTCCTCAATCACCAAAGGTACCTAACACCCTTGAGGAAACCGGCTCCACTCGCAGATTATAAAATCTTGCAAATGTGTTGGGTGTCGCCCAGCCCGCAGCTCTACAAATGTCTGTTAAAGAAGCGCCACGCGCACACTCCCAAGAGGATGCAACGCTCCGAGTGGAGTGCGCATGCACTCCTGGGGGGCGCGGCTGGCCTCTGCTCAAATAAGCACATGAAATGGCCTCCACAATCCAGTGGGATAAACGTTGTTTGGACACGGCACTTCCCTGCTGCCGTCCGCCATAACAGACAAAGAGCTGCTCAGAAGATCTAAAGTTCTGAGTACGGTCCACATAAATGCGCAGAGCGCGAACTGGACAAAGTAAGGACAGGGCTGGGTCTGCCTCCTCCGGGGGCAGCGCTTGCAGGGTTACTACCTGATCTCTAAAAGGAGTGGTAGGAACTTTGGGCACATAACCCGGGCGGGGTCTCAGAATAACGTGAGAAAATCCCGGCCCGAATTCCAGGCACGAGTCACTGACCGAAAATGCCTCCAGGTCCCCGACCCTCTTAATGGAGGCCAACGCGACCAGCAGAGCTGTCTTCAGGGACAGAAATCTTAAAGATACTGTATCGAGTGGCTCGAAGGGATCAAATCGCAGGCTCGTGAGAACGAGGGCGAGATCCCAAGAGGGCGTGAGAGGGGGGCGAGTTGGATTAATTCGCCTAGCGCCTCTGAGGAACCGGATGATGAGGTTATGCTTTCCCACGGTGCCGCCAGCCACCGCGTCATGGTGAGCGGAGATGGCAGCAACGTAAACCTTGAGAGTGGAGGGCGACAGCCTGCTGTCCAGCTTCTCTTGAAGGAAAGAGAGCACAACACTGATCTGGCAAGATCGGGGGTCTTCTCTGCGAGAGACACACCACTCAGTGAATAGACTCCACTTCAGGGCGTAGGCGCGCCTCGTGGAGGGGGCTCTAGCCTGAGTGATGGTATCAACCACCGCGGGCGGCAGGTTACCTAGGTCTTCCTCGCGTCTATGGACCACACGTGGAGGTTCCAGAGATCGGGACGAGGGTGCCAGACGGTGCCTTGTCCCTGAGAAAGTAGGTCCTCTCTCAAAGGGATCTGCCAAGGGAGGGCCGTCGCGAGGAGGGAGAGCTCTGATATCCAGGTTCGGTTGGGCCAGAGGGGCGCAACTAACAAAACCTGCTCCTCGTCCTCCCTGACCTTGCACATTAACTGCGCGATCAGGCTCACTGGGGGAAACGCATACTTGCGTATGCCCCGAGGCCAGCTGTGGGCCAGTGCATCCATGCCGAAAGAGCCCTCGGTCAGGGAATAAAACAACTGGCAATGAGCGTTCTCGGGGGAAGCAAACAGATCGATCTGGGCCTCCCCGAATCGCGCCCATATCAGCTGGACAGACTCGGGGTGGAGTCTCCATTCTCCAGAGTGAATCTGCTGCCGTGAGAGCACATCGGCTGCACGGTTGAGCATACCTGGGATGTGAATGGCGCGCAGCGACTTCAGCCGCGGGTGACTCCAGAGGAGCAGACGGCGGGCGAGCTGAGACATGCGGCGAGAGCGCATACCCCCCATGCGGTTGATATACGCCGCCGCCGCCGTACTGTCCGTCCTGACCAGCACGTGTTGCTGCCCCAGCACCGGAGAAAAACGGCGGAGAGCAAGGAACACTGCCAACAGCTCTAGGCAATTGATGTGCCAATGCAGCTGGGCACCTACCCACAGGCCCGCAGCTGCATGCCCGCGACACACGGCTCCCCAGCCTGTGCTGGAAGCATCTGTCGAAACAACAACATGACTGGACGCCTGTCCCAGAGGCACACCGGCCTGCAGGAATGAGGGGTCGTTCCAGGGGCTGAGGGTGCGGCGACACAGCGCAGTAACAGAGACTCGGTGTGTGCCCGCATGCCATGCGCGTCTTGGAACTCGATCTTGAAGCCAGTGCTGAAGTGGTCTCATATGGAGCAATCCGAGCGGCGTGACGGCCGCAGCGGAAGCCATATGCCCCAGGAGCCTCTGAAAATATTTCAGTGGGACCACTAACTTGCTGTCGAGCTCCCTCAGACAGTTCAGCAGCAGGCGAGCGCGCTCTCCGGAGAGGCGCGCTACCATGGTGACCGAGTCCAGCTCCATCCCGAGAAAAGAGATCCTCTGCACCGGGGCGAGTTTGCTCTTTTCCCAGTTGACCTGCAACCCCAATAGGCGGAGATGCCGGAGCACCTCGTCTCTGTGCGCAGTCAATTGCTCCCGAGAGTGGGCTAAAATCAGCCAGTCGTCGAGATAATTGAGTACGCGGATGCCCGCAAGCCGCAGAGGCGCTAGGGCACCCTCCGCGAGTTTGGTGAAGACCCGCGGAGACAGAGAGAGCCCGAAGGGGAGGACCTTGTACTGCCATGCTCGACCTTCGAACGCAAACCGCAGAAACTGACGGTGGCGTGGAAGAATGGAGACATGAAAATACGCGTCCTTCAGGTCTATGGCTGCAAACCAATCCTGAGGACGAACGCATCGGAGGATGCGCCTCTGCGTAAGCATTCTGAACGGCAGCTTGTGAAGGCAGCGATTCAAAACGCGCAGATCTAGGATTGGCCGTGACCCACCGCTCTTTTTGGGTACGATGAAGTACGGGCTGTAAAACCCGCTCTCCATCTCGGCTGGAGGCACCGGCTCGATTGCACCCTTCGCCAGGAGGGCAGCAATCTCCTCTCGCAAGACAGGGGCGGACAGGGGATTGACCCTGGTGAAATACACGCCCGTAAACCTGGGAGGCCGTTTGGAGAACTGTAGTTCGTAGCCGAGTCTGATCGTGCGTATGAGCCACCGCGAGGGGCTGGCCCGCGCTAACCAAGCAGGCAGAGACCTCGCTAATGACGTCATCACAGCAATCGTTGACGTACCCGCGGAGGGGCAGCGAGGAGCGGGTGTGCTGATCCGGGGAGCGCGAGGGTCCCACAGAAGAGCTGGAGGAGAGCGTTTCGCTCTGGCTCCGCACCCTGACTCCTGAGAGGGGGCTTGGGGGCTGGGAGAAGGGAGACCGTCCCCCCAGCGCCCGAGAGCCGCTGGCGGAGCATGCAAGCCCTGCGAGCTGAGAGGCAGCGCGTCCCAGACTGGCGGGGCTTGAGCTGTCACATCCGGGGAAGGGAGAAAATGCTCTTTGATCGAAACTTTGGTGGCACTGAAAAGTACCGTTGGATTTTGGGCCCCGCCCTCCAGCGGGGAAAGAGCAAGTCTCCTCTTCTCCGGATGGCCTGTCTCAGGGACGCTTCGCGGTCCGTTTACCGGACTTAGCGGCGCCCTGGGCAGGAGGGGCTACCGGTTTTCGGCGTGCTCGACGCGCTCGCTTCGCCGGAGGCGGGGGCGGGGCATCGGCCGTTGGCGGGCGCCCTCGGCGAGGAACAGCGGAGGTGGATGGCTCGGCCGGGGATGGAGCGGGCTTACGGCCCCGCCGATAGATGACTCTGCCCATCGCATCCGACTGCTCGCTCACCGCCTTGAACTCCTGGGTGAATTCACCGACGGTGTCGCCGAACAGGCCAGCCTGGGATATGGGCGCGTCAAGAAAGCGAACTTTGTCGACATCGCGCATATCTGCCAGGTTTAGCCAGAGATGGCGTTCCTGGACCACAAGTGTGGACATCGTCCTCCCCAGTGCGCAGGCGGCGGACTTAGTGGTCCGGAGAGCATAGTCGGTCGCCGTACGCAGCTTGTGTAACAAGCCTGGGTTAGACCCACCCTCGTGCAGCTCAGCCAGCGCCTGCGCTTGGTAGCGCTGGTAGGTGGCCATCGCATGCAAGGCGGAAGCTGCCTGGCCCGCAGCCTTGTAAGCTCTAGCTCCGAGGGAGGCAGAAAACTTACAGGCTTTGGACGGGAGACGGGGCGGACCACGCAAAGCGGGGGCGCCACGCGGACAAAGATTGACCGCAATGGCGCGCTCCACCTGCGGGATCGCCTCTTACCCCCTGGCAGCTCCACCATCCAGGGTGGTGAGGGCGGAGGCGGACGCAGCGCGGGCAGAGAAAGGTGCCCTCCAGGACTGCGTAAGCCTACTGTGCACTTCCGGGAAGAAGGGGACGAGAGGCTTCGAAGGCTTCGCCTTCTGATCCTCAACGTAACACCCATCTAGTCGGTCCGGCCGCGGGGCTGGGGGATAAACCATCTCCAACCCGACGGCCGAAGCAGCCCGAGAAAGCACGGCCAACATGTCCGCTTCAGGATCCGTTTTGACGGCGCTCGCTTGCCCAGAGGGGGCGAGCGGGTCCGGATCATCGTCAGACAATGAAAGCCCGCCCTCCGATGCCGCGGAGGACATCTGATCTCCGGTGTCAGCGAGAGTGAGAGCTACCATCTGATTAGACGGATCACTCTCAGTACCCGAAGCTTGGATGGAGTGCTTGGAGGAGCGAGAGGTCCGCGAGCCCGTGGGCGGCGGATTGTCTCTCGCTGAAGCCCTCAGATCTGCCCGAGCGCCCGCTGCAGAACAGGAGGCAACTGGGGTGGCTCGCTCTCTTACGAAAGCTAACCGCGATCTCAACTGCGCAACGGTCATGGCATCGCAGTGACGACATGAACCGCCCCCGAGCACCACATTAACATGCTGGACCCCCAAACATGTAATGCAGTGATCGTGTCCATCATCCGGAGCCAGGAAACCCCCGCAACCAGAAACGCACAGTCGGAGCGCCATCCTGAAAAGGACGTGCTGCACGACTGTGTTGCTCTTTTAGGATTTGCAACAATACGCACCGCTCTTGGAGGACCGGACCCAAAGGGACGCCAGGCAAGGGAGATACCCAGCTCGACCGTCTGCCGCTGCGTGGACTCGCTCTGGACCGGGATGAAATCGTTCTCTCGAATGGCTGTAGATCAGCAGGAGGAACCCTCATAAGCTCGATCAGAAAAGGCTCTGAAGCGAAAAGGATAGCGTCTGCTGGCGCCAGGTGAGCTTATATACTCAGTTGATTGCTTATGCCGCTCACCTGCGCAGGCTTGCGCTGCCAATTCATTCTTAATTGGCCCGTTCAATACTCTTTCAGACGAGTAGCTTCTGAACCGAACCTCCCAATGCGTGGATTTTACAATCAAATCCACTTATAGTGCTGGAGTTCCCCCCGAAGGGGAACAATAGTATTTGTCTAATGTAAATCTAGGCTACTTATTATCATATTAGTATTTCCATATTAAAGCAAGCTTGTCGCTCCCAAAAAGCACATGCAAGCCATATGCCTCCTTTTTAAATAGCGAACTTGCGTGCGCAAAAGACATGATATGTGAATGTCTCTTAGTTTATAGCCTATAGTTAATCCAGTGTATGAATGTTTCCCAGTGATTGGTTGCAGCTAAAAGGGCATCCGCTGTGTAAAACATATGCTGGATAAGTTGCTGGTTCCTACAATCAATATATGAGAAATATGTGTTATTTTTGCACAAGAATAATAGAGAGATGTCTTAGTGTTTAATGTTTGGATTTGGGTTTGTGTTATGTTGAAGTTTATTCTAGTGTATGATTAAAACTGGTATTATAACTTATTTGTTACATGTACAAATGTATTTTTCTATCTTAGCAATATGAATATTCAGTTTATCAGGTTTTAGATGTATGAACGTCTGATTCTCTCCTAGCTGTGTGCAAAAGTTGTCACGATTTGGCTGATTTGGCTGAAATTATTTCTTCCAATCCTGAATAAATATGGTCTTTGATCTCTAGTTTGAACTGTTCACAACAAGATAAATGACAACTATGATCAAATCTCACCTCCAAAATATTCTCCCAGTGTCAGAAGATTTGATTCACGTTCATGTGTGAATTCTTCTCAGATTGTGGAAATATGATGGGGAATTGTGCAAAAGCGACAACAACAAACCTTTAATTTTCCTAACGTGCATTTCTTTCTTTCATTCAGTGTATCATTTATAACACAAACTGTATTTAGCAATAACACTAAAGATTATTTTTGTTTACAAATTACTGTTGAGTTCTGCATGTGAATGATGATGCCCGAATGCATCACATATTGATGTAATGCTCCAGACAAGTCTTCTATCACATGTCTGCTTTTAATAAGTCTTGACTGTCACAGTCTGGCATTAATAATAACTGAGATCACATGATGTACTAAAACAGATTATAGATAGGAATGTGTTCATATAGTCTAAAAAAGCAACATTTGTAAAGGACTATAATAAATAAAGAAACAAAAAAAGAAAAGAAAAAAAGTGTGTAGATGGCTTCAAAGCAAAAAATACAAAATTCAATTGTACGATAAATTTGTTGATATCTAAAAAAAAAAATTTTTTTTTTTCTTAAATTGAAATTTACAGTAAAAAAAAAAAACAACAGCTATGGTTGCCTGAATTTTACCATTAAAAGAGTATGGTAGAAACTGCAAAAGAAATTTCCAAATTTATGGTAAACTACTGTATTTCTAAATTCATACAGTGTTAATACACCAATGTGTTGAAGTAATAATATATACACAGTTTACATTTGTTACACAGACAAAAACAAGTGGTGATGGGACAAACATCTCATCACAAACAGCTGTGAAACATTTTTATATAGTGTATAGAATTTGCTCCGTGTCATTCAAACAATTGCACAATATGCACAATGACTTTTAATTTTGAAAAAGCCTGCTTAGGCACTTCCTGTGAACTGTCATGACATTATAAACTCAAGCTCGTTTCTGATGTTGTTTGTTTGAAATAAATGATATTCCCTGTCTAACTGAGACACAATATAAATTGGGTTTCACACTAGACATGAAGCATGCACTGCCTTAAACTTGTACACATGTACACATTTTTATTTCAAACACTTATGTAGTCTACTACATACTAAAAACATATTGTTGCTGCTTTTTCAATTTAATTGAGACAACTTAATTGTTTTATGTTCAATCCACTTAAATGTATAAAAATACAAATAAATTTGTGTTGGGACAACATGAATGTAATGTGTGTAATCCAGCATACAGTGTGCATGATTTTTACACTTTTTTTGTAGTTAGCACTGCCACTTCAGAGCAAGAAGGTTGCTGATTCAGGTGACTATTCTTCTTGGAGTCAACAGTTCAAAGGCGATTTGAGTAAACAAGAATTGGTTATAGTGAATGACTGTGAGTGGTGTTTCCTTTTGGGCTGGGTGTTTCCCAGGGCTGGGTTGTGGCTGGAAGGGCATCCACCGCATAAAACATGTGCCAGAGTAATTGGTGGTTAATTCTGCTGTGGCGACCGCCAATAAATCAGGGACTTAGTCTAATAGTGAGTGAGATTATTTACTGTAAAAAAAATTTACAATGAGGTCACATGGTAAGAGATAAATTTGCAGTTATATACTTAAGAATAAAGATTATTTTGGGATGTTCATGCTTTCTTGGTAAACCTTTTATTTATAGGAACCTTTGTATTACACAAATAAGTTGTTTAAAACAGCAAAAGGTTCTTTGTAATGAACCTTTGTCCTTTTAAAAAACGTAATCGCTAAAAAGTTCTTCTGGGAAACCTTCTAGTAAGAATTAATGTGGTTATGTCATAACCCAATATTCCTCATAATTGCACACTTCATTTTTGGTAGCCTTAGTCATGCCATTTGACCACATAAACATGCAAATAATTAAAGTACAAAGAAAATGTCATCAGATTGCAAATGCGACTTGCTCAGCAACAGGGACAATGGTGCTCAGACTGATCACCCGGACAAAATGTGTAAATGAAGCAAAACCACAAGGGAATTGAAATAGGATTAGCCATACGGACCGAGCGACACATGGAAAAAAAAAAGAGAGAGTCTCTGCATGTGAAATGTCATCGTGATGACTGAGCAGGGTGGCATTTCAACCTTTGTTGTTTCAGATGAATATGTTGCGCCTCCAAATCACGGATGATAACCTTAGGCTGTGTAGAGGATGCAAACGCAGCTATAAAATCTCTTCTCATACTTCATGAGTGTTCAGCTGCTGCAGATGTTGACCCACCGTAAGCACTGAATGTGTGCATGTCTGTGAATTTTCACGCTTTGCAGTCGTAATATAATGTGTGACTGCCTTAAATCCTCCTGGGTACAGTAACTCTCTCAGAAGTTCATGTTTAGTAGTCAGTCTTACACCCTGGGAGACTGCCAAGTGTTATAGCTACTGTCTGTTAAGCAATCCTGCTCCAAGTTTTCCAGCATTTGAGTGTTGACAGCTGTCAAAGCCACATACTTTTCACTATTTATGGAACCAGCTAAAACTCTTACAGATTTGCAACCAGGATCATTATTTTTAACTAAAACCTAAAGATTAACACTTTTGATTAAAGTTTGACTTGTTGGCTTAACTACATTTTTTTTTCTACTTGTAGTACCTCTATAAAGTAAGGTTGAATTTTTTTGTCTTCATCTTTCATCATGGCTCTGTTGCATATAACAGGCCTGCAAAGTGCAACATGCGTATTAAAGGAACTTATTGTCTACTAAAAGAAAAAAAATAATTCAGAACTGCTGAAATGAGCAGTAAGCTATACAAGTGTTTACTGCTAAATCTACTTTTGTAACTGAACTACATACTGTAGACTGTTTTTATTTTTTGATTAATGTCAGTTGACACACACAAAATAAAACGTGCATAAAAAATTGAAGCAAATAAATTAGAAACAAGTTAATTAATTATTTTTTTTTTATACAACAGTAGCTAATGTGTACATCTATGGAAAAAAAAGGAGCAGCTGTGGCTACCAGAACTTTGTTATAAAATGTGTTAGAAACATGGCACCATGCTGAGATACAAAAATGTGTCCCAGTGCTGAGAAAATATATAATTTCATCCATATATATGTATATATATATACACACACACACACACACACACACACACACACACACACACACACACACACATACATACAGTATACACACACATATATATATATATATATATATATATATATATATATATATATATATATATATATATATATATATATATATATATATATATATATATATATATATATTTATTAAGTAGTTGGCCTTAGTGTATGAGTGTGAATGAACATGGACATGAACATGAGTGAACATGGCACCATGATGAGATATACTAGGTTGTCGCTAGAGGACACCCGCTGTGTAAACATGTGGTTGATAAGTTGGCGGTTCAGTCTGATGTGGCGATCCCAGATTAATAAAGGGACTAAGCCAAAAAGAAACCCTGCGCACATATTCCCAATGGGCCTGTGTTGCAATCATTTGTTTTAAGAAAACTTGAAACAAAAAAGTGCTTAAAAGAAATTTCCTTTAAACCCTCCTATCATTTTCACCTCTCGCCCCTTACTTTAGTGTTCCTGGTCAAAATTGACCAGTCCATTTTAATTGCACTTAAATTAGCACAAAAAAAACATTTTTGAAAACCAAATTTTATTTGACACTTTTTACCTCTAAACAATGTCTCAAAGTAATGTTTAACATGAATTTATAGAACTAGACATAAAATAACTGCAGTGAAAATACAAAGAGTGAATGTCTAGTTATCCATTCATTTCCTATGGTGGTCAATATTAACAGTGAACAATAACTGTAGAAGATTCAGAATTCAATGAAAGAGGTAACCATTACTTTTATATGTCCAAGTGCATAGTGTGGAGGATATAAGGATATCATAATATCTTAAATGTAATCAGATGTAAAACACAATATTTAAGAATGTTTTAAGTTGTAAATCATTCAGATTTGACCCGAACACGACAATAAGGTTAAATGCAATGACAAAAGCCCATATTAAATCTATTACAACTGTATATTATCAAAGAACATTACTCATTTTCAGATGATTAAACTCTGTTAACATTGTTTATTGGCATAGAAAGTTCCACAAATATCTTTTAACATCTAGGAAAGCATTTCATTTCATAAAAAGGTTCTTTGCACTACAAAAAGGCTTCTATAGATCACAACATCTTCTTCAAAATATAAAAAATGGTTCTTTGAAGAACTTTTCACTAAATTGGTTGTTGGGAAACTAGAAATGTTCCCTAGTGAAACTGCTGTAAACCCCCTTTTTGGTTCCTCCTTGCACCTTTATTTTAAAAGTGTACCACAGCATTTTCACTGTTCGAGTAGTGCAATTTGTCGATCCTGCTGTGTCAATCATCTCCTCACTTGCTTTGGTGACATCGGTGTCTTTAACACCCGTCTGACACGGCCTGCCGTCTGATTTTCACAGCACATGTGTTCAGGTACCCATTAATCCATGTTAAACACATTCAAGGCCACAGGCTGTCGAGCCCTCGTCATGTTCATGTGTGACTTATGGCTCACTGGAAACCGCAGCAAGCACATTCTCTTAATTAAAGCAGAACATGGTATATGGGTGAAGATATAGTGGGCCAGTTATTACTGCACCTCCTATTAATTGGAATGACACATAAATTGATCGGCGGGTAATTATTTTTCTCTAAACCATCAATGGTAACAAAATGTCCTGATGTTAATTAAGAGCAGTCCCTGAGCATCGCTCTAAAAGGGGGACATTTTTTCGCACTAACAAGGCAGTCGCATTAACAGGGAAGTTATGCAGACACTGGGTGTTGGGTATTATGAATTAGGATCTAAGAATACTGGGCCTGTGAAAGTGTGGCTCAGAACTATGTGCTAGGGCTATTAGAGGTTATGTATCTTACAGGTATTAGAGCATCTGATTTATAGACACAGCTTTGCATAATGACTTCTAAAAGCAGCAAGAAAAAGAATCGCCAGTCTGAGTGCTTGCTCCTGAGTGATGACGTTCATACAGAAGATGATTTTGTGCCTTTTTATTTTAAAATGTACACCTATTGCAGGAGACCAATGCTAAATTAAGAAATTTAACATAGCAAACTGTATTAGGGTCAGTGTTGGGGATAACACTTTACAAGTATATTTTTTTTATTTCAAGTATTATGATTAATTATTTTTAATAACTATTATAACAAATAATGCAAATTGTCCTACTTTATATTAAATGGTCTTAACTACTATGTACTTGCATCAAAAATAAATACAATGTACTTACTGTGTTCATAATGTATTACAGAACACTTCTGGTGCTATTAAGTTGGGATACGAGTAAGGTTAGGGACAGGTTTGGTGGGATGGGTAGGTTTAAGAGTGCATTAAGCTGTCATTAAGCTGTAAGGAATGGCCAATAGTTTAAATAAAGTTGTAACTACAAAACTTTATTACAGATGCAGTTATATGCAGGTATTTGTAGGTAAGTACAATGTAAAAACATGTAATTACAAAATAAGTATATTGTAACAAATGAATTAATTTCAGAGTAAGTGCATATTAGTTAAAGCCACTTAATATAAAGTGGGACCACTTGAGTTAAGTAATAATATTACTTATTACAATATCTAAGTAATGAATAAAGTAACTCATTACTTTGAATTGTAAAAAAAAAAAAAACAAGTAATAATATTTTAGTTATTTTTTTAAATGAGTTTCTTTTTATTAATTAGCTCTTAAAAATAAATTGCTATTAAAGTAGTCACAATAAATAATGCAGTCCGTGAGCGAATGAAAAAACATTTTAAAAATAAAAATATTCTAACATACTTTGTGTTTTTTAAAGGTAAATGAATGTGTAGGTAAAACACACAACGGTGTGTTGTTTATTGCAGACCTCCTCTATTTAAAAAAATAATAATAATAAAAACAAGGTCTGAGATGAAGCTTCAGCCAGGTAATAGTAATGCAAATATAACTCAAAATGAACTATTATTGTAACACATTACTTACCCTAAAAAGTAATGCAAGTAGTTACTTTTTTGGGGAGTAACTCAATGTTGCATTGCATTACATTCTAAAGTAACTTTCCTGTGGCGCTTTTCCGAAAACCATCATTAGCCAACTAAGGTCTCAAGTTTCATCGTTAGAAGCATAGTTTGTTGATTCGCCATTTCCCAAATCCATCGTTCCAACGAAAAGCTGCGTATATATTTTTATATATATAAAAAATATATATATGTACTGTTATTATTAATAATACTAACAATTATAACAAATTGTAACAATAAACATAAATAAATAAATAATAATTATAATATTTACAAAGTATAACAATACAAAATATATTATTATTATTAATTATATTTTTTTATTTTATAAATAAATGGCCTACTGTAAATTACCACCATTAGCCTAACGGTTTCTATGATTTAAATATGAGATTAAAATATGTGTTAGCTAAGTGGTTTTATATTTTACAATAGAATATGGAATATTCTCAATAATATTTGTAAAAGAACATTGGCCTTATATGTGCCATTTGAATAAATTTCAATCAATATAAAAAATGAGTGCATGTTTTTAACGCCTGTGCGTGTAAAACAATATAATTTGCTCAAAAAAATATGGTGTTTCCCTCCAAAGATGTAGTTACTCAACCTTGTTTAGAGCGTCATTATAGACATTTTACATTATAACTAACAAAGTTCAAACGATAGAGTTGCGACAAAGCAGCTACAGTTTTGGGAAACACTCCTCACTACATCGTTCTTTTCTCAAACGATGCATCGTACTATGAAAATTCAGCCACGGGTTATGTCATTGTTTGGAAAACGCACCCCTGGTCTTCCTCTTGTCTCCTTATCCTGTGTTGTCTGTGTTCAGCTCACACAGATTACCTGCAAAGACTTTAAGATAAGCAAAGCCTTACCCATTTCCATAGCAGCATTGCACATCACTTCTCAGTATGTCAATAAACATACAGTACCTGGAGTTTGTACATATTCCTCTCTGTCATCTCCTGGATGTGACATGAAAAACATCATCAAAATCCTCTGTGTCATCAGTGATTCAATCATAATTTACAAGAACGCATTTGTGCACTCAACAAAAAAACAAAAAAAAGTTTATTTAACAGCTTCTCTTTTGAGAGTTAATCGTTAACTGTTTATTTTATTTTATTTTATTTTAGGTAATATTGTAGAATCTCCTTGGCCCCTGCTCACTCAGCTGTAGAGTTATATGCACAATATGGTGTGACATAGAATCAACAATGTGGCATTTTGTCATGCAACACTGCAACCTGTTGGAAAAAATATTTGGCTGTTACTAGAAAAGGTACATTTTTTGAAAACAGGTGACAGACTGTCAAGCTACTGGAAAATGCTGATCAGTTGAATGTGACAAAGTCAAAAAGGGAGGTATTCAATCTACGCTGACATAGTCCTTTAGCCAGATTCAGGAAAGCGTAGTAATTGTTAATTAAATTCTAAATTGTTAAAATAATCATCATTAATCGAATTATACATTCATTCATTCATTTTCCTTTGGCTTAGTCCTACTTAGGAGCTGCCACAATGGAATGAACCAACAACTTTTCTGGCACGTTTTACACAGTGGATGTCCTTCCAGCTGCAACCCATACTGGAAAACAATTACATTTTAGAAAATGTAATTGAAAAAATTTTATAAATAAATAAATATATATATATATATATATATATATATATATATATATATATATATATATATATATATTTATACACACACACACACACACACACACACACACACACACACACATGTATATAATTGATGAAAAGGCTTGAACTAAAATGACGACAAACTGAACTATTTTATCTATCATAAATATTAAAAGTAAATACTAAAAGTTAACACTTTTTCTTGAGGGTGTCACTTGCCATTACATACAGTCAGTACAGCTTTGGATTGAAGCTTTCAGTGAAATCCATTTTTCTTTTCCATTAAAGCCTATACTTTCTTCCTTTTTTCTACATTTCTCAAATGCATTTATTTGTCACCGTTTCAGGTGCAGCCAATTCTGACTTCTGATTTAATGTTTCACAAAGCTGCTGTTCGAACGGCACTGTGGTATAAGAAGCAGAGGGTGGTAATAGACAAGAAATGTGCAATTTTGTAGCATCATGCTGTTTCTGCATTCATACTACACGAACAACTGTAAGTGAAACCCCTTTACATAACTCAAACACAACCCTGAAGAAGAAAAGAAAAGACTCTACAGAGTGGGCTATATATTTAGGCATGCTCTGAAAATCTGCGTTTAATTGACAGCAGTGTAGGAAATCCCTGGAAGAAATTATTTTCAAAGTGTCACAATTAGGGGCTGTGTGCCATTTTCAAAATGACAAAGTGGCAGAAGGCCAATGATATGTGCCAACAGCTTAATGCTGAGTGATATACTGCTAAACCATATTTCAGTTTGAAAGAAAAAACTCACACTTAAATTAACAGCACGTTATATATTCAGATGATGTGGCTTATTATAACAGAAAGTGTCAGAAAGAGAGAGACTAGAACAGAGGTGTCCAATCAGGTGTCCAATTTCTAGACAGACTGAAGACCTTAATTAGCTGTTTCAGGTTTGTTAACTAGGACTAGAGTTATATTCTACAAGTCAGTGGCCCTTCAGGAATTGGTTTAGACTAAATGAGTAATTAAATTTTAAATATGTTCCTTGAGGTTCACTTACAATCTTCAGGTCTTTTTAACTCAACTATAATTCTTTCAGCCGTCATTCTGACCCTATCTGTGAAAAGCCAAAAGTTATAGAGATTTGTCTATAAATGTTTCATCCATGAGCACACAATTATTATTGGCCCACTTAATTTTCTTACTTTTTCAGGTATATTTGATCATTAGAACTATTGAAGCATTATCATTTTGACCCTTTTTAAATGAGTAAATTTAATAGTTTTATGAAGAAAAAAAAACTATCCATGTTTTTTTACAAAAACACCCTAACTTTTCCTAAATGTTTGTATATTTCATACTTCTAAATTTGCATATTTAAGTTGAATTGCCATAATGGGGAAATTGACAACTTAAATTTTAGCGTGCACTATACTTTTCCAGAGTCTTTGAATATGCGTGCTGCTGTTGCCAAGCAACTTTCAGCTAACAAAAATAACTTTCTGATAGCAAAAACAACTTTACTTCAGACATGAAAGGTGATAGGCCATAAAGAGATTTTTTTTAGGGTAATTACTTTAATAAAAAATTTAATGACAGACATTCAAAGCTTAATTCCAAAATATCAAAAGTAGCTTTGAATTTAAATATAACATGACAGAAATTCAAGTTGGTACAATCTTATACTGTATGAACAGTCAGAATGAGCGTATGGCCATTCTAGTAGTTATAGTATTCTGGTAGTTCCAGCCCGATCTCACAAGGAAACTTAACTATTTTATATGTTTTAGAAAAGTGCCTATTTAGCTATTTTATTTGTAATAAAACATACAAATTTTAAAAGGAGGAAAGTCCCCAATCCCCAAACCCACCTCCAGCCCTACTCCATTATTGGGAGAAAAGAAAATCCAGCCTTATCTCACAAGGAAATGTAAGTATTTTATGTTTTGTCAGTTTAGTGGCTAATTCGTACGAGTTCAGTCGTACGAAAATTCATATTTTTAAAAAGAAGGCTTGGCACCCAATCCCATCCTTAACCCCAACTGTCATTGGGTGATGAGCAAATCGTACTAAATTGTACTTATTAGATTGTACGAATTCATCCGAATTAGCCACTAGAACAAAAAGTTACGGATTGCAGTGAGATTGTGTTGGAAAATCATACTAAAATGTGCAAATCAAATTGTACAAGTTAATACGAATTGGCGACAAAAAAAAGTTACCAATTGCTGTAAGATTGTGTTGGTTAATCCAGCCTGATCTCACAAGGAAGTGAAACTATTTTACGTTTGTCAGTTTAGTGGCTAATTTGTACAAATTTTTATGAGTTCAGTCGTACAAAAATTTATGATTCTAAAAAGGTGTGGCACCAAACCCCTCCTGTAAACCCAACAATCACTGGAGGGAAAAGCAAATCGTCCTAAATTGTATGAATGAGATGATTTATACGAATTTGAAACTAAATCTAAAAGTTATGAATTGCAGTGAGTTCTCTTTTATTTGGTAATAAACACTTTTGTTTCAGTTTACAGTTGTTTGTTTTAAATGTGGTTAGAAAAGTAGCTTTTTGGCAAATTCATTCTTATTAAAATGTAAAAATTTTAAAAGGAATGTCCTTTAACCTTAACAAATGTATGAATAAAATGCAAATCAATATGAATTGACTACTAAATAAAAAGGTAACAAAAACACACTACGATCGCTATAAAGATGGCTATATCTATTTTTAAATATAACTGAACAATTAGTTTTTCACGTTTTCACTTGTCAGTATTGGCAAAAAAAAAGGAAAACAGAAACAAAAATGATATATGCATGGGGCTGCGAAATATTATGTCATAATCTTTAAGCATCACTATGGGAACTTTAAAGACAAGCGTTCCAAGTAACCACCCTGATCTCCTGAGGAAATGTGACTATTTTACGTTTTGTCAGTTTAGAGGCCATTCTGTTTAAATTAGTATGAGCGTATGAGTTCAGTCGTACGAAAATGTAAAATTTTCAAATGGCGGCCTGGCACCCAACACCGCCTCTAAACCGTCTTTGGGGGATGAGCAAATCATACTAAATTGTACGAATGAGATCATATGATTTCATACGAATTAGCTACTAAACAAAAAAGTTGGGAATTGCTGTGAGATAGCCTTAAAATAAGTCAATAAAAAAAAAGGGAGTCAGCTGGTGTATTTAGAACTTACGCATGAAAGAATTAAACCCTATTTCATTGGTTAACAAACAATCCCCAGCACACGTTTCTACTAGATTTTCTGTCTACAGTAGTTTGTTATTGTTATTCCTTCTTCTCCTTTATTTTCAGACCGTGAAACAACTGCCTGATTCAGTACTGATACCCTCTGGTAATTAAGAAGCAATTTAAACAAATGAAAACAGTGTGCAGTGTACAGTACATGCTGTTAAAATCAGCCAATGCGTATGTACATCCAGTGAAATTTTCAACACGTGCACTGTATGCACATCCAACATGTACATCCTATGAACAGTAGTAAACGAAAGTAGTATTAAGTGCAATATAAACAATAAAAACCCCATAATCAGTTTGCCCACCATTTTAGAAATCAGGCCTAGCTGTTTTAAGGCTGCTGCAGTAGGTTTGATTCACAGAGATGTGATGTGAGAGCAGAGAAGAGAAGGGAAAGAAATGCTGACAAAAGGCTTTGAAGCGAGATGGGACCATATCCCGTGTTTCATAAATAACGTGGAATCTGCATATCTGTATCTCTGAGAGACTGAGAGCAATGCTGTAGGTGGGAGAGATGAGTGAGAGGCAGTCGACCCGACAGAGGACCTCCACCTCACAGGAGCTCAGCCTGAGACGAATGTCAGCGCTGATAGTCAGGAGGATGTCAGGAGGAAAAGTTATGTGACGAGTCTGTGGAGTGGAAGAGTTTCTAGGGACACACACACACACACACACACACACACACACACACACACACACACACACAAGCACTGTGAAAAATCTAATAATAATTTATTATGTTTAGGAATTGTTTCTAAATTTATATAATGAAATCAATGGCTGATTTAAAAAGAAATACTGCAATAATAACGATAACAATAAAAGTACTACTAATAATAATAATAATTATTATTATTATTATTATTATTATTATTATTATTATTATTATTATTATTATTATTATGTGTTTAATTTGAAAACATTATGGTGATTAGTATCCTAATTTATAAAGAATATTTTTTTCTTTCAGCCAGAATAGAAGTTTTTTTTAAACTATTAAAGGGATAACTCGCTTAAATCTAAAAGGTTTACAACCACTTGAGTGTGAGTAAATGGTGAGGAAATATTCATTTTTTTATGTAAACTATCCCTTTAAATATTCTTTAGAATATATGCTAAATATGCACATTTATGCTAAAATATATGCTCTAATATACAAAAAAAACATATATGCTAAAATATATAATAAATTATGAATATATATATATATATATATATATAATGATCCTTATGTTGTCCTAGAATTCAATATGCACAGTTTTCCTTCACTAAATCTCTGAAATAAAGCAGATAAATATTATTTCAATCCTCAAATCTATTTTGCATGAGAAGCAGTCTCATCTCAACAATCTCTGTAAATGTTTAGATTTTCCTTTATTAGTGTGCAGCCTTTCATCAATGTTTAATCAGAGGGCAACATTTGTTTTTGACTAAAGCAAAGGGTATATAGTCTAATGTTAATTATGTGTTAAGTTTTTAGCAAGACAGTATTCATAAAAGTTTTGTGTGTGTGTGTGTGTGTGTGTGTGTGTGTGTGTGTGTGTGTGTGTGTGTGTGTGTGTGTGTGTGTGTGTGTGTGTGTGTGTGTGTGTGTGTGTGTGTGTATGTGTGTGTGTCAATAGTTTCTGTGTTATAAAAATGGTTTTAGAACTGGCGGGTCAAAATTGTACCTAAGGACAACCTTTGTTTTCTAAATGTGTTAAACATTCATGAAAATATAAACCAGAAAATTATTCATTTTTTCTAATAATAGGGTAATTTTAGGGGGAAAAGTCACCAAATTTTAGGATCAAAAAACATTGTTTAGGGTTTTTTTTCTGCTGTCAAATCGCAGGATCAGTAATGTCAAATTGGGATTATAGTAAAGTTTAACCCCAAAATACACTTGAAAGTTCCGGAAGAATTGATGTGTTTTTAAGACCTGTGACTGTGTTTTAGCCAAACTTAAGCTAATAGGTTATAAGAGGTCTATATAAAACAAAAATATTTGTATTAAAGGGGTGGTCCACTATAATATCACATTTTAAACTTTAGTTGATGTGTAATGTAGCTGTGTAAACATAAACAACATCCCTGAATGTAATACACCCAAAGTTCAATGCAAAGAAAGACATTGGCTTAAACAGAGTTAGCTTAGCAAAGCAGCGAATGAAATTTGAGGGCTAAAAAAAAAATTCATCCAGGCTAGTGAGATCACAAATGCTTCATGTTACGTGCATTCACCATGCGCATACACTCCGCATAGCAACAGGGAGTGGCCAGAGGCGCTGTAATTCTATAATGTAGCAGAGAAAGCTAAAGTGAAATTGGGGCTTCCAAAGGACACAACACAAAGGCAGAAGTGCTTAAAAATGTAATTTTAATTATGCTCCAGAGAATTATAAACTATATATAGCTAGCATTTGACAAAGGACTGCTTCCAGAATCTCTCCCAATTCAGTGCTGGATTCAGCTAAAAACTATAATAGACGATTCATAATAGACAACCATAATAGACGAAGTAACAGTAAGTATTTTTAATTGTTACAATTGATCTGGTAAATGCATAGTTTCTAGCATTAACAGTATGTTGTAGTAAGGGCGTAAACAAGGATGTAAACAACGGGAAATGCTGTTTAGCACTATTAACAATTTAGCTACAACTACATTTTTATCAGTCTGTCATGTTCACCAGTGAACAACTACCAGATGTCGCTGGTAAACATTCACACACAAACATTCACACTCATTGAACTACATATCTGCCATGTTATTTACTACAACACCCAGTCATGCCACACACACACAACTGGTTCCAGATCCACACTGATTGCACTCTCACACACTGTAATCCCGAATAAGTTGACAAAACTCAAAAAATTTGAGGTAATCAGTTACGTCAAATTTTTTAAGTTATGAAATTATCTATTTTAAGTAAACAGAAAGATTAAGTTTTGAGTTTGTTGTACTCATGCAAGACACTTCACCTAACTTAAAATACCCAAGTTACTCAGCTTATACGTTTTAATTGCAATTAACTTAATTGTTTTAATTTTTCCAAACTTTAAATACTTAGTCACCCAGCTCATACATTTTAATACCAATTAACTTAATTGCTTTAATTTCTTTCAACTTTAAATACTTAAATCACCCAGCTCATACATTTTAATAGCAATTAACTTATTTTTAATTATTTAGCTCACCTTTACATACTTAGTCACCCAGCTCATATATTTTGATAGCATTTTTTAAAATTAACTTCTCCATCATCAGTTTCACAAATAAAATTAGCCATTATTTTAATCTTTAAACCCCATAAATCTGTCAAAATAAATCTGTAATTTAAAACACACAGACAATACCATTTTAGACATTTATTGTTAAAGAAAAAATGTCCAACAGTACTTTCAAATTTGTCTCCTATGCAATTACAAATGTCTTAAAACAATAAAAACTATTAGACATAAAGAGATTGAAAATGAACACTATTCTGAAATTAATAAAAATTACCCACAATGTAAATATGATATCAGACATAAGAGCCTCAAGAAAAAACAACTATAAGTTTGATAAAATTTAATAATACATTAATAAGTGTAAAACTTACTCTTAAGGCATTCGTTAAAAAAATAATAAGTGCACTTTCTGTGAAGTGACTCGTTTAGTGTAAACTACACAGAAACTGTATATATATATATATATATATATATATATATATATCGTTGAAGTCAGAATTATTCGCCCCCATTTATTTTCCCCCCAATTTCTGTTTAACGGAGAGCAGATTATATATATATATATATATATATATATATATATATATATATATATATATATATATATATATATATATATATATTGTAGCGAGGCAGAGGGAAAACAGCGACACAGTTGGATAAGTTTACAGACAAGTCCCCGGAGGGTGCTTTATTTACAACGTGAATGGGGTGTAAACGGTGCTCTTCTTCAAGGTGAGGTGCTCTGGGAAGTAAGTGAAGCTGGAGTCTGCTGTGGAGAGACAGAGAGACAAGCGTTAGCGCATGGAGTCATTGGGTGAATGAAGCTCATCTTCTCCTTGCGTGGGCTTGGTTTATATGCCTCTCCACTTGATGACGTCCAGCTGTGAACGATCCTGTGTTGATGATGGTCCAGCTGGGTTGAATTAGCGACCAGGGCGACGTGGCATGTGTGCGCTCGTTACAATATATATATATATATATATATATATATATATATATATATATATATATATATATATATATATATATATATATATATATATATTCAGTCTTGGTTGAACTATGATTCTGTCATTTACTTATTCCAAACCTGTTTGAGTTTCTTTCTTCTGTTGAAAAAAAAAAAAAAAGCTGAGACCTGTAACCACCGATTTCCACAGTATTTGTTTTCCTATTAGAAAGTCAGTGGTTACAGGTTGTCAGCTTTACTTAACTTTTGTCTTCAACAGAAGCAAGAAATTCAAGCAGGTTTGGGACAAGTGAAGAGTTAGTAAATGACAGAATTTTACATTTGGACAAACTATCCCTATATATAATAAAATGCATACTTACCAATTAAAGGTAAATAAATGTTTTGAAGTTACTACCCCAGAGACAGTCTTTATTAAGTTAAAAAAAAAAAAAAAGCTCTACATCAACTCATTCTTTAAGGTTTCCATGCTACGAGACTTTTTATTTTCCATCATCCATGCCAAACAAAACTTTTTGCACAAGTTCAAAGTCCTTTACTATATATTATGTGAAGAGCATACATTAATCCATACAACACAAGAAAGGTCTGGAAGAGTGCTGTGGGTGGTGTCCAATTCATTCTTCAGGACAACAGAGACCCTCAGTGAATGCAGGGCCAATAAAGCATCTTCAGTCAGCAGGATTATCAATCTAAAAACATAATTCAAGGATATTAATGTAAGGACAGTATCAAAATGACTGAGCCAATATTATATGATTCGTCAACTATTCGTGATTACAAATATGTTATTAAGTAAAAGTTTTCAAAACTTTCATCTTTTCATTAAACATGCCTAATTGTGAAAAGAATGAATGAAGTCTTACCAGGGTGTTCCTAAAGAATCTTAAGTCACGCTCACGCAGCAAGACCAAAAGACCTCTGATAACAGTAGTCCGTCATGAACTGACATCATTCAGTTCCTGGAAATCAAGAATCAATTTTTTAAAAATTAAAAAAAAAAAAATAATTCAAATTATATTTTAATGTATACTTTAACACGTGACCCCAAACATACCTGCTCATCATAAACCTTTAAAAGATTAGCCAGGGTATCTGCTGTCTTGCCAGTTTTGGATGCTGTTTGCCTTAAAATTGTCATCAAATGAAATAGGTGGTGGTCCAGTTTTGCAAAGAATTTGTGGGGAAAATTCTCATTTGTAACATGTTGGTACTCTGCAAACAGCAAAAAGAAACAAGAGAGAATTTCATTAAACAAACCCACACCACAAAATATACAATTCTAGAAAAAATGTATTAATATTATTATTATGTTTCATTTACTTATCTATTTTTTACCTCAGATGAAAATCAGGTGTTGATCAGATGTTGAAAGCAGGATCTTCATGTTGTAAACTGAACTCAAGGTCTAGCTGAAGTTTCACTTTCCTTGCTGCAAAAGTATCATTGATAAATACACTGTAATATTTATTTTATCTGGATATGCCAGGCATAGTAGCACAAAATAAATATTTTACCCACCTTTCACATGCCTCCATTTAAGAACCTATCTGTAGTCAGCAACACCCGACCTTCAATTCTGTATGTACACAAAGTCACAGTGTCATTTAGCTGAGAGTGGAAGTAGTACAATTGCCTGATGTCTAACGTTAACCTCCAAAACGGTTAGCAATAGAGCTGATTATCATGTTAGTTGCTTTAATTCGATGAACACAGATTTAATTTAAACAGTATTGAAATTTCTAAAACTGAATAGGACGACAAAGAAATTTAAGGCCTGATTTTAAAAGCTAGAAATAACAAAACTTACCTTATTGTCTAATGATGTAAAAATATATAGACTAAAATATTTATATTTTTAAGATATAAATATATTTTAAGCTACAAAATTTGCACATCAGAAAACTGTCTTCTTTACCATGTCTTGAATATTTTGTTTTGTTATTATTTTATTTAATAACATAATTTTGTATTAATGTGTTATAGATATGCATACTTTGTTTTTTAGGCTGTTTATATTCTCTCCAGAGTAGACATTTTAAAAAATAGATTGAAAAAAAAAAAAAAACTTTTATCATACCTTTAAAATACATTTGACCTAAATGACATTTAAACTCATTTAACTGATCGCATTAATCAGGTAATCATTGATATGCAGAGATGTCGTCTTAAGCGCGAGGAAATATTAAGTGTTGATCAGTGCTGGTGATTGAGGTAAAGTTAGTTTTATATTTACACATTCAGACTTTCTCCTTAATAATATAATTTCAGAAAGGTAATTTTTGCATATTCTTAATGGTGAAATCATATTAGCAGCCAATGACTTTCAAAGTACAACATTGTTCAGTCAAAAAAAAATAGTGCATTTAGTGTAATGTTGTTTTCATGTCATACTTGCATGTGATTTCAGAACGAATAGACAAAGAACCATGGTAAACAATTTATGGAGCGAGTCACAAGTTGTTAGTAAATGAATGTATGAATATAAAACCAACTTTACCTTAATGTGGTAGTGTAAAATGAAGCTCTGCTCTGTACCTGCTCAGGTGAGGAGCGCAGCTTAAATGTTCTCTGTCAGGCTATCCTCATACATGGATCAGCAAGCAACAAGCTGCGTGTGACAGTTAAGTTTTGAGACTACGTTTTTGCGCGTCATCAGAAAATACCGTTAAGTGTTTAGGCGGAGATCATTTGAGTTATGATTAACGTTATGTTTCTTGCGCCTTTCGTTTCCGAAGTGCCTACAGATCGCGAAGATAATACCACATTCACAGACTGGATGGAGTTCAGCGCAGCGCCATGACATGCGGTTGTGAGAGCGCACGTCTCCATGACAACTTCAGCACAGGCTGAGAAAAGGCATACTCGCGCCAAGATTTAAATTTTTTTGAAAAATGTAATCTGCCGATTTAAAATATTTTTGTCTTTATCACACTCTGTTAAAATTCAGAGTTAACACATTACAACTAACGCTAACATTGCACTGATTCTAACTTTTTAAACAGTAATGTTAACGTTAGTTAGCAACAAGTGAGGCTAAACATGTTTTCTGTAATGTACGACATGTAAACGCACCCTGATTAACTCTACATTACATTGAACTGTTACTGTGATTATATTAATTAAAACATACATTTAATATTTCTTGGATTTGTAAATATTTTACTTACTGTAGTGTGAAGCGAGGCCGATCCGCCATCTTGAAAAAAACGAATGAAGCATGAGCACGTACGTGAACCTGGATGACGTCAGACGCAAAATCACTAGGCTGACAGAATTTGAGTTAATGAAACTTTAAAGAGACATTTTGTATAGATTAAACCCAGCAGAATTGTTCACCTTACTTGAAAGATTAAATTTTTACAAACTCAAAAATAAGAAAAAGTTCTAAATACTCATCAAGGTTAATTAAGATAAACGAATTTTAATGATTTAAGTTAATAGAACTCAACTCAATTAATTAGTTACAGCATTAGGGTTTACAGTGCAGCTGAAGCCACTCACACAATGATTATTTGGACTATTTATACCCCTTTGTTCAACACACAGAGTCTTGTTTATCTGTAAGGTGACATTACAACGCGCTATCCTGGTCTTGGTTTCCCGTGTTTTGATCTTAGCCTTGTTTATCTAGTTCTCCTGTTTAGCCGCCTGCCTTCTGACCCTTCGCCTGTGTTTGACTACGATTCTGGACTGCCTGTATAGATCTGTTTGCACCTGTGTTGACCATTGCTTGCCTGACTATTCTGAATAAAACCTGCATTTGAATCCTACCTTGTTGTCAGTGTCACTCCCTGTCGTAACAGAGTCAAACAACTGTAAACAGCCACAATTTTCACCAGCACAGCATTGTCTCTCTATGCAGCCACTTTCTCTGCGTTCTACATCTCAAATAATAAACTCCCAAAAGATACTTGAACATTTCATATTACTTACACATGCTTATTCCGAATATATTTGAAAGACACTTGTCAGATTTTGGAGAGCAGGCATGAATGAGGTTCAGCTGTATCCTCTTCATTTTCTGTCTAATTCAGACCCAGTTACACTAACAGTTACACTGACTGACAGTATTTACATAGCAGGGGCTCCATTTTCTGCTGAAATGGAGCCGATCACAACACATTATGTTAGCTGACCAATCAAAGCCTCTTCAAGGCGGGTCTTTCAGAGGAACGATATATGAAAAACGAATTAAGATATATGAAAAAAAAAAATCTGATTTTTTTTTTTTTTAAATGAAGCATGAGCACACATTGCTTTGCATCTTATAAACACAACCAAGCCTCAAAAATACACTCTAGACCAAACCTTTAAATTATTTATACAATGAAGGCTATACACTATAAAGTGTTACTTTATGTATTATCATATTTGAATTTTTGTACCTCAATACTGTTAGATTCTACAAAAAACTATAATGTTTATTTATATCGGTTCAATTGTATTGTATTTTATGCAGATACATCTCTACATAATAATCCCATTCAATGTAAAATAATGAATTCATTCCAAATAGTCATTTTGTGAAATTATATTTTTAATCTCAATATATATCACAGACAATCTAAATATTCCAATGTTAGTTTTTGTCCAATATCATGCCGCCCTCGAGTGCGGAGTGAAAAGCCTTACCGCAGAGCATATTTTAAAAAGTTTGTAAAATTTATTCAGCAACATTTCAGACCAATGACCAAAACATGCCTGATGAAGGTCATGGGACTGAATTACTGCTGAATAAATTTTAATATTTTTATGCAAGATGTTTTTTTCCTCTCTACGTTCTGAAGACTAAACTAACAACAATAAATGCAATTCCAGAATTTATTCAAGCGGAGTTCTCCTATGAAATAAAAAGCGCCTCTGCATCATGATTTTTTTTAGCCCCTTCTGTCACATGTAATATTCACACCAGGTGTTTTAAGGCACCTCAGCAAACAACGTTATGACCGGCTAAAAACACATCTGTTCTTTTACTCTGAGAAGCACACAGCATCTCAAATGTGAACTTGTTGAAATCTTAGAACAAAAAAGCGAAGCCATGGGGATAAACCATAAACCTTACTCCTAAACAAACCCTGCAGGCCTGCAATAATAGCCGGCAGTATTACAGTAATGATAAAAGTGAACTTCTCTATAATTTTTGGTTTAATTGAGGTGCAGTGCTAGTTGGCAACAGTTGCGTTTGTATGATACAAGACAGAGTAAGGCCATGTGTGATATGAAGGACATGAAAGTAGTTTTCAATTACCCGTAAGAATGATGTAATATATTGTCAACTGTAAGGCTGTGTTCTCTTGAGGCTGACTGGAGCCTATACAGTGGCTTCTTGGCTTGACTTTTTCTCAGCATTAAAGGTTCCCACTTTATATTAAATCACCTTAATTGCTAGGTACTCACATGAGAAAATAAGTACAGTTTGCTTCAATTTGTTCATAATGTATTGCAAAACTCTACTTATGTGAAATACAAGTAAGGTTAGGGGCAGGTTTGGTAGTAGATTGGGTAGATTTAAGGGCCGGACAAAGCTGTGGTCACACTAGAGTTTGAGAATGCGAAATTCTGTAGTACAACGGCACAAAAAGGGGTGGGATTAAACAAGATGATTGGACATTTCAAAAGTCTCACGTAATCATGTGATGCGATTTTTGCAGGTCAGAGTTCACCAAGCTTGAACCTTCCAACGCAGCGGACTGCAAAACCTGCCGCATGACCTTGCGCTTTGGGTCTGACACATTCGCGTGCGTATGAATGTCTATGAGGAGAAAAGTCCAGTGTGTAAGGAATGGGTCAACAGTGTAATATAAATAATTACAGAAATTAATTTCAGATGTAGTTACATGCAGGTAATTTTACAGTACCATGTAAATCACGAAATGATTAATTTAAATATAAGTAGCGTAGTTATGTGTAATATAAAGAGGGTCTAAATTAGGTCCAAGCCTTATTAAAATGTTTATATACAACCTGATTACGCTTTTTTTTTTTTTTTTTTTTTTTTTGCTAAAAATAATTTATCCAAACACTCATAACTTTTTGCATCTCTATGTAACATTTTTAATCAATTGGTGGGTAATGCATTCCCAGCAAGCACAGAAGTAAACATGACGTCAGATTGGCGTTGTACCCCAACATCGTGGGGAAGTTGCATTTTGTTTGGAAATAAAAATCAGCTTGACATCAGAACCCAACATCAGGCTGACATCGATGTCCAATGTCCAATCTAAAAATCAACCAAATATTAATGTCTAATGACGTTACAGCTTGAGGTTGGATTTTGGTTGCCATACCTGACGAATAAAATGTCAGTATTTGATGTCAATTTGTTGTTGATTTAAGATGTTGGTTCGTTAGATTCTGGTCACTTTCAAACACAACCTAAAATCAACCAAATGTCAATGTCATATGACATAGTTATTGGTTGTCAAAACAACGTTGTCCTTAGATGCTGGCTAGACATTGACGTTTGGTCACTTGACATCACAACCTAAATTTAACCTAATATTAACATTTTAAGATGTTGTGTGCCAGCTGTGTTGTTACAGCATAAGCTATGTTTAACACAATCTGATTATGCTCCAGTGTTTTTTTAGTAGTGCTTATTGTTTGTGCTTGTTTGTTTGTTTGTTTGTTTGTATGTTTGTATGTTTGTTTGTTTGTTTGTTTGTTTGTTTGTTTTTCAAGTAATAATTTTTTATATAACAATCTCATGGCAAGGTTATTTTAGCAAATTGTGGACTATTTGTATTTTTAAAAATCTTGTTTGTATATTTTCATACAATCCTTGTATGTCCCAGTGAAGGTTTGGCTTCAGTTAAAGCTTCATGCTTAGTATTTGTTAATAACTTTTTTTTTTCAAAAATGTAACATTTGGTGGGTACAATATCAACGCAGTTCATAGCTATTTTAATAAATTGATGGCTGACTGATTTAAATCATATCATTTCATTTGCAGTTTTCTTGTTATTCGTGGAAGTTACGTTTTAAAAATAACCAATAGGCAAAATCTGTGTCAGCTTTATTTTATAACAATTATTATAGATGTTTTAAGGCTGTAAAACCCCTCACTACACACTTTTCACAGACATGCATTAACATTTTCACACTTTTTTCTAATGTTTAAACACTCTCAAAGTGTTGCGTACAGCCATGTAACTTCCTTTAGCATGTCCAGAAGTTAAACTTTTTGTGCAATGGTTAGCATCTTCCTCTGCCTTTTGGTTGCTACCGCAGGTGCCTTCGATGGTGCAGAACATTTCGTCGACATTGTGGGGAAAAAGCTTGCAAACATACAGTACAGCATTTCAGAGTCACACTGCTAGCGATCAAAGATTTCTGTAAATTTAACAAGCTGCATGCACACTAAACAATTGTCTATACAGCCAGTCAGGCCGCAGAACACAGTACGCTGTAAAAAAAAATCTGCGAAACATTGAGGCCACAAAGATGAATCGCGTTATAGTGAGGGACCACTGTAACAAAGTTCAGTGAATCGCTATAGTTTTATTAAAATGTATGTTTTATTAAAATGTTAATCTTTCCCAGGTGTTAGCGCACACCTGGGAAAGAATCCTAATAATCCTTAAAAAAAAACAGCAACAGTGAGGAGATTGTAAGCTAATTGTAGCTGGCAGCTAGCTCTCAGCAACTCTACATGCCCACTGTAGCCAGGCAGGGCTGTGCACAGCCAGTAGTTGGATGGGAGACCACATGGGAAAACTAGGTTGCTGCTAAAAGTCCAGTGAGACTAACACGGGGCGCTAAACCTGTGGTCTATGTGGGTTTTAACACCACATTACATGGATTAGAACTTTAAGCTGCTCAGTGAGCACCATCTTTCAGATGAGACATTAAACCAAGGTCCTGACTTTGTTAAATATTATTACTATATTATTAAATAAAAATGATGTATTAGGTAAAAGGGAGTGGCTTTTTGGTTTCTTTTCTTGTGTATCCCAGCCACGAGCACCTCTTGTTTTGTTATAAGATATAATATAACATAAGATATAAGATTTTTTTTGTTTTTGACTATTATAATTATTTGCATTATTAATCTTAGTAAAATAAAAATGGTTAAATTAATAAAAGAAAATTATAAATTTCTAAATAAATTGTTAAAAAAAGTTTAATAATTATCAATACCGAAATATATAAATCATTTTAATGTGATTTTTGTGCTGTATCGCCCAGCCCTAATTCTCATGCAATAATATTTCTCTAATATTGCAAATGGAGGTTAATTCATGAAGTTTACTATTTCATTTTCATACAATCCAGCAAACCAGTAGCAATTATATTTCAGATTAAAATCAGATTGAGTGGTCTAATAAAGATGCTGCATTCTTTAAACTCAGATCTGAAAAAAAATATGGACCAATCTAAAAAAAATAATAAAAAAAAAGTTATAACTCACCATATTTTCTTCGAATTTGGGTTAATTATTTATAGACTGCAAAAGCATTTGCAGTTAATGCACAAAGAAAATTATGAATTTAATGTAAAAAAAAATTATAAATGAATAGAAATATTCACTAACCACTTGTGGTCTCCCAAATTATTTCCATCTTGAAAAACATAGTGTTGTGATTAATTTAGCAAAACAAAAAGCATAACATAAATTCTTCATTACCAGTTATATTAAATTTGAACATGAGCAATACTCATTCATTTTCCTGAATCTTTTCATTAACTGAAATATGTGCAAAATAATTGTGGGTGATTGGAGAACATGAAGGACGTGATGCATTCTTAAAAATGCACTAAATGAAGGATTCGAAGTGAAGGCTGCTCTTCAAGGGCACTTCAAATTGAGATGGCCTTCAACAGAGCTTGATGTCAGGATATGCAATCTTCAGATTGAGAAGCACTGCAGTGTTTTCCATAGATAACCACTTTGAAAAATCAGACCACTGAAAGGAATGACTGACTATTCTGCAGAGCTGCAGAATATACATTGTTATTGGAAGAATCTGGTGTTTTTTCAAGGCAAGACACTGCAGGTGAATAGTATAAAAAAAATGTAGCAAATAGTTATCATTGTATAGTTCACCATTTGAAGCAATCAGTAACCTGCAGTATATGGTGTTATCTATAATATATTACAAATAGCTTTCTTTTTAGTCTGAATATACAAAGGAGTCAGTTTTCATTAAATATGTGCTATAACACAAATATCTGAACATTACATGAAGTCACATACAAAATTTGGTAACACTTTAGAATAATGATCCATTAGTTAATGTTAGTTAAAGTATTTGCTAACATTAACTAAGCTGGAATAACCTTGTAAAACATTTATTAATCATAGTTCAACATCCAAAAATGCATTATTAAAATCCAAAGTTGTGTTTGTTATAATTAGTTATGTAATTAGTAATGTGTTAATGTAACGGATCAGAGAGAGGACAAAGGTGGATTAAGAGAGAAAAGGATATTCAAATGATAACTTACACAAACAATATAAAGAAGGTTGTTCAGATCAGAAATATCATCAATACTAACATAACAGAAGAAAACCAAACAAACAGGACTTAACTTACGTTGGTAACTGAAACAAGATAATAGTGATGGAGGTAAACTGAGTTCAGAAATCAAAGGTTGAGATCACAGTCAGGATTACAGGCAAATTGGTGAACAGACAGACTGGCAAACAGGATACAACAACTGGTAAGGGTTATCGAGCTGGAGAGAAATGAGTCAGAGTTCTTACAAGTAGATCAAACAGTGAATGAATGAATGTTCCAGGCTTATGTAGTGTGAGCGGGTGATGAACGACAGGTGAAGGTGATTAGAATTCTGGTGATTGGGGCTGTGCAGGTGCAGTGAATGAATCTGAAGGATTCCTGACAGGTAACATGAACACAAGAACTAATTCATTCATTTTCTTTTTAGCTTAGTCTCTTTAATAATCAGGGGCTGCCACAGCAGAATGAACCGCCAACTTATCCAGCATATGTTTTACGCAGCGGATGCCCTTCCAGCTGCAACCCAACACTGGGAAACATCCATAAACACTCATTCACACAAATACACTATGTAAAATTGAGCTTACCCAATTCACCAATACCACATGTTCTTTGGACTTGTGGGGGAAACCAGAGAACCCGGAGAACATGCAAACTCAGAAATGCCAACTGACCCAGCCGAGGCTTGAACCAGCGACCTTGCTGTGAAGCGATTCTGCTACACACTGCACCACAGTGCTACCCTAACAAGTACTAATGTTGTTTAACTTAAATATCATTAATGTACAGTTTTAAATGTATTAATCATTTTAATTTTAATAATTGTTACTTGTGTTAATTGTTTGTTCATATTAGTAATAATACATTCACTCATGGACTGTTATATAAAAGTGTTAGCCAAATTATTTTTTAACATATTAGACAATGATTTTACAGAATCTTGGTAGTTTTGAGAATTCCTTATAATTTTAAAATATAAATGTTTCATTTAATTAGCCAATTTATGCATGCACATGTATCTATAAAAGCTTTTAGATTACAGATTTGAATAACACTGTGAAGTTTAGTATAAGTGCTGCTGAAAGGCTGATTTATAATTCAGTGCAGGAGTAGAAAAAAAATACATTTTTCAGAAAAGCAGCATTAAAAATAAGTGTTACAATTGAAGTCTACAGACACAACTTGATAACGTCCAACAAAAGAAACTGTTTACTTTTCATTTAGGCTGGCTTGTCACTGGACCAGCTTAAACCCAGCTTACAATTTTAGATTTTAATAACTTTCTGTTCCCATTAAGTTATATAAAGTTTTTATGCTATTGGAATGTTCAAAATAACCAGATTTTTTAGAGGGTGTATGTTCTTTTTTGTTGTTATAAGAACATTATTCAAAATGTTTTCATGACGCATGTTACATTAAAATTTTCTGAACTTATTTAATACAATATTAGAACATTCAATCCTAACCATATTACATGTAAGAACATTTCTCTAATGTTCTAAGTAAATTCAAAAGCTACTATTGTGGAAAGTTCTAAGAATATTCTAAACATCCAGTTTTTAAGTTGATGTATTAACATTCTATTTTGCTTATAATAGTGTCACTCAAAATTTTTCAAAAACTTTTCAGTTCCATGATAAGTTGTTTTCAGAATGTTATTCATTTATTCATTTTCCTTCGGCTTAGTCCCTTACTTACAGTATCAGGAAATCCACACCAGCACACGGAGAACATGCAAACTCGACAAAGAAATGCCAAACTCAAACCAGCAATCTTCTTGCGGTGAGGCAACAATGCTAACCACTGTGCCACCATTTTCATACTGTTATTTAAAATGCTATTAGAACACTCCATTTATATAAAATCCAGAGTTTGATTCAATTATATTAATTAATTTAACTATTTTAAGTTTACCTTTCAAGAATGCACCAGAAATGTAATTTAATAATCACTTTTTAACATTTACACAACTTTTAAAGAATGTTTTTAAAAGAATGTAAAGAATGATCGTACCCTGCTTCCTTTTAGCTGAGATATGCACCCGATTCCAGTGTTATCACTCAATTAAATGGGTGTTATCAGTGGTTATCAGCTGATAGATATAGGCCAGTAGGGGCTGGTAGGCTCAGAAGGCTGTTATCATCGATCCACATGGTTAATCAGCTATACTAATAGAAAAGGCTCCAGATTTGGATCTGTTTTAACATTACTGTGATGGTTGGGTTTAGGGTTGAGGTGGGGATGGATGATAATAAAATACAATTAATGGGAAATTTAATAAGTAATATAAATAATTCTTGTTAACTTCCAGCCGCAACTGTATGTGATCTATAGCTGATTAACCATGTGGATTGATGATAACAGCCTAGAAGACACAGAAGGCCCCTACTGCTCCATATCTATCAGCTTATAACCACTGATAATGTCCATTCAATCGAATAATAACATCTGGTAAAAGAATCTGCTAAATTTCATGTCCTGATCATCCATTTACTAAATGAAACATTTAAGTCATGTTAACATTTCAAACATTATATTTAATGACATCAATAAATAACTATAAATTAAGAAAACATTAAATAAAATAGCTATTTAAAATAAATTCTAAATTGCCCTGCAAAAAAATAAGAATAACATCAGAATGAAATAATTACAACAACACTTTTGCGTGCACACAGTTGGAGTGGGATCATCCTGGTGAAACTTCTTTTAATGGATGGTTTGGACGTCGCAGGTTAGGATATCATGATTGACTCTGAATGTGGGCTTTGCATACTTAATGAGGTCCATCTGATTACACTTCGGCAAAAAACTGACTTAATTAATTAGTGCTCACTCCTCTGCGCCTTCCCTCACATACACACTTACTTTAGGGCACACACACAGGGTTCATCTGTTCCCGGCTTAATTAATTGCAATAACTCCCTCACGCTGCACCTGTGTGCTTGACTGCACTGAGAAACCTGGGACACATTTAAAACCATTCACTGCTGTGTCCGAAATCACACGCTCTCTCAGTAGACACTGCTTTTGAAGAAGTGCTTACTTTGCGGTTATTTAAAAAAAGAAAGTTTAATAATATAATACTGATGCACTACTTTCATCATGTTGTAATTGGCATGTCGTCTGTCAGTGTAAATGGCCTTATGGGTCAGTAAAGTGTTCATGTTTGGACAGTACATGGCTGTTTATTGATTCACATAAAATAAAGCAATCAAAAATACAATTTATTACAGAATTTTTTTCCAACTGCTTACACACAAAATCTTTTCACGTCACACAATCTCAGAAACCTCTCACTGAAAATGCAAAACTGCACAGCAAATCTCCAAAACTATAAATAATTTCTCAGCCCTGAACTTCTTTTTTCAAAACACTACACACATTTATTTTCTGAAAACACAAGTATCTAAGAGGAAGCTACTTTTTTTCTTTTCCAAACCCATCTAATCAAAATGCAACACTCACTCACAAGGTCACACACACAAACACGTGCACACACACACACAAACTGCTCAAATGTGGAAACACTAATTTCTGAACTGATCACTAACCAATTGCTGCATTACTGCAGTATAGGCCTACCGTAGTATAGTTAAAGGTGAAAGGACAGGGGGCTGTTCTGGTCCAACAAAAAAATGTGCCACCCGCATATTCACATTTTCTGAATCCTAAATTCTAATTTTCTTTAGAAAAGATTAGAGGAATTCTTCTCAGCCTGGTGCTGTAAAGTATAATGTACCCTTAGTTTGTAAAGCTTCTCCAGGCAACGGCACTTCTCCCCTGAGACTACACACAAACCATTGTGTTCTTTACTGTATTCTGGAGAATATGCTTTCACTTTTTTTTTTACACACAATATGTTTTTGTTGTAAAAAAAAAAAATTAATTAATTAGTGTTTGGCCTAATAAATATTCTCTGTTCCTTCATTGCGTTGGTGTTTACTGTTTTCTCAGCATATTATTTTCGCTGTAGAATATTGTATTGAAAGGTAGAAACAAGAAAGAGCAAAGAGCTTTCCATTTAAAACAACACTGTTTACATGGTTTATCCAAACATTTACTATTATGAAAGGCGTGTTTGCCATTTAATGCAAATGCTTCATTCTGACAAGTTTTGAAAAAACGAGACAATGTTTTCAGAATGTGTGGAAGCAGTACATTGTGTAAAACTGTAAATTACTTGCTAAGCCTTAATAATACTAGCTAATGCAATGGGTGAATTAATTTAGTATTTCTTAATTTTTGTTAATGTTAGTTTGTTAAAATACAATTGTTAATTTGTGTTAGTTTTGTTTCTTCATTATTATTTTACAAAATGTTTGTTAACATTAATTTGTGTAGTTTGTTAATTTTACAAAAGAAACCATATTTTTCTATATTGTCAAATGTTAATTTCTCTTTCACGAGGTAAGATGCTGATAAAGAAATGTTTGCAAATTTTTGTCTGGTTATTACACATTTCATGCACATACATATATATATATATACATATATACATATATATATCATGTATATACATATATATATATATATATATATACAGTTAAAGTCAGAATTATTATCCCCCATAAATTATTATCCCCAAAAACTAAAAAAATTAAAACATGTTTAGCCCCCCTGAATTATTAGCTCTTTTATTTTTAGACAACACAAAGTCATTGTTTTAATTTTAGAAAAGCTTAGAAATATTTGTAAATCAATATTTGGTGTAATATTTGGTGGAAAAAAATAAAAGATTATTATTATGAATTTTTTATTTTCTGCAAATGACAATAGTCAATTTATGGCCAAATTTACATAAAATGACATTTTTATTTTACGTGATGGAAATATGATCAGAAAATAAAACAATAATAAAATAAATATGATTATATCCTTCAAACCCATACCAAACAAATTCAGATAAATGTCAAGCAGTCTCAGTGTGTGTGTGTGCGTGTGCGTGTGTGTGTGTGTGTGTGTGTGTAGTCATCGTATTCATGTTGTCAATTCACAAGTAAATAAATTGCAGTGATATTTGACCTTGTCTAGATTTTTTTTGGTCCCCATAATTAAACAGCTCATAATCCATACCATATGAAGTGGAAATGTATATGAAATTGAAATGTATAAAATGAAAATGTAAACATATATTAAGTCATCAGTGTACAGTAGTATTTGAATGATTATAGGACATAATATAAATCTCACTGCTGACACTTCCTATGACTTCTGCTTGTAATGTGATCAGCCGGCTTTATCATTTATAATGCAAGTTCTTTGTTAAGCATCTCTTAACAATGCGTTGCACGTAATGTGTTGTAAAGCATTTCTATTATTCGTTTATGCATGTTGTGTGTGCAGTTCAAATCTGGAAAAAGGCACAGAATTGTTCAGCATTAAGTCCCAGGGCACTGTCTGACAAGCAGTGCCGGAGAAGCTACTTTGTAAATGCAGATTGCTAAGTTATAAGCTATTGTATTATCATGCCGTTTGGGGGAAAATACAGTTCACTGAGCACATGCTGACATTTTGCTACACTTTTGAAGCTGCTCTGTAACCTAATACCCTATTTTTAAAACATGTGAATAGTAATAAAAAAAAACAAGTTGAAATAGTAAATTATTTTAGAATCCATGAAACTGACAAATTTAGAAGGTAAATTGTACATTTATTAAAGCACTGTTTTCATTGAAAAATGCTATATTTAGTTATATTTTCAATGGAAGTTGTAGTTGCTATCAACTATATGGTAACAAACATATTTCCAAACCATCTCAGAGTTCAACAAAAGGGTATTTAAATGATGACAACTTTAAATCAATATATAGCAGCATTATTAAAGGGCTTCTGTAATGCAAAATCAACTTTTGGATGCTGTTTGGACAGAACTGTGTGAATGTGTTCACAGTCATATTGAAGTGATATAAACACAAGACTCATTTGCATTTTAGGACACAGGCAACAAAAACAGCTAAAAAGGTCTTCTAACCCAAAAATGCACATATGCAGTAGGGTATAGCTGGGGTGCCATAAAAAAACATTAAAAAACGGCCATTAAATTACATAATTTTACTGTAAAATAACAGGTGTTAAAATACAGAAATGTCCCTAATTTAACATTTCTGGTAAATTTCTGTATTTTATTTAAACATAAAATATTTTTACAGTGTGTGACGAGGGGATGGATATGGGAGAGGGTTATAACTATCTTTGAATAAAAATGACCGACTACGCCACCCTGGGAGTTACCCAGGGAAATAACTAAATTAGAAGGAACACAGATTCGTTTCCCTCATAAAGGCAAAGAGACATGGGTAATTACAAAAGTAAAAAAATATTTATTTTGATAAAGTGTAAAGATGTACTCGTTTTTAAAAACACATCAAAAACTCCCACTTCATATTATTAAATAAAACAAGGAAATAACAAAAAATAAACAAAATCAAAACCACAGGACTGAGGTTCCCACTGACTGGATACAAGTAGACTGACTTTACCCCAGCACACGCACACAACACAGGGCACTCAAATCACACTATCAAGCACTCAGTGTCCCACAGCACATGGTAAAGAAGCACCACCACCAGTTGGAAAATACCAGTCATCCACTGGGAAAGGCCTCAGTTCCTGAAATAAATCAAAATTAAAGTAAATAACTGAATATAACTTAAGGGCACATCAATAAGTGGGTCAATCAGGTGATCTGGTTGAGAGACAACTACAGCTGTGATTTCAACATCTCACATACACACTCTGAATCCAGACAACAATTGACAATCATCATCAAAATAATGATAACAATGAAAACCATAATAAACCCATCAAAAGAAGATCGAAGTAACAAAACAAAATAAATGCTCTGCATAAATTGGAGACAAAACGAAACACAAAGTAGAAATAATTTTCACAAAACAAAAACAGAGCCTTTTAACTAACGTAACACAAATAAATACATCAAAAACAAATAAACAAACATGCCTAATGTTGGAGCACATCTGACCATTTCTGGAAGCTGATTCCAGCAGCGAGGGGCATAGTGGCTGAAAGCTGATTCACCCTGCTTTGACTGAACTATTGGAATATCTAGTTTATATGATCTTGAAGATCTGAGTGATCTGTTGGGTTTGTTTTCAGAAAGCATATCTGTAATGTATTTAGGTCCTAGGTTATTTAGTGATTTATAGACAAGTAATAATACTTTAAACTCTATTTTGAATGTAACTGGGAGCCAGTGTAAAGACCTGAGGACACGTGTGATGTGCTCTGATTTTCTGGTTTTGGTCAGAATCCTGGCCGCAGCGTTCTGGATGAGCTGTAACTGTCTGATTGTCTTTTTAGGGAGATCAGTGAGGAGGCTGTTACAGTAATCCACCCTGCTGCTGATAAAAGCGTGAACAAGTTTCTCTAAGTCTTCACTGGAAACAAAGTATCTGATTCTTGCTATGTTTTTGAGATGATAGTACTGTATGCTGATTTACTGACTGCTTTGACATGACTTCTGAGTCACACTAATAATAACACTTTAACACTGATAACATTTAAATAACACCAATCATAACAGTGCCTCACTAACCAATGGCGCACAAATCAGATGCTTTACGAGTACGTGTTGATCAGGTACGAGAATACAGGGATGTGCGGGAAATAATATCTGTATGGCATGAGAAACGCAGATTAAATGCTGCTAAACCCCATTATCCAGCCAGTTAAAAACCATCACGTACCTGCAACGGTGAACAGTCATCCAGCCACTATAGCCCAGAAAAATGCCACAGCCACACATTGCACTATAACAACGCCAAAAGCAAGACTTAACGTTGGCCCATTCAAACAAATGAAAAGTCATTATCAGGAGCACAATGCTTCTACCTTTAGCCGGTGCTACGTGGCGATTGGATGATGCCAATGTCAATCAGCTGCACCACACCATCACATTTTGGTTGATGGCAATGTCAATCAGCTGCACTGTGCCATCATAAGTGCACCATATGAACTACAACTCCCTTCAGGCACTTTACACACACACCTGTGCCGGTTCTCTGGTGATTACACACACACGGCTGGGGGCTGCTCAAAATTGATTACATGGACCATATTGAAATTACTCTTCATGTATAAACGGAAGTATAAATGGAAGTTCTAATACAATCGTGAAAATAAGCATACATCCGTATTGAAACATAAGTTCAATGAAGAACACACATGCACAGACATTGCTGTGCCTTCTTGGTTTCACACCCCCTAACAGTACAAAGTGTTTCCTGGTTTAGTGTCTTCATGTTTTGACCCTTGCTTTGTTTTATCGTTTATCCTGCCTGCCGCCTGTATCAACCAAATTTCCAGGCATAGATTCTCACTCCGTTGTAACCCGACTCCCTTGCGGTTACAGAATTACTCATTAGCTAATGAACTAATTAAAGAGATAGTTCACCAAAAAATACTACCAACATTACCTCACTTGTTCCAAAGCCATTAATCTTTCTTTATTCTGTGGAACCGAAAGAATATACTTTGAAGAAGGACGATAACCCAACAGTTTTAATTCCCATTTACATTAATTATAAAACAAGAATAAAACTCAATCGGTAATAATATTGTGCTTTGACACCATGGTTAAATTATGACAAAAGCATATGCATTTCTGGAGTACTGTCCTTTAAACGAAACATTTATTTCACTATAAATAAAGCCATAGACGGTACAACTGTGTACAGGAACTTGAGCGGATCAGTTTATTGAACCAGACTGCTTAAGATGAATTGCACGTCCTCAAGCTGTTTATAAGTGACTCTGAGTGTGCTTGATGCTTCTCGCTGTTCTCTGTCTCTGTTTACAGCAGAAAATGATCTCAGAAAATGAATGTGATGACACAGCGTTTTGTCATGACACACTACAACTAGCTTAATTTCTGATCGTAGGCCTAATTTCTTACTCTGGTTAAAAAAAATGAAAGTGAAATGACACCTGAAGTGGAAAAAGGTAGGTTATTTGTTTGTGTGACTTCTTTTTCCCCTAAAACATACCAATCATGCATAATTTATTTTTTTATTTAGGCAAACATACATACTGTATAACCATCTTTGTTGCATATCAGTTTAGCACAGTTAAAACTAAAACTAAATTACATGATATCCATGGGTAGAAAAAGAAATAAGCACAAATGTCGGAACAAATCCAAACATCCTGAGGCCCTTAAATCACCTTAGACTCCAAGAAACTGTTGACAATGAAAGTATTTAAGCAGTAAAACAAATTGACAGAGTTTAATCTTCACTTAGTTTGAAGTTTGATTTAGAATTGTTTCAAATAAGGTTTTTTGATTTTTAAGTTTATTTTCAACTGCAATAAATAACAACAACAAAAAAGATCTGTTTGTTCAAATTAAGTGATTAAGATAAATTGGCTCCACCAGAGTGAGCTGTGTTCCAGGCAAGATTAATTCACATGGTAATTCAAATTAAAATTATTCAACATCATTGGTTCAGAATTAGTTTTGCCCTTGGGTTCTATTTGCCTTAAATAATAAAAAAAAATAATACAATTCAAAAGAGTGGAAATGTGAGTCAAAATTAAATTAGACATCACAAACAATGCATTTTTTTGAGTGTACACTTTTTTTTTAAATGCCCTTTTATGGCCCGTTTCCACTGACTGATACAGTACAGTACAGAACAGGTCATTACGGGTCACCTTTATCAGGCTTGCGTTTCCACTACCAAAGGTACCCTTTTGTTGGGCATGGTGTACGACAGAGAGTTTCAGTCAACATCATTCTCGTTCGAATAAATGTCTACAGTAAAGCCGTACAGGTTGTTCACAAATCATATTAGAAGCACTTCTCACAAAACAGATGCTTTAAACATGTAAATACTAAATGTTTATTACTAACTTTTCTATTTGTTTATAACTACAGACCAATAACAGTGTGAAATAGCTGTAACGTCTGCAATTATATAAAATAAATAAATAAATAAATGCAACATATATGAACACATACAGACCCTCACAGTCTCCAATATGTTACCTATCACAGAAAAAAACGACATACAGTATATATTTAGTCCTTATTTGGGTTCAAAAACAACACGCAACAAAGCCCACAGTGAGAGCAAACCTCTTATCTGTGTCTGTAATCTTCACTAGCACATGTAACCTCTATTAGAGAGTAATTCTGTCATTCTGTGTTCATAATAGTCTAAAATGCGATGATAAACATGGCAGTTTGTTCATGATTCAGGTTAATGAAACAATTTGCTCCTGTGTTTTTTCGCGCTTCACTCTTGTGTTTATCCTTTTCTTTTCTGAAAGGATTAGATGTCGAAGACACTTCAATAATCACACACACGTTATTGTCATCAGCTCAAAAAGTTTTTTATATCAAATACAGGCGCGAACGCGAGCTCTCTGGAGAAAACGAAAACCGCTTGCCCTTTTAGACGGCCTCGTAAAACAACAACAGGACACGGCAGATTTTGTTCTTTTTGGTTTTGTGGCTGGACATCAAGACAATGACAAGGTTTGTTTGAGCTTGGCTAATCCATGGCTTGTTATTATATGCATATAGTATTACGACGTAATGTCTCGGCTGTGTATTTAAAACATGGTGGTTCCATTGTTTCATTCTGGCTTGCTCCACATGAGCTCGTGATGTATCTCTGTAACCAATCAGCGTTCAGCTGCGCATGTAGCTCCACCTTTTGGTACCTTTCTCGTGTTTTGTACCCTTTCGAAAGGGTGCCGAAAAAGTGGTACGATACGCAACCGTACCTTACCTATCAGTGGAAATGGGCTATTAGACATTCTGTTGACTATAAGTAACTCTACTACTCTATATTAACTACAAATTATTGTAACTGCTTAAGTACTTGCAAATTACAAAGTACAATTATAAAGTGACTGTTGAAGGAGCATCAAAATAAATGGCTTGCAGATATTAAACAGTTTACTGACACTTGAGTGACTGAAACCAACCCAGGCTCATTCTAATTATGAATCTTTGAAGAGCGCCAAATACGTCCCGGGAGCTACGTTTTTTGCAGTTTATTTATTTATTTTTAAATTTTTTTATTCTACTTTTTCAGATCTCAAATTTCTCTCGTGAGTGTTATTTGCACTTGCTCTTCTCGCGTAATTTCATTAGAGGCTGCTGTCAGCTTACTGACTGACTGACCAATGCCCCGTCATACCCCATCCGTAAACCCAACCTATAGTGTTTTAAAAATCACGGATTGATCATCGTACCACCCTCTTCCTTAAACTTAACCGACAGTGTTTTCAAAAGCAATCCAGAAAAGAAAAGCCTTCCTAGCCGCCTGATCATTCAGCCACCTCCGTCATCACAGTCAACTTTGCTCTGCGTCTCAAATCCTGATGTACACGGCGAGCCAATAGACATACTGGTAACATGGGAAAAGCCGTCTATACAGAGATAATTGGTCAGCTGGTAAGTGTGAAAAGGAAAGGTGTCATACAGCCTGGTAGCGTTAAAACCTAAAAACAGCTATACATACCTCTGGCTACATAATTTGCAACCTCCAGAAATGTATACAGGGGTACGTTTTTAGAATAAACCTATGATGACTGAAACTGTACATGATCCACTCACACTGTTCACTAACACACAGACGCACACACAAACAAAAAAAGATTGTGCCAACCCAAGCAATATGAACAAACCCACTAATCCAGTGGTTGGATGTCAAATATTTTACACAAATTTGAGTTGAAAACAACTCAGTAATTTTTCAAGGTGTAGTTACAAACTTATGCCGAGTTCAGACTTCTTGATTTTAGCCCCGATTTTGACTCGCCGACAGGTTTTGAGAAATCGCAGACAAATGCCTGAAATCACTAGCAAATCAGTGCTTATTTATGTGCGTAACAATCACACAGTGTAAACTATCAAAGACACAATCTGAGAGAATCAAACCACTAAATATTTGGCATGCTAGATATCTGGGCCTGTTGCTGATTAATCAGGCTGTTTTGAAACAAATGAAGACAGCAGAAGTCAATGATTCATTTGAACTATATAGCCTGGTGTGGTTACTGCTCCCAAGTATCATGAATCTTTCAAAAAAAAGAATATATTGTTTTTAAAAGAAAAAAAAATTTGGTTTTTTACCCCGCACATTTAAAAATATGATTTTTTGAGCAGTGAGCACAATACTGTGACACCGTGATACCGTGATATATATATTCAAGGTTATCATACCGTCAGAATCTTATACCGGCCCATGCCTAGCCGTATTTAATGTTCTGATTGAAAATAACATCCGCGATTACCTACAGCCAATCAGAGAGCAGCATCCTCTAGTATGAGTCTCAGCAGGCCAGCAGCAGGATGTTGAAGGAGAACTTACAAGTGCTTATTTTCAGTTTACTTGGACACTAGAAATGGAGGAAAAACTAGTGGACGTTTGGCAGGGGCACACGTGTCTGTTTGACGTGTCATCTGAGCAAAACTATAACCGGGTCGGAAAATAAATAAAGTTGAGGAGAAATTGCTGATTCTCTTCAAAAGTCAGGTGAGCAAAATAAGCACATTTTCTACCCCACTAAAGGCTTCTTTCTCATTATGTAGTTAATTACAAAAGATATACTACGTGACCTCGCATTGTTCCCCTTCGGTTGGGGAACTTCAGTGCCATGAATGGGAGGATTCGGATCAGAAGCCGCTTATCTGGAGAGTATTGAACGGGCCAATGAATGAAATTAATTGGCAGCGTAAGCTTGCGCAGGTGTGCGACATCTGCAATCATCTCAGCATATAAGCACACCTGAAGCCAGCAGACGCCATCCTTTTCGCTTCAGATCCTTTCTGAGTGAGTCGATGAGGGTTCCTCTTGCTGATCAGCACTTCAGAGCGAACGAGTGTGTCTCCCGGTCCAGAGTGGGTCTTCGCGGTGGCAGACGGTCGAGCTGGGTTACTCCCTTGCCTGCGGTTCTTTGGGTCCGGTCCTCCAGAGCGGTGCGTATAGTTGCAACTTTCCTAAAAGAGCAACACAGTCGTGCAGCACGTCCTTTTCAGGACGGCGCTCCGACTGTGCGTTTCTGGATGCGGGGGTTTCCTGTCTCCGGATGATGGACACGATCACTGCATTGCATGTTTGGGGGTCCAGCATGTTAATGCGGTGCTCGCGGGCGGTTCATGTCGTCATTGCGATGCCATGACCGTTGCACAGCTAAGATCGCGGCTAACTTTCGCAAGAGAGCGAGCCACCCCAGTTGCCTCCTGTTCTAAAAAAGCAGCGGGCGCTCGGGCAGATCTGAGGGTTTCAGCGGGAGCTAATCCGCCGCCCACGGGCTCGCGGACCTCTCGCTCCTCACGGCGCTCCATCCAAGCTTCGGGTGGTGAGAGTGATCCGTCTAACCAGATGGTAGCTCTCACACTCGCTGACACCGGAGATCAGATGTCCTCCGCGGCATCGGAGGGTGGGCTTTCACTGTCCGACGAAGATCCGGACCCGCTCGCCCCCTCCGGGCAGGTGAGCGCTGTCAAATCGGATCCTGAAGCGGACATGTTAGCCGTGCTTTCCCGGGCTGCTTCGGCCGTGGGGTTGGAGATGGTTTATCCCCCAGCTCCGCGGCCGGACCGACTAGATGGGTGCTACGTAGAGGACCAGAAGGCGAAGCCTTCGAAGCCTCTCGTCCCCTTCTTCCCGGAAGTGCACAGTAGGCTCACGCAGTCCTGGAGGGCACCTTTCTCTGCCCGTGCTGCGAGTGCCTCCGCCCTCACTGCCCTTGACGGCGGAGCTGCCAGGGGGTATGAGGCGATCCCGTCAGTGGAGCGCGCTATCGCGGTCAATCTTTGTCCGCGCGGCGCCTCTACGTGGCGGGGTTTGCCCCGCCTCCCGTCCAAAGCCTGTAGGTTGTCTGCCTCCCTCGGAGCCAGAGCTTATAAGGCTGCGGGCCAGGCTGCTTCTGCTTTGCACGCGATGGCCACCTACCAGCGCTACCAAGCGCAGGCGCTGGCCGAGCTGCACGAGGGCGGGTCCAACCCAAGCTTATTACATGAGCTGCGCACCGCGACCGACTATGCTCTTCGGACTACTAAGTCCGCCGCGTGTGCGCTGGGGAGGACGATGTCCACACTTGTGGTTCAGGAACGCCACCTCTGGCTAAACCTGGCCGATATGTGCGACGTTGACAAAGTTCGCTTTCTTGACTCGCCCATATCCCAGGCTGGCCTGTTCGGCGACACCGTCGGTGAATTCACCCAGGAATTCAAGGCGGTGAAAGAGCAGTCGGATGCGATGGGCAATGTCATTTATCGGCGTGGCCGTAAGCCCGCTCCGCCCGCCGAGCCATCCACCTCCGCTGTTCCTCGCCGAGGGCGCCTGCCAACGAGTGCTGCCCCGCCCCCGCCTGCGCCTCCGGCCAAGCGGGCGCGGCGTTCACCTCGAAAGCAGGCAGCCCCTCCTGCCCAGGGCGCCGTTAAGTCCGGTAAATGGACCGCGAAGCGTCCCTGAGACAGGCCATCCGGAGAAGAGGAAACTTGCTCTTTCCCCGCTGGAGGGCGGGGCCCCGATAACAACGGTACTTTTCAGTGCCACCAAAACATCAGTAAAAGAGCACTTTTTCCCTTCCCCGGATGTGACTGCACGAGTTCTGCCAGTCCGGGACGCGCTGCCTTCCGGCTCGCAGACTCTACGTGCTTCGCCAGTGGCTCACGAGCGCTGGGGGGACGGTCTCCCTTCCCTCAGCCCTCCAGCCCCCTCTCCGGAGTCAGGGTGCGGAGCCAGAGCGAATCGCTCTCCTCCAGCTTTTCCGCGGGACCCTCGTGCTTCCCGGATCAGCACACCCACTCCGCGCTGCCCCACCGCTGGTACGTCAGCGATTGTAGCGATGACTCCATTAGCGAGGGCTCTGCCTGCCTGGTTAGCGCGGGCCAGCCCCTCGCGGTGGCTCATACGCACAATCAGACTCGGTTACGCGATTCAGTTCGCGAAACGGCCCCCCAAGTTTACGGGCGTGTATTTCTCCAGGGTCAACCCCCTGTCCGCCCCTGTCTTGCGAGAGGAGATTGCTGTCCTCCTGGCGAAGGGTGCAATCGAGCCGGTTCCTCCAGCCGAGATGGAGAGTGGGTTTTACAGCCCATACTTCATCGTACCCAAAAAGAGCGGTGGGTCACGGCCAATCCTAGATCTGCGCGTTTTGAACCGCTGTCTGCACAAGCTGCCGTTCAGAATGCTCACGCAGAGGCGCATTCTCCAATGCGTTCGTCCTCGGGATTGGTTTGCAGCCATAGACCTGAAGGACGCGTATTTCCATGTCTCCATTCTTCCACGCCACCGCCAATTTCTGCGGTTTGCGTTCGAGGGTCGAGCGTGGCAGTACAAGGTCCTCCCCTTCGGGCTCTCTCTGTCTCCGCGGGTCTTCACCAAACTCGCGGAGGGTGCCCTAGCGCCCCTTCGGCTCGCGGGCATTCGCATACTCAGTTATCTCGACGACTGGCTGATTTTAGCCCACTCGCGGGAGCAATTGATTATGCACAGGGACGAGGTGCTTCGGCATCTCCGCCTACTGGGGCTTCAGGTCAACCGAGAAAAGAGCAAACTCGCCCCCGTGCAGAGGATTTCTTTTCTCGGGATGGAGCTGGACTCGATCACCATGGTAGCGCACCTCTCCGAGGAACGCGCTCGCCTGTTGCTGAACTGTCTGAGGGAGCTCGACAGCAAACTAGTGGTCCCACTGAAGTTCTTTCAGAGGCTCCTGGGGCATATGGCATCCGCAGCCGCCGTCACGCCGCTCGGGTTGCTCCATATGAGACCACTTCAGCACTGGCTTCACGATCGGGTCCCCAGACGCGCATGGCACGCGGGCACACACCGGGTCTCGGTTACTGCGCTGTGTCGCCGCGCCCTCAGCCCTTGGAACGACCCCTCGTTCCTACAGGCCGGTGTGCCTCTAGGACAGGCGTCCAGCCATGTTGTTGTTTCAACAGACGCTTCCAACACGGGTTGGGGGGCCGTGTGTCGCGGGCATGCGGCTGCGGGCCTCTGGAAGGGTGCCCAGCTGCATTGGCATATCAATCGCCTAGAGCTGTTGGCAGTGTTCCTCGCTCTCCACCGCTTTTTACCGGTGCTGGAGCGGCAACACGTGCTGGTCAGGACGGACAGTACGGCGGCGGCGGCGTATATCAACCGCATGGGGGGTATGCGCTCTCGCCGCATGTCTCAGCTCGCCCGCCGTCTGCTCCTCTGGAGTCACCCGCGGCTGAAATCGCTGCGCGCCATTCACGTCCCAGGCACGCTCAATCGTGCAGCCGATGCGCTCTCATGACAGCTGTTACGCCCTGGAGAATGGAGACTCCACCCCGAGTCTGTTCAGCTGATATGGGCGCGATTCGGGGAGGCCCAGATCGATCTGTTTGCTTCCCCCGAGAACGCTCACTGCCAGTTGTTTTTTTCCCTGACCGAGGGCTCTCTCGGCACGGATGCACTGGCCCACAGCTGGCCTCGGGGCATGCGCAAGTATGCGTTTCCCCCAGTGAGCCTGCTCGCGCAGTTTCTGTGCAAGGTCAGGGAGGACGAGGAACAGGTTCTGCTAGTTGCGCCCCTTTGGCCCAACCGGACCTGGATATCAGAGCTCTCACTCCTCGCGACGGCCCTCCCCTGGCGGATCCCTTTGAGAGAGGACCTACTCTCTCAGGGACAGGGCACCATCTGGCACCCTCGCCCCGATCTTTGGAACCTCCACGTGTGGTCCCTAGACGCGAGGAAGACTTAGGTAACCTACCGACTGCGGTGGTTAATACCATCACTCAGGCTAGAGCCCCCTCCACGAGGCGCGCCTACGCCCTGAAGTGGAGTCTATTCACTGAATGGTGCGTCTCTCGCAGAGAAGACCCCCGAAATTGCCAGATTAGTGTTGTGCTCTCTTTCCTTCAAGAGAAGTTGGACAGCAGGCTGTCGCCCTCCACTCTCAAGGTTTACGTGGCCGCCATCTCCGCTTATCATAGCGCGGTAGCTGGCGGCACCGTGGGAAAGCATAACCTGGTCATCCAGTTCCTTAGGGGTGCTAGGCGAATTAATCCATCTCGCCCCCCTCTCATGCCCTCTTGGGATCTCGCCCTCGTTCTCACGAGTCTGCGATCCGATCCCTTTGAGCCACTCGAATCAGTATCTCTAAGATTTCTGTCCCTGAAGACAGCTCTGCTGGTTGCGTTGGCCTCCATCAAGAGGGTCGGGGACCTGGAGGCATTTTCGGTCAGTGACTCGTGCCTGGAATTCGGGCCGGATTACTCTCACGTTATCCTGAGACCCCGCCCCGGTTATGTGCCCAAGGTTCCTACCACCCCCTTTAGAGATCAGGTAGTGAACCTGCAAGCGCTGCCCCCGGAGGAGGCAGACCCAGCCCTTTCTTTACTTTGTCCAGTTCGCGCTCTGCGCATTATGTGGACCGTACTCAGAATTTTAGATCATCTGAGCAGCTCTTTGTCTGTTATGGCGGTCGGCAGCAGGGAAGTGCCGTATCGAAACAAAGATTATCCCACTGGATTGTGGATGCCATTTCACTCGCTTATTCGAGTCGAGGTCAGCCGTGTCCCCCGGGAGTACGTGCACACTCCACTCGGAGCGTTGCATCCTCTTGGGCGCGTGCACGCGGCGCCTCTCTAACAGACATCTGTAGAGCTGCGGGCTGGGCGACACCCAACACATTTGCAAGGTTTTACAATCTGCGAGTGGAGCCGGTTTCCTCAAGGGTATTAGGTAACCCTTTGGTGATTGAGGAGACAACTCGGTAGGGTGTTGAAACACGCTTGCTGCGCCATTCTCCCTAACACGGAGGTACGTGCGCCTTTTTTATCTGTCAGTAAAGTTCCCCGTCAGGTGAGCCCTGCAGATTCCTCCGTGGCCCCCAGCACTGACTCAGCGGAGGAGTCACTTGCTGGCCCACTACGTTGTAGGTCTGCCCGCTGGTCAGCCCGCGTTTTGGGTATAGGTGCCTGCTATGCGTGATCCCCACTAGGCGATCCCATATGCTTATTCCGCCACGGTTAAGTCCCCCCCCCTGGGCGGACCCCTGTCTTCCCTCTCCGCTAACCACTCTTTGCTATGCGTACTCCCCCTTTTTAGGGCTAGTCCATAGGTAAATTCTGCCATCTATCCCCCCCTTGGGTAACGGATGGCCTCCGCAGCGTCCTCCCTATCGGGATTGCACGCTTCCCAACGTACTGTCGTATTTCCTAGAATTATCTAGATGCTCACGACTTCCCAAAAAATATATCTAAATCCGTAAAACTTCTGTTGAAGTAGGATAAATTAGGGCCAGGGACACGTTGGAGGACCGCGCCCCCCATGATGTGGGTGCGTCACGCTTGCTTGACTATCTCCTCATCTGGGGTGTTGGTAAGGTGCAGTCATTATGGCGCTTTCCATATTCTCCCATTCATGGCACTGAAGTTCCCCAACCGAAGGGGAACGTTCGAGGTTACAGAAGTAACCCTTCGTTCCCCGAGGAGGGGAACGGAAGTGCCATATTCCGTCGCCATAATGACTGTCCCTTAGCTGTTTGAAAGTCTCTTCAGCTTAAAAGGATGGCGTCTGCTGGCTTCAGGTGTGCTTATATGCTGAGATGATTGCAGATGTCGCACACCTGCGCAAGCTTACGCTGCCAATTAATTTCATTCATTGGCCCGTTCAATACTCTCCAGATAAGCGGCTTCTGATCCGAATCCTCCCATTCATGGCACTTCCGTTCCCCTCCTCGGGGAACGAAGGGTTACTTCTGTAACCTCGAACGTTTCCTTGTCACATCTTGCGTGTGTTTGCTTGTGAGACGGGGTTTGGATAAAGTTGTCGGCAATTCTTCCTATTTTAAAGTCATGCGGTGTGAAACCCCCTGTACACCCCCTGAGTGTAAACACAGCATTGACGGAACGCTACCCCAGATTGTCATGCAGTGTCAAAACATCTGTGACATGACTACTTTGAAAATTTGCAGTCTGATCATAGCATTACTAGTAAATCAAGAGTCGGAAGTGTTACCAAACATTGTATACAGTCATTAAAAACTCCTTATTTGCTATTTTACAATTTAAAAAAGCATTAGAACTCACAAAACTAGAAATTCTCATATTTTCTGAGCAGTACATTTTAATGATATACAGTATGAACCACTGGCCTAGAAATCTCTCCCGTACCTGGTCACTTTTCAGCGTGGAACATTCAATATAAAGTAAATGCAGGGTTACGTCACCCATTTGATGACTCAACTTTAAAAGCAAGGCCAATGTTTGCAGCACTCTCTTTTTGACATTGACCATGATTAATTTGTTCTCCTGACTTCAGTAACACTTCTCCTGAGATGACTGAAGAGTCCACTAAAGTCTGCAGTCGCAAGAAGAGTCTTAATTACCTTGGCACTCAGACGCTTCATCCAGTGAAACTCCTTGCTGTAGGGAAGGGACACTCATTGATGGCGCCCTCTCAAATCCACCCCCCTTTTGTTGAGGGTCGGTTACAGAGGGAGGCTGATTAAAAAAAAAGCAAGCAAGGTGGACAGCAACACGTTTAATGAGCCGCCTGAAGGAAAATAGCGATTTTGGCGAGGTTTAATTTTTCAAATGGGAATGCAAGGAAGCTCTTTGCTCTTCGTATCATTATGCAGAGATTGTTGAACTCTGGCCGCTTCCCCTCATTTATTAATGCTCCTCATTAAGATGTGTCGATGATGAATTCCAACCAAATTCTTTGCCGTTTGCCCTTTGTGTTAAAACCCGCTGCTCAGCAAATACAGTTTTGCTGTGATTACTCCATATAATCGCTGAACAAATTAGTTAACAGACTGACTCTCTGAAATTATATTACAATTTGCACAAGAAATACTGCTTTCACAGAGGGTTGTCTCGACATGGTTTGGATACAATACTGTATATGCTGAAGCATCGTGTTAGCTTCAAAAGTATTGTGCTAATTCACAACTGAATGAGACGAACGACTTTTCTTCTGAATACTTTATTACTACTGTATTTTGTTCCAAATCAAAATCAAATCTGTTAACAGAAAAAAATTAAGAGTTAGGCTGCACAATTCTGGCTAAAATAATAGAGAAGTCTATTTTTATTGTTTTTGTTTTTGTTTTTTTGTAAGTGATATGATCAATTAGTCATGACAACAATTTTTTTTAGTTCATCATAACTTATTAAACTAAGTTAATCATGTTCTCACTTAATTTTGTTATGCAAGCTGTTTTAAGTCAGTTTAACATAATATAAGTTCAATGAATATATATACAAATATTCTTAAGTCTGAAGTTGACTTGTTATATTTGAGACAAATGCTTGCAACCAGTCATTGACAATAATATTAGACATTTTTTCACTGGTAAAAGGAGACATTTGTCATTATCAGATTCCCTCTTGCATTATATTCAACATTATACAGGCTAGAGTAGTTATACTGACACTGTTAAACATTTATTTTCATCCACAACACTCTGTTTTTTGCTATAAAAGAAAAAAAAACATATCAGACGCTTGTCATAATCATAACTCTAAAACACGGTATGATCATTTAAATGAGCTAGAGTTGGAAACCCACTTATCCCCCTATGCCTTATTAATTTAGAACATTCTATCGTTCAAAGTTGGAATTATTAAACGTAAAAAAACTATTAAGGTCATCTCTCTTAGGTGTAACTTGCTTTCAAACTATTTTTACAGTTCAGTTTTAGCGATCTTCATGTTTACAATTGTGCTCACTTTGCAGAGCACTTTAAAAACATTGACGTCATTAACGCCAAAGCTTGTGAAAACAAAAAGCATACTTTAATTCTTTTAATTTATAGTAGGTTTTAATTAAGTATCTGTACTGTATGACATGGGCCTGCTGGTTAGAACTTTCTGCTGTGGTTTAAAAGTAGACTTTTCTAAAAATAAATAAATAAATAAACTATATCCTACTTAATAATGATCATCATTTATATTATTAATATTATTATTAAAGTATGATTTTTTTCATTTCTAATACATAATAAATATTACATTTCATTTTATAATAAATAGCCTCATTATTTGTTATTCATATGATTATATATGGAATTAGAATACGTGCTTGCTTTTGTAAGTGATTTTATGTTTTAGAATAGGACATGTCATATTCTTAATAATATTTGTAAAGGAAGCATTGACCCTATACGTGCCCTATTTTGTTTTCAGCAAATCTAATATGTTTGTGTAAAACAATATAATTTGCACAAAGAAATGATGGGTTCTTCTCTAAAGAAGTAGTTACTTCGCCCTGTTTAGAGCATCATTATAAGCGTTTTACGTTATAACATGGTTAAACCGATGGATCTGCGACAGAGAAATTATGTACTTTGGGAAACACTCGTCACTACATCATTCTTTTTCCAAACGATGCATTGTTCTATGATAGTTCAGCTGCGAGTAACATCATTGTTTGGGAAACGCACCCCTGTGCAGCAAACTGAATGCTATTTACAACTTTTTCACAGCCTATGCATTTTCTGTTCACTAAAGTAGACATCACTCGTGAGCTTGCGTGTGTCCTCTCTGTAGTAAACAAACGTGTGATTTTGTGGACGGAATCACATTTTTGGGTTAATTACACCTTATGAAACCGAAACTGAAATGACATTTTGGGGTTAATTATAGTATGTGAGTCTTACAAGACCATTTGTTGTCTGACCATGTCCATGTTGCTTTAAGCTTCTCTCCTGAATCGTAGAGATGCTGGATTAAGATCATGGAGGGGGACTACTTCTACTAATTGTGGAGCCCTATTAGAGAGTTTAATGGTGCTCAAAGATGGCATTATTTAATTTGCACTGCAGTAACAGTTGCATAAATAAAGTTATGATATTTATATTGAAAATAAGATGTAATAACAAATCTTTTAAATCTTATGATTGTGTCACTGAATCATTCATTTAATTGATTCTTTCAAAGCATGCTGTTTCAGTCAAAAAACAAAACAAGTGTGCATATGGAGAAGTTTTGAGAGTGAATAACCTTATGCATGCGCTTTTAGATTTAAAACTCAGCTGGATGTTTTCATTCACTTAGAAATGTGTTACACACTGCATGAATGGTAACTTTTTTAAAATAAAAGATCCATGATAGAATCAAAATGCATGTATTAATGATAGTGAAAGCCTGCCTGAATGTATTGCAGTACTACTAAATTAGCATAATTTGTCGGTTTTAACATAATACAAAGTTGTAGTTGGTTAGTACACATTCATACACTACATATTTTATTGCTTGATGCAATATTGTGTCAACGTTAGGGGATGAGGCAATGTTAGACCTAATATCAGACATATATTACAAGCCATGTAATGCCAAATATCAAATGCCTGTCTAACTATGACTTACTGTAACTATTCAAACTACACATAATACTATATTATTGTAATTATACGTAAAACACAGTAATAGAGTTTCTCTTTATTGTGGATCATCTAGTGATGTTTTAATTGTTTAGCTGCAATAAAAGTCTTCTCACACTCAATGCACATATACTGTTTTCCCTTACACCAAATGTGAATCACAGAATGAACACCTTTGAATGAACTCTAAATTGGACCTTTAGCTCTGAAGCATTTAAAAGTCTAATAATTATTTTGTCACATATTGTTTTTAACTCCTATTTATATGGTAAGTGTGGAAACTCTTATTATTTTTTTAAAGATAAACAGAATATGGCTCAGACTATACACACAAGGAATTAAGACATGTTAAGAATGTATAAAATATAAAAAAACAAATAACAAAAAACAAATAACATTACTGGGTGACAACTCAGTTGTAAATTTATTCAAAAGTCTAAAAGAATTGACTCCAAAACAGTTAAGAACTTTCCCATGAATCTCTGTCTCTCCATCTGAATAACAGAAATCATATCTGCAACGGAAGTATGTGCTTTCTGATGCAGCTTGTGTCTTGAGAGGAGCAACAGTTCATTTTCTACCCAGTGTTTTGCTAGCCATGCCACGTATACAGTGGAAGTGCCTCAGATGAAATGAAAACAGCACTAACAAGTCTAATTTTAGCAGTGTAAATTCCAGATCTTAACCAATATTCTTTTTGGCATTACAACAAATGTTGTGTTGTCAAAAATGTTGTCATGTTGTGGGTACCAAATATGCCAGACTACACTGTGATCAATCATCATGTGATGTCTACGACTCACATTCTGGTCATCAGGAAGCCGCATAAATTACGAATGTCTCTGTAATTGTCTATTGACTATTAAAAGAATAGATAAGTAGATTAGTGCTGAGGTAGTTTTGAGGCTGTGGAGGTGGTTTCCCAGCAACTAAACAACCCTGCACTCATAAATTCTAATGTAAAAATTAACAAATCTTTAATAACAATGAAATATAACGCATAACGAATATAATTCATTATTTGTTATATTATATTTCAAATCTAATTCAAATATAAGAAATCTTTTAGCTGGTTGCATTAAAATATACATTCACTTAATATTTCCCACACTGCTTTTTGTGAATAAGAACATTATACAGGCTACTTCACAAAGATTTATTCTATTTGATGTCAATCTAGCAGCACAGTTCTCTCACTTTCACTTTGCCAAATTAAAATTTGTGTACAGCGTAAGTTATTTCAGTATGTTGATGTACTTCCTACTTAAAAGGAACATCAGTAGGGAAAGTTCTTTTTGCACATCATTTTAAAGCAAACTAATGGTAAGAGGGACATGGCTAAGAGTATTGTGGCTGCAGCTGTCAAACTGACAACATCAGAAAAGGACCGCCAGTCCAAACATGGAACCAAATGGTCAGACATTAATCGAAGATTATGAAAACAAACTTTTTTTTTAACTTGCAAAGATTAATTGTTTACCTAACGCTGTGACCTAAATACACACAACACAACAAGATTCCAGCGACAAGCAATTTGTTTGTCTGCACCAAACGCGACATGACAGAACAACATGATACAGAAACATTTAAATATCAGCGGCTCACTCCCAACAAAAAAGTAAGGGTAAGAGTCCAATTAATACATATTTTTACGGCTGACGTGGTTTGCATTGAATCACGGTTCTGAGTTTTATTTTAAACTGTCTGCTTGTTATTTTATTTTTAAGATTAAAAGCTAAAAACATTTTTAGAGGCAGTCTATGCTTATTGTGTGCTGAGATCAAAGCTACTCGGTGATGAACTGTAATCAATCCAAACACGATGGATTATGTTGTTTGCAGTTGTTGCTGCAGTTGCCCAATACTTAATACATACATAACCTCTGTGTGATGTGTTTCAGTTTGTGCTTGCAGGATTAAGTCCAATATTCGAATAAAATACAAATGACAGAAATATTATGCGATTTAAATTAATGAGAAAAATTATTGTTATTACCAATTTAACTGATAAATGGCTTTTCCGTCTGCAAATATTATTCACAAAACAAAGCCAGAAAACATGTTTTTTTCTTACAATTTCTGGACATTTAAAGCAGGTTACAAGTTTTTAATGGGAATCTACTCATCCACCATCAGTGTGCAGCATCCACCTGGGTGACGCGACAACCGCCGTATTGCACCAGACTGCCCACAACACACCAACTGATTGGTGGAGAGGAGACCGAGTGATGAAGCCAATTATAATATAGGGATGATTATAGGGCCATAACGGACAGAGTGGGGAAATTTGGCCAGGATGCTGGGGTTAAACCTCTACTCTTTTTCGAAGGGATTTTTAACGACCCTGGTTTAATGTCTTACCCAAAAGATGGCACTGAGCAGTATTAAGTCCCATCAATAAACTGGGGCATTGGAATCCACACAGACCTCAGGTTGAGCATTTTATTTATTTTATTATTATTATTTATTCCAATATAGTGAACTTCAATATTTATTCATTTGTTTAAGTTTTTTCCCTTTTTTAAAAATGTTTAAGAATTTAGTCGTTTTAAAACATTTGAAGTAATCTAAACATAAAATAAATGAACAAAGATTGCTTTCTTTCTTTCTTATGTATCTTATGTATACACTACCGGTTAAAAGTTTGAGGTCAGTTTTTTCAGCTTTTTTTTTTTTTTCATTTCAAGAAAATGATTCTGCTCATCAAGGCAGTGTTTATTAAATGTAAAAAAAAATAATTGTTCAATATTTATTAAAATATTAAATAACTGCTTTCTTATTACATGTAGTTTTAAATGAAAGTATTACTTTTTAGTAAAGTATTTGCTTTTATTAATTTTACCATTAATAATAAGAATAAGAGTAATATTAATAACAATAATAATTAATATTAGAGTGACTTCTGAAGGATCATTTGACTGACTGGAGTAATGAAGCTGAAAATGTAGCATTAAAACCACCGGAATAAATTATTTAATTAAATTATTGACTACCTTTGAACAGTTATTTTATAGTGCAATAACATTTCACAATTTTACAATTTATACTTTATTTTTGATTAAATGAATGCAGCCTTGGTGAGTAGGACATGCTTATTTTAAAACATTTAAAAATCTTACTGACCCCAAACTTTTGACAGATAGTTTTAATTTTAAATACTTGACAAAATGTGCAAGAATCGAGTTGTTTTAGCTCATTTGAGTTAAACAGAATTACAGAACAATATTTATTTCACAAATATAGTGATTACTCATATAATTCTTTAAGCAAGAGCCTATAGACACTCCCAACCCCACATAAATCTCTGAGATACGTTGCTTTCCTGTTCAAATCAGAGAAAATATGGGCAAATATTACAACTTTCCCTAATGATCTCGGAGGAAGAGTTTGCGTAAGTAGTTCATCTGGTTAAAAGCTCTAATCGACAGACGAGAGCTTTAGATGTGTTGTGCGTTGAGGAGAAAGACTAACACAAAGGTCTGAAGCCGTTCAGTGTGAATCTCCTTTAAACTCATTCTCTTCTTCCTCCTGTCTTTCTGAAGCCCAAACCAGCCCCCTCCTTCCCTCCAGTCATCCCACCATCACGTTTTCTGCTTGGTTATTGGAGCTGAACATGATTCAATCAGAGTTGCTGATGAAGAAAACATTTTTTATTGAAACGGGGAAAGTGGAAACAAAGGAACGCATCGAGTGAAAAAGGTGCATCTGGAAAACAATAGAGCAGATTTTAACCAAGAGATGCTGCTGTCGGAGACCAGTGGGGTTTCGGAGTTTATTTTATATTAAATCTGTGCGTGAAAGGACCCTGTGTTCCCAGTTTACAATATAAAGCCTCTCTTGCATTGACTCCATCTTGTTTTTACCATTTATGTCAAAGTCAGACTCGGTTTTATTGTCATTTCTTTCCTTTTTGTAGGGCAGAGAGAAAGAACTAAACATAGTTTCCCAGGTAACCTTGGTGGAGACGTCCAGGTTTTAGAAATTGCAGTGACAGAGTAACACAATGCCACAGACAATAGGCACAAGGGACAATACATATAGATTATGTGCACTAGCAAGTGCTTCATCCAGTAACCATGACAAAACAAACACATGAAACCTTGAGTTTGTTTTAAATATTAGATTTCATTTTTAGAGGGAAAAAAAATGATGTTTTAGCTTGTTGACAGTAGAAGTCATGAAGGGTTATACTGTGCTTTTAAATTGTGTAGAACCATCAGACATGTTGTATGAGTGGCAGTTACTTTGAAATTGTCTTCATTTTCTCAGGTAATTTTATAAATAAATTAGCAGTGGCGTATGGTGACTGATGAGGAACAAAATATATTTGCCAACTACCGATTGTGTTTCATATCTCATCTCAGCATTCTTTCTATACTAATAGCAGGTACATATTGGGCCAAAGAAGAATGTAAAATGTACAGTGGCTCATCATGCTACCCAAAACAAACACCAGGTGGACGCTAAAGACAGTCTATAACAAGCGACACAACACCACGGCGGATGCTCTCTCTCTCACACACACTCGCATACGCCCACGCACATTCAAACAGGATTTGCACACTGGTCTTACTTTCTTGTAAATGAAGTCTTGAAATGACTTGAGTTGCTTTGAAATGATTGAGTTATGTTCTGTCCCGTCCTTTGAAGCAAGCCTTTAGCTCCAACATTGATCATCAAATATTTATTAATTCATGTTTTTGATTAAAAGTCAAATTTTGAGAAATTTTTGAGAATAAAATGATAGACTCCTTGAACTTTTCTTGAGTAATGTTAGCCTATGTAGAAGAAGAGCAACCATGGAACAAGAATAACAGTGAGTTCACATATGCCCCTTCATTGAAGCAGAGCCAACGCCTGGCACTTTTTTCAGTGCGGTTTTATGTCAGATACTAACTCTAAATAATTGATAGACATACGTGAAATACATTACATATTATATGGAAACTGAGGAGATATTCTAAAAATTTCTACAATGTATAAAAACATTGTAATAAAGCATTACATTGGTAGCATACACAACGCATCCATAGAGGCGATCTAGGTGAATAGAATAGTGAGGGTGCCGTCCTGACATTATTGAAAACGTTCTGTTCTTATTAACAATATCTTATGTATTTCACTGTTGTATTTTCAATGGCTTGTTCAGACAAGACAATAATCATTTAAAATAATGGTACTAAAGCAAACTTTTAACCACTTAAACTCTGCTGTTATTTTGGGATATCCGCCTGAATTTTGCCTACCCAAATTTAAAAGCTTCCCAAATTCACATGCAGAGGTGTAAATACAAAAAATTGGTATCGTTTTAAAGAAAACCCTTTAAATTTTCATAAAATACTTTTGAAAGTGTTAAAAAAAATTGTATATGTTGTCTGTGTTATAAAAAACACCTAGAAAAGAGGCGCTTTTTGTATTTTTGTTTTATAAACTCAAATTTGAAAGTGCACCTTTTAGATTCTGTGTGGTCTAGTGCGCTGTAATTAATTTTGGTGGTTCCTGCACATGTCTGTAATCATAGGGAAAAAGAAAAATGTCTCTACCATAATCTATGCAAAAGTTATTGTATTCCAACTGATGAGAGGTGCTGTACAAGCCACAGGGACCGATCATTGTTTTCATATTTCACTATTCTTTTGTTTGATAAAACATAATTCACTTTATTTGGACCACATCAGACATAAAAAAGGATTACTTATGCACATCACCTCAAAAACAGAGGAGAATGGCCCTGAAGGGCACAGCATAAGGTGAGAGATGACAGCTGTCTGTGCTATCTTGGGCTGCTTATTGATTATGAATGTATTGTTTACATTTCTGCGCCATGGAAACACCACAATTGATTCAACAACTGTTTGATATGTCAATATAATTCAGTAAAAAGAATGCTAGAACTGTTTTAGCACCGGCTAGAGCTTTCATTTAAGCTATAACTTGTACATGTGTCATATAAAAAAATATGAAAATGAACCAATGTAAAATACCTAGCTCGGGTATCCAAAATACTGTGTATTTAAGTGTAAATAACTTTTGTACAGTAGGATAAAAACCAAAGTGATGCATACGTGCTAAAAATATAGATTCTACACTTTCAAACGAAACCACTTACGAGAGTCTGGTGCAATGCTAGCCCTTTAAATCTGAAAGCGAAAGTCAATGACCTGACGGATCTGCGATCCCCTTCTCATAATGCAATTCGAAAATGTATAGAAATGGAAAAACACCCGTTACTCGTGTAGTACGGATAAAATATACAGTTATTTTACTGTTATTGTACAGATTTTTTTTTCAGTGTACAGTAAATTGGTATTTTATCATGTGCGCATTAAACTACATGGCCTATGTGGCTCTCAGGCCTCCCACATTACGACCCAACATTTCCATAAGAAGAAAGGTGTACTTTTGTCCCCTAACAGATGCCTTGGACTGATCAAGTGAAGCATAAAGCATTTTCTCCCCCAGATGTATCAGATGTCTAAATTATAATAAGGTCCATTCATCAAACAAACGGCAAGCATCAAAAAAACAGAGGGAATATGGTCCACTCCTACAGCTACTATTACGACTGACCTTCATTACCTCGCCAACTTTCTCTCTTCAACTGATAATAGCCATAAGCTAATTATATAAACTTCCAAATGAAAACATCATTACTGCCGACCGCTGTTTTGGCCAAGTCCTAATGAAGACAAGGAACAGACAGACATGAGACTCTGCGTATCTCACATTACACAAACACATATAAATGAAACAGTTAAAGAAGTTTTCCAGGTCATTTTCAAACGAATGTCTATAGTGCGCAAATGTGCCTTGTTCTCGATAACCACTGACAATGACTTCAATTTGTTTTACTGCTCGCAGACATAAATGAGAAAAGCAAGCAAACAGATATTTGTTTATTTATTTATTCATTTATTTATTACTGCAATACAAATCAGTGAAGGTCAATACCATTAAAACACACTGACTTTTGTGCTTGGTAGGAAAAAGGAAAGCAAACAGGTTTGGAATGACACAAGGGTGAATAAATTGTGACAGATTATATTAAACTAACACAACATAACCTAAATATTTTGTCACAGATGCTGTTTAATTAGGTCACTTAAAAATGACGTTACCCTATTATCTTGAAATTATGTTTGTCATATTTTATGAAAAAGAATCGCTGAACAAAACTGAGTTGGAAAATAAAAAATATTTGGATGTTCTGTGTTGATTCATGTGGAACAGATGCAAGTATGATTTTGTTTTGTTAAAACTGTAGTCAGAAAGAGAGTGATAGAGAGAAAGAGTATTCTGTATCTATTATTATTTTTATTGATATATATGAATAATATGATACAGTGTATTGAATAATAATATATATTGAATAATATGATACGTTATTTATATTTTTATTAAATTATTATTATCTACATTATATATATATATATATATATATATATATATATATATATATATATATATATATATATATATATATATATATATATATATATATATATATATATAATGGATTTAATGACTTATCTCTAACAGTAAATATATTTTACTAGATATTTTTCAACACACTTCTATACAGCTTAAAGTTACATTTAAAGGCTTAACTTTATTGGGTTAATAGGCAGGATAGGGCAATTAGGCAATTTATTGTATAACGATGATTTGTTCTGTAGACTATTTTTTCATTAAATGTGTATGTTCTTTTTTAATGTAAACTTCATATATGCTTTGGCCATACATTTGTTCATTTATTATGCTAATAAAGCAATTACTGACTTTAATTGAATTGAGAGAGACAGAGAGAGTAAAAGAAAGAGAGACACCTATATGTAAAGAAACAACAAGATTAAATCATTTTTATATTTTTCCGATGTAAACAGCATCAAATTAAAATGATTGTTTTGTCATTTTAATGATAATTACAATGATAATCATTGTTAAAACTGCTGTAATGTTATAAAAAAATGTTTGAATTTAATATAAATTAAAACAGAATAAGAAAACAATTGCCCAGAAATTGATTGTATGTCATACTAAATTCCATTAACTTAAAATTGAAACCTTGAAATAGAAAAAAAAAAAACAGAAATAATTTTTTTAATCATCTTCGCTTAGTTTAACTATTTAAAATGCATTGCTGCATTGACATTAATGTGAAAAAAAGGCCTTTTATGGCCAAGTATGGATGCTTTTTATGCAGCAATATAAAATGCTAAATGAATTCACAGTTCAAATTGAAAATAATATATTTGTCAAAATTAATATTATATTATATTATATTATATTATATTATATTATATTATATTATATTATATTATACTATATTATATTATATTATATTATATTATATTATATTATATTATATTATATTATATTATATTATATTATATTATAAAGGTGACGCAATGCGCAGTAGGTAGTGCTGTCGCCTCACAGCATGAAGGTCGCTGGTTCGAACCTCGGCTCAGCTGGCGTTTCTGTGTGGAGTTTGCATGTTCTCCCTGCGTTCGCATGGGTTTCCTCCGGGTGCTCTGGTTTTCCCCATAGTCCAAAGACATGCAGTACAGGTGAATTGGGTAGGCTAAATTGTCCGTTATGTATGCGTGAGTGTGTATGTGTGTGTGTGGATGTTTCCCAGAGATGGGTTGCGGCTGGAAGGGCATCCGCTGCGTAAAAACTTGCTGGATAAGTTGGCGGTTCATTACGCTGTGGCGATCTTGGATTAACAAAGGGACTAAGTTGACAAGAAAATTAATGAATATATTATATAATATTAAATTATACATTTTCCTTTGCTTAAGTCTCTATTTAAGAGGTCACCACAGCGGAATGAACCGCCAACTTATCTAGCAAATGTTTTATGCAGCGGATGCCCTTCCAGCTGCAATCCATCACTGGGAAACATCCACACTCATTCACACACACACACACACACACACACACACACATTACGGGAAATTTTAGCATACCCAATTCACCTATAACGCATGTTTTTGGACTTATGGGGGAAACTGGAGCACCTGAAGGAAACCCATGCCAACATGGGGAGAACATGCAAACTCCGCACAGAAATGCCAACTGACCCAGCTGAGGCTCGAACCAGCTTCTTGGTGTTGCCCTATATTATATTATATTATATTATGTTATGTTATGTTATGTTATGTTATGTTATGTTATGTTATATTATATTATATTATATTATGTTATATTATATTATATTATATTATATTATATTATATTATATTATATTATATTAATTATATTATATTATATTATATTATATTATATTATATTATATTATATTATATTATATTATATTATATTATATTGCTGTATTGTGTTATTATAATGTATTACTGTAAATGCATTTCAGCCAAATCAAAACTAGATCTTCTGGTAATCGACAAGCTGTAAGTGTGTTTAAAAAACTAACACTGAATATTATTAATACAGTTCTTCAATCATGTTGTGGATCAGAGAGTACAAACATGTGGAGATAATGCTTCATTCTTCTTGCGGTTTCTCCTCCTCTGCTCGGACCAGAAAGTTTGCTGGAGATCAAATAGTGCAGAGTCCCCAGCGTCTCCCCCGTCTGCTTTTCTTCACAGAAGAAGGAGGATCACCTGTCACCTGCTCTCCATCCTCCACCGTCTCCATCAGATCCCCCGCTTCCCTTCATCCTCATCACGTCTGCTTCACTCTCGCATGCTTTCATTCTGTCAGGCTCACACTCATCTTCCTCTTCTGCTGCTTTATCTGAAATGATCTGAAGAAGCGTTTGTTAATCTGAACATTTGATCAGGAAATGTTAAATACAGCACGTCTGAGCTACGAGACAAACTGATCACATCGATTTTATGTCTGACTCGCATGGACATGAAGAAATATAGTGGAGTTTTCGATCCTAGATATTAGAAAATTTGCTCTTTAAGGCAAGACGTGAAAAAGGTAAAAAAAATTAATTAATTAAAAATAGCTTAAGGTTAAGAATTGCACAGATTGTTTTCTGACATATTTTCCTAAATGTTATGTATGTACAGTATGTAATGAGACACTTTTTTTTATTAACCCTTTATTGGCCCACGGTGTCAGGGCGACCCTAATGGATGTTTCCTTAAAACACACAAAATCACTGTTTAGGTTTGTTGGTGTCAAACTGACCCCACATTGAAAATGAACAAGAAAAGGAAAAAAAAAAAAAAAAAAAAACTTTTGAACTTATTTGTTAAAAAAAAATTTTAAGTGAAGTTTATGTCCTTATGTAATTAGTCTGTAAATGTTTGGGGCCAGAAGGAACCCAAAAAATCTAACTGTGATTTTTTTTTTTTTCTGGGATGCTCTAGGGTTAAATATATGCATTATTTACATGCATTTCTAGCACCAAAAATCTGAACATTATACATAAAGTTGAGTTCAAAAATGTAGCTTCATTTGAGTCAAATGATTTAAGGAATTTTAGTCTATAATTTAGAAAATACCAAATACTAAAACGGTAAAACGAATATACAGTTAAACTATCTATCTATCTATCTATCTATCTATCTATCTATCTATCTATCTATCTATCTATCTATCTATCTATCTATATATATATATATATATATATATATATATATATATATATATGTGTGTGTATATGTATATGTATGTATGTACACACGACTTCTATTAACACAATTTGATAAAGTCTGATAAATGAAACTATTAAAAATCGAATGAAATGAGACCATGTTTTTGCCTGCAGTGTCTCATCTTAAAAAGGTTACAGCAGATTGTTTTTAAATACTTACAGAATGCCAGGAAGATTAACAGGAGGTTGAACGGGACTAAAACCCAGAGCTAAAGTTAGCAATATGTCAGCGATAAACTGACAGTTTACATGACGGGTCAGCCAGGAGTTAATTATATTTGTTAAAACTTCAGTGTAATTTTGTCATTATAATATATGTGATTTGATGAGATGGGGTGGATAATTTACATTTGACAAGCAAACATTATCAACAGATATTTAAAAACAAATGCACTGCTCTTATTAAAATGTGTTTATTTATATATATATTTTTCATGCTTAGTAAATACTTTCTGGAGGATGACAATCAATGAACATTTTTATTATTATTGTTATTATTTAAAGAAATACAGAATACACAGTGAGAACATAGTGGTAAAATGAATACAAAACATGTTTGTCATATTAATGTCATTTCCACAGAGAGGATGGATTATGTTCATGATAAAAACAAAGTAAAGTCACAGCATAAAAATCCATTGCTATTACTAGCTTATGTTTATGGCAAATGTTATAAAATCAACTATAAACAACTACAAAATGTCATAATAAATTCTTTAATTTTAAAATTCATGCATTCCTGCATCTAAAAACATGTAATAAAGAAGACGAAGAAATGAACTTATATAATTTCATCAGCCCGGGTGTAGTTTTGTTATATATATTTTTATGTGAGACAAACCAACTTCTACCACAACATTTCCATTTCTACTGTTTGGAACTGTGGGTTTAAACCTTTATACACTACCACAGCATCTGTAACAGCAACATAAAAACATACAGCATACCAGGAATGACCCAGTTATGTTTCTCCACCTGAATGCGAGGAGCTCAACTCACTTTTCCTGCAGCTGATTTCATTGCTGACATTTAGCAGGTCTGTTGCAGAGAAAGCTAGCGATTCCAGCAGCGGTTAACCGTGCTCTTATTTTTATACATCTGCTTTTTAAAAAGTTTACAATAGATTGACAGAGAGAAGCGCGAAGAAAGACAAGAGAGAGCGAAAGGCTTCTTTGATGTTGTTTTTGCACATGGCTGCACCACCCCATTATTTGAATATCACACGGCGCACAGTTTGAGCCTGGACACTTTCTTTCACTCTCCTGATGCTTTTGTGCGAGCAATTAAAGCTCGCGCCACAAAGGGATGTGTTTGTTAATGACATCCAGCATTTAAAAAGCTGTCATTCCTTTGTCACCACTGAGAATTTCCTTCTTGTGTTGCATATGCTTTACATAAACTTAACCTAACAATGCAAATGATCTGAAGGGGAGGAGCTGTTTCTTTTTTAGTTTGGGTTATTCTGAGCTAATCACCTCCAAAAATTAGAAAGACGAACAGGTCTGCGAGGGAGAAAAACATGTCTTTTTCTAGAGACTAAAACATTGATTTCTGCACTAAAACATTAATTTCTTGACACAAATGCTAAGTTGTTTAAACCCAACATTTACCCAATATTGCTCTATTTAAAAATAGTATTCACAAAAAAAAACAGCAACAACAAACAAGCGACAGAATCATTGCTTTTTGCAATTCAAAACTCACTTCAGTTTAAAAGACAAGAAATCTACTTAATTTGTAAAAATATTTTGTTTAATCGTTTAATTTGTTTTAAACGTGCCTCTGTGTGAGCATCAAGCACTGATATGCAACCCAGGCTCATTGTGAAAACATAGCCCTATATACATTTACGTAGAGCACCAAATACGTCCCAGGAGATACTTTTTTTACATTTGTTGTTTTTGCAAATCCACCAGAGGTCGCTGTGTATGCTTTTTAAGGTCTCAAATTTCTCTCGCTAGTACCATTTGCACCTGCCCATCTTGCGTAAATCCACTTGAGGACGTTGTCAACTGACTGACTGACTGGTCGATCGACTGACCCACTCCTCTTTCATAAACCCAACCAATAGTGTCTTCAAAAGCACCGATTGACTTTTATCTTTTGGCTTTTGCTTTTGTCTTACCTGCTTTCTGGAACTAGTCTAGTTCTTCACCAGACTCAAACCCTGTTGTTGTGGTCAACTCCTCTCCACTTCTCAAGTCCGCCAGTGTTCAAGGCAACTCACAGGGTAAACTGTTAATAGCAGAAAAGCTGTCCTCATGGAGGTAAGCAGACAGCTGATAAACGTGGAAATAAATGGCGTCATATCGCCCCATAGCGTTCGTTTTAAAGACGAAATGTAGCCATACGTAGCTCTGTGATCTCCAGAAATGAGTTGCCAGTTTAAAGGTGATTATCGCTGTGGTGCATCAGTTAGAATGCATGAATCTGGTTTGGTTAACTTTAGTTGCTTTATTCCACACTGGTGATAAGAGATGTGGTTCTACAAAAATGAATAACAATAAAAAATATTAAATCAAGTTACATCTGTAATACAACATTAAAAATACACTGTAAAATCCAACAGTCAATGTTATCAAATGAAATGAGTGTAGTTAACGCTAAATTTACTGAAAGTTAAATCTACTCATTTGAAAAGAGTTTTGAAGGTAATGAGTTAATTAAATACCTCATCACTTCAGCTTAAATGGAGTATAAGTTCACAGTGGGTTTTACAGTACTCAGTTGGTTTAAGTTCTTTTCATTTATTGGCTTTTACTGTGCTCAAATTGCTTTGTTTACTCAAATGGATTAAGTTCACAGTACTCATTAGGATAAGTTTTTGAACTTAAATGGTTTGTTGCAATCAGTTTTCTCAAATGGTTTGAGTTACCTTAACCTTTTGGGTTTTACAGTGTAGTGCAATTGGATCAAATTATTACATAGAGGTAAGTAGTTAGTTGTAAATGGATAATGTATTTACACACTGACAGAAATATGTTCTAAAGTGTAAATTACTGTCAACTGGGTGTTTATGCTACAAATATAATCAAACATTCTGACTAATATAACATAAGCAGGTTGAAATTGAACAATATACACAATGCTAGTAACTTATTAATCACAGTAACAACATGTGGATCAAACTAGTGGCAGATAATCATTGCTGCGTCATCGCAGAAGGAGATCACAGAGATCACAGAACATCAATATAGTAAAGGTAGGCAGTATAAATGCTCTTCTAACTCACTCCTTTTGCCTCAGTATATATACAGTAAATAAACATTTATCTACTCACTGTTTGTTACATGCACAAATCCACCAATCAACGATAATTAGCAGCACATTCACTGCCTGTTGCTTCACTCAGACAGCATCGTTCTCTCATGTGCTTACGTGCACGTCTTAAAATGGAAAGCATATAAAATTAGCAGTCCGTTAGTGACCTCTACTGGACAGGTTTGAGTCAGTGCTCATTAATATTTATGACGCTTCCAAATATGGTCAAAACCAACTATTTCTTATTATGTCCAGTTCTTAGTGTTGGAAATGAACCTGTAAACCATTTCTACAGAAATGATGCATTTACCGAAGCGACATATCTTGTATTCATAGTTTCTTTATAATATAATACACAATTTACCAAATGGTATCAGTACATTCTATGGCACCTTTAAACAACATGTATGATCAGTGATCAATTCTGTGTTTATTTTGATAATGTGGTTGTTATATTCCAGCCTGATCTCACAAGAAAACGTAAGTATTTTACGTTTTGGCAGTTTAGTGGCTAACTCGTACGAATTTGTACGAGTTCAGTCGTAAGAAAATGTATGATTTTAAAAAGGAGGCGTGGCACCTAACCCCACCTCTAAACCCAACCGTCATTGGGGGATACGCAAATCGTACTAAAATGTACGAATTAAATTGTACGAATTTGTACGAATTAGCCACTAAATTAAAAAGTTACCAATTGCCGTGAGATTGTGTTGTATATTCCCCTGCAAAACGTACTTTAGGGTTATGCGTAGGCATTTTTGTTTGTATGTGGGTGTATTGTTTTACGTGTGTTACAGGTACTAAGGGCATTGGAGGATCCTCATTTTGAGCTGATGACATTAGCCGATGACACTGGGCCAGCAATCACTGGTTAGCGTAGCGTTTAAAAGCCGGCCCAAACTGCAGTGGTGATCTCTCTCTCTTTCTCTCTCTCCCTATCACTCTTTCTTTGACTTGTGTGGGTCTCTGTGAGAACAGTTTCTCTTGCTAGGACTAGTCTGAGAGAATGTGGTTTTGCTTGGTTGTGATAAATACTTGTGTCTTAAATCTATAGAGATTAAAATGTCAGTGTGTTTATTTGTGAACTCATCCAGTAACTAATACTTTTTGAGTAATACCTCGGAGAGGGTGTAGAAGTGAGCAAGTCATGTGATAAACATTTACAAAACTTAGTTTAATTTTTGTATGATTTCATTAGGTTCAGGAGAGTGTGCTGTTTTGTGTATGTTTTGTTTATTGGTTATAGTAGTTTGGTTGAGATGTTAAATATGTTGAAGATGTTTCCTTTCATGCTTTTCTTTTGATATTTAGTTTAGTTTGTTTAATACAGTTAGTATATAGTATTTTTTAATTGATTTATTTGATTTAAGCACCTCTAACGACCTCCTCTCCAACAGGTAAATGATCAAATATTTATTGTAAATATTTTTCTTTCACTGTACAATATTTTAACTTGTTTTCACTGGAAACATGAGCAATAAATAATCAATTGCAGTGATATTCTGTCTTCAGTTGTTTCTTTCTCCATTCACTGGTCACACGCAGACAAAATTATTTTGTTTTGTCAAACATACCCTTATTTTATAAATAACAACTAAAGAACATAACAGTGTTGACAGTTTTGATGATTGATAAATCATCTCTTGGAATAAGAACTTCTTTTTTATATCAGCATATGTTTGGTCTGAAAAGAACTTATAACTTTCAGTGCTACAGATCTATAAGTGAGAAACAGTGACATCATTTCCTACTTCTTACAGAGTTGTGAAAGATTATTACATCAGTTTAAAGGCAAATACCCAAATAGCAAAATTTCTCTGGCCCAGATCTGGCCCACACATTCAGCTTTTGCTTGGCCCATATGCTGCAGTGAATTACGGTACATGATTGGACTAAGTCTGGCTTCCATACAAGAGCCAAACACGAACAATATCTGGGCCAAATCTCAGCCAAGTTAATAACCCATAACTTGGCCCACACGGAATCTGCGCACGCAGAATTCCGCAGATTTTCCGCAGAATTCTGCAGATTTTAGCAGATTTTTACCCTATTATTAATTCTGTTTATTTACTTGAGTAAATGTGTAAATCTAAATTTATTCAATTTTTATTCAGTAATTTATTACTTTTTATTTAATATATTAAGGTTTTAGTTATAGTACTCCGCTGGATACTCCCAAAATAATTTCGCAGAAATCCGCAGATTTTTACCAAACTTTTCCGCAGAAATAGCAAAAAACGTCCGCAGATTCCGTCTGGCCCTGCCCATAACTGTGTCTGAACTGGGCCAGAGATATGGTGTGTCACGACTGCAGTGAATTTAAAAATCAGTGCTTTTTCTCAAAGCAACACAATTGGTAGAATTTTTTCTCTACTCAAAAATTATTTAAATGTATTTTAAAAGTTGATCAAGATAGGCCAAACTTATATGGCCCATGTATGCATTTTGTATAATACTTGGGCAAATACTTCATTTGGTCTGGTCCAAGTCTTATGTGCCACTTTAAAGATTGTGCCACCTCTGCCAAATCTAGGCCATGTGTGGCCTACATGCTGTATGCCAGTGCCGGACGAGTGCCTACTGTGCCAGCTTTATGCCAAATCTGGGCCAGAATTATTTGCTACCTGGGTATGTTGCAAGAGAAAGTATTGCAGGAACAGACCTACACCAACTGACAAACAATGTAATGTTGTAGGATTAGAAAAGTTATAAACAAATAATTGATTACAAAGTTATTTTATTTTAACCCAGCAGCTTAATATATCCATGTCTGACCCAAATTTGGATTGGCAGTTTTGGCACAACCAGAATTATTGGAGTATAAAGCAGCTGAAATATCTTGGCTTTATAAAATAACAGGTTATTTGGTGGAGGGTGAAAATAAAACATGTCATCCCTTTCACTGGCCACCAATTAACCACAATCAGGCTATTTATAGCCATTCTAGCCATTCACTTGTAATTACCGGCTGCACAATCAGTCCCGAGTGTTGAAGGGTATAACTTTCAATAATTAGCCCCCCAAACCCTTTCAAGACTGAAATACAAGTAGCCAACATTTACACAAAGGATCGTTTTAGTGTGACTATATGTCCATCACACTGATTTAAGAGCCATAAAATGACTAAATAATTAAATATTTCTTTATATTTTAAACATAGGGCTGTGATTATTGATTTTTAGAATGTTTTTTTTATTATTTTTATGGGGGTTTAATCTTTAGTGTATAGGACAATAGAGAGTATTGACAGGAAATTATCAAACGATACGATGTTATCACTCGATTGAATGAGCATTATTAGTGGATATCAGCTGATATGGGCCAGTAGGGGCCTTCTGCGTCTACTAGTAGGTTCAGAAGGCTGTTATCATCCATCCACAGGGTTAATCAGATGTACTAATAGAGAAGACTCTAGATACAGATCTGGTTCTACATTAAGGTGACGGTTGGGTTTAGGGTTGGGCTAGGGGTAAACGTTAATAAAATACAATTAATGGGAAATTTTATAAACAATATGGAAATTTCTCATTAACTTCCGGCCACAGCAGCATGTAATCTATAGCTGATTGACCATATGGATGGATAATAACTACTGGTAGGCTCAGAAGGCCCTTACTGGGCCATATCTATCAGTTGATAACCACTGATAATGCCCATTCAATCGAGTGATAACATATTTAAATCAGCTGAAAATTATGGGGAGCAGAGAGAAGGGAAAGGACTGGCCAATGAACTTGAGCCAGGAATCAAACTCAGGTCACTGTTAGCACCACAATGTGAAAACTTTATACTGTACATAATTTTAGTTTGTGATAAGTTAAAAAAAGTAAACGCACTGTTGTATATTTTCAATAAAGTACTGTCACAGTCTTTCAAAATGTTTTGTTTAATTCAAAGCACAACTTGCTGCATCCAAAATTAAATATATTTTTAAACCTTTTTCCATGTAAAAAGTTTTACATTTAAATAATATTTCACAACCGTGCTGTTTTTATTGTATCAGCCTTGTTGAGCAGAAGAGCCTCCTGACACAGCCCGACAGAGGACAAGGAAGAAATGAAAAAGTGTCAAAAACTGATAAGAAGAAAAAAACAGCATGAATCAACATCTAAAAGAATTAACATTGCTGTTACTTCTCTACTCTGGAGGCAACTGTGACATTCAAATGTTTTGAAAATGGTGCCATGGTTACATAGTTTCTTTTGGACAGGAAATTACATGCTTTGATTTGATTTTAATGAATTTTTTGAATGTCATGAAGTATTTAACCCACAGTGTGTAATTTGGGCATCTTCACAAAGTAGCTCAACTTGAACAGCAGCAGCATTCTAGTCTAACAGTAACTGTAACAAGCTTGCAGTTGATGCTCTAATCTAAAGGCATTATTTTACCATAACATTGTGGTGCCTGCAGTAAATTCCCTCGTAGCATTGGAAATCACAGGTTTCATTTATTCACTGTAATAATTTAAGAATCAAAAATAAAATGTCCTTTGGTTGAAATGTAGGCTTGAACGAATCGACCCAACTATTGATCCTAAGTGTGATATATATGCCATTCGAGTTCAGGCAGTGGTGGATTTAATGATTTTGGGGCCCTAAGCAATTCCAGCCAAGGGTAGCCCAGTTCCTGAAATGCACCCTTTGTAATTTTAGTCAATTTGTATCAATATATTGTTGTTTGTTATATGAATGAATGAATGAATGAATGGGTGAATGAATGAATGAATGAATGAATGAATGAATGAATGAATGAATGAATGAATTTATTAATTAATTAATTAATTTATTTATTTATTTATTTATTTATTTATTTATTTATTTATTTATTTATTTATTTATTTATATTTTTTATTTCACAGGGAGATGCACAAAAATTACATTAACCTCAAAAAGGAAAGGTGCCAGGTTGTAGCAGGATTGCTATTTTCCACCTGCAGTCCCTGGGCAGGTAAAAATTAAAACAATAATATGCAAATTAATTAAAAAGTCAGTTTAAAACATACTGGCATAATTGCATATAAACTTAAACACTGACTAATCAAAAACATCTCACTCAGTGTGTACAAATTTGATTTGAGAAAAAAACATTTCCTAATCAAGCGTGAAAACGTCTTATAATTTGTACATGTGATTGATTCTGTTGGGAGCAAATTTCATTTATTTGTGGTTTCATAAATAAAAGAAGATGGAACAAAAGAGGTCATACATCTAGGCACAGTACATTCCCCTCTTACCATGGAATGTGTAATTCGCAATGTTTTCTCTAATTTAGAATTAAGAAAAAAAGATTCAACGATGGAGAAGAAAGATTGTGAATAATTTTAAAAACAAAACTTAAGAGACTATGTTTTTTAAAATATTGTAGTGATGGTACAACCAAGGCTTTTAATCATGAATTTTAAGTGCTCTCTTGTATAATGAATCCAACGTTGTTAAAGATGATTTACATGCCTGAGACCAGCTTGTTATACAGTACAACAAATGTGAAACAATCATAGTATTTAAATACATACCGGAGGCCTCAAAAGTCAGAGAATCTTTGATATGTATACAATTTTCTTAGATTGAATCTCAGTCTGGTATCAAGTTTTTTAATATTAATTTTAAAATTAAAAGTCCAACGTGAGACCTAAATATTTATACTTATATATATATATATATATATATATATATATATATATATATATATATATATATATATATATATATATATATATATATATATACAGTATATATAGTTGAAGTCAGAAATATTAACCCCCCTGATTAATTAGCGCCCCTGTTTATTTTTTTAACCAATGTCTGTTTAATGGAGGGAAGATTGTTTCAGCACATTTCTGAGCATAATAGTTTTAAAAACTTATTTCCAATAACAGATTTATTTTATCTTTGACATGATGACAGTATATAACATTTTGCTTTATATTTTTCAAGACACTTTTATAAAGCTTAAAGTAATGTAATGTAATGTAATGTGTATTTATATAGTGCATTTATTGTGTATGGCCATACACCCAAAGCGCTTCACAGTCATGAGGGGGGGTCTCTTCACACCACCACCAGTGTGCAGCATCCACTTGGATGATGCGACGGCTGCCACAGGACAACGGTGCCAGTGCGCTCACCACACACCAGCTACAGGTGGAGTGGAGGGACAGTGATAGAGCCAGTTCGGTGGAGAGGGGATGATTGGGAGGCCATGATCATAAGGGCCGATAGAGGGACTTTGGCCAGGACACCGGGGTTACACCCCTGCTCTTTCATGAGAAGTGCCATGGGATTTTTAATGACCACAGAGAGTCAGGACCTCGGTTTAACGTCTCATCCGAAAGTGACATTTAAAGGCTTGAAAGGTTAATAAGGTTAACTATGCAGATAAGGGTAATTTGGCAAGTTGTATAACCATGGTTTGTTCTGTAGATTCTGTTTTCATTTGACTGCTGAAATGCTCCATGATGGATATTTTATTTCGTAATATTATTATTAAATAACATTACACTATTTGACTGTATGCTAAATAATATTTATTTACATTCAAATTTGATTAACTCTCACCATACAGAATATGATACACTGTAAAACCCAAAAAGTTAAGGTACCTCAAATCAATTGAGGAAACGGATTGCAACAAACTATTTAAGTTCAAAAACTAATCCTAATGAGCACTGTGAACTTAATCCATTCGAGTTAACAAAGCAATTTGAGCACAGTAAAATCCAATAAATGAGGAGAACTCAAACCAATTTCTGTAAAACCCAATAAGTTAAGGCAACTCAAATCGTTTGAGGAAACCGATTGCCACAAACCATTTTAGTTACAAAAAACAAATCTATATAAGTACTGTGAACTTACTTCATTTAAGTTAAAGTAATGAGTAGTAGTTAAAGTATTTAATTAACTAATTACCTACAATACTGGGCTCAAAACGGTTTTAAATTCTGTTTTAAATAAGTAGAACACTCATTTTATTTGATAAAGTTGACTTTTGTGTTTTACAGTTCAGAAAATGATGATATATATTTAGTTTAGGTATAATTTATACTTCTAGATTGTTATTGGAGGAACTCAGATGGGGCCCTAAGCGGCCACTTACCTTAAATCCGCCCCTGAATTTAGGCACTTTAATTTAACCCATATGTTCTGGACATGCCCAGCTCTGTCCTCATTTTAGGGTTTAGTTTTTCTCTCTCTTTTAGCCATTACTTCTAGAGATTTAGCCCCATCACCATTATTGGCCTGTGATGCCTGATAAATATACAGTACCCAGTTACTTTTTAAATTTTGTGGCCTTTCTCACTTTGCTTGCTAGGCGTGTCATTTTGTGTAAACTGGAAGAGCCCCCAGCCACCCTCGCATTTATGGTGGCTAAAAAATGTTTTATATTTTGTGAAAAGACATGATTAGATACTCCCTTCGAAAACATAACAGAACGTTTGTTAAAATTTGAAAGACCATTTCTTCTTATGTTAAAACTCTCCAGCTGGATCTAGACTGGTCACCCTTGCTATAGCTCTTGACAATATTAGTACTGTACATCAGTTTGTAATCTCTTATTACTTGAATTGTAACATTGAGATTGTTGCATTAATGTAGACATTATTTGTGTAATAAGATTTTATTTTACTTTATTATTATTATTTTTATTTTTTTATTATTTTTATTTTTATCATTTTTCTTTCATCAATTTTTTTTTCGGTTTAGTCCCTTTATTAATCAGGGGTCATCACAGCGGAATAAACCGCCAACTTATCCAGCTTATGTTTTACACAGCAGATTCCCTTTTATCTCCAACTCAGTACGGAAACCCCCATACACACTCATTCGCACACATACACTACGGACAATAAAATACAGACACCATAAAATAGTGTTCATTGCTCTACAACAAGCATATACCTGTATTGGCGGTCTTGCCAAATAGAAGCAAATTCACAGCTATGGCCTTCTGGGTAAAAAAGGTTTTCTTATTTTTGACATATTATTTTTTTAGCTTTGTTTAATTAAAACAATTAAATACAATAAAAAAATACATATAATAATTAAAATTAATAATTATATTTTTATTATTTAATATTTTTCCCGCGCCTCCCCTGACATGCTCTGGCGCCCCCCAGGGGAGGCGCGCCTCACACTTTAAAAACCCCTGCTCTACAAAATACCCCAAGAATCAGAAGGTCCTTATTGACCGTATTTGGAAGGGTCATCATTTTTTCTATTCTTATTTCTATAACGGTTGTTTGATATGTTTGTAAAATGTAAAAATGTTAAATAAATCATAAACAAACAAAAAATAAATAAAATGCCTTTTAATATTTTCCGATACAAAATACATTAAATTAAAGTCTGAATTAAAGGGATAGTTAACACAAAAAGTCATCATTTACTCACATTTACTTGTTTCAAAGCTAACTTCTTTCTTTTGTTATGCACAAAAATGATAGCTTGAAAAATGTTCCATTTGGTTTAAAAACCTGTAACCATTGACTTTTATAGCATTTCCCAGGGACATCGCTAGACCCTATTTACACATTTAGGGGGTGCCCAGAGACATTAGACCTTCCCACCACCCTCTGCACTATCGTCCATGAACCCTACACCCCATTCCCCCCACTCTTCACTTTCATCCGCAATTCCACCCCGCCCAGCCCCTAAACCACCTTCCCAAGATTTCTTTAAAATATCTTCTTTTGTGTTTGACAGAATAAAGCAGGTTTATAACCACTTGAGGGTGAACAAATAACGTGTGTATTTTCGTTTATTTTTTTAAAAATGCTCGTAATAATCACTTTACATACACGTGAAAACCCCCACAAATGTGTAGTTAAAGCTGCTGGTAGTACATATCAGGTTGCCTTTGCTGAAGGTCTAAAGTCAGAGCAGAGCAGGAGTGCGTTATCTTGGCATCTACTTGTCGCTCATGTGACTCACCCAAACAGCTAATTAGAGGCAGCCAAGCTTGCTCTGTTACCAGGCAACAGCACCAGGGGGCATTGGTGAGATTAGCGAGTTGGCGAGTGCCAGGCTCTGGATGGGCTGATCAGGCTGGAGCTCCTCAGCAGGACTGTTTCTCTGAGTCACACCTGCGCGTCTCTGCAGCTGAGCACTCCTGGGGTGAGCCAGAACAAAGTCAAACACCCCCCACACCTTCTGATGGTGTTAGCGGACGAGAACAGACGCCTCTGTGCTGGAAGTACACTGTACTGGGTAGGGAAAAAACACATTTTGGATGAACTTTTGGTCTCTGATGTAAAATTGAAAGAGGATCTAATGTATTTGGTGTGTGTGGAGCTCTCTCATTTAGAGTCAGAGATAAACGTGTCCTTATACATTGATACAACTTTGGCTGTCAATTTACATAAGTCATTATTTGAATTTGTTTTGTTATAAAAAATAATACATTGAAATAATTGTAATTTTTCAGTGCAGAGTTGAATGGTGCTGAGCAACTAATAGCCAGATGAAGCCTGAAATAGCAATTATATGCCCTTAAAATTCAAGTTATTGAGGGAAAACTGCACCGTATGAGATTTTGTATAACTTTTAGAATTGGCATGGACTTTTTCTTTTGCAATTTTCAAAAATTTGTTAAAATAAATAAATAAATAATTAAATTTTCACTGCATTTTGTGACAGGAATAACACACACGGCTTTCTGACACTACCTGCCGAGTGCATCTAAGTTTCCAGGTAATGCGGAGGTTTTTTTTTCCTCATTCGCCATGCGGTAGCAAACATTGCATGAAAAATACACGCTTAGAGCAGTTCCTCGAATCAAATATCTTGTTTGTCATTCAAGGGCATGAATGAAATTCTTAAATGAAAGAGCCAAACTGCAGTTAAAGTCCACCACTTAATAATTTGTCAAACAATTTGATTAGTGATGTCCATGTAAACACAGTCACTGTCTTTCTACCCTGTGTCTGTGGTCCTTAAAATATATTAATGATATATTTCACACACAATATTGTCTCTTTTTGTCAATTTTGCTAACAAAAATAATGGTAATGCTGTTGTGTGTTTCTGATCAACACAGCATCATTTTATTTATGAATTATGAATTATTAAATTTTATTTTTGCAAGCTCATCTTAAATTTTTGAGGGAGTTTTGTTCATTTTTACAAGCACCGCTTAGAATACAGATTTTAGGACTTTTTGATTGCATTTGCATTTTTTTTTTTTACCTGACACATTTATCACACTTATTTTAGCAGAGGGGAACCAACAGAACACTCTAATCTTTTGAACAAACTATAGTTAAACATTTCAAATAACACTATTTTAAAACATAAACTATTAAAGTTTGCTAATAAAAAATCCTTTATTTAAAAAAATCTATTAAAAATTATTTCAAATAAATAAAATATAAATAAATCTAGTTTTTACTATACTTTTGGACCAGGAAAGACCTGACTATGGAGAAATAAATAGTAATATTTTGTACCATACCAAATACAAATAGAAAGAAAATTCATTCATTTTCCTTTGGCTTAGTCTTTATTTCAGAGGTCACCACAACGGTATGAACCGACAACTACTTAAGCATATGTTTTACGCAGTGGATGCCCTTCCAGCCGCAACCCAGTATTAGGAAACACCAATACACATTCACACTCATACACTATGGCCAATTTAGTTCATCCTGTTCACCTACAGTAGCACATGTCTTTGGACTGTGGGAGAAACCGAAGCACCTGGAGGAAACCCCACATGATCATGAGGAGAACATGCAAACTCCAGACAGAAATGCCAACAGGCCCAGCAGGAACTTGAACCAGCGACCTTCATACTGTGAGGAAACAGTGCTAACCACTGAGCCACCACGCAGCCCAAGAAAGAAAATACATTTCAGGTTTAGGAGAATCAGCAAATATATTTACAAAACTATTGAATTACAGGCTGATGAGTTTGATCAGGATTTGTGCTAAATTCTGCTGAACAATGAACCTCTTTGACCATATCTGAAGATATACTGTTAATCACATATTAAAACATGAACAACCCAAAATATTCAGTTAATAGAACTATTAATAACCAACCCAGCAAAGCATTTAATTTTATTATGAGTGACAATGAATGCTGAGAATGTAGCTTGCAACATTTCTCGGCCCATATGTAGAGCTTAAGTCAGTGTAAAAATAACATCTTGTATTTGCAATTATGAGCTAGCACCTTAGATGATCTAAATTTGTTTGCATTGCAGTTATGTATGCATGAATGAATCATTTACGATAAGACCGGTTGCATATTAAAAAGAAAATAAATACTGTCGATTCTGATTTCACACATGCTTTAAATGTGACATTAATAAGGCATAAAGAACATTGAATGATACTAAATTTAAAAAGCAGAAAACTGAATGTTTCTACAATTATGGATGATTTAAACAGGTTGGATGCTTGTAAAATGAAAAACATTTCCATAGATTGAAAATATTGCACGGGGTTAATGACGGCTATCATGTCTCATATTTCCATCCGTTCCAGCATAAAGTCTGATTTGATTTGTTGTTTTCATAAGGAAGCTCAAAACAAGGTTATTTTTAAAACGCACAATAAATTAGCCTCTCTCTGTGCTAGTTATTCCCACAGCCAGAATATACATTTTATTCATTAGGACAGACTTTGAGAAAAAGGTTTTTTTTTATTTTCTTCATCAGAACAGTTCTGTGCTCCAGAACCTGTGCTACAGTCCTTTGGTGCTTTTAAGCCTTGTCGTTATTATTAATATATTAACAAAATCATTTAATTAAATTCCATCATTCTAAACATCTAAAACTGCCATGTGCTTGTTAGGACCGAGACAAATATCTGAGAGTCGTAAGCAAATAATAGCAAATGAAACACCTCACAAACAACATAGTGATGGGGTGAAGCTGAGTCTGGTGAATTCATTTTTCCCATTTATCCACAAAGATGTGAATTTCTTAGCCAGCAAATGAGAAGTGAATTTGTAGGAGCTTTAGACAGAGCACAAAATTAACTCTCCCCATGTGTTCCCAGCCAACTGGTGAGTTACTGTACCCTTTTTCATCAGCGCTGATTTGTACTTTTTTTGTATTAGTTCTAGCAATGCATGAAAAAAAAACAGTACTGTCTTAAATCTGTTGTAATTGAATGCAATAAGCGAAAGGGGAATACGCATACTAGACAGCATTTGATTGGACAAATATCTATGTGATGTAGGATGAGTCATCAATATTTTGGTCCATATTCTTAAAAGAGAAAAGTGTTTAAAAAGGTCATGAAACATTAACAAAAAGGCAAAAAACAAACTAGACTGGGCTGGCAAGCAGGGCTGGACAAGGCTGGACATGACAGGACAAGATGATTAACAACGATGAACTGACACAGGAAATCAGACAAGAGGGAGCTATAAGCAGAGACAATTAACAAACAAACTAAATAAACTAATAATGGGATAACAAGAAGGGTGGGACTAGACAATTGACAGGAGAGCGACACAAAGAGACAACACAAGCCTTGTGCTCATATAAAGCGAGACTTGAACACACAGCAAATGAGAAAACTCATTAAATGCACATTAAAGCACGTGGCCACAATGTAAACACCAAGTAATGTGACACAACACCAAAAGGAGACAGAAAGCAAGACAGGAGAACATGATAAACTAAACACTTATCATGCATTCACACATGTGATGTGCAGGTTCCAATCCCAGCACCAACTGACACCGAAACCAACTACTGAGGCACTGAGAATAGAAGAGCTCATCACTCAAACAAACACAAACACGAGAGCAAGCAAGCACGCACAAACCGAGCCTCCTCGGGAGCACACATGTGCTCTCTACAAAGAAATGAATGTGCAGCTCACTTGAGGACATGCGTTCACAACAACGACAAGAGACACAGACCAAGACAGAAAACTCGAGCTGAGCATGACATACAAGACAAGACAGAACTAGAGTCCGGACTCTGCCACCTAAACAAGAATTAACAAGACAGAAGTGGCAGAATCCTGACAGTATGATAACAATGTTAGCATTAGTGCCCTTTAACTGTAAAAGAAAACTGGTGCATCTTAATTAATTTTTTCGTCTTTGAGTTTTGAGTGTCGGTTCATCCCGATGTGGCGACCCCTGATGAATAAAGTGAATGAATCTACATCCTGTGACCATTCGGTTTTAATAAGGCAAAGGACCATAGTAACTGATGATTCATCTGTCTACAAATTATTAACCAGACATGCTTGGTCTAATAGTTCATGACAGTATGCGTTGCTTTGCTATGACGTACTCTTCAGCCTGTGACATTTTATACATCATCCCACCGATCCCTTGGATCCATTGGAGTGTGCTCGAGCCCCTGAACACCCACAGCAAAAATGCCAGATATGCATCATTACTGTATATGACCCAACCGCAGAATGAATATTTGAAGACCTGATGAATAGGTCAAGCTCAGCTCAGTGACTCGCTGAAAAAGACTGGACCGAATAAAATGTGTGAATATATAATGAGCATGTTAAAATGCTTTCCTTTTTATTTTCTCACCAGTAGATGTTTTGTGTTATTTTCTTGTGATTAAGCTCGGTGTTAGTATCTGAAGATGGGGAGCAATGTTTTGGATTTTTGACTAATTGTTGAATAAGAATGTTTTAAGTTAATATTTCTGTAGAGCTGAATTAAAAAATAAAGGTATTTGTATTTCCAGGCAATCTTAAACCTCAGTGTACTGTATATGACTATTTTCTTTCAGATGAACACAGTTGGAGTAGTTTGTGTTTCATGCTGTGTTGTAACTACGAATGGCTGACGGGAAACTGATGTTTCGACACAGTGTCGAGCTCCTGAAGCGCAAGTGTCGAAACACTGCACCCAGACATGATCCAAAACACTCAGGTCACATGACTAAGGTGATTTGAAAGACCCAGGTTCACTAAAGTGATTCAAAGCATCAGTCATTTCAGAAGAGTTTCAAGACTTTGCGAATCTGAGTTTGACTGTCAGGGTCAGAAAAAAAAACTGTATCTCATGTAGCTTAGGGGACTGTGTAAGTATACAGAGTTAATGTGCTGCAAATGGCCTGGGTTTGAACAAATACCCTGAAATTATGACTTGATGTATTTTAATAATGTTATTTTTTATGACCAAAACAAGACATATTCATTCACAAAGTGTTCATTCGGATGTTAGACCAATGTTAAAACAAAACACGTTACAAGAACAAAACATTTAAAAATATGTATCATCGATAGCTGCATCACCCTGGATTCGAACCCTGGATTATCTCTGCATGCTAGTCAAGAACTCTTAACGCTTCACTAAATCACTTGAAGCCTCAACTCTACATTGTGGGGTTTAATACCTCAATTTGCTTCCAGAGCAATACATAAAAGTCACAACGTGTTACTGCAGAAAGGGTTTTGAAACGTTTCAAAGCTTCGACACATTTACTTTAACTGTTTTATTGTTTCATGAAGCCAAGCTTTGCCCATCACTAGTTGTTAAAATACAGTTTTGACAACGGAGTTGAGAATCCAATTGCAGTGTCTTTATTTAAACAGAGGATGGTCAGGCAGGCAAGGGTCAATCACAGGAGCAAACAGCATCATAAAGGGCAATCCAAAAGAGTAGTCAAAAGCAAGCAAGAGATTGGTTTAGGCAGCTAACATCAAAATCAATCAACAAGGCTAGGGTCTGGAAACATGACATGGAAAAAAAAAAGCAAGGAAAAGGCTTTGTAATGTTTACAGATTAACAAGACTCAGCACTGTGTGTGTGCATGTGTGGAGTATATAAAGTCCATGTCTGTGTACGAGATTGCATACTTCCATACTATATAGTACGCTAAAAACAGTATGCGAGCCGAGTAGTATGTCTGAATTCATAGAATTCGAAAATCAGTGTTCAGAGATTCTGAAGTGTGCATCTAATGCACGCTGCGTTATCCCATGATGCCCCATGAGAGAATTTATGAATGAGAGTGAAACAACACAACTCACATGGGTATGTCACGTGATCATGACAAAATGGCGAATGCAGTATGTCTAAGTTCCAGTCTTACTATTCACATTCATACTGTATAGAACGTACATTTTTAACAGTCGAGTAGTACATTTAAATTCGAATGCATACCTACTGAGTAATTGGTGGTTTCGGACGCAGTCCATGTAATGTGTCCTTGAGCAGCTTCAGCTCTGCGTGTTTTCAATCAGTCGAGATCAGGAAATAGTTTGTGTGTGTGTGTGTGTGGTGCATGCTGGGAGTTTTAGTTTGTTTGGTGGAGGATTTGTATCAAGCCATCCGCAGTAGCTAGATCGCTGGTGACTGTAACGTGTAATGGTGTTAGATATTGGTCCTTTTTTTAAGCTTCCAAAATCACACATATCTGTCATCAAACTAACACAAACACCACCAACAGTTTACCCCATGTCTTATCAAGGTAATGGATTTGTTTTGTAACTAAAATATTTATAACTTTTTGATTACACTCAAATCAAAACAATTTCCGGTGGTTACCGAATGCGCAATCTCGACAACTTCTTGCCTGACCTCTGACCTCACATATGATATGTATAATTTAAGATGCATTTGTAGCGGAATTTCTAGTGTGAGTAGACGAACAAGGTTAACTAAATGCCGGTAAAGTGGAAACCGTGAAGTTAAAAGGTCAGAGGATTTCACTGTAAGAAAAGAGTTTGAGCTTTTTTGCACAACCATATTTGTTTTAACCAAAGTAAGTAATCATCATCTTCATGTTCATCATCCTAATACATTGCGTCAATATTTGTTAAAATCCAACAACAAAATACAAAAACACATCGACCTGTTTCATGAGATATTTGTTATGGGTTAGTTTAAGAAGGATTTCTGTGCTTTTGGAAGCTTCAAAGAAGAAAATCATATAGGAAAGCTTAAGGGTGAGTGAATCATGGGGTCTTTTTCATTTTTAGTAGAATGTTTAATCTTTTAATTGGCTACAAAACAAACCAATGTTGCCCAATGACTTGCCTAATTAACCTAACTTAGCTAGTTAACTTAATTATAGTAGTTAAGTCTTTACATGGCTTAATGCCTAAATAACTAGAAAAATATTATGTACTGTCATCATGGCAAAAAAAATAGATATTACAAATTAGCTATTAAAACTATCATATAAATATGTGTTGTTAAATCTCTTCATTAAACATCACTTGGGAAATATTGAGAAAAGAATTAACTAATAATTTTGTCTTCAAGTGTATTACATAAGTATGTATATAGCAGTGTGTTAATGCAGACTACAAAAAAGGCTGAGCATTTATATGTGTGTTTGTGTTTTGCAAACATGCTTCTAGCAGTTTGCAGCTCTTTTCTGGATTTATGACCCTTTTAATACAAACATTTGGGTCCACACAAAAACCTAAATGACCCCAAGATAAACCGATGAGCCAAAAACCACAAAAATCCTCATTTTGATCAGAGTTGAAGCTGTGAAGTGTTGAGATGACCTGGAGAAAGGGGCTCATCCCTGTTGCTGTCTCTCTTTCCTCTGCCCTCTTTTGCTTTTTGAGGCTAATTAAAATGAAAAGCAGATTTATGGGTGGGCTCCCTCTTGTCACTTCATGTTGGCAGCCCCACTTGTGACTTTCACCTTGAGGGATCTGTGCCTGTTAGTCACAAGTCCTCCCAGCAAATGACTCCCAACCGTTCGACAAACCACTCCAACCTGCTGCAGTGCTGTCAAGTCCTTAAAGCTGAAAAAAAAGCCATCCGACCAATCTACTCATTCCTGCCCTGCCCTTTACCCCAGCCTGATAAGACCCAAGCCCTCAACAACAAACACCGACTGAATGCAGAGATCAAGATGGAAAATAATCGAATGTTTAATATAAAGGCAGTCAAACTGCACATCAAAAGCATTATACATTTATTGTTCAGAAAGTGCACATGCCTCATTGTTACTCTAAAAAGACAAGACTTTTTTTGTCATCTCAGTTAGCTAACATAAAATTAGGTCATTTTGTTTTGATAAAGACCTGAAATGCTATTCTATAAAATCAATGAATGGTTATTATACTGTATTCTTGAGTTTGTTAGTACAACTGATACACTCTTGCACTGGAAATATCTGCACTGTCAAAACACGCTGTAAGATTTACAGTATTACTGGCAATTTTAGTAAATTTCAGTTGAACTACTGCACAGTTGTAATTGTTAATTTACAGTGCGCTTGTAAATTTTGCACTACTGTAAAAATTGCCATCAATACTGTAAAATTTAGAAGCGCGCTGTAAATTAATATTTCATCACATTGGAATTATAAGCTTCTGTCTGTGATCTAAATGATTTTGAGATATTGAGCTTCAAATATTTTGCATTCCATATAGTAAACAATATGTGTGTAACAGTTCTCTTTCATACATTAACATGACAGAGACCCTAAATCTACTCTTAATGTAAATTATTAAAATTCTCTTACATTTTCAAATTTAAAACAAACAGGGCAAATGCAGACCGAATCTTCAGATTCTAAAAAGTCATTTTCAGCTTGGAATAATAAAGTTCTATCAGGCAGATCATTAATTAAAGCATTACTTTTTTTTTAACAAATACAATCAGTCTGCTTCTTAATTTAATTAAAACAATAAAAACTGGTGTTGTAACAATATGTTGATGTTTGAGAAAGTTACATTTTTGCTTTCTATAACATTTATTTAATATTTTAAGATGAATATTTTCTTGCTCAAATTAGGCATACAAGGCTTTGTTAATTATTTTGTCCAGTGCAGTTAGTTTTTTGTAATTAATATTATTTATTGAATTATATGCTTTATATGAATTATTGAATTATATTTATCGAATTATATTCCCCATGAATTAAATTGAGTATTTGTTCTTCAAGGCTTAATATCAAATTTGAAGACTTTAAAATAAAAAGATAATAAGCAAATGAGTTGTTTAACAAAGTTTAATAAACACTGAAAGGTGTTTAAATTACTGTATACAGATTGGTGACAGACATGTAGGCTACATGGAACTCATAAAATATCTTATGTAAGGAAGAGTTCCATTCAAGAAACTCACCTCAGTGCTCAGTCCCTCTCATTATTATTATGTCTACAGTCTTTTTGTGTATTGTAAGAATTGGATAATTTTTTAATATCGATAAATTCTCAAAATCTAATGACTTGGACTCAAACTTAAGGGCAAAAAAACCTAATCGCGACATCCCTACAATAAAGCATAAAACATGAAATATAGTGATCTGCATATAAAAGTACACCCCTCACAAATCTATCTTTTAAATCCATATTTTTAATAGGAAGCTATACAATATTATATTTATTTATACATTAGATTAGTCAGTACTGAAGCCAAATTTGGAGCTTATCTAACAAAATAACTCATGATAATAGTCCAAAAACCAGTACGCCCAAAAATATATGTTATAGAAAAATATTATATACAAATTTAAACAGGGGGAAAATCAAGAAAAGCAAAAAGAAATGGAAAACTTTGGTTGAAATTTTGTCTGTTGTAATTTTTTTTTTTACTATATTTTGCTTGAACATTTGTATTATCTTTCAATGTCTAAATATTTTTGGTGAATAAAATATGATTTTAATAAATATATCTGTTTAATAAATCTTAAATATACCAAAATACATTGCCTATATTCACTGAGAAATTGATAAAACATATTTATTTTCAAAATGGGTTGTACTTAATAATGCTGAGCACTGTATATACTGTAAATTGAAGTGCTTTGGAAAGGGCTTTTGGAAGGAAAACCTGACAGAAATGGAAATAACTGAATGGAGCATACACTAACCTGTTTATTATTCAGTTAGAAGATAATATTTAAGAGTCAAAAACAGAGGCGGAACAAACTGAAAACAACAAAATCTCAAGTAGAGAACACAGCCTGTTAAAAATGTCACAAATCTGAGTTCTGACTTCACAAGTTCTAAGTTTGGTGTCATGAATTCTGATATAGTTTTACCCCCAAATATTCTTCCACATTCCACTTTCTGAAAAGTCAATGCTTATGGACACGGTGTCACCTACGGAGTTCAGTTTTTCAATCCCCCAAGACAGTTGACCAGCCTTCTCTTGCTCAGGAGGAAGTCTATGGGTGCAGGCGGTCTAGATAGATGAGACATTTCAGAGTCCTGACACGATGATTGACAGCCATAGGGAACAGATGTGAGCACACTTCTCTGTCAGTGTGGCAAAAAAAATGTGTGTGTGTAAAATCTGTAGATGTTTGCATTTGTGCATCTACCCATGTGTGTGTGTGCGTGCAGTATGACAACCTCCTGAAATGAGGTGACGATACGTGTGTTTGTGTGTGTGAAGGCATATTTTCTGCAGTATTCTTGGAGGCCTTTCCTCCCCTAAGATTTTCTTTTCACACTTTGCTGCACAACACATCTGCATCCAATGACCTGACTTAATGTCTCACTCAGGCAAATAAGATTGCAGAAGTGAAGAACAAAAGACCCATCACTCACAAAATGCGGCGCTTTTGGCTTAGAGTCATTTGACGGTGTGTAACGGCATCCTCTGAGATCATCTGAAAGTAATTGATTTTTTTTCCTCCTGCTTTTCTCTCTCTCTCTCTCTCTTCCCCCATTTCACCCATTCTCCGTTGTCTACTAATAGAATTAAATCAGGCCAAACAGGAGAAGGGTCCTGTGGAGGTGTTGTCAAGGTGCAGTCATCAGCATGCATTAGCAAGCCCTCAGGGGCTTCTGAAAGCACGCCTCATCTACCGGCCTCCTTCAAGGGATTAACAGACAGACAGCAATAACCAGGGAGATTAACACAAAGGATGGTCACAATTAGCCGTCAAACTGTAAACATCTTATAACACAAAATGCGATTAGGGGCCTTTGAGAAACATGGAAGCCTTTACATGCTTCATTAATTGTGGATGGAGCACTTCCGAAGTTGTTTGTGTTGTTTTATTATTAGTTATTGCTTTTCATTTTGTGTGCTGTGCTGTTTTTGAAATCCCCCTGTCACTGCTAAAGCTTCCAAATGTCTAGAAATGAATATGATGTGTTTGTATTGGGAGGAGTCGTAGATGGATGCTCTTTCAAAATAGTTTCAGCAAGCAAAGCAAGCAATGGTTAAAAGCGTTACACTTTATTTTAAGGTGTCCTTGTTACAGTGTATTTGTTCATTTAACTACTGGGTAGCATTAATTAATTACATGTACTTACTATATGTTTAGGGTTAGTATGAGAGTTACATATAATTATTTATTTATTTTTATTATTTTATTTACTATAGCAAGTACACAAAACAGGGTTGCAGCATACTGTAGGTTCATTCTGAAAACGTAGCCCTATTCATTTATGAAGATCGCGAAATATGTAGCCAAAAGTATGTATGGCTGCATTTTGTCTTTAAAATGAACACTACGGGGCCGTATGACGTACATGAGAGGAGCAGGCGCGAATGGCACTCGCAAGAAAAATTATGTGCTACAGAATGTTACGTTTTCAAACACATGCAGAAATTAAATGTTTTCTATCAGTGCTGCATAAGCTTGATTTGTTGCGCCCACTAGTGGAATCATTTTCATATCATTACTCACTACTTCTGAGTAGTTTTAGAATGCCTGCATCTACTCATTCTTTTAGCGGTATTTAAAACAGACACTTCTACATTACAAAAATGTAGTAATGTTAATGAAATAATGAAGTAATGGTACTTTACCTTGAGTATGATTATTCAAGTCTTGTCGCCTATCAACAACAAATAATGACTTCTAGTTGATCATTTGGTATCAAAAGTGTCTCATATGAAAGGCAAAGGCCTCTAGATTACGCTTATTTTACCAAAATTATCTCTTGATTTTTTGATTATTAAAATACAACAGTAAGGTCTGACTTTGCTTAGACAAATGTCTTATCACTTAACAGAAATAATGTACAGTATAGAATAAAAAGTCAAGGTGCAGTGGAAAAAGAATGAATATTGTGTCTGACTCCTTGGAGGACTGCATCCATACATCTCTGCAATGACTCAAATAAATTATTAATAAAGTCTTATGGAATGGCAAAGAAAGCATTCTTGCAGGACTTTCAGAGTTCATCAAGATTCTTTGGATTCATCTTCAATGCCTCCTTCTCCATGTTAACCCAGATATACTCAATAATATTCGTACCTGGTGACCAGGCTGGCCAGTCCTGTAGCACCTTGACCTTCTTTGCTTTCAGGAGCCTTGATGTGGAGGCTGAAGTATGAGAAGGGGCGCTATCCTGCTGAAGAATTTGCCCTCTCCTGTGATTTTTAATGTAATGGAAGGCACGAATATTTTAATAACGCACACCCCCATACAGAAAGTAACCTCAAACCCTGATTTTTCCTTCACCAAACCTGACTGATTTCTGTGAGAATCTTGGGTCCATGCGGGTTCCAATAGGTCCTCTGGTGTAATTGTGATGATTGAGATGCAGTTCAACAAATGATTTATCTAAAAAATATACCTTCTTCTAAATGACAACTGGGATTGACAACAAGACTTTTGTCAGGTAGTGTATGTTCAAATTGAATTTATTACTACATACACTCATACTATACAAAACATTATTTTTTAGACGTTGTAAAGTAAAAACTCACAAAAAAGTCAAAATTATATTAATACATTTCTTGGCGATTTCCAAGAATTTCCCATGTGCTTGTGAGTGATATCACCATATACTGCACATACAATCTGTTTTATGGATTCATACAAACAGACATGGCTTTGTATTTACACTGTTAACCCACAATATTGTCAAATTTGTTGTATATTTTTCACCAATTAAAATACAATACAACAAAACCTGAAGAAACTATTATTTTATTTTTGTTTATTTCTTATTTGTGTCGGGTTCAAAGAGCAAGCTTCTGAAAACGACACTTTTATCTCCTCTGTGTTATTTCATCAAAGGCTTATTCATCATCACCTAAGGTGATTAAAATATTTGGTTTTCTTGGAATCAATAACTGTGATCACTAAATCTTCTCATCAGATATGAAATGTGTGAGAAAGCTGTAGGATTTGTTATTCAAAGAGAAACCTCAAAGGGTTCCACCACTCATGTCTGTGTTCATCCTTCTCATTATGTTGCACACATTTCCATCGCAGTACTTTAAAGATGTTTTGGCCTTTCCATTTTTTTAAACCTGCGATGAAAGGAATATAAATAAAAACAAAATTAATCTGTTTCTGTTTGGAAACTAAAAGAGCAAATATTTGATTTCTGGCAAGAGAGATAAAGAGAAAAGTAAACCTGATTAGAAATTCATCTGAGAAATATATTTATTTATTTATTTAATTTACTTAGAAGCTGTAATCTAACTTGAACTGATCATAATTCAGTCTGGTCCTTTTTTATCTACTCCTTAACCTCATTTTAAAAACAACTTGTCAACATTTATACAGTATCTGCCATGGTTTTCAAATACATCATGGCATATTGTACGCCTAATTTTTAAATTCACAATAAACCGATATCTGCAAATATGTGATACTTCAAATTCAATTATGAGAAGAATATCTATAAGCACTTTGTGATATGCTAATAATTAAAATAAAACATTTTACCAATATGCTAAGATATACCAATTATTAATATAAAGTAAGACATAAAGTATGCCGTTTTGTTAAACAGCAAATATTTTGGCAAATAAAAAAAGTGCATTTATACTGAAAATGTAGGGCCCTATCATACACCAGGCGCAATGTGGCGCAAGGCACGGCGCAATACTCTTTTGCTACTTTTAGCTCGGCGCAAGGGTCATTTTGAGGTGATGCGCCACGCTGTTTAAATAGCAAATGCATTTGCGCTCAAATGTGCGCCCATAGGCGTTCTGGTCTAAAAAAGCAGGCGTGTTTTGGCGCGTTGCTATTTTGAGAAACTGTAAAAAGTCTGATCTTTAGACCAGAACAAAGTCGGTCTATTGTCTGGCGCAAAGTGCGCCTGGCTTACACACTACAAACAAGGTGCAGAGCAATACGCAAATATCTTTACATATGAAAAATATATAATATCTTAAGGATATATATATGTATGTATGTATATATATATATATATATATATATATATATATATATATATATATATATATATATATATATATATATAATAAGGATATACAGGATATAAATATAAATGATTCAAATATTACAAAACATAAATAAATTTCTAGGCTATATGAAGATTTAAAAAACCACTGCCTTACTTTCTTCATCTCGGGAGGCTTTTTCAGTTCATTCAATTTGCTTTTGTATAATGTTATTATTATTAACAGTATTATTTATTATATCCATATTTATATTTGTTTTATTAAAAACAAGCTTAGATTTGTCCACCTTTAAAATTTTAGACCATATGGGGCATGGCAGGTGTATTTGTAAATAACTCAGTATTTTGACAACACTTGGTTATTATTGTTCATTTATTCGTTTGCTAGAAATTAAAACTGAATTAAGAAATAGTTTTGAAACAAATCTTTGCGCTTAACAAACGAAATTAATTATTTATAGGCTAACTGATGTCTGTGGGTAAAGGTTTCCCTATCCATGAGAGCAAAAGCGAAAGTGAACTTACTTTACGTCAAAATGTGCTTATGGCACGACGCAGCTGGCTCTTAAAGTGAATGAGAGATGAGGCTCTAATTGGTTTATTCTCAAAACACACCTATAACTCATTAAGAAAATAAACTCAACCCTTTTAGACCATGCACCATGGCGAAAAAAGCCAAGTGGTGCTCGCTGCAGAGCCATTTGAGGAGAGCTGAGCTCCAGCGAGGGGGAGCTTAAGCTTGAGCTCCACCTTTTTTGCACTTCTTCTACTAGTGATGTCACTGGGGGTAGGGTTAGGGGTGGGGTTGGTGTACGCATTAAAACAGCTTACAGGAGGAGGAGCGACAGCTCATGCTCCCCCTCACTGGAGCTCAGCTCTCCTCAAATGGCTCTGCAGCGAGCACCCTCTCAAAAAAGCGGATATTCCCGTCCTTAAAGTAGCAAAAATGCGTTCTGACACGCCCTGAAAGCTTTGCGCCGTGCGTTTTGCGCTCTGTGCATGGACCGTCAAAATAGAGCCCGTAATGTGTCACCCAAATTTACTTTCATAAATCTGTTTTACACATTATCAGGACCTTCAAGACAAAAATGTGAGGGAAGCACTTTACAATAAGGTTGTATTAGTTCATTTTAGTTAATGCATTTACATGAACAAACAATGATCAGTGCATTTACTACAGCATTTGTTCATGTTAGGTAACATTGGTTAATGAAAAAAAGCTGTTTGTTGATAGTTTGTTAACTGATTACACAATTGGTTTGTAGGTGCATTAACTAATGTTAACAAGCTTAAATTAGGATGATAATAATGCATTAGTAAATGTTGAACTATGATTAGTAAATGCTGCACAAGTATTATTCATTATTAGTTCATGTTAGCACATTACATTAACATTATTTATTAGTTATTTACATCAACCAATGAAACCTTATTGTAAAGTGTGACCAATGTGAGCAATATTTAAATCCAGTGGTGCTTAAAAAAGTATATAAATTATTTGTTAACACCTTTCATTTTGTTGGCAAGGGTTCAAAATGTAACTTTTTCCTGTATTCTGTCTTTAAACATTGCAAGCCAAAAGAATCTGTCATTATAATTATTTGGGCATGAAAATCAGCTTGTTTTCCATGTATATATTGTAAACGTTTATGTATGTGTGTGTGTGTGTGTGTGTGTGTGAGAGAGAGAAAGTGGTAGGTTTTTTATGTGACTGCACACTAATCAATATTGGATCCAAATAAATGTTGTTTCGGATTACTGGCATATGCAAAAGTCTAATAATCTCAAAATAAATTCAGCTTAGCCTTTATAAAAAATAATAGATTTCTTTTGATTTTATTTGTTTTTAGTTTGTTATAGAATTATATATTATATTTTTATTCATTTTCTTTTCAGCTTAGTCCCTTTGTTCATCATGGGTCACCACAACCACCAACTTATCCAGCATATGTTTTACACAGCGGATGCTCTTCCAGCTGCAACCCATCACTGGGAAACACCCATACACTCCCATTCAAACACATACTACAATTTAGCTTACCCAAATCACCTATATCACATGTCTTTGGGAAAGTGCAGCACCCGGAGGAAACCCATGTGGATGCGGAGAGAACATGCAAACTCCACACAGAAATGCCAGCTGACCCAGCCAGGGCTTGAACCAGCGACCTTCTTATTGTGAGGCAACAGGGCTACCCATGTCGCCTATATTTTACTTTTTTGTATATATTTTTTTATTAGATAAAAACTATGGTTTCTATGCTACCTCTCAACTGACCTGTTTGTGTATGGTTGGACGGATCCAATTCGCTGCATGTAACATTGACAAATAAAGGCTCATCATCATCATCATCATCATGGGATATCCAGGTTCATTCTGAAAACTTACTGCTATATATATTTCTGCAGAGTGCCAAATATGGCACTGTGTATGCTTTTTTAGATCTCAAATTTGTCTTGCAGGTGCCATTGCCGCCTGCTTTTCTCATGTAAATCCACCAGAGGCCACTGTCTACTGAATGCCTGACAATCAACTGACCCACCCACCTCCTTTCCTAATCCCAACCAATAATGTTTTCAAAACCACAGATTGACCTGCCAACCCCCTTCCCTAAAACCAACTGATAGTTTTAAACAAGCAATTCTGCACTCTCAGAAAAAAAGGTACAATGAGGGTACAATTTTGTTCCTAGAGGGAACAAAATATAAAATTGTACCTTTAAAGGTCCCATATTGGTCCTTAGGGTACAATTTTGTACCCAAATGGGCTATAAAGGTACAAATGTCCAGATTTAGGTTTGAAAGGTACATTTTTGTACCTTTTATAGCACATTTGGATACAAAATTGTACCGTAAAGGACCAATTTGGCACCTTTAAAGGTACAATTATATATTTTCTTTCCCTATAGGAACAAAATTGTACCCTCAGCTCATGATAAGATCAAGACACTATATAACACTAATTTAAATGTATTAATACTAAACATTAATACTAAAATACATAATTTAAAAATATAATAAATAAATAAATTGATTGAATTAAATATTTTAATAATTAATTTTTTTTTCATGTATTTAAATTACATTTTTTCTCAAAAATGTTAGTAATTTAATTTATAAATGAATGTAATTTTAATCATTAAAAACGTAAATACTGGTCTTTGCTTACTGTTTAAGACCCTTTAGTTTATGGGATGTAGAATAAGAACCATGCAGAGTGACAGCATCTTCATACAGGTGGTGATGTTGCTGTCTCTTTAAGAATTTGGCTTGTTGAGACGTTATAGTAGTGTTTGTTACTGAGGCGGTCCGTCGAGTATGCTGGCTGTTTACACAGAACTTCGCTCGCTTTTCAAAGAAAAGTCTATTTTAGAGTCCACACTTTTCAGGTAAGAATGTATTAAAGGTATATTTTCAGTCTCATTTTTACATGTGAAGCCGTGTTCAGTTGATTTTCTCTGACTCTCGGGTCTCGGCTTTCCCCCGCTTTAAGTGCTCCGGGCTGGCCTGCAGGATGGAGTTTGCTAAGATGTCTGCAGCTTATTAAAGAAGTTAATACAATGTGATATCGAAGACACCGAGGGACATAACGTTATAGACGGTGAGTACTATATGCTGTTAGTTTTCTCGGTGTAAAAGTTCCCTTTGTCGCCTACGTTACGTATTCGCGCCTTATATCTTACGTTACTGCTTTATTAATAAGTGTTGCCACGGCGGAATATAATCGCAACCCAATTAGCAAAATACACTCGGGCCAGCTGCGGCAGCAGAAGCGAGCCGACGCTGCCGTATCCGTGCACCGGAATCGGGCCGTGACCCGTGAGTAATGTGCGGTGTGGCCCGGAGCTCGCGCGACTAAAGTCTTCATATACCTTGATATAAAACTTTTTGTTATTAATACTGGAAATTTGTAATTATCGATAATGTTTTATATTTTGAGGCCATTTTTCTAGCCACGGTTGACAGCTGAAATGTAATTTTTAGACGGTTATATAAGGTACACCGCCATTTTGTGAAGAAAAATCACAATTTTGTCACTGACAAAGTGACTGATTATGTAAACGTGGCTAGTTACAAACGTGGCGTGTGTATGCTTGTACATATCTTCGTTTCAGTGTCTAAGTTACATTAATGTTGAGGAGTGTCCACAAACTTTCATGTCCAGAATTGTTGGTGCTTTACTATTGTTTAACGTTATACTTATGTTAATGTAGAATTATTAACATACCATGTTGTATAAATCGACGTTTTAAGTTATACTTTGTTCTTTAATTTAATAATTTGTCTCATCTGTTCTGAAACTGGTACCTTGAGCTATTTTACCTATTTTATTAATATCTCAAAATAAGTAAATAGTTATTGCTTTATCTTATTGCTTTCCAGAAGTTTTTGAAGTTTCCAATTGTCTTTCAGAACAAGATAGAACAACAGAATGCAGCCTAACAGCATCAGACCAATGAAGGCATGTCATATGAAAGCATGGCTCAGTTACAAGATGTAAGTATGTCACATTATCTATACCATGGTTTTAATGGCTTACATACTATTTTAAATTTGTAGGTTTTTACTTACAAACAACAATAAATGTACACTCACGTGTTTAAAATTATTTTCTAGGTATTCATTGAAAGATGAGAGATCAACTGAAGAATGCTATGGACCTGACTCTAAGGTACTCTTTCTAAACTTTCTCCACTTGATTAATATTATTAAATTCTAGCTTTGGATGGATTCATTCATATTTGTTTGTATGCCACATCTTATGTTCCAGGAATTGATTTTACAGCAGCACTTCTCATGTTGCCAGCCTTGTTAAGCGAGACACTTCAACATTTCGTTGTGCTCCGGTGCGTATGTTGTTTTCTGTTTAGTATATGCTGTGATAAATGCATTTTATAATTCTTGATATTCTTTATATTAGGATGACGCAGTGGGTAGTGCTGTCACCTTACAGCAAGAAGGTCGCTGGTTCGAGCCTTGGCTGGGTCAGTTGGCATTTGTGTGAGGAGTTTGCATATTCTTCCAGTGTTCGTGAAGGTTTCCTCCAAGTGTTCCGGTTTCCCCACAAGTATAAAGACATGCACTATAGCTGAATTTGGTAAGTTTATTTGTCTGTAGTGTATAAATGTGTGGTGAATAAGTGTGTCTGGATGTTTCGTAATACTGGGTTGCAGCTAGAAGGGCATCTGCTGCATAAAACATATGCTGGATAAGTTGGTGGTTCATTCCACTGTGGCAACCCCAGATTAATAAAGGGACTAAGCCGAAAAGAAATTGAATGAATGAATGAAATTTATATTAGTCTTTTAATCTGTGATACTTTTTTTTTAATCAGTGAATATTAATTATTTTACTTTCTATGCATGTGGATTTTCTCTTCATCAGTGATAGAGTGACTGATATTAATGTCATTATTGCTTTGTCATTTACAGTGAATCATCTTCACCACATCCAACAGTTCAAGGACAGGAGGAGGCCACCGACTGGACAACTGTGTTAACAAGACGAGTCATGGCAGTCTTCAGAGTTGATGAGATTGCGATTGGCCGGGCTAATGATGTGGATGAATATACATTTTTGACATATCCATCTTATTAGAAGAACACCCTGATGTTTCTGTAGTGGAATGTTTTGAATAAACGGTGGACAGCAACAAGCCTCGATCTACTCCAGTTACCAGAGTGATAAACCTTGTTTTTTGTTTCTCTACATGCTCTTGGGATAATCACAATCATCAAGTTAATCCAGCACACTGCTATCATTCATGCATAAAGCAAAATTTTAAATAACTTGTGGTCCTAATGACTATCAAAGAACATTTTCCAGATATGAGTGCTTTACATGTCATGTTTATCAAAAGCATAAACACATATTGTGTTACAACAAATTACAACTCCACTTGAGGATGAGGAGTAATCTACTGATGTATTTGATTTTCTGCACTGTTGAAGCAATTTATAGAGAAAGTTTGCCTTCATTCTGAAGTTCAGAGAAAATGTTGATGACAAATTATTTTTATGACCGAGTATTCTGACTAAAGACAAATACTTTGGACTTTATAAAGTGCAGTACTTGATGTAGCCTGTGTAATGTGTTTATAAATCTTAAACAGTATTCTTGTGGTCTTTGTATTAAGTGTAGATTATTTAGTTTTTATTTGTTATCTAAATTGTTCTTTTTACTGTTTTACATGTCTGCTTTATACTTGCTGTGTAATTTTATTTCTTAACACATTCAGTTGTGAGTTGTAATGAAATATTTCTACATTAGTAAATAAAAATGGACATCTGTGAACCAGAATTTTTTATTTATTTATTTGTGCATGCAGTCACCAAAGGGTCAAAATGCCTGGGTCAGTACCCTGAAAATACTATATAATATAAAAAGGTACATTTTTGTACCTTCAGTGTCTAGGGTACAAAATTGTCCCTTAAAGGGTACAAATGTAGAAGGTACAATTCTGTACCTTTAAATAGAGGTACAAATTTGTACCCTTAAGGGTACCACCCCAGTGACGGGCCATTTGTACCCTAAAAGGTACAATTTTGTACCTTTTTTTCTGAGAGTGTGAAAAAGAAGAGTCCTCATCTGATTGTTACTACGTTTTCAGATTTTTTCACATTCTCACACTGTTATTTATGTTTAATTTATTTTTCGGCTTTTCTTTTTGTCTTACCTGCTTTCTGTCCATTCTTTGACGGACTTGAATTTTGTCATCGTGGTCAACTTCGCTCTGTGTCTCAAGTCTGCTGACCGATGCGGAGAGCCACTGGACAAACTGGTAACAGTGGAAAAGCTGTTAATATGGAGGTAAGCACTCAGCTGGTAAGTGCGAAATAAAATGGCATCATACCGCGCCATAGCATTTATTTTAAAGACAAAATGCAACCATGCATCCCTCTGGCTACATAATTTGTGATCTCCAGAAATGTATATAGGGGTACGTTTTCAGAATGATCCTATGCAGATTTTTTTTTTTTTTAGGCTTTTTATATTATTTATTATATTTTATTTTATTGTACATTTTTTAATTATTTTATTATATAAAACAATTATGGTTTAAGCAATACTTAAAAAGGATAGTAAAAAAATGTCAAATATTTTTAATGATGCAATAATTACTTCCAATATGTTCGTTTTGTTTCAAATATGTTCCAAATCCAGTCTTGCACAGACATTCAGTCATACAAAATCAACTTTCCTGCAGGCTGTAAGATGTTGAAAAACTGTTCTCAACCCCCAAAAATGTGAGCCTACTTTTATATTCCCTGTTGTAGGTGTGAAAGAAAGAAACAGAAAAGACATGTGTGCTATGCTAAGTCAGGATTGTGGCAGAGGTAAAAAATACAAGTTCTTTCATCTGACCGTTTTGAAAGAGCAGATAAAAGAACTCAATAAAAATCTCCTTGAATCTATCCCTCTCCAGCAGAATCGCATTCCTGACAGATGTGTTAGCTCTTGTTATTCATCCCCTTCTTGTTTCACTCCATTCATCCCCCTTTACAGGAGCAGAGCTACATGGCATGCGCCGGTTATTTTCAGACGTTAATATATGCATTTTAAAGACTTTGCCTTCATTTGAAGAACGCAACGGTTACCCACACCGAGATATCAGAGAAGCGTTTGAAGTGAGTGCTCTCCTGCCCGCCTTTGTGTTCTGGGTTTGTAATATGAATGAATAATGTATCAGGGATTAGAAATTCATAATGCTCTTGTTTTCACCTTCCATGAAGCCTGGCCTCCTCTCACATATCCCCGCGCTGGCCTGTGAGTAAAATCTCATTATGGCAGATTCCCTGAGGTGGGAAGGGCCAAGCCTCTGGAAACGGGCCGGACGGCACCGAGAGACTGTACGGATGATGGAAGCTGGAGGAGAAGAAAAGTTTTAATCACCTTTCACCAAAGCCACTCCGCCAGGGATGGCAGGTTGGTGTTTCGTGTCGGGAAATTAAAAGTACTAAAAACAAACAAGCAGAGTTTGCTCCTCTCGTCTGGTGCCTGTGGTGATTAATGCTTCTACGGGGGGAAAAATTCAATTCGGCAAAGCAAAAAAACGATGACATATATGTAGGGCTTTTCAAACTTGAAGAAGTAGAGATGGACCGAGCTTTTCGTGGATCGCTTTCCACATAAGCAGACATTTGTTATATTTATTCAGCTTGTTAATTTCAGTAATATAATTGAAAAAATGTGTAAAGGTTTAGATGACTGAGGAACAATACAATTTATAAAGTAATATGTTCTGTCTTTTCAAGAGTTCACACTTAGCTGATGATTGATTATAAAGCTTGTTTGGCATACTGTCCTGGGAGCAAGCCCCGAGCTCATAAGATCCTCGAGCCCATGGCTCCCTACCGTTTGCAAGGCGAGAGGGGAGTTTGGGCTCAGGTAGATCTCGAAACTCCCCTGCTGTAGTAGTTAATGAACAGATAGTGATTGCTCTTAAGAGATAACTACTTGGAGCATGTCTATGGTGCCGATTTAGATTAGTCAATTAACTTAAGTTGCATGTTTTTGGTCGGTGGGAGGAACCCAGCGGAAAACCATGTGAGGATGGGGAGAATGTCTAATCTCTGCACAGAAATGTCAGCTGGCTTGGTAAGGACTAGAACCTGAGATGTTCTTGCTGTGAAGCAACAGTGCTAACCACTGGGCCACCCTGTCACCCATCTTTTAAAGGAGGAGGAGTAGGGGATTCTTCAAAAGGAAGATGGCTGTCATATGGAACTTAGGGTATTTATAGTGGCTTAGGAATCGTCTTGAATAAAAATTGAATAATGCGGGGCCGCCTGCAAGCAATCATAAGCATGTGAGTCTCTCGAAATTAGTCCATAAATAAACTTAACTTAGTGGATCTACTGAAAGAGAGACCTGCTGTAGCTTTATTTACAAACAAGTGATTGTAATTTGATTTTGATTGTAAATCTTAAATCGTATTTAATCTATCGTTTTTATTTTGTGTTAAATTGTAAACTCCTACACTCTCAAATTAATTCAGCATTAATTCAGAGATCTGTAACAAATTTCTGCACAGAAATATTTAAAAAAACAATTCATTTATATTAACAACTGATTCTTCGTATTCGTATTACCGTTTCACCAACACGATTTTGTGGCAATTCATAACTTTTTGATTCAGTGGATATTTTGCATGAATTTGTATGATCTGATTTGTACAGTTTAGTACAATTTGCTTATCCCCCAATAATAGTTGGGTTTAGGAGTGGGGTTGGATGCCACGCCTCCTTTTTAAAACAACAAATTTGTATGAGTTAGCCACTAATCTGGCAAAATCTAAATTAGTTCAATTTTCTCATGGGATCAGGCTGGTTTCACATTGCACAATCCAAAAACAATCCAAAAAAGTTAGTATCCTTATTTACAACATAGGCTCATACTGAAAACGTACATTTCTAGAGATCACAAACTATGTAGCCAGAAGTATATGACTGTATTTAAAACTAGCGATACGGGGTGGTGTGGCGCAGTTCCATTTTGCGCTTACCACTTGACACTTACCTCTATGTGGACGTTATTTTGATGTCCAATAACAACGTCAGATTTATTTGTGTAGCGCTTTTACATTGTAGATTGTGTAAAAGCAGCTTCACATAAAAGGTCATAGTAAATTGGAGCAGTGTAGTTCAGTTTTTTAGTGTTTAAGTTCAGTTCAGTTTAGCTCAGTTCAGTGTGGTTTAAAAATCACTACTGAGAGTCCAAACACTGAAGAGCAAATCCATAGATGCGTTTTTCTACCGATCCCAAAACCATGCAAGCTAGAGTGTGTTGGAAAGTGACCAAAATCTAACGCATGGATCCATTAATAATGGCAACCAAAATCCAACATCTTATAAACATCATAGTGGTAACATCCACACATAGTCAAGCTGTAACATCATTGGACGTTGATATTAGGTTGTGTTTAGGTTGCGTTGGAATGTGACCAAAATCCAACATCTGTCCAATGTTGCACTCTGATGTTGGATTCCGACGTCATCCTGATTTTAACTTCAACCCAAAATGCTAAATCCTCACAATGTTGGAGTCAAACGTCAATCTGACGTCATGTTGACATCCTGTGCCTGTTGGGTTTCTATCATTTACTGGCCGGAAATAACTGTAGAGGAGTGTGTTTTCTCATTTGACAGATGTTTTACTTTACAGCTGTTCCAGTAAACTATACTAACACTACAGGGATTAGAAGTTTTTACTTTAATAGGTGAGACAGACAAATATGGTTTAAAGCACAGCATGCAACACTGGGAGAAAAGTGTGCATGATTTAATTGGAGATAAAAACAGAAGAGCAGCACGCTACTGTCTGCTGTCTTTTTCATAATAATACAGCGCAAAAGAAAACAATCAGGAGGAATTAAAAAACAGCAAGTGGAACGAAGAGATTTTGTCACTGATATTCTTATGATACCAATGTCACATTAAAATGCCAAGCGTTACATTATTTTCTTCCTGTAGATAGATAAAACAGCTTGATAGAGGACACACTGTCGGATAAGGATTATTTGTAGCATATCCTTGTTATCTCAAATGATTTGTTATTATTTGTTAGTCGGTTTGAGCGGATGCGCCCTAATCCAAAAGTGCCACCAATTCTGTAATTTCAAACAGTGGGCAATTTTTTTGTGAGCAAGATCTAGTCACAATAGAAATACAATTTTGTCTGAGGGCAAAAAAACGTCTCAGAACAGATTTTGTGTCCTTTTGTGTCCTCATCATTCAAATTGGCCATGAAAATTTGTCTGACAGAAAAGCTGCTTGGTTTAAAATTGACTTCTATGTGAACATTTCTTTATACATCTTAACGCTATTGAAAGTGGACAATGGGCTTTTTTGTCAATGAAATAGCAACTATACCTGCCTTCATATTCCTCTATTAAAACTTTTTTGTTTTAATAACCCCACTTTTGAAACTGCAAATGTGAAAAGTTCCCCTATAACATGGACTAAAAATGGATTTACGAATGATGATAATCCATGGTTTACCGCTGTGTGAAAAGCCCTTGTGTGAGCCCTTGTGCTGTGAACATGTAAGTGTGCTAACAACGAGCTGCACTAACAACTTAGTGATCGGTTTACAAACCAAGAAGAAACCCATGGGCAGGGCTTACAAAGCATTTTCACACGTAAAAATGGAAAACATGTCTCACAACATCTACAAAGCATTTCGCCGTAATGAAGAATGTCCACTGGGCTTTTCTTTCAGGATTGTTCATATGGTATGCTGATTAGAGGTGGAAGAGAAAGCCCTGTAGCAAGTAGTCTCTGAGATCATCATTATACAAATTATAACTTTAAAATAACTTAAAAAAATGTGTAACTTGCCGAGCCCTAAATATAGTCCTAAACATATTCTGAAGTGTGTGTGTGTGTGTGTGTGTGTGTGTGTGTGTGTGTGTGTGTGTGTGTGTGTGTGTGTGTGTTCAAACACTAAAGCCATGCAGAGTGAGGCACACTACAGGAGTCTAACGCTGTTTTATCCCACATTTATCTGCCTAACACTCTGAAAATAAAATCTTGAGTTGTGGGACTTTGCCTGGGTTCAATGTTCAACTCTAGTGATTTTCTGCTGATGTGAGATGTTTACATACTAGATCTTGAAACACACTCCTGTATGAGTCTGTTGGACACAAAGACAGAGGAGATGCCCATCTAATGTGACAAAATGTACCAAGTCACTATACTGACAAATAAAAACACTGGAAAGAAATTAGTTTTGATTGTAGAAAGTTGTCATAACCGCACATAGCAGATGTAACCATTAACGAATGATCTGCTATATGGCAGGATATATGAAAAGCTGGCATGTAAATCTCAATAATATCTCAACCCAGGCTCATTGAAAACATGTGCCCAGGACTACATTTTTGAGAACCAACAAATATGTTCCCTGGACTATGTTTTCTTGCCGTTTTTTTATTTATTTTTTTTTTTATTTCACCAATCACCTAGAAGGTGGTGTGTACATTTTTGACAATCACAAAAATGTTGCTGGGGCATTTCATGCCATTAGACATGCCATTTCATGTAAATCCACCATGTATGGTGTATGAGGCCGATGTATGCAAAACGTTCATCTTGAGCATCGTTGTGCACACTATATCAGCTTGATATTCACTGACCCATCCGCCCCCTTCACTAAACCCAACCAATTGTTTTCAAAAGCAAATTAGAAGAGAAAAGTTGATCACATGCTGCTTTTATTGGGTTTGGTTTTTCCTGATTTCTGGAACCATCCTTCACCAGACTCGAACCTCTGTCCACTTTACCTTCTGATGCCATGTGCAAACCAATCATGCTCGAAAAAATGTCCTTATGGAAATGAGAAGTCAGCAGTAACGCCCCATAGGGGTTTGTTTTACATATAAAATGCAGCGATATGTACCCAACCCAGGCTCATTCTGATTAGGTACCTTAATATATATATTTCTGGAAATCACAAAATACGTACCAGGAGCTACGTTTTTTGCTGTTTTTGTTTTCGTGAATCCAAAAAAGGCCGTAGCGTATACTTTTTCAGATCTCATATTTCGCTCACGAGTGCCATTCGCACATGCTGCACATACGAAAATCCACCAGAGGCCAGTGTTGACTGACTAACAAACATACTGACTGACCAACCGACCAATACACCCACCCTCCCCCATCCTAAACCCAACCAATAGTGTTTTAAAAATCACAGACCTGCCCACCCACTACACTAAACCGCAGTGTTTTAAAAAGCAAAGGTTTTCAGATTTTACCACATTCTCACCCTTTTATTTACTTGTTAATTTTATTTTTTGGCTTCTGTTTTTGTCTTACCCACTTTCTGGAACCATTCTTCACCAAACTCAAACCCTATTGTGGGGGTCAACTCTACTCTTTGTCTTTAGTCCGCCAATGTACATGAAGAGCAACCTTACAAACTGGTAACAATGGAAAAGCCTTCCATACGGAGGTAAGCGTTCAGCTGGTAAGCGAGAAAAGCAAAGACGTCATACCGCCCTGTAGCATTTGTTTTAAAGACAAAATGCAGCCATATGTACTTCTGGCTACATAATTCACATTCTCCAGAAATGTAAATTGGGCTACGTTTTTAGAATGAGCCAATGTTGTATGTACCAACAAGCTCATATTTTTTAGATCTCAATAATGTACATCCAGGGCAAATTTTTTCCAATGTGCCTGTGTCGCAATACCTTGATTTTTGGAACTTCTTTTTGGTGCATATGGAATAAAATTGCCTCCTTTTAAAACATTTTATACAATCATTTTTATTGACTAATGCAGTATCATTTTCAACATTTTATAATAAACGTATTACAGTAAAACATAAGCAATCTCATTTACGATGCAAGTTCAATACTGAATACACCTAGTCAAGCTTACTTTGATTTCCTCGCAGATTTCTTGTGCATCTGTCAAGTGATAGTATACATTTTAAAGTCTGATTCATTTACGATATTTAATTAAATCATTTAACTTTAGTTGGCTTTGTTGAAGCTTAGCAATAAAACAAAGAAACAAAGAAATCTGTTAAATTCAAAATGACGATCACTGTCAAAGGCATTCACCCCAACCACTTCCCCATCATTTTCAGAAGGCATGACGGGCCAAATCAAAGATTACCATGAACCAACTTTTGTTCGCGGGTCCTACTTTGGTGTCTCTGTTCTAGAGAAAATAAATGTAGGAAACATTTATTTCTACAGGTATTAGTTTGGCTGTAGAAACTTTGATCCATTTTTTCAGGATTCATTAAACATTCATTAATTTTCTTGTTGGCTTAATCCCTTTATTTATCCGGGGTCACCACAGCGGAATGAACCGCCAACTTATCCAGCGCATTTTTAAGCAGCAGATGCCCTTCCCGGAGGAAACCCACGTGAATGCAGGGAGAACATGCAAACTCCACACAGAAATGCCAACTGAGCCAAGGATCGAACCAGCGACCCAGCGACCTTCTTGCTCTGAGGCGACAGCACTACCCACTGCGCCACTGCGTCGCCCATAAGATTCCAATAGGTATGTTTTCTGCATTCGTATGTTTTTGTTGTTGTTTCTGTTGTTGTTTTTGCTGTTGTTTTGCCAGCACCATCAACAAGGGATTATTGTGCCAAGCAAAAATTCAAAGTAAGCTTTCTTAACCACACATTTTGGTCATCTTTTGCATTTTAACTACACTGGTTTGGGAATAAGAAAAGGAAACATTTCTCTTCAGGAATACCTCTGTCTCTTCTGCACGAGCGTGCAGGGTAGAGTTAATGCTTTCTTTTGTGAGCAGAAAATCCAGCAAGGAGTGATAAGATCCTATTGGGATGAGCTGAAGAGGTGCAGGAGGCCAACAGAACGGCGGGTTACAGATGTTTAGAGGACCCACTGCAACCCTGAATCAGCAGAGAGAGGGAGAGTTATTAAATTAATAAACCTGGCACTCTCCGGATGCAGCAGGGAAGCTCTGATAAATTTACTTCATTGTTGTAGTTATTATTTTCCTAAACGACTGCTGCTATAAATGCATTATAGGACAGAATGGAGCCACCTTGCCTTAGTTCGGGTAGAGTGAGCGCTCATGCTTTGCAGAAGTTGCTGCTGACTTGCCCAGTTTCCGCCATCAAATCTGCAGGATGAGGGTGGTAGGTCACCATGGAAACCCAGGATATTTCATGTCTGTAAGCCACCTAGGGATCAATGAAATATTAAACTCAAAGACCATTCAGCAAACTAAGGGTATTAATAGTACTCCAACTTCTAGCCAGTGTGTTCTGTAGCAGCAATAAATTGTAGCCGCACAAAAAAGAGAGAACAGAGAAAGATACTTTATTGATCTCTGAGGGGAAACTGTGTGACTTTGTTATTCTGCTGATCATTCTACAAGATAAAATGCGAGTATAAGTCAATGCAGTCGTTAACTTTTTAATATATGAGTCGTTGATGCTGATGTTGTGTATGCTGAGCTTTTTCACCCATTTGAGTAACATAAAATGCCTTTCCTTTTCTAACAACTGTGAGGAAGTGAAAGCTGACCATGTTCAAATGCAGCAAATCATCTCAAATTAAAATGGATTGCAAATAAGGCAATCAATGCTTATTACCCTGACCGAGGAGGAAAGATTGATTAGTGTGGATCTAACTGTTGGGAGGACAGATCAACACTTAGAGGCTAAATACTAAATCTGGATAAACCAACTTAGCCTGCAGCTATAATGTTGTAATCATGAAGCAATATATTGGTTTCAAGATTAATATTGTCTTGAAATTGAAATCACTTGTAATTCATGCAAATGCAAAGCACTTAGACGGGTTACAGAGTAATTTCTTGCACTGTAAGGAAATGATTGGAAAAGGAGATGGTCATTTTGTTTCAGGACATTATCCATTTAGTTTACAGACATTTCAATAATCTCTAAAACACCATAAAATGCACATGAGGAATTCAAAATTGGAGGAAAACATTTAAATCATTTAAATTGAATTTCTTTGTATTAAGAACTTTAAAAATTAGTGTGATTTTAACAGTATAATACTGTAAACATACTACAGTATAACCTGGTTAATAGTAATGTTTACTATATTTAGAGAATAAATGTAAATTCACTTTTCTAGAATTCCCGTCATGAGACTGCATTTTTTTATGTTATTATTTTTTTTTACATTATATGTTTCTTTTTAGTTTTCTCCTCAATTACCTACTTTTCTGTTATATCTAATGTTAATAAATAATGTTTGTTGCAATAATTTAATGTCACATGTTACTATGATGTTTAATATTAAATACTGGCTCAGTGGTTAGCACTGTCACCTCACAGCAAGAAGATCACTAGTTCGAGTCCCGGCTGGGTCAGTTGGCATTTCTATGCATGTTCTCCCCGTGTTCATGTGGGTTTCCTCTAGGTGCTCCGGTTTCCCCCACAGTCAAAAGACATGCGCTATAGGTGAATTAAATAAACTAAATTGGCTGTAATGTATGAGTGTATAGATATTTCCCAGTACTGGGTTGCATCAGGAAGGGCATCCGCTGCATAAAACATATGCCGAAACAGTCGATCCCTAATAAATAAGGGACTAAGCTGAGGGAAAATGAATGAATGCCATAAGGTTCATATTTCTTTCTCATCCCCACATGTTTTTGTTTGTGCTTTTGTCTGTGTGACAAAGGTATGTGTAGATGTTAGTACTGCAAAACATTGGTAACAAGGGTTACTGGTAATCATTAAATGTATTGGTTATAAAAAGTATTGATAATAAGTAAATGGTGAGTAAATAATCACAGCATTTTAATTTTGGGGCAGAATATCCCTTTAAGTGTTTTTACTTTTTCTTTTTTTAGAAATCTATGTGGACTGAACATAATAAAAAATTAAATAGCAAAAAATGTCATCATTTTCTATAGCACTTTTACAATGGTGATTGTGTTAAAGCAGATAGACATAGTATAAATGGAGAAAAGAGAATAAAAAAGCCATAACAGTATTTTAAATTTTGGAAACATTTCATCAAATCAGGCAGGAAAGTAGTGGTAAAACACTGGTGTAGTTCTAGTTAAAAAATGATTCTGTTCAGATGAATATATCACTAAATCCACCTAACAAAATATCATGAAATAAAGTGCAAAGCATGAAATATATTCACTGCATTTTTAGCTTGTTTTCAGTGCAAAAAAAAAATGTTGATTCAAAAAACACAGCATTGATCATATTTTTGGGTAAAGATACAGCCAACCATAGTTGTTAAACAATGCTCCTTGGAAACCCGTGAGCACGATCTTGCTATAAAAAGGTGTCCAGTGGTTCTTTATTCACTAATCATTATTCCCATACCTCATATCTACTTTCTATTAATTAATGTTTTATAATGAAGTCATAAAACACAGAGCCGTCATCATCTTTACTGTCTACAATCAGGTTCAGGATATACTTTTATAAAAACAGCATTATTTCTATAGAAAATTCAGCTTTTCTGCCATCGTCACTGCCTTGCCCATGTTTATTCAAGCAGCAGAATCAAATTTAATATTGTGTGTGTTGTATGCTAAATTAACTCCTGTCCAAAAACCAGTATTTAAATCCCTTTTTACATAGCATTGAGTTAAAAAAAAATACTGATTAAAAATCATTTTGATTAAATCCTGATCAGTTTCAGGTTTCCTGGACTGGAGCAAGGCATACGCATGGCAAAAACGCAGACTAGCTTATAAAGAGGTGATTCATCATTTAAATTGAGGCCATAGATAACTAACTTGATCATGCCTCGAGAATGTGCACGCTAGAAAATATAAATGATAACATTAATAACAATAATACACAATTTTGATTTCCCAAGTGCATTTCTTATTTCTCAAAGGCAGTAGAAGTCCAGCATTTCTAATAATTGTTTTGTTCATCTGCAGAAATAATGTACCAGGAGAAATACAGAAATACAGGAGGGATTAATATTTACATTGTCTGCAGTGTTTACCTTGGTACAACCTTGACATTTATGAGAACGTTCAAATAATCTTCATTATAAATTCATTTAACGCCATTTTTCATGAAAGCGTACATGCTTAGATAGCAGCTAACTCATAATGAAGATTTATCTAAAATGTATTATTGCGATCCTGTTTTATGTTAGATCTATGACACCCACTGCACTAACAGATAAATTGAACCTGTCCATCACAAGATCTGAAAGGACTGCCATTTTTATTGGCGAAACCACCAAATTGAACAATGATTTATGATGTAGTTCAATGTAATCTCACTCATAGCGGAATATGGTTCAAATCAGCTTTAACACCATTTTCAGTTTTCTCCAAGCTGATAGTAAAAAGATGGCAACCGTTGTGTTTGTGTGTTTGCAAATTTAGCATTTGTTTTTTGTTATTCACAGAAAAAAAATTATTCAAAAATTTTTTTTTGGATTTGCAATTTTTTTAAGCTAAGTGGTTATAAACCTTTTATTTGCCGTGAATTCAAACAAATTTAATTTTGTAATAATGTTCAATTTATTTTGGTTGTTCAAATTCAGTCCAAATAAACGGTTTACAACCACTTAGCTTTGAAAAATTAGTAAATCTGATGTTCATGAACAATGTTCATGATCAAAAAAGTATCATTATTAAATTGTATTTGTTTGTTTAAATTCAACCCATATAAATTGCTTGCAACAATTTTGCAGAAATGTTTTTTTCAGTGACTTATGGGGGAAACCCGCAGCACCTGGAGGAAACCCACACAACATGGGGAGAACATGCAAACTCCACACATAAATATCAACTGACCCAGCCACTGTGCTGCCTATTTGTTTTTTTGTTTTTTTCAGTCACCTGATGCATGAAGATTTACAAGTCAATGAAATTCTTCTTTATAGTTGATCATGATAATGAGTAAAACTCAAAAAAGCTAATAAAAATGATGGTAAAAAAAAAATTTAAATGACTTGGACATATTTCATGAATCACTTAAGAGATTCTGGGTAGCAAATGCATCTTAAAAGATAAGTCCAGTTACCCCATATAGAAATCTGCAAATTACATACAGTATATGGCACTTGAGTTTAGATTTGTATTTTAGATTTATACAATAGATTTCTATGCAACTTATATATATATATATATATATATATATATATATATATATATATATATATATATATATATATATATATATATATATATAATTTTTCTTTTGCAATGTCTGAAAAAATATATATGTAAAGCCATTTTTGTAATATTCAAAAATACAATTCATACATAGAATTTATATATGTGAAATCCAATAATGAACTTGTGTGTTATGTCATTACCACATTTTGTCACCTTAGCATTATATGGTTTTATCTGACATTTTTGTCAATTGAGTTGTTGACATATTCTTATTAAATGATAACTTATTTACATTATGGGATGTTTTTTAAGACATGTTTACATTTTTAGACTTTTTATTTAAAAAAACAAATGTTACAAACATACTGTTTGCTATATGGAATGTAAAAACTTCAAAGGTCATTACCTCAAAATCATTCAGAACGCAAAACCTTATAATTCCAAGGTGATGATATTGCCATATTCTACATCATGTTCTTGAATGGTAAATACACTATCCCGGTGCTGAGTTTTGGCCAGAAAGGCATCCACTGCGTAAAGCATAAAACTATTCCAGCAGTTGAAGGTTCATTCCGCTGTGGCAACCCCTGAAATAGAGACTTAGCCAAAGAAAAATGAATGAATAAAAGAAAATCTTAATTGTATGTTATATATGTAATTTGCATATATTGCCATAGATCAGATTTCAGTATGGGACACTATGTTATTACAACACTGGTGATACTGAATATCTGCATCACATCCAGAGTTACCAGGGCCACTAGAGAGAGTTACTCTTAAATAACTTTTGCTTTTGCTACTGAATAAAACAAATCATTTAAATGCATGGTAAGTATGATTTCTTCTCACAATCTAGAGATTATATATTGTAAATTCAGATTTTGTCTTGGGCTTTTCTTGTCATAATTTTCAAGGTTGTGTTTGAGACAGTGAGTTTGTATTTTACAATCCAGATTTCCTTTCTCATTGCAATGCAAAATCTGACTTTATTTTTCTCATATTTTGCAATGCTTATTTTCCCCTTCAGAATTCTTATCTTCTTTTTCAAAATTGAAATAGATTCACAATGAGTCTTTTTTTTCTCTCAGATTGACAAGATAAACTGTAAAAAAAATAAATAAAAAAAATCTAAACAACTTTAAGTTTAGGTAAAATTGTGAGGCAAGAACCACAATTCTGTTAACTTGCAGTTCCAAAATGCTGAGAACAAAAGTTCAAGAACAAAAAAAACAAGCCCAAATAGGTTTATAAACGGTGTGCATACAAACACTTAAGTGATCTTAAAGATGGTGATGGTGGAAAAACTGTTTCCGTATTTTTGTGATTTACAAAATGACTTTTATTGACACTTTTAGTCATTTGAAATAATATAACATATAGTAAATAATATATATAGAAAGAAATAAGTAAGAAGGAAATAAGAAAGAAACAAAAAATGTACGGGCAGCTTATTACAAGGTTTTTGTCCCATAATATGCAACCCCAACCAAGACAACACATCATTTTAAACTATTAAAAAATGCTAATTAAACCTTTTTTGAAACCTTTCAAGGTTAAAAGTTGTTGGAAGACAGATCAACACCGAAAATAAATGGGGGAAAATAAAAACATAAATCACGCAACACAGAAAACTATAATTTACGAATAATTTTTATACTGGATGATTCCAATTTAAAAATATAGGGTTTTGGTGATAGTAATGTTTGCTCAAAAATGTTTTGTTCCCACTGCATCAATCTTCTTCCTTAAAGGAGTTAAAGCATCAGAAAGATCAGTGGTAACATTACTGAATCCCACACTTTCTTTCATTGATCCTTCATAAATATATGTGCTAACATACAGAAGTTTAGATTTTCATCATAGATTAACTTAAATATACATGAAAAACAACAAAAAAAATGGTTAGTATAATACTGTAAGTAAAACAACATCATACATTAAAATGAAGTCAATGACCTCCTGCAAGTGTAATAATTCTCAGACTAAAACTGTTTATTTCTGTTAAATATTACAGCATTGTAACAAATGTTGGCTGATATTATCAGCATGTTTTAAAAACGTAATCAGCACAATATACAGCATTCTTAAGTAAAGGCACCAGTGGAGAACACGATTCACTTTGGTCAACAGAGCTCATTTTAATTTTACCAGCGTGTAATTAACCTACAAATGGCCCCAGGTCTCCGGAGTTCAAATCGTGATTACTATATTTTACCAAATGGCAGCGGTGCTACTCGGCTTCATGGTTTAAGCTGCGCTTTATCTCTGTGAAAGCTTGCAGTAAAGTGTGATGCAATAGCGTCTGTAGCCTAGTTTGTACAATATATAGCATATTTTATTCATTCAACTCTCAGGTGACTGCAGAAACCCACTTAGAGCCTGACTCCTCATACAAAGCCATCGGAAAGAGGAAGAATGAAGATATATACCCACATGATTTCAGTGATACAATAGCCCAATGCCATGTTCAGAGCTTGATAACAGTGTTTGGGTTTGACGGGCAGCGCTGGGTGGCACAGTTCCACAGAGGAATCCTGCATTCTGGTGGCTTTTGATTGGCCATTAAAATGGGTTACATTTTCTTACCCAAGTAGGGTATATTATATAAATCTGGCCCTTAACCTATATAGAAACATATATGAAAAAAGTACATGCAAATCACATGGCATATAAGTTCATATTTGGATTTTACATATATTAAAATTGTCACAGGTTATTTGTGTGTCATACACTTCAAAATATAGCAAAAAATACCATTTACACATAGTTTTTCAATCAAAAAAAAAAAAAGTATGTTTACACCCACATATATGTTTACCATGTTATTAGGTACACCTCTCCAACTGCTCATTAAATGCAAATTTCTAATCAGCCAATCACATGATGGCAGCTCAATGCATGTAGTCATGTAGACATGGTCAAGACGATCTGCTGCAGTTCAAACTGAGCATCAGAATGGGGAAGAAAAGTGACTGTGAATGTGGTTGTAGGTGCCAGACGGGCTGGTCTGAGTATTTCATAAACTGCTGATATACTTGGATTTTCACACACAACCATCTCTAGGGTTTACAGAGAATGGTCTGAAAAAGGGAAAATATCCAGTGAGCGGCTGTTCTGTGGGCGCAAATGCCTTGTTGATGCCAGAGGTCAGAGGAAAATGGCCAGTCTGATTCGAGCTGATAGAAAGGCAACTCAAATGACCATTTGTTACAACCGAGGTATGCAGAAGAGCATCTCTGAACACACAACACATCCAACGTTGAGGCAGATGAGCTGCAGCAGCGGAAGACCACACCAGGTGCCACTTCTCTAAGCTAAGAACAGGAAACTGAGGCTACAATTCACCCAGGCTCACCAAAATAATGCAGTAGAAGATTGTAAAAACGTTGCCTGGCCTGCTGCGACATTCGGATGGTAAGATCAGAATTTGGCATCAACAATATGAAAGCCTGGATTCATCCTGCTTTGTATCATTGGTTCAGGCTGCTGGTGGTGGTGGTGTAATGGTGAGGGGGATATTTTCTTGGCACACTTTGAGCCCATTAGTACCAATTGAGCATTGTGTCAACACCACAGCCAACCTGAGCATTGTTGCTGACCATGTCCATCCCTTTATGACCCCAGTGTACCCATCTTCTGATGGCAACTTCCTGCAGGATAATGTGTCATGTCATAAAGCGTGAATCATCTCAGACTGGTTTCTTGAACATGAAAATGAGTTCACTGTACTCAAATGGCCTCCACAGTCACCAGATCTCAATCCAAAAGAGCATCTTTGGGATGTGGTGCAACGAACGATTCGCATTACGGATGTGCTATCACATCAATATGAACCAATATTTTTGAGGAACATTTTTGTAGTACCTTGTTGAATCTATGCCACAAAGGACTATAGGGCAGTTCTAAAGGCAAAAGGGGTCCAACCTAGTACTTGTAAGATGTACCTAATAAAGTGGCCGGTGAGTGTATACGTTATATATTATATATAATTTTATATATATGTTCATACATGGCAATATATCTGATATCCAGATGATTCAGATAGGACATTAGGTATGCTGAATGTGTATGGTGTTGTTCCATGGTTCTTTTTTTCAAGAGATTGTTTTGTCAATGTTCTTCATTCCATTTATAAAATGCCAATGTCATTGAAGTTTTTGTTCCTAAAATAATAAAGGTTTATTAAATTCATATTTGTTTAATGAAAAGGCATACATATGTGTTTGTTATAACCAATAAAACAATAACTAAATATATTAAAATAATATCCAAATAATCCAATATAGTGCCTTGAAAATAAATAATATGCAACTTGAAAATTATCTATTTCTGGATTTATGATTTATAATTATATTTTAGTAAAAAAAAAAAATAATTATCCTGTAAACTACTGAAGACATTTTTAATAACAAAAATGGTGGCACGCTTTCAGATGCATATGCTCATTTTTACAACACAATAACAATGTTAACTTTAGAAGAGTTCTCAACTTCTACCTCAACTTCACCATTCATATGTATTGCATCATTTGGGGTGAGCCTCTGATGAAATCTTTCCAGTGTAAGTTAGATTAGATATTATATACTATGGGAAACTGTCAACTATTTCTTTAAAAACAAAACACACAAGGCTAAGGTGCACTTTAAAAATAAATAAAATATTAACAAATAAATAATCTATTTCATGGGTTTATTTCTACATAAATCATTTAATATGCAATACAATGTTTCAACATGTCAATAAGTCACAGTGTAGAATTACATGTTCAACATCAAAGCTGACGGAAAAGAGCTCAGGGTCCTATGGTGCAAACAAAAGAAGTGTAAATAACAAAATGTTATTAATGGGTATTTTATAGTGTGTATTGGTCAAGATATGTAAGAATGCTTTTCGACTAAAAAAATAACAACAGACTGGTGTGAAATAGAGCAGAACAGTCGTGTTCTGGAAGTAAAAGCTTCATTAATTTTTATCCATAGCCAAATTGATTTTTAACAGTAATTGATAAACCTTTAAAGACAGACCTTTTGTAAGCTCCAAGGTTTTTAATCTGTTTTAAATGCTTCTGTTGAGCCCATTTGTTCATATTCAGTCAAGAAGCATGTTTAAGAAATTGTGCAGAAAAATGAGTATGAAAAAATGCCAGCCTCTTTAGCGCAAGCAAAGCATGACAAAAGATTTTTTACCTAGCATCTTGTACTTACATAGTTTTGCATGGGCAAGAATTGGTATGGATGGATAGGATGTGTCTCCACTAGTATCCACCAATTACTGAAATGTCACTACCAATAATTTAATCAACCGATTTTGGCCTCCATGATTATGAAAAACAATAATCGGGAGAAAACAGTTTAATTGCGTCTCACACCTCTCTAAATTTCTCATACCTCCTCGAGACCAATTGCAGTCAAATCATGTAAATTGACTTTTGCAGCATGGGACAGGATTGTTATTTGTATTATTAAGTGTTAATTTCATATTATTAAGTATTTATTTATCTTTTAAAAGCGATAAAAGAATTTGCGCAATACAATACGCTCTAGGGATGTATGTCCCCACCAATGTCAAGAGCAAATCTACACTATGTACACTCTATGTGCACATTTTGCAATAAACTTGTAATATATTGTTTATATACTAGGGTTGGGTCAATAGACAATGCAGTCCTCCATCGTGGATGGCTGATAGACATCACAATGCTGACTGGGCATCACAATCCTTCATCCCGCCCCAGCTGCAGCAACTCGCTTGCAAAAGATACACACAAAATACACACAAACGTACAAACAAAAGTACACACAAAGGCCTTTTTTTTGTTCTGTTGCCCTCTGCAGGTTTAGAACCATCAAAGGCTCTTCTAACAGCTGTACATTTTTAATATATTGGTCTTTTTTATGTTTTTAAGTACTATTTATGAAGTTATTATGAACATGCTGGATTGTGTTATTTTAATACTGTTTGTAGGTGATTGGTCTTTTATGTGTTTGTTGTATCATGAAATGCTTCTACCGTAGTCTAATTGCCCCTGGTGGAATTAATAAAGTTGTTAAACTTAAAAATTAAAGGCCCGTGCACACCGGGACGCTTTTTGCTCGCTTTTTCTGTAAACGTTTATCGCCTCGTGACTAAACAAAGGGCACCAATGTGATTTTTTTTGTTTAAACGGCTCATGCTTGTTTTTTTGGGGGGGGGGTTCGAAACCTTCTCCACCAATTAGATAGGCACTTTTGTTCACGTGCACGGAGCTGCTGAAGTTACAGTAAACAGCACTTGGAGGCGTTCAAGCGCAAAACTGTCAATGCGAGTGCACATTGAAGAAGATGCCCAGAGACAATATGAACGTGGAGCTACTTATTTCATTGGTGAACAATAATTATTTTTTCATTGCTAGAGCTGAAGCTGCTACTTGAACCATCCATAAAAACAAGTGTGTCATCTTTTTGCCTTTTTCTTCTGTGTTACAAGCAGGTGTCAAAAGTTTAAAGTTGTGTAGCGCCATCTAATGTCAAGGAGTGATTTTGCATACTCTTCTGCTCGACGCCAGTGAAAAATCGCTTGGGTTTGAATCCGGAAAAACTTCTTGAAAAATGCTAACGATAAACGCAAACAAAAAGCGCCCCGGTGTGTAGCAGCCTTAACGTCAAGGAGTGATTTTGCATACTCTTCTGCTCGACGCCAGCAAAAAAGCTGGAAAAACGTCTCAAAAAACGCTAACAATAACTGCAAACGAAAAAAGCATCCCGGTGTGTAAGAGCCTTTAGTCTACACTAATAAGTCTTAGATCTAATCTGGCATTTTAGAATGAAAACGATCCACGTCCACACTGGTGTTTCATCTAACATTTCTGAAAAGCCCTCCTTCCACACCGCTGAAAATGCACATCACATGATGACACACACACACACTGTCATGTGCTGCAGCATACATGCCATCTGATATGCAGTGATCAACAGGAGCAGGTGCTTTGAGCACAAAACCCCAGAGAGCAGTGCACGTCAGACAGTTTATCAAGGGTGTATCGCTGGATAGCATCTCACTATAGTTGTTAAACGTGATATTTAATTCATCTTGTCTCTATCTAACGACTCTTCGGTCTTTTAAATCTATCAGTTAACAGTACACTGCTTCAATCTTTGGTTTTCACACTTGTAACTTACTTCCACATTTTGACGAAAACCTCAGATTCTTTAGGTTGGTTCCTGTTGGATGTTTTACCCACCAAGACGACATTATATCGACATAGATCACTCTGCCTATTCATGCCAGATTCCTGTGGAAAAAGTGATTGACAGGTGGTAATTTGTTGTCTAACAAATCTTTATTTATTTATAATGTGGTTATTGGTAAAACAAAAACCATGTGGATTAGGTAGTTGAAACGGTAGGCCACAAATAATTAATTCGTTATGAATTAATTAATTATTCATAAATAAATAATTCAACACAGTCTACAACGAAGATGACATCGTTCATCGTGATGTTTCACATTAGACATAGTATGATGCCAAATTGGTCATCATCGCCCAACCCTATTATATACATGCAACCAATAAACTTAAATGAATCGTTTTATATTTCTCCATAGTTTTTAATTATGAAATGGTGCTATTCTACTCTCAATAGGGAGCAAAACATCTAGAGTGACATTTAACAAGTTTGTTCATTAATAATACACTACCTGTTCATATCAAAGAGCAGCTAACTGCTAACCATCTGCTATGTGAAACCTAAAGTAGATGTTTTTAGGCAGCGGGCCTAATGTTACTGTGCTGTGGGCTTTTCGGGCTGAATGCCATAGCTTTTTTTTTTCGACCTAATAACATAGCTTGTGTTAAATGTGCACTTGCAGATGGTTGGAGGGTTAATGCAGGCGTGGATAGATTTAAAGAGGTGCTGATGGTAAATGTGCTGTGGCAGGCTGAAGGGTTAACGGCCGACTGCTCTTTTCCAGTGGGGGGTTTCTCTCTCGCCTTTTCCCTGTAGTAAAGCAAGCTGAGCACTGGTCAGGGATGCCCACTGGCTCTCATTAAGAGATGCCAAATCATTATGGATCCCTTCCCTTCCTGCAAAGCTCCCCTAAACCTCTGGCGGCACACGGCTGTGAGCTATCATTAGCAGATGACAAACCCCATTAGAGTGCCCCCTCTCCGGGCTGGAGTGGATCTGACAAGCCCTCTTTAGCCTTCAACAGTTCAAAAGCACAAAAAATGCATTTAAATTCCTTTTGGTAAATACACACATAGAGAAACCTAACAACATACAGACATTTACACACGATTACATATGCAAATAGCCTGGCTAGCCCAAATTATGCATATATTGGTTGTGATGAGAATTTCAATTTTTACTTCTGCGTACAGTTTATGACCTCTTCATGTGTGCGATTTCATTTTTTGCACTACTTATTTTGTCCACAAGGAGTCAACACTGTACCAGGTTGATGTTTTATAGTCTGAAAAGCAATAGAGAAGATGGAACAACAACAAACTACTGAAGACAGCAAAAACAACAGACACCCCATTATTTTGTGCATGTATACAGGGATTTAAAGTTGAGGTGTAGTCTTATTTGTCCCGAACTGTCATAGTACAGGTGTCACGCTTCGGTTCCTGTACTCCAACTGCATCCAGATGTCCCATTCATCAAAGACCACAGCAATGCAACAACTTCGGGGACCATTCACACAGAACATGTCTAAAAAGTGCCTCCACTGCCATGTTGATGTCAAATTAAACAGTGGTCATGCAAACTTGCTACTGTAAACAGAATATCATTCTAATTAAACACTTCTGCTTGTCCAGAATAAAGAGGGAAAAAAGCAAGTGCTGTGACTTCTGTGTATCATTACACTTCTTATTTAAAGTCAAGTCTACTTTAATTAAGTACAAAGACATTTTATTACTCATCAATATTTGGAGAGAAAAGGCACATTTATTAGACAATAGTGAATTTTTCCAATGCAGATCTCAAGTTCTTTTTTGTGCATGCTTTCAGTGTCCTCCTTTTTCTTGAAAACCAAAGTCTTGCATATAATTGGCCATATTATGGTTTTCATTTTGGGTCTCTGGTGTTCCTATTGAATTCAGAATGTAAATTGCTATCTGAAACCTATGAAAATGGCCTAAAATCTCAGTATTATCCGCAATTTATCTGCTTGCTAGTTGTGACATATGAAATACTGTTTCCGCAAAGTGAATTTTATATAAAATCATGCTGCATCACAGACACCTATATTTTAACATTCATTCATTTTCTTTTCGGCTTAGTCCCTTTATTAATCTGGGGTCGCCACAGCAAAATAAACCACCAACTTATCCAGCACATCTTTTACACACCGGATGCTATTTCAGCCACAAGCCAACACTGGGAAACACCCACACAGTCCTGCACACACTCACATACACTACAGCCACTTTAGCTTGTTCAATTCACCCAATATTTTAAGAATTTAATTAAAAAAAACAGTTTTTTGGCCTTCTTATATTAGGCATCATACACTTTGATGTGGCACTAGGACCTGGAAGCTACTTGGTGTGACATCACACTTAACAACCGGATAGTGTCAAATCGATCAAGATATTATTTTTCAGTGCCTCAGCCATCAAAGCAGAATGACTGGGTAAATGACATGAGATTATCTACATTGAAAACAGATGGGCGCTCACATCCTTTCTGTGGCACATGCCTCCTCAGGATTCTAAGCAAAGTGTATTTTGAATACAACTTCCAAAACATCCAGGAAAAAAGTTTCTGTCACAAAGAATTGTACAGATAATGAGAGTCAGTGGCAAGTTTGATATTGTATTAATGTCATCATGTTAGTTTGTGTTACTGATGTAGAACAAAGAAAATAATTTTACCAGGTATAAATTCAGCCAGCGCCACCTATCACGCAGGCCTGATTTTGTCAAAAGCAATAAATGCTTTTGCTTTTGATATAAAAGCACCAATCATCTGCAATTCACTTCACTGTAATAACGTTGTGCTGCATGTGAAAGGGCCTCTGTTTAAAAAAGGGGGAACTCTTTGAAAGGCTGTTCATTATATACAGACCTAACCAAGAACAAGACAATACTGAATAAGATTTGGTGCATTTTCACATTGAAATTGCAATCCCTTTTCACAATTAGACTAATTACAAAGAATCACCAAGTAACAAAGAATTTAAAAAGAAATTTTGAAGTAGAAATATTAAAATAGATTTTTCTTGTAAAACACTTCAATCATCTTTGGATTATTTACAACTTTTACAGTGAGAACGTAATCATGGTGGCCTTCTCTCTTCTGTTGATTTTAAATTGGCACTAGCTTTCTAAACTTGTTTTCTACAAAAGTTGGCACAGCTTTGGCGTTTCTCTACATTTGGTGTAGAGTCTTTGTGCACTACATAATAAATCAATGCATGAAACTCTATCACCCATATTTTAAACCTTGTGGATCGAAAGCCTTGTTAAGCAAAGTTTGAGGTCTTTTCCACTTTTCCATTTGGGTTGCCTTTACTTCACAGTCCCACCCTGACAGCCCTCCACCCTACACCGGGTTTTAATTAGAGCCATTTGGATGGGACCAATCGTTTTCCTTCTCATTGCCCGCAAAGTCTTCCACGCCTACTAATTTAAAGGAGCCTTGATGCCTGTGGGACTTTTATATCCTTCCAGGCAGGAGTATGCAACGCATGCCCACTTTCATGTGGAAAACTTTCCATGCGACAAAGAGACTTAGCTGCTAGTAATGTCGCCCTTATTGAACCTCAGAGAGGTTTTCAGATGGGCCCTCAGACAGTATCGGTCTGTTTGAGCCTGCTTCAATGTGCACGGCAGCTGTGTACAGCCTAACCCACAACCAATAAAGACCGTCAAGCCTTGTGTGTGCACTTTGTGGTTATGTGTGTGTGTGTGTGCACGTGTGTATTTGATGAGAGAGGGGGACTTGCAAGGCTTAATGCACAGCTGGGGTAAATTCACTCTAGGGGCAATGGCAAAGAAGGCCTGCTGTTGCCAAAGTGAAATGCATGGAGAGCCTGTGCAATGAAGTGTGCTTCCATTGTCTGGAAGTAGGGCAGTGGCACAATGAGGACTGGACCTGGGAGACCATCTCACCTTGGCTGGAGAAAGCTGTTATGCTACAGCCTGGCGATTCACACAAAGATTTTGAGAGTGTGTCTGGGAAACTATTACCTTTATGGTGTCCTGGAAACGCCTTGAGGAAAGTAATCTCATTAGCGGGCTCACTGATGTTTTTAATGTGCTGAAATACGTACGGGACAATGGACAGTCGGTTGGTCATTATCACAAAATACACCCCGGCGCAGAGCGGATCATTTCTGCCTCAACAAATTTATTTTCTTATAACAAGCAGCTTATTATACAGATAATACGGATGGTGGATACATAAAACAATTAAAATATTGCAAATCAATATTTAATAGTCTTATTTTTAAGCACCAATGGTCTATAACAACATACAAAAATATGAAGTGAATTAAAATGAATACTGCAACAATATTGAAGAAGCCTAATAATAAAAATGAAGTCTTCCAACAACATTTTAACATCACCATGGACAATAAGCTACTGTTAAAGAACCAAAGTGCAGTTTATTTACCAGGCTTAAACCAGATACTACAGCAAAACTATACGTTTAAAGCCACTTAAAACTTAAACTTAAATCAGTGATAAAGTAAATAATTTTTTTCTTTTTCAAATAATTTGCCATAAAACAACATTTCTTTGCGTTGTAACATTCATAGCGCCGCCTATTGGCTGACCTTGATAAAAACATGCAAGCTTCTTTGGATGAAATTTGAGGAATTGAACCTTTGCTTTGAAATTATAGTCATTTTGGGTGTTTTTGCCCATGTCCATTTGTCTAAATTACCTTACACTCGTAAGGATAGGATTCAAATTTGGATAGGATTCAAATTTGAGTACTAATATTAAGATACCAATTTGGACCCTTTCAAGTAAAATGAACCTTTTGATAAGTGACAGTGACAGCATTTACATCTGAGAGAATATTATTACTATCCAAAATCTACAAATTCTTGACTTACTGCTGTCAAATTCTCCCTCTATTTGTTAATTATTTATTGCGGTTAAGGTCAATTGAAAAAAAAATAGGACTTTTTTAATAATTTCTAATATGTAACAAATGGTTTGATTGGCAGACGTGGCTCTAAAGGCAAAAATTTTCCAATTAGCAGATCTAACATGTAAAGATTAAGTGTTAGCATCCACTTGTGCATAACATGCAATCAATTGCACACATTTAAAACATAATGTAGGTCATTTTCTTCCAAATTTTTCACAGACCTTTAAGGCAATTAGTCAAAAAGGCCTAGTGAGTTTTGCTCTGAATTGGCCTCCATTAACTTGGTCTTATATGCTTGAATCAATCGATTCAAATATTATCAAACGATTAAATGGCCATTTTCAGTGGTTATCAGCTGATAGATATGGGCTAGTAGGTGCCCAGTAAGCTCAGAAAGCTGTCATCAACCATGACAACATGGCATTTGTGTGTGTGTGTGTGTGTGTGTGTGTGTGTGTGTGTGTGTGTGTGTGTGTGTGTGTGTGTGTGTGTGTGTGTGTGTGTGTGTGTGTGTGTGTGTGTGGGGCAATCCCTGTTATTTTTTACCGTGACCTTAGATTTAGCTTATGCATATGTATTCCTATTTTCATTCTGTTCAAGAATTAGTAAAATTGGCCCCATCCATTTCCAACATGTTCTGCCCTGTCATGAATATTCCAATCAGACTGAAAAGTAAAGTAGTTCACAAAAATGGGTTTTTATCAGAAAAAAAATCTAAATATCAGATTATTTGTTGTGATCAAAAACTTTATAGCCTTTTTTAGTTCAGCTTGAGCCAGGGATTTTCATGATAAAATAAAAGAGTCTCTGCTGAGCAGTTTAGAAGTTATGAGTGATTATGCTGTAGTGCCACACTCAGCTTATTAGGGTGAGTCTATTTGATGTTATAGACAGGTGGGTACTTCCATTCCTCCAACTTTCAAGTCTCTACGAATTTCTAGTCTGCCTGATCATCTTGATGAAAATCCTAACAATTAAAACAGTATTTCAGCCCTCCAACAAAAAAGCAAAACCACAAACTAGAACAGACATGAACTTGACATAAAGAAGCTTGACTAACCTAATTAAAAGTAGCTTAGAATAAGTAAACGACCAACCAATATACTGTAGTGCACTATAGTAGATAGGGAGCAGCATCGGACATCACTATGGACAAGCAACAAAGACTACATTAATAATTAATAGTAATTAAGAAAATGAACCAGTGACAAGTTGAGGTCCCACCTGACTAGAGACTGAACCAATAAAAAACAACACATGAACAAAGGAGCACATGTTAAGATCACAACAGATGTGACAGATGTAAGATGGTGTGAGCTGCATTCGAATGAGACGAGTTCGCAATGTGATATGAGAGACATGAAAGTAGAAGGTTTCATTTGATTTATTTTTAATGTAAGAACAGACAGGGCCATTTTTATCTTGAATGTGTGAGGCTCCGATCAGTCACTTCCAGTTATAGTGCAACAGTTGGGTTCTGGAAGTACAACTCCATTCATTTTCTTCTTAGGGAAATAGATTTTTTACGAAAATGTAAAAAGTTAATATTTAAAGACATATTTACTATGAACAACAACAACAAGGTTTATAATCAATGGGATACTATTCTGTGAAAGCTATCAGTGCTCATATTCTAAACTCACGTTTCAGAATATTGTGTTTAACAGAGGAATTTGTTGTTAAAAAAATTATAAATCAAAAGAATGTAATAAGCTAATCTTATGAAAAGATTCCACCATACAATCTGTTCAAACTACACTGTGAATTAATTTAGTAGTGCTTCTTCATCTTGTTTAAAAGTTTTCACCCCCCTCCTTTTTCCTTTTGGAGCATTAGTGATTGCTTGAACCTTGTGTTTGAGTCCCTCAATTGTCCTCAGTGTGAAAAGTTGAATCTTAAAATCATACAGTCACTGCTGGAAAGGGTTGAAATATGCAAAAGATGCTGAAATATGCAAAAGATGTTGAAAGCTGAGGAATCTGCAGGACATGGAGGATTTTTGTCATGGTAAAACAGCAGGCAATTTAACTGTTCAGATCAAGCAGGGGACTCGTGAACAACCATCACATAATAAGAAATCCAGTGACAGACCACCAGGTACCCACACACAGTATTAAAAGATAGGTTATTTTAATAATTTTAGCTATGCTTTTGTCCTGTGAGCTAAATATCTTTTATATAAAAGATCTTACTCAGGACAGTAGTAAATTAAAAATAACATGCATTTTGTATGATCTATCTTGTTTAAATTATTCACATTTTCGGTTTTTATGCAAGGGGTTCACAAACTTTCAACCAGCATTGTATTTTTGAGAAAATATGCTATTTCACTTACTGTAAATAGTCTCTATTGCTATGTGTACCTTATTTTGCACTGTGTTTTTAAAGCCTCTATGAGAAAAATAAACTGAAAAAGAACTTTTGGAAACCAATTATGATGAAAATAATGTTGGCAAACGCTGTCACATTCTAATTTGGTTGCACAGGGTGCATCAAAGCATAAAAAATTGGTAATAAATACATATTCCTAAAACTGTTTTTCATAACCAATGCCTACTATTAATGTTGAAAGTGGGAAATATTTACTGACATCTTTAGAGACTTCAGTAATACAAGTATATAGTCATTCCATTGCCTAGTAAAGTCAAAATTTCAAACACCACCTTTTGTTCACCTGGGAAATATGAAATTTCGCTATCATCTATTTAATTTGTTGTCATCATGACCCATACTACAAGTTCTATAGCCCACCCTGTACTTTATGCATGTCATGCTATTTTTATCATACTATTGCAATTTATAATGATATTCATAAACAGTGTACTGCATATATAGTGCAGTTGTATGAACATATGCTTTATGGACACATGCAGTTTTTAGAACAAAGCAAATATTAGAAAATATATGACCGCTGACGCAATGCCATGATTGATAAAAAAGGTTAGATTATATGATACAATAAACATGTGGTATGAAATGACACATATATTAAAAACATCTGGTTGAAAGAACAGGAAAAAAATACTAGAAATCAAAAAATAACACTAATCAGAAAGCCTATTTCCACAATTCAATGGCCTACTTTCAGCTTGAGGACTTGCTCATACTCATGGGGGTCACCTTCACACTATAGCATAATCACACATGGCAGGTAGACATTGTCATCAGTAGAAACCCAGGTCATGCCATCACAATTGAGTGACAACTACATTCGTTTCACTGTGTCTCTAATCTTACCTCTCCATCATAAATCACAGTCCTTTCTGTGGCCTGTCTGTCCACCCACTCTGCACTGTGTTCTGGTCACCTCATGGGTTCACAAAAAAAGAGAAAAAAAAAGAAATTGGAGGATGGGAAATAACTCTGGAAATTAGTCTGTGTTATCTCGGTAGGATAGCTGAGATTGTTTTGGCCAACTACATGGAGCTTAAATTCTGGATGCTGTCTGTCACTGTGAAACCATGAGATGGCCATTGAATCAGATGATTTCTTTCTCAGAATATCTGAGTAATAGTTTTTTATGAAGGAAGGCGAGTTCGGAAACGCAATTACATGGTTTTAAGAAGCATGACCATTAATCTTTAAGATAAAGCATGCCTGGTAACAAGGACATTTTGCTGTTACAGCAAGGACATTGTTCTTGTTACACATGTACATACTATAGAATGTATAAGTTGTGCCTAATTAATATCTAAAACATGGCCAATTACACCGTAACAAAGACTATCAAATAAATTGTAAACATGTCAACATCATACTCCATTTTTTCATTCATTCATTTTCTTTTCAGCTTAGTCGCTTTATTAATTCGGGGTCGCCACAGCGGAATGAACCACCAACTTATCTAGCAAACGTTTTATGCAGCAGATGCCCTTCCAGGTGCAACCCATCTCTGGGAAATACTCCATTTGTTTTAAAGGCTAATAGTATCTTTTTTATGTTACAAGAACGTTGTATACAACAAATTTTAACATTTTACACAAACACATAGCCTATCTAGTAAATCACGAAACTGAGAATCTTCAGGTTACACACACACAAACACACACATAGCTACAATTTTTTTTTTATCAATGTCAAATATGAATAAAATGACATAATGATTGTTTTTCAGCGATGTAAATAAAATACTTCTTTCACAATGCTTACTAAAAGTGATAAAATAAATTATTTCATTTTGATGAATAAAATAAAGCAATTTCTAAAGTTTTGTACGCTGAAGAGAAAAAAATGGCTAAATAATAGTAAAACCAACAGTTAACCCACATAACAGATAAACCATAGACTGTAAATTCCTCAGTGCTTTACATTTGTTGGTACTGTACTTCTGGGTGAAGGACATGGATGCAGCGCCAGTGCAGTGAAGGGGAGATTTGATGTCTTATACTGACATCCAGTGGTACTGCAGCAAAGAACGTTGTTTACTACCATATTAGGCTATGTAATCAGGAATATGTATTTAAGTGTACTTACATTTAAGCTCGTTTTCCATGTCATTGGCCGGAACCCAAATTCAATTCAGCAAACCCACAAACATTTCAAAAACGCACCAAACACAGCAAAAACACTAAAGAAAAGCTCTTTCCTGCCACACTCAATATGGCGGACTGCTGAGACCAGATTTGAACTTTCAGTAACGAGACGTAGCGACGTTCATGATCTGAAGAAACCAAAACTGACTGAATGGCATGTAAACTTAAGTGATGGAAGACGCAACAGATATGATTTCCCGTTCATATTGTAAAATTACTTGACGATGAATGCATGAGCAGTGCTCGTGCTGTTAGAGGATGTCGCGCGTTTCAGCAGAACTGAACTATCAAACACTTCTCGAGGTAGGTTTACTGTCAACACTAGCGAGGCAGCTTGGTTCTTGGGCTAACAAGCTAATTACCGGTAGTGTAGTATTAAGATGAAAACTTTGCCGGATGGCATTTTCAACTAGATATTTCAGTACGAGGAAAGATAGCTGTCCGGTAATAAATATAACGATAAACACCCTTGTGAGAAAATATGGGGGTCTGGTTTCAGAACCTGCTGTCAGTTTGTTTACTTTATTTTTGGTAGTGGTGATTAAATTGCAGACTACCAGAGTATTGTTGTATATCCTATGATTGTCTTTATGGTGTTGGTAGGCATGGTCATGTTAATATGGTAACATTAACTTAATTTGGTCTCATGTTATATTGGAACTATGTCATTTTGAAGTTGATTTGCCTCAGGATCATCTTGTTTACTCATCACTGTCTTCATTTTCTCGTAATAGTGTAGTTACTGCTACCCAGATGAAGTGCTTGAAGACATCAGAAATTTGTCTGCAGATTTCCCACATCTCCAGTTATACGTGGACTATTATCGTAAGTTCTTTTCTGAAAGCACATTAGTGGTATAGCAGCAGAGCCCAATGAACATGTATTGATCTTGAGAAGCAGCTCTCAACTTCAGTCCTGGCTGGGGAGCCGCCTCTCTGCACTTTAGTGTGTGTGTGTGTGTGTGTGTGTTGCTAATTTAACATTCCTGCTTCAGATCAACAGCTAGTTAGTAGAAAACTTCATGAACTGAACTTTATGTGTGCATCAGAAAAGAGAGAATCATAAAATGTGCAGAGTTTTCTTGATTCCCAGTTGAGTTTAATTTTGCCTTATGGAGCATCAATATTTAATATTGAATATAATGTTCATTTTCTTACTCAGACCAGTAATTTTTTTCTTTATAAGACCACAATGTCAGTATCACCAGAAGCCACAGCAATTTACTTTGCTCTATCAGATTTTTGTTGTGGTGCTAGTTGTTGACTCTCAAAGGGCGATTAGCCACAGACTTACATTTTAAAGAATTATCAGAACCAAATTTCAACTGCAAATAAAAAGTCACTGCTACAAAAAAAAAGAAACCTCAGTGCCCATAATTTCACACATACAAGGTCAACTGTAAATGTGATGTTTTTAATGATAGTAAAGGAGAAATGCTCATACAATATCACTGATTTTCATAGCAACCTTTGAAAAGGTTCACATCAATTGGATCAAGTTTCTAAATGAACAATAACAACAGACAAGGTGAAGCTGCCTTTTCCTAAAGATTAAACTGTAGAAGATCAAAGTGTAGAAAATAGACTTAGTTTCTCTCACTCAGGAGCTGCATGAGTATAATTGTTATTTACAGAGGAAGTACAATATCAGCATAACAGACTAACCTAATTCATTTTGTTTTCACCAACTCGTCCAACTAGTTTTTACTATGTCTTGAAAACACAAAATAAGGGAAGATCTTCACACCTCAAAGGAAATTACATTACAAAAATGGGCACTATATATATATATATATATATATATATATATATATATATATATATATATATATATATATATATATGTGTATATATATATATATGTATATATATATATATATATATATATATATATATATATATATATATGTGTGTGTGTGTGTGTGTGTGTGTGCAGTTAAAATTTTTATTATTAGCCCACCTGAATGTTCGCCCCCCACTTAAAATGACATTTAAAGGCTTAAGTGGGTTAATTAGGTTAACTAGGCAGGATAGGGTAATTAGGCAAGTTAGTGTATAATGATAGTTTGTTCTGTAGACTTAAAAAAATATATCTTAAAGGGGCTAATAATTTTGTTCTTAAAATGGTGTTTAAAAAATTATTAACTGCTTTTAATCTAGCGTTTAATAATTCTGTTTAATAATTTTAATAATTAAAATTTTGAGTTTTAATAATTCTGAGTTTAATAATTCTGTTTTCAAGTATATGATGTTTGGTCTGTATGTTTTAGCACAATACCTTGGTTAATCTGCAATTGATTTTGAAAATTAATTATGGTAAAATATTTATCCTTCACACTGTCATCCAATCACAATTCTGGATCTAAAAGCTGCCAGGTTCTGTCAGGTTTGCAAAGCCCTCTTTCCATGAGACAGAGGCTGCATCTACACCAAGCCAAGGTTTTTTTTCTATCCAATCTTTTTCTTTTTTTTTTTGCCTTTTTCTAAAAAAAAAATACTGTAAGCAAGGAGTCATCTCAAAAGATATCTGCATACACACAAAACCATTTAAACTGACTAAAACATGACTAAAAACATCCTTGCACACTGTATGCAAACAATGTGTTGATGTCCAAAAACTTCCTCTTTTAAATGTTATTTTACATTAAAGTTTACTCAGAGAAACCCACAACATATTCCAATGTAACTACTTTCATTATTAAATTGCATCCACCTTATTTCATAGTTGTTAGTTACTCTTGCCTTTGTATTGCTCTTGCTGTTGTATTTCTTGTGTTGATGAGACAATAGGAGCTTTTATAAATAGGATACATACCTATTTAAAACCAAGTAAAACCACACAAACAACAGTTCCGTTTGCTCTATACACATTACAAATGTGATATTGGTTTAACAGTTCAACAAATATAAAATAATATTGTATGAGTAAAATTGTAGATTTTTTTTTTAAATTCATAATTTGTTCATTAAGTCACTTGCTTAATTTTCAAATTAATTTGTTATTTTAAACAAATTGTTTAAATTCATTCTTGTTCATTTTATATATTTGTTTTTTCATTAATTAAACATTTTCTTGCATATGTATTTCCTAAAATCAAGTCTCTTTTCTTTCTACAGTCTATCCCAACAACGATAAGAAGAAGTTGGTTTATTTGGGTGGCACAGTTCCTGTCGCATATGAAGGTAGCTGGTTTGAGTAGCTTTAATATAACTTATTTTTTTCAATTCCTCTTTTGGCTGAAACAGTTAAAATATGTCTCACATTTTTACAAAGGTGGCAAGTACAATATTCCAGTATGCATCTGGATCCACGAGACCCATCCGAAAAACCCACCTAGGTGTTTTGTCTGCCCTTCACCCTCCATGGTGATCAACACTAAAAGCAGCAATGTGGATGCCAATGGTCGAGTTCTTCTCCACTGTCTCAGCAACTGGAAGATTGTAAGTCAGTCGGTCAGTTATTAAATGTTTACTTACTTGAAGTTAATCATTAGTACAGTCAAACCAAAAATTATTCGGGCACCAGATTTTTTACATTTTCTTTTTACCAGCGGGTGCAGGATACTATACATGTAACTGCGTGTTGGAAAATAAAGTGATATTATTTTTTTTATAGACCATTTCAATGTGGCCATGTCATTGGCGCATGAACATTTCCTGCTTGTTGTCAAACTATTTTAATAACTGTAACAAGAGGCAATTTAATCCTAACATTATTTATCTATATATGTTTTTTTTTTTTTGGATTGTCGAAAGCCATAATAATTAAAAATGTAAAACAGGAAGTACGTTGGCACCATTGTTTTTATTTACATGCCTCAAAATGGTCTACAGAATGGACTTAAAAGCAGCACAAAGTGCTGCAGGTAAGCGTTCGCCATTCTAAACACAGCTTTTAACGCCGGTTAAAGACATGTTTCACACTTGTAATATGGAAGTGGTGTTAACACATTTGTTAATCCGAAAGAATCATGTCACAAAATGCACAACACCAGTCGGTGAGATGTAACGTTAAATAAAAATTTCAATAGTAAGAAATCTCCAAAGATATTTATCCAATCACTGACAATCACATCTCATATATGCGGCCTTAACATAAGGTTTAAGAATGTACAGTGTAAAAAGTTAATAACTAACCAGGATTATTTGATAACTCCAAGTATTGTATGAGCAGTATGAAATATGATTAAAGATAAACCAGGATTCTGTTTATCCAGGGTTTAGGATTACCTGGGGTTAACAAATTCAAGTGTGAAAAGCCTTATTGAAGCCCAACAAAGTATTAATATTGGGTAAATATTGTCTAGAGATGTCTGAATAATTTTTTGGTTGATTGTTATCTTCTGTGCTGAGTTTGCACGTTCACCCTCTGTTCGTGTGAGTTTCCTCCAGGTGCTCCAGTTATCCCCACAGTCCAAAGACATGTGGTATAAGTGAATTAAATAGCTAAATTGGTGATAGTGTATGAGTGTGTGTTTGAGAATGTGACAATGTATGTGTGTTTCCCAGTGCTGGGTTGTTGCTGAAAGAGCATCCACTGCTTAAAACATATGCCATAATAGTTTTCGGTTCATTCCACTATGATGGACTATGGGACTAACCAAAGGAAAATGAATGAATGAATGATTGTAATCTATTGTACAATTTACCTTTCAATCAAAGCTATCTGACATGATCAAGATGAATTTGTCAGACACAGTTTAACATATTTCATTCCCACTTTCTAAATTGTAGTTAATAAATTGATATAATACCAGAAAGGTTGAAGGTGTCTGAATAAGTTTTGGTTTGGCTGTATATTTGACTCTTGAATTGAATGTTTGGTTTGTAGGGGTGGTCAAACTTGCCAATTGTCCTGGAGGAGATGATTGCTGCCTTCCAGCGTGAAACTCCTCTGTTTGCCACATATCCAGCCCAAACGCCACAAACAAAGCACCTGCCGGCTGAACTGGTTCAACCCAATCCTGTATCCTCCTATGGCAGGTCAGTGCTTGTTTGAGTTTCAGATGCAGGCTCTGAGTTTAGCACCGTCAGTGATATTGATGTTGTCTTCACTTCACAGTTCAATACCGAAGATGTCAACAGCTCAACATGGAGTGTTGTCCTCATCTGTGCCTCAGCATGTCTGCAACAGTAAATATTGATTTTTTTTTTGAAGACTTGTTCACTACTTCAGATTTCCATTTTTTCATGGAAAAAATTGTGTCGTTTAAGTATCCTTGAGATGCTGCAAAAGTTTTTAATAGTACTTTAATTCCTTTAAATGCAATCATATATATATGACAGTTCTGTCTGGTTCTTGAATCTGATTGGCTGATAGCTGTGATATATGTAAGTAATATCAGCACCCGTACAGCCTCTTTTCCCTTAGTGTATTACTCCGACCACATACAGCCAGCAAAAAGCAGACACTACAGATCTAAAGTTTAAAAGATGCTTGCTCAGCTGTTTAACTGTCAGCTAATGATTTGAAGCCATTGCGGAAGAAAGTAGTTCCTTATACAAAAGGGTTTTGGAGACTCTCCATGGTTGATGTTGTTTTTATATACACAATTATGCCATCTAACTGTTGTATAAAGGCAATAATCCGCGTAATCACCAAGGGGTCGCAAACAAATCTAAAGGCTTTTAATTTGCATGTTGTTTATTCATTGTTTAGTATTACATGTTAACAATGTAATCACTATTTTGTTCTTCAGTAGGTTAAAGATAAAACATGGTAATTCTAATAGTTTAATAAAATTAATTTGATTTTTAGAAAATACCCGGGTGGGTCTCGACCCCCACTTTGGGAACCACTGACTTAGATTAGTAGCTGGTGAAATATTCAATCCGCTTCAAAACTTTTTTTAAACTTTCAGGCTAGGTTTTTTCAAGCCTTTGTCAAATTTTTATCATCTAGTTTAGTTTTGTTTCCAGAACAGTGGTAAATAATAACAATAAAATGTTTTTATAATACTTAAGTACATTTTCTGTATCTGTACATTATTATAAAATCTGTATTTTGACAAACTTTTACTTCACTAAATTCCAGAGCATAATTTTTACTTGACGCCATTTATCATAAACATGTTGCTCCATGTTGGTTTCAATTTGAGTAATTGTTTCTTTCTTCAAAACAAAACAGTATTATTCATCAATGCTTCAAAAAATTCAAGCTGTTTAATGTGAATGTGGACAATCGGTATCTGTGCGTTACTGTCTGAACAGAGTAGCATTATAAAAAATTCAACATATTTTAAATAATGCAAATTAATGCCCATGAATCCTCCTGCATAGTCAACAACAGTAGAAAAGACCAGTGCATACTGTTAAACCCTGCTGTGTACAAGCTATTCACAGTAAATAGTAGATCCTTTGAGATGGCGTTTGCTTAATTGCTCTGTAATGTTGCTAAATGACAGCCTGATTCAAATCTGCATCTTATCACCACAGATCAGTGAACAAAGCTGGAATCTCTATCTTGGAAATAGCAAGCAGGAAACATGCTCGTTCATTACAGCTTCAACTTTTTTTTGCTTTAGTGCCATGAAGTAATGTTTTAGACTTTCATTTTTGATTCCTGGCTAACGCAAAGGTTTCCTTTGCTAGCCCTACCCCAGAGTACAAAGTCCCAGATGAACCTGAATCAAGTCAGTGAAATAGAGATGAGTGGCGTAAGAAGATCATACACGCAAGAGTTGCTGGATTTTGGCATTACGTTTGGGGCTCAGTCTTCAGAGACTAGCCACCAAACAAACCCATTCATCACGCCGGCCTCAGGTAATCTGTGTTTGATGTGTTTGTGTGTGTCAATTTTGTTTTTAAATGAAACTAATTAATTAAAGATGATCTCTGCTTCAGCTCCCACCAGCAGTACTTCTGATGTAGATGACATTGACGACATGTTCAAAAGCCTTCACGTGCAAAGAGTTATCAATATGTACCAGTTGGACACCAGGGAGCAAGGTAAATAACAGCACAATAAATTTTGTAGTGTTTTTGAGCTTGGGAGGAATTAGCGGTAACAAAATGACAATCTTTGTCATTTTAAATGGTTTATCTTTGATGATTTGGCCTCTTTTACAGCAACATGCATTTTGGAAGAATTTTTTCTATAAATATTTGACATATATTTTTTTAAATGGAAAGCAGAAGGTACAAGACTGTGTTTAATAGTATATAGAAAATATCTATGTCCCATTGATCCATTGTGAATGATGTAATCAAATAGAGCAGTGTTTCTCAACCACATTCCTGGAGGACCACCAACACTGCATGTTTTGGATTCCTCCTTTGTTTGACCCATTACAGGTCTTTCAGTCTTTGCTAATGAGCTGATGATCTGAATCAGGTGTGTTGGGAAATGTGCAGAGCTGGTGGTCCTCCAGGAACGTGGTTGAGAAACATTGAAATAGAGAATATTCTGACACAAAATTGTACATGTACATCTCCCTTCAACTGTAGTCATTAGCATCCTGTTACATTTTTTAATTCCTTTAAAAAAAATTCTTTTACTTAATAGTATTTTTAACCATAATATTTTTATAACTAATTTCTAATAACTAATTTATTTAGATGTTGTCATGATGAGAGTACATCATGTTTTACTAGTTATTTACAAGATAGTAGTAAAGTGCAAATTATAGCCTTAATTAGGTTAGATACACTCTAAAATCCAACAGTCAGTCAACTTTATCAAATAAATTGAGTGTAGTTAACTCAAAATTGAAAGTTAAATCTACTAATTTGAAAAGAGTTTTGAACTCAGTGTTGAAGAAGGTAATTAGTTCATTACTTCTGCTTAAAGGGCCATGACACCCCTCACTTTCGGTTCAGGTCCACCTCAGAATTTTTTCAAAAAATGCATCATAGTGGGCGTGGAGCTCTGCGAGCAAAGGACAGGAGTGGGCGTGGCCAGCAGAGCAGGGTAGAAGGAGGGGAGCGAATAACTGTTGTTAGTCGGTTCACAAAATGAGACGCAAACCATGAGGAGACCCATGATTTTATAGTTTACAAAGTTAAAATGCAAATAAATAAACAGTAAATTAATGCCTTGCTACATTTGTAGTTTCATATACACACAACCACAATTTATATCATTATAAAGATAATCGTGTTCATTTAAACACTATAAATGAGGACTTCTCCCTCAATCCCCGGGTCTGAATGCAGACTCAGTGAAGCAGGTCTCTTGTCCTGTCTATTTTAACAATTAGCCCTGCTGATAATCTGGAGGATTTAGGCAAACACAGCAGCACAGCGATGTGTCTAAATGTGAATGAACTCCTGATAAAAGACAACGTCCGTCATTCTCCAATTCTCGTACAGCTCTCCCAACAGAAATGCTTGCTGCACACACACAACTTTCCTGTATCTGCCCTGACAGGATCGTGGGGGGGAAAAAATGCGACAAACCCCGCGGATCATGGAAACAAACACATATGAGCCATCATGAAAGGCTAAATACTGTGTGCCGTAGGTCTGTGGACGCGTCTCACCCAGTCATCAACGAAGGATTTCACAGCTTGGCACTGGCAGCCAGGTCTGCTTTGCCTTCGGAAAGCACGTGCAGTCATGAATAATTAAGAAGCAGGCTCTTCTCATAGGATAAGAAAACTCCGCTATAGATCAGAATGAGAAACCAACACGTCATCTTTGCACTTGCAGTTTTGCGCTACGCAGAAGATTTTGATCCCGCCCCAAAAATCATTTTAAACCCGGAAGCTGAAATTAGCTGACAAAAGCTCAAAATTATCCAGTTTTCCCCACAGTTAAAGCTGACAGGTGCTAACATTGTCCTAACTGATGCTCATCACACACAAATCTGTTAAAATATCAAAATAGTACTTGAGGGTTTCGGCAACCTTTAAATAGAGTAAGTTCATAGTACTCATATAGGTTAGTTTTTATTTTTTTTTACTCAAATGGTTTGTAGCAATCGGTTTCCTCTAGCGGTTTGAGTTGCCTTAACTTATTGGGTTTACAGTACTCAGTTGGTTTGACTTCTTTTCGTTTATTGGATTTAACTGTGCTCAAATTGCTTTGTTTACTCAAATGGATTAAGTTCACAGTACTTATTTGGATTAGTTTTTGAACTTAAATGGTTTGTTGCTATCGGTTTTCTCAATTGGTTTTAGTTATCTTAACTTTTTAGGTTTTACAGTGTAGACTACTCTGGTTAATTAGGCAAGTCATTGGACAACAGCGGTTTGTCTGTAGCCAATCAAACAATAATCTTAAAGGGGTCAGCAATATTAATCTTTAAAATATTTGTTTATATTTTAAAAACTGCTTTTTATCTTAGCAAGTATAAAATAAATATTTATTTTTCAAGATGCATTATTTTATTGGAAATACTATGGAAATTTTCTTGGTCTGTTAAACATCACTTGTTAGGGAATATTTGAAAAATATTTTTTTTAAAAGGCTATGTCCTATTCTTGCTACTTGCAATTAAGAAGACTTGCTAAAAACAAACCCTTTCCTCTTTCTTCTGATTCACTGCATACATGTTACACATATGAAACTGCATATAACGTTTAAGTCATGTGATACAGTACAAATAATATAAACTACACAATATTCAAAAACCAAATCCCATTTAAATATTAAGAAAAAATATGTTGTGTATGGTTCCAACACTGATTCTACCATGTCACCAAATATGAAACCTTGTCTGTCAAACATTTCCCATAGTATGTGTTTGTGTTTGTTTAGAAAAGAAAGTGATTTGACTATGTAGTCAAACTGTCAAACAACTGTTGTACATTTTGTGATATGAAGCATAACACTGCTAACTACGGCGAGGAGCCCACATTTACAGCAACATAAGTACTTTTCCATGGTAACTCTGTCCAGATTTAAAATACTTTTCACAGAATGAATCTTGAGTTCTTAAATTTTCCATTTTGCTTAAAATCTTTTTTTATGTTTTGAAATTTTAAAAAAAGTTTGAACGTTAAATAATATTTCTAGATTGTAATGGTGTTCCTTTCACAGCATTTGTTTAAAATAATAATAATGCTTTAATTTTTCTCCTGAAGATGTTGTTCTTGCTGGAGGAGCGTGGCAGGATTGTGTTGGTGGTGCCAGGGTTCACTCAGGTTTGGCAGATGAGCATCACAAGGTAGTGGTTAGTGGACTTCCTGTGGGCGTCTCTCCCAGCAAGATGAAGAATAAGCTCACCATTTACTTTCAGAGGAGGCACAATGCAGGCGGAGAGGTTCTGGACATCAGATACCCTGCAGCACAGCCAGACCAGGCCTGGGTGCTCTTCAGAAACCGGAGAGGTGATATGGGATTTTTTATATTATGATATAAATGTAGTTATTTTTTATTTCATTTTGATAGATCCATAATACGGTACGGAATCTGTATATTTTTACTTTTTGTTTTTAGTTATTTGAACAATTTCAACATACAGGTACAACTTTTTTTTACAGAATCAAGTCAAATAAAGTACAATTAAATAAATAAAGAAGAGTACAAACAGATCACCAAAGACGTCACATACAGCATTTAGATTATTCTCGCACTTTTATGCTGTTTGATGATGGTTATAAAGTTACATATTTCATAGGGTTTACAATCCCTTTGAAGCCCCTTTCCTTTAGCATAATGAATATGATCAGCAACAAATAATAAAAAATTAAATGAGGGTATTGATGGTGCTGCAGATGTATGTCCAAAATACTCAGTAAATACCTCACAAATTGTACATATTGGAAAACAAGAAACATGGCTTACTCATTGCAAACTTAGGGTGCTTTCACACTATCACTTTTGGTCCACACCCATATTCGTTTGACGTCAGAGTACGATACATTTAGCTTGTGTGAACACTGTCTACTGAACTCAGGTGCGCACCCACAAACCTTACACGAGTCCGGCCTGAAAGAGGTGATCTAGGGTACAGTTTGTGCCAAATCTGGTGCGGTTCACTTCTGATATGATTGCAATCACAGCAAATAACAGAAGTAAACCACCAAGTAGGCATGGCACGATAACCGGTTTTAAGGTTAACTGCGCTTTGGAAAAGTCAAGGTTTTAAAATTGCCAACATATGCTGTTATACCGTTCCTATGGTATATACAAGTTTGTTTGTTTTGTTTTGGGGTGGGGGGTTGTGTGTGTGTGTTTTTTACCACTATTTTGTTTAGCTTGTTAGGGCAACAATATCTCCAGCAGAAAAAAAAACCTCCATATTAAAAGCTACTGTTCCAAACTATTTTTAATGTTTCTTATAATAAAATATATTGTGTTAAGTGGGAAAAAGTTGTTGTTTTTTTACCCAGACATGTTAAAAAAGCATATTTTTGAGAAGTAATTATAATACTGTGAAACCGTGATATTTTTATCCAAGGTAATCACAGCCTCAAAATCTTATATCAGGCCATCTGTAACTCCAACTGTACGACAAACATTAGTTTTCAAAACATTCATTCATGTGTACATGTATGTCTGTATATCACCTGCCTTGGCGACAACCGGGACCGACCCACTACAAACAGTGATAATGTTTCTTTTTCCCAAAAACGAGTTCTGCAGACATCGCGTGATGTTCTGAACGTTTTTATGAACTTTTTGTGCGACAGATAGACGCAAGTGGCTCTCTGTATTTCAGTTTTAGTAACAAAAGCAAAAGATTTGTTAAAGCATAATGACCATGATATGCATACGTCTCCATATTGACGCTTTACTTTCATGACCGTCACCTAGCAACAGCTGTACACAAAACAGCAGCATGATGTCGCAAGTGTACTGGGGTTCAGAAGGAAAAAAGACGATGTGAACACAAACCATCCGAGGGGGGAGAATCCAACTTGGGTTCGGACCAGGCAATTGGACAAAGTGTGAAAGCACCCTTATACACTATTCGTTTACCTGTATGCAATAACCATTCTGACCAATTCCTATAGAATTTATTCATTTTGAGGTAACAATGTAAAAGGTATAACCTTCTTTTTAAACATCAAATTACTTTTAGAAAAGGATTTTTAATATTACTGCTAAATTCAATGTTTATATCCCCCCCAAATAAAACTTTTACAATATTTCTGTGGCAATCTGAATGTTTGTGACAGAAATAGTAATACTAAAACTAAAGACTGCAGCTGCTGTAACCATCACAGCGGCTCTAAAAGCTCTCTCTATCTGATCTTTTATTTTCTTACACCCCTACACGTGCTTTACTCCCTTCTGATGCTGGTCTTTTACTGCTCAGTCAACGTGGCTAAAATCTATGATAGTTTGGGGATTCTCTTTATTGGCACCCAAATTGTGAAACTTTGCTCTCTGATATTCGCAGTGCAAAATCCCTTAGTAGTTTTAAATCATTACCTAAAACATACTCTTTTAGGGTAGCTTTTATTTGATTATTAGATCTATTTATTTATTTATTTTTATATATATTTTTTTTTTTGCATTCATCCTTGTATGTATCTTTTACTGCTGCACATTTTATCTGTAAAGTGCCTTGAGATGCTACTTTTAAAGGTGCTATATAAAATTTTTGTTTGTTTGTTATAATTGTGAATCAAACGTTTTAAAACGATTTAAATTTTAAATTTACCACTGTGGTCTTCAAAGGTTTAATGAACATAATTTACAATAATATGTGTGTTTGAACTGAGATTGCAATTTTTTAATTACAAGTAATCATGTTTTTTCATATGAAAAAATACTTTTTTTATTTAAACACTTTCATGCTTTTTCTTCCCAGATGCAGAGCATGTTTTGAAGCAGCCTGACAGGAAGATTGGCATCAATGAACAACATTTTTCTATTCAGCTGAAGAAGTTTAAGGACATGGAGGTAAGTGGAGTCCATATCAAGATGTTTATTTGACCAGTTTTTCCCCACTCCTCTACTTATTCTTTGCACTAAACAAAGAATCTACCATTAGATCCCAGGTGGCATCCAAGGTGACAAGGCTGAAATGTTCCGGAGCATCTTGAGTCTGGAGGGATGCAGCTTCAGCTCCACAGATGTGCTGGAAGCGGTGCAGTCGTGCCGAGATCTTCCATCTGCTCTCAAATATCTCTGCCACGATTGTCCTATTTGCCAGGAGCAAGTATCCTTCAACAGGGTGAGAAGAACATATTAAGTGTAGTCTTGATGTAAAAAAAAAATATGGAACCACTTTTAAACTTTACCTTTATTGGTTATGCATTGGATGATTATTTTTGTTAATAAATAATAATTATTAATACCCTATTAATAAGCTTTTATTTGAAATAAAATGTATATATTATATTATGTTATATTATAATATATTTTATTAAAATATTATATAAAAACTTTTTTAACTATGTAGAAAAAATATTGACAAGGAAGGCATTTTCATTGTTACAGTATTAGGTTTCAAATAATTGCTTTTAAACTCCATTTATCTAAGGGTTTTAATATACATATACATTATTGGAATCTTCTAGAGAAAAAAAAATTTCTGCTTTGCGTTACTCTGCGTTTTGGTTCTGTTGATGTAAATCGCAGATGATCCCTAAAACTGCATGCGCGAATATCAAACTAAAGCCAACTTTAATGTGCTAGGAGGTGATTGGTTTTCTAAAGTATTTCCTAGTTCACGCTCGAGGGCTCGTGCAGCTTCACAAAGCCGCTGGGGAACAGACTTCGCCATGTTTATGCTGCCAAATGTCCCAAATAGTCCTCGCTGCAGCTGTGACGACATAACCTAACCCGCCTTGCAGCAACGGCAGCCGTCTGTGGGCGTGGCCAGGCCAGAATGCATTTTCAATTTCAAATCGGCTTTCATTCATCGCGATGTGTTAAATGAAAATGCATTATGTTTTTTTTCATTTTCATTTTCGTTCTGCAGCAAACATTGCACAAATGTCTTGGAAAATGCTAACTGAAATACAGAAATACACTGCCATTTACATATTGCATTATCGTTTTGCGTAATACATTTTAGAATTAATTTTGCTACACACATCCCATGCTGTTATGCTGAAAATGTAATCCTGCATTTCCTAGATGTGAGTGTAAATGCATTTAGGACAAATAACATTTAAATGATCATTTTGCTACAGTTTCTGCTTGTACTTTATTCACATCAAATTCAGTTTGTGTATAGCATTTTCAATTTAATTTTGCAACTTATAAAGCTTTAAAATGTGGATACAATTTACATATTAAAACAGTGTTTGAAATGAGAAATGTAAACAATGTAATTTAATTTACATTTTCATTCTGCACCAAACATTGCTCATATGTCTTGGAAAATGCTAATTCAAATACAGAAATACATTGCCATTTAACATATTGCATTGCCATTTTGCATATTACATTTTGAATTGAATTATGCTACTCATACGTTTCCATATAATATACATATACATATATAAAATTAAAAATAATACTTTATTTAACCGTTATTCATTTTTAATCAGTATTTATTGTTATATTTCAAAATTTTTATTTTAAAATTTTTTTTTAATTTTTTTTATTAATTTTATAAGTTAACAATTATGTAATTTTTTTTAAGCCGTGAAGGCAACCCGGTCATCGTGCACAAGTGAATAATACACAGCAGGATCTCTTTCAGTCCTAAATGTAGTATCTGTCTGTGTTCTCCTCCTCAGATGGTCACCATGACACACTGCTCCTGTACGTTCTGTGAGAGCTGTTTTAAGAAGTACTTCTCCTCTGTCATTAAGGAGAAGAATATAGTTCATGCTGTGTGTCCTCTCTGTAATCTTCCTGATGTACGAGGAGGCCGCAGGGAGGACACCATGGAGTACTTCAGTCTACTGGACACACAGGTGTGGGGCTCTTTAAATTCTCTCTAAAATCGAAATGAATATGTTAGACTTAAAGTTATTCACCTTATTCTCCGTACACGAGCGGGCGCAGCCATTTTAATCCTTTTGGCTCGAGACGTCCGGTCTCATTCACTTCCATTCATTTTTAGACATTAAAAACGTCTGAAATTAAACATTTGAAATTAGATCACACATCTAACAAAGCTGCACATTTTAGTTGTTGACCTTTAAACATAAGATTTGTTTTGTTGTTTGTTTCTGATTTATTGTCAAATCCCATATGAAATTAAATAAGGCATATGACTAAATGTAAATATTTTGTATGTGTAGATCAGGTATTATTTGGACTCCCAGATTCATGAGCTTTTTCAGAGGAAACTTCGAGACAGAGCACTGCAGGAAATGCCCAACTTCCGCTGGTGTGCACATGTACGTTTCACCATTCTCAGATACTTTAGTGAAATGTTATAAACGTCTGTTTATATTTAGGTCAAACTGTAACTGTTTTGTATTTTAGTGCTGCTTTGGGCTCCTTCATGAAGCAGACAGGCTGAGAATGGACTGCCCCAGTTGTGGGAAAAGCACATGCTTTAAGTGTAAAAGGCCGGTAGGTTCTGCATTCACAAAATGCTGTGTTATGCTTTGCATCATACTGTATGCTTTCACATCAAGAACTATAAATAAAGGTATAACCTCATTGGCATCCGCAGCAGCACATGGTAGTGTTCATATTATAAGAAAGCACTACAGTTTTGTCATCTGCTGCTTTAATGCTCAAGCTATTTAAAATCTGGTGGATTCGGATCAATTATCAATTATTTTATCATTTATCAGCTGAAATTTTTTTTTTCTGAAGGTGATTTCAACAATATTATTATTCTGTATCATTGTCATTATGGTGTAGTGTGGATTTTGATGTTTAAAACTATATCTAATTTGTGCAATTGTTGGTTTAGCAGGGTTTACACTGGGACCTAAAAAGTTTTCAAAAGTCTTAAAATTTCTTAAATTTTAAAATCAAAATTTTAGGCCTTAAAAAGTATTAATTTTCCTTTGTTTGTGTATAGCCATCCAGTCTGGCCAAAAACCATACAATCACCAATAATCCATCTAAAAAAACATTAAACCTTTCATTCTAAATTATTATTTTAACTCTAATAAGCATAATGCTTTAATTATTTTCCTTACAATAACATTTGTTTAAAAGTGCCTGGACAAACCTGGACAGATTGTTGTGCATAGATTTAGTTAATTATAGTTTTCCAACGTTTAAATTTTGTTTATTGTACATATTATATATATATATATATATATATATATATATATATATATATATATATATATATATATATATATATATATACATAAGATATATATCTAAGAATATAAGAAGTTTGCTATAAGAAGTTTGTGTTGGAAAAAAGTGTATGGATACAGATAGAGCTTGCTTGTTCTTACACAAGATTTAAAATATTTTTGCTAAGAAATATCTAAAATATAAAAAAATATTATTCATTTATTATTGTATTATTAAATGCATTAAATTATAATCATCATTTTTGATAGGGAAAATAAAAATCTAATAAAAAAGTGAACAAAATGAAAACTTTCTTAGCCTTTAGCCCTTTATGAGTCTAAAACTTCATTAATAATGGTCTTAAAATGTCTTTAAAAGTTTTAAATTTAACTTGGTGAAACCTGCAGAAACGCTGAGTTAGTCTTCAGACCAAAGTCCTTAAGTTGTCATAAAAAACATTTATGTTTTGTGTTAATATTAACTTTTGAACTTAATTTTTTAACACTACTGTTTAGAAGTTTGAGGTTAGTAAAATTGTATTTCTCAACTTTGATCAAAAGCAAAAGTTAAGATGTTTAGTTGCTAATTTAAATATTATTAATGTTAAAACTTTTTTCCTTAATGTTTTATGGAAGGAAAAATTCAGCTTGGTAAATTTCTGTTTAAGATAAATAGGGAGTTATTTTAAATTGAAATAATATTCACAGTATTTTACTGTATGTTTTGGAGTAAGTTAATAAAAAAATTTTTTTGAAACTTTAAAGTCTTATTTGTTTTATTTCGGCTAGAATAAAAGCAGTTTTTAGTTTTTTTAAAGCCATTTTAAAAGCTATATTTTTTTTTCGATGGTCTACAGAACAAACCATCTTTATACAAAACTTGCCTAATTACCCTATCCTGCCTAGTTAACCTGATTAACATAGTTAAGCCTTTAAATGTCACCTTAAGCTGTATAGAAGTGTCTTGAAAAACATCTAGTCAAATATTATTTACTGTCATCATGGCAAAGATAAAATAAATCAGTTATTAGAAATGAGTTATTAAAATGAGTTATTAAAACTATTCTGTTTAGAAATGTGTTGAACAAATTTTTTCTGTTAAACAAAAAGTGGGGAAAAAATAGGGGCCTAATAATTTAGGGGGGGGGCTAATAATTCTGACTTCAACTGTCTAATATAAACATAGGGCTTTAACATTGTGTATATATAAACAAACTTAATTAACTTAAACATAACTTATAAACTTAAGGAGGGTTTTAATATTATAACTTGAGAAACACTGGCCATATAAGTGAAAGAAATCCAATAAAAACGTATTTACATTGCTTAAAGAACGACAATGCAAAAAAATACAGTGATTGAAAGCTAAGAAATTGAAATATGTGAACAAATCACACAGCTTTTTGAACGTCAGGTGCATTACACAAGTTTAGTGAAATCACACATCAACAGAAAACCTCAAATATGAAAAGATTGATCCTCAGAATTAAGAATCCACATCAGTATTGATTATAGAAATGATAAAATGTTTGCCTGACAAGTAAACATCTGACCTAAACAATTCTTACTATTGGGCCTCTGCATTGTGAGGGCAGTTCTCATATTTTATAGATGCTGTTTTATTCTTGGATGCTTGTTTTCCAGTGGGCTCCACAGCATGAAGGAATCTCATGTGAGAAGTTTAAAGAGTGGGAGCAACTCAACAGCCCCGAGTACCAAAACTCCAGGCTAGAGCAGCTCCTCAGCAGGAACAAAATAGGTGAAACACAAACTCTTGCTGTAAAGTATCTAACTGGAGCTGTTCCCAGGTTGTAATGTTTTACTTGCCTCTTTCTAGACTGCCCAAAATGCAAATTCCGCTTCTTCCTGGCCAGAGGAGGCTGTTTGCATTTCAGATGCACTCAGTGCCAGCATGAATTCTGTGGTGGCTGCAGTCAGCCGTTTAAACAAGGCTCTGTGAGTTTACTTGTCTCAGCAGTTGTTATTGTTGTTAACAGAGCTCTGTACCAAATAACAAGCATCTGTTGTCTTTGCAGACCTGTAATTTTTCCATCGAGTGCGCAGCTAAAGGGTTACATGCACACCATCCTCGAAACTGCCTATATCATCTGAGAGACTGGAGCGTCCCGCGACTACGTACCTTGCTGCAGGTGACAGAACTTTTATCTGTGATCTAGCATGAACAGGACACTACCATCATATCCTGCTCCTGTTAAATAATTTTTTTTTGTTTTTCAGCGCTATGGAGTATCACATCCGCTCATGTTTAGCCCCAAACATCCAATGGGGAGACACTCTAAAGGTACAGTTTGTATGCCTATATCTAAAGACAGATCAAGTTACCTTTACATAGCACTTCATGCAATGCAGATACAAACTAATTAACAAAGAAATAAGAGAATCAGTGGTCAACTGAATATATTTTCTTCATTATTTTATTATATTCTATATATAGTTTAAATTTTTTATGTTGATCATGTTTTCTGATATGAATGGGGTACATCATTCTGTTTAAATCATTGTAAAAGATGAGTCAAAGTACTTTGAAAGTATTTAAAAAAGTAGTCCGAGTGGCGTTTTATACTTTACAGCCAAACTCTGCTTGCATCCAATTTCTTACCAATACCACCGAAACATACAAAAATCATTAGGAAGTCATAAAATGTTTAAGTGAATTACAGGAGTGTTCATATTGAGCTGCGATAACATTAATTTTGTGACATAAAAGCTAGTTTAAATGGTTCCTAAAGCTCCTCATTGGTTTCAAACTGTCCTAGAGCGCCATCTGCTGTTAAAAGTTAAGCCTAAAATTCATTCAGGAGAGAATACCCATACTCTTCTCATAATCGAGAGCTCTAGTTTAAATACATTATATAGTATGTGAAATGTAATGTTGGATTCACACCATATGTGAATGCAAGCATTCCCATGAGTTGATTACCTACAAATTCAATTCAAATCTAAAAATAGAATACAATTTCTACTGGGCGGGGCAAATGATGCAGTGTGGCGCTGGTGTACTACAATTTTAAAGAAACTGACTGAATTTACAAAAAAGGAATTTAAACCCTAAATTTATATTAATAATTGAATTGTCTGGGCGCCAGGTAGACCTAAATCTACCAAATGGAGTACGACAACAAAAATGATTAAACTGATAATTTATCTGATGGTGCTTTATCATCACCAGCTACACACAAATGTTAAATAAAAATAAAACACAAATAAATGTTCAAAGTAAGTAGAATTCACTTTAAAGTCCTCACAGTCAATGTTGAGTGTGAAACGTGTAGAAAACATGTTCACGGTCTTTTGTAACAGTTAATTTTTTTGTAGAAAAACAACAAACTTTATAGTCTCAGGGTTGAACAAACAGTTCAAACAATGTATCACTCCATAATGTATCCCACAAAGTTATAAAAAATTATTCTTTATACCCAATTGGTTATTTCAGTTCATATTGTGTGGTCCATTTAGCGATCGTCACAGTGTAATGTGTGATCTGTTTGAATTACCAGCATAAATGCACAGAATTTGCCTCAATCGCGTCTCCTGCACAAGTTCGAAACATTTAGGTTGATCTGAAAATTCCTGTCGGGTGGCGCAGTGGGTAGTGCTGTCACATGCGGTACAGGTGAATTGGGTTGGCTGAAATTGTCCGTAGAGTGTATGAGTGTGTATGGATGTTTCCCAGAGATGGGAAACATCCATGGAAGGGCATCCACTGCGGTAAAAACATGTGCTGGATAAGTTGGTGGTTCATTCCGCTTTGGCGACCCTGGATTAATAAAGGAACTAAGCCGAAAAGAAAATGAATAAATGAATGAAAATACATATCAGGTGAAAACATTATGTGAGTAATCCAGAGAGAGTGATGTAATACACATCCCATTTACATCTTATGTAAACCTAGCATAATAGATATAATCTTATATAACCTAGCATTGTTACTACCTACAACTTATTACTGCCTACAGCTCTAGTTTTGTTATCCAGCTAATGTCAGTTCAATGTTGATTCAGATCATTTTTTTAACTGTGCTAAATTTGCAAAATTCATCATTTATGAAACTTTGAATCTGTAAAAATTTTTTATTTATCAATGAAATAAATACAAATAATATTACTGAATTTCAAGTATCTTGAGGGGACAGTTCAGTCAAAACGTAAAATTCACTCACCCTGAACTTGTTTTCAAGAGGTTCCAAATTAAATATCCAGAAAATCTCTGGATCAATTTACCGGTAAAAAAAAAAAAGGTGTTTACACGGACACAGCATTTCTGGAATTTTTCTGGAAAAGACCATTTACACATCCTTTCCAAAATACAGGTAAATTCTGACATCATTAACCAGAAATGAGCTCTAAACGGGTGTGCTTGTGTTTGTCAACATAGAAGGGGTCGGGCTTTTGTTGATGGTTTCACTTTTATGTAAAGCATTTAGCATTCATGCATTCATCCCGGAGACATCCAAAAGCAGAAGCGCGAACCGCAGCTAAATGTTTACACACTTGACTACATTACAAATTCTGTGGATGGATAAGTATTGTTAACAACTTTGATGAAAACATATAGAGGAACACTTTCACATGTCAAGATGTACATAATATGTGTGTGTGCTGGTGCTCACCGGTTGCTTCACGTGCACATGCGTCAAACAGCTGAAGCAGAGCTTGAAGGTAAACAAACAGCGGTTTATTATACACGTAAATGAGATCTGAACTTGTAATACTGCTCTTACACCATTTCTCCATTTGTCATTGAAATAACGCCGTAGGTAGTTGGTTAATTTGTGTAAAAGGTCTACCACCACAGCTGGAAAAAAACCTAGTGGAAACACTGATATGTCTGGAAAAACCTTCAAAGGCTTTTATTTTCATAAACAGCTCGGATGTGAATGTGTCTGTGTTCTGATTTGCTGGAGTAGATGTCTCACGTCAAAGCGTTCTAATCATGGACGCACTCTTTCCTGCAGTTTACCAGCCAGAATTCCAGCAAATTAATGTTACAAATTCACTTTCTGGAAAATTGCCGGAACAAATTTACCGGTATTTTTAAAAAGGGCCTGTTCACACATGATCCCTTTCTGGAAATTTGCTGGTAATATTCCAGAAATGTCTGTATGTGTGAAAGGGGCTATTGAAACTACCAGTTTGCAACTTTCTTCAAAATACTTTTTATGTACAACAAAAAGTCAAACAGGTTTTGAAAAGTGGAGGGGAACAGTGACAGAATTTTCATTTTGGGTAAACTTTCACTTTATATGTACTTTTATTTAAAATTATATGCTTACTGACAGTTCAGATATTGTTCAAATGTGTCCCTCATAGGCATCTGTGGTGTAATGGAATTCCAGGAAACAGGAGCTGTGAAAGAAGAGGCATGTGGACGACAAGCCTTCCCAGAGTACAGCGGTTACTGCACGTAAGGCACTCTAGCTCTGCTAATCCTTCATTCTGTGAAATATATTCTCCTGAGAATAAAGCAAAAACCCAGAGATATTCTCACCTTCAGGTTGCATTATAAAGAGGTTCTGGTGGAGCTGATAAACAGCAATGGACTGGACCCTGTGGTACTGTTAGATGGGGCAGAACTGAGGGCAGAAATGGACCGCTGGAAAGTGCCACTTCCAGAAAGACATCCTTTGGAGCCGGATCAGCGGTACGATGACAGACTTCGACAGGTTAGTGCTCGCTGGATTTAAATCATTCACTTTACTAAAAAGAAGGGTTAAGTGGGATGTTTAGTTCCTCTGACTTATAAATGATATGTTCTAAGTTCAATTTATATTTACATACAATAGTTTGACATGAGAAAAGCTGTTGGAAAATATCAGTGTTCATTTTGTCTATGAAAATGGTTGGACACAAATAGAATTTTGTATTTGGTCTGCTGCGCTAGTAATACGACTAAAACAGTGAACAGTGAACAGTGCAATGCTGAAATGATGCATTACATTATAAAAGTCATTATAAATAAAAGATTGCATTTACATAAACATTACACTATTGTATACAAGATAATCATTCGTAAATATCTCACATTTTTCATTCTAATAGTATTCATATGCAAAGTCTTTATTATATGACACTTCAAAATTAGAAAATTATATTGTAAGAAATTATATAGTAAAATGGCCCATGAATTAGTTTTTAGATTGATGCTGTCAGACGATTCATCTCATGCAAAATAAGTTTAAATTTACACAATGTGTGTACTGTGTAGATTTATTATATGTTTTTGTATATGTTTATATATTTAGATATATGATTTAACTTCTATCTAATAATCTGTAAATGTTTTTGTTTTGATATATGAGTGTTGGGGGTGTAACAGAAATTTAATCCAAAATTTGTAACTATCGCAAAGAGATCACCTCTTGTGTCAATCAGATCACATGTATGAAAGCATTTAGGCTTTCCTGTAAAATATAATGATAATGTAAGAAGATGTGGTAGGTTATTCAGGATGTGGTGGGTTTCTTAGGTTATTAAAGGTGTTTTCGGTCACTAGTTAAACCTGCATCAATCAGTGTAAGCTGCACGATTAATTATTAAAAGGTTAGGATCTCAACACCCACACATAACAAATAAAAAATAATTGTGATTTGCGTATGTTAAATAATCATTTCAATCACTGCATTCAAATCTGTTTGAAAAATGCAAAAAATCAAGAAAGAGATTCAGTCTTTAGTCTTTTTAATTATTTATGAATAGTTTGCAAACAGTCAAATAACGCAGAAGTACTGGGAGAGAACAGTTTATAGTTTAGATAAAACCACTGATGTTTATGGTAAAGATTAAAATCATCATCACATGCATTTAACTTGACTCAAAAATGAAAGTTGTAGGCAGCAATTAGATTATTTAACCAGTAGGTGGCGACAACCAGCCATCAAAAATATGCCACTAAATAATTCTACAGAAGGTAGACATCTACCAATGAAACATGAAGTTTTATGAGTGAATAACTGAATCATTTTTGAAAATGAGACAAAAAATAAATTTGGGTTGTACAAATTATGTTAGATTTACACATTTAGCGTTATCAGAAACAGTAGTAGTAGCAAATAATTTTTCACACTAAATTATTTGTTTAGCGTGTTTATTTTAAGTTTTTTCAAGGTTTTACAATAAATCAAAGGTACTGAATATGTCACGATATAATTTTATTCAGCTGAATATTTCTTAAATTTCTTTAAAATAACATGACAGATTCTCATTTCTGTTTGTTAAAACCAAAATAGACTTGCAGTACTGTTTTTGTAATAAATAAAAAACAACTTACATTTGTCTTCTCTGTTTTTGGCTGATCCAAAAAATGGTAAAAATCTGTGACTAAAAAAACATAATGTGATCTGAATCGTGAGATTTGTGATTTGTTACACTTATGAGAGAGATTTAATGCACAAACATATATTATGTAAAAACAAACTTTTATCTGGGATGCAATTAATCGTGATTTATCTTTGCATTTATCCAGCACTAATAAATTTGTATATATAAATACAAACATACAAAGTAGATTTTTATTTTAGGTATGTATAAATTAGGTTTCAAGAATTGATTTGGAACATTTTGTTTTAAACCAGGAAGAATCCTATAATCTTCATTGCCACTATTTTTATAGACCTACAACCTACTTGGAGTTTTATATGTGTGGGATTTTGCTGAGGTAAAGGATCCTGAAACAAGACTTAAAAAGAAACACCAGCTGAAGTGTCATAAAATAGATTTTATGGACAGAGCGTGAGGGTGAGACTGTTGAATTACCAGCACTAGTTCAAGTCAGACAACAGATCATGGTGTTCATGGAGCTAATACTAGCAATGAAAAAGGCAGACCTTCCAGGGTACAAGATAAAATGAACTGTCAAAACTTACTGCCAGATTCTGGAGGACAAATTCTTCAAACTGTGGGACACCAGAAAATGGTGCTGATGCCACCATCTCCCACCCTGAAAGGTTCAACCTGCAAAAAGAATCTATTTTATTCTGACACTTCAGTTTGTGAGGTTTCAGGATTCTTTATCTTCGTAAAGTCTCAAAGAATCTGACACAGTGTTCTTCTGGAGACTGCAAATAGACTGCAGTTCTACGGTGGCCTTGGCTATGGCGTTGCCTCCTCCTTGTGGGCATTTTAAACTTTTTTTTTTTTTACTTTTTAGTGTGATTTACATCTTGAAACGTGCATCAAAAAATAACAACATGAAATGATCAGATTTTGTAGTTTCACTGACACCGATTTCTTCATTCTTGATGATAGCTCTTAAAAATATATTCATTCACAGTTTTTTTTTTTAAATACTGTTTGTTTACATGATGCCACTATTGTAGCATCAACGATAAATATATTGTTTTCAACTAAAGGCCAAGCTTCATTTCCATAATTTTTATAATAATAAAAACAATTATTATTATTATTCATTCATTCATTTTCTTTTCGGCTTAGTCCTTTTTTAATCCAGGGTCACCACAGCGGAATGAACAGCCAACTTATCCAGCATGTTTTACGCAGCGGATGCCTTGTAGCCGCAACCCACCACTGGGAAACACCCATACACTCTCATTCACACACATACACTGCGGACAATTTAGCCAACCCAATTCAACTATACCACATGTCTTTGGACTTGTGGGAGAAACCAGAGTACCCAGAGGAAACCCACACGAACACGGGGAGAACATGCAAACTCCACACAGAAACACCAACTGACCCAGTCGAGGCTCGAACCAGCGACCAAGTGCTACCCACTGCGCCACGGCATTGCTCATTATTATTATTATTATTATTATTATTATTATTATTATTATTTATGATTTTGCATTATTGGTCATGGGTAAGTCATTAATTATATGTATTTATTTATTTATTTAGAAAGTACCACCCACACATTTTTATATACATACAATTCTCTTATATCCATACCAATAAGTCCACATAATTTTAATTAATTTGGACTGCAGTGTTCAAAAGCAGAATACTGGAAAAAGGATTGTTTTGTTGATTTGCAGGCCAATCTTGGAAGAAATGTCCCAAAACATTTATACACACACACACACACACACACAAATACATAACCTACAGTTTTATGCAAAAGTTTGGGCACCCCTCTTTGGCTGCATAGTAATGTGCTCTTTTTTTATAAGAGAAGATCACAGTGAAATGCTATCTGCTTTCTAGTGAAAGCTATATAATGTCATGTTTTTCAGATAGTAATTTATAGTGTAGCAGTATTCAGATGTATGAAATTAAACTACTGTGCAGAAGTTTGGGCCCCCTCTGTTTTGTGTGAATTTCAAAACCTGTAGTCACATATTGCTGATTGATCACAACCCAAAGTTGATTTGAGCGAAGCTGCACTTTTCTCCACATAGACTTCCATTCATACGCAAGCTTGTGTGACAAGTTTCGCAGTTCGATGCACTGGAAACTTCAAGCTTGCTAGACTCTGGCCTGCGAAATCGCATAACATGATTGCATGAGACCAATCCAAGAACAAAACATGACCTTTCTGGACAGAAATTAAAATATATAGCAATCGCTCGCTTTTTAAATGTCTAATCATCTTGTTTATTCTTGCCCATTTTCATAGCAACATACAACAGAGTTTTGCACACACATGCTCAAATGTGACCGCAGCTTAACTCAGTGAACCTTAACAATCCTAACACAGGTGCAACCAATCATGGAAAAGGATATTTAAGATAGCTGATTGCTGGTTGTGCTTCTCCTGAAGCTGCGGTCGCACTAGAGTTTGTGTGTGCGGAATTCTGTCGTACGGCGCTGCGAAAAGGGCCGGGATTAAACAAAATTATTAGACATTAAAAAAAAGCGAGCGATTGCTCCATGTTTTAAATTTCTGTCCGAGAGGTCCTGTTTTGATCCTCAATTGGTCTCACGCAGTCAAGTGATGCAATTGCCGTTCAGAGTTCACCAAGCTTGAACTTTGCACTGCAGCAACCTGCAAAACTTGACGCATAACCCTGCGTTTCCAGACTGACGCATTTGAATGGAAGTCTATGGGGAGAAAAGTCAAGTGTGACCGCAGCTGTATTGTGAACCTAAAGTAGCAACATGAAAAACTCAAAAAACTTCTTAAATGACCTAAAAACTAGGATAATTCATTATTATGAATTAGGAGAAGGATGCAAAAAGCTATCACAAAAGTTTAAAGTATCTCCACAGTCAGAAATATAGTAGGAAAATGGAAGGCCACAGGAGCAGTTCTTGTGAAGGAAAGATGTGGTAGGCCAAGAAAAATATCTTAAAGGCAAAGGCGAAGAATGGTTAAAATGGTAACAGACAGACCAAAGTCTTTTTTTGACTAAAATGTGGAAACATTTTAATAATAAATGTACGGCTTTTTGCTAAAGTACCATTGGGATATTGTCATTTTAATAGTTTCTGATATAGATGTTTTTGTTCTAAAGGTCCTGAGCATAATCACTTATACAAGCAAATAAGGGTGAAAAGGTTCATATTCCTGTTATTAAAAAACAAAAAAAATTTACCAAAATGCATGCTGCCTGCATTAGTGGCCAAAAAGATTAAATAAAATACAAGTAAAAATACCAAACTGTAAGCTAGGAACTACAAGGGTTAATAATTATATTTTATTTAGGGGCGTTTTTTCACTCTCATCCCTTGTTACCAATTACATTCACTTATTAATGATTACACCTAAAAAGAATAGTAGTCATTAAGATTGATCTGGTTTGGAATGGTAAAAGGTGCTTAGATCATAAAATTGACTTGCATAATTATCGACTAAACAATTAAGCTCACACTTTGACAACTGATAATGAAATTGTGAGTCGCTGTATGACAGTTAATTGTTTTGCCTGACTTATAAAAGACATTGTTTTCTGTCAGATCTTAAAGGAGCGGTTGGTTCTGGGCAGTGGTGCAGCTCCTGGATTGAAAGCAGCTGCTCCACCCACTCCATCTCCCTCTTCTCCTCCAGAGGCCGGGGCTCCATGGTACTCCATCCTGAACCGGGCAGTTTCTGAGGACTCACAACAACTCCTGCTGCTGACCGACTGAGGAGCTTAGAGAGACTGGGACTTCATATGCATTTCTGATCTCACTGTTAACAGTGATGAGGTTACAAAGCTCTGGATCACACTAGCCTGATTTTCAACACATTATGGGGTCTTTCCCTCACTCTAATCTAAAGGAACAGTCCCCTTTTTTTTTAAAATGAGCTCATTTTTATAAATATCCATATACAGTGCATGCAAAAAGTATTCATAGCGCTTCACTTTTTCCACATTTTATCTTGCAGCTTTATTCCAAAATGGATTAATAATTACAAAGTGAAAAAAGAGTTTTTGAAATTGTTGCAAATTTATAAAAAATAAAAAAGCTGAAAAATCACATGTACATCAGTATTCACAGCCTTTGCTCAATACTTTGCTGATGCACCTTTGGCAGCAATTACAGCCTTAAGTGAATTTGAATATGATGTCACAAGCTTGGCACACCTGTCTGGGAATTTTGGCCATTCCTCTTTGCAGCACCTCTTAAGTTCTATCAGGTTGGATGGGAAGCGATGGTGTACAGCCATTTTCAGATCTCTCCAGAGATGTTTAATAGGATTCGAGTCTGGGCTCTGGCTGGGCCACTCATGACATTCACCGAGCTGTTGTGAAGCCACTCCATTAATATTTGGTGGTGTGCTTTGGGTCATTGTCCTGCTGGAAGATGAACTGTCAACCCAGTTTGAGGTCAAGAGCACTCTGAAGCAGGTTTTCAATCAGGATTTCTCTGTACATTGCTGCATTCATCTTTCCCTCTATACTGACCAATCTTCCAGTTTCTGCTGCTGAAAAACATCCCCACAGCATGATGCTGCCACCACTATGCTTCACTGTATAGATAGTATTAGCATAGTGATGAGCGGTGCCTGGTTTTATCCAAAAGTAACTCCTGGCATTCAGTCCAAAGAGTTCAATTTTAGTCTCATCAGACCAAAGAGTTTTGTTTCTTATGGTCTAGAGTCCTTTAGATGCCTTTTGGCAAATTCCAGGTGGGGAGTGGCTTCCGTTCGACCACTCTACCATTCAGGCCTGATTGGTGGATTGCTGCAGAGATGGTTGTCCTTCTGTAAGGTTCTTTTCTCTCCACAAAAAAACGCTGGCGCTCAGACAGAGTGACCATCAGGTTATTGATCACCTCCCTGACAAGGCCCTTCTCTCCCGATCACTCAGTTAGATGGCGGTTCAGCTCTAGTTCCAAACATCTTCTACTTACGGATGATAGAGGCTATTGCGCTCATTGGAATTTTCAGAGAGGCAGAAATGTTTATGTAACCTTCCCCAGCCTTGTGCCTCGAGACAATCCTGTCTCAGAGGTCTACAGACAACTCCTTTGTCTTCATTTTTTATTTTTAATAAATTTGCAAACATATCAAAAAATCTTTCTTTCATATTGTCATTATGGGGTGTTGTGTGTAGAATTCTGAGGGAATAAATGAATTGAATCCATTTTCGAATAAGGCTGTAACATAAAAAAAAATGTGGAAAAAGTGAAGCGCTATGGATTACTTTCCACACGCACTGCATATAATCATTTTTTTAAAACTCGGGTTGCACTGAGCACCTCAGTAATATATGTTCGTGCACTTAACCACTAAGCTATTGGCGCCAACAAAATATGCTCATTTTACAACCCTACTATAGTTTAGCTTAGCATAGATTATTGAATCTGATTAGACCATTAGCATCATGCCATACCATGACTGCAGCAGGCGTAATGATATTACACATATTCTAACTGGTTGTGCAAGTGTACATCTTGGTGCTGCGGATTAATTTCAGGCGCTGCGTGGTATGATTGCACCTGCTGCAACAATGGTACGGCAGCAAATTTCCTTGATTAATACACCAGATTGAGAGTACAGTTCCTAGTCATATCAGTCTAGAAAATAACAACTTTTCATGTTACATCGGTCTTAGTACACAATGTAAATACAAAAGAATCAAGCTTTCAAATAGGAATATTATTTATTAATGGTAATTTTTAAGTGAAACGCTAATGGTCTAATCCGATTCAATGATCTATGCTAAGCTAAGCTAGAGGTGCACACACCAGACCCAGAGATCGGCTGAATGGAATAAAAAATGGTAAAACTCAACTGTTTATCTCTAGAGGAGCTTATTTTCCCCCCAAAAAATGGATTTTTCCTTTAACGTTATCCTTAAACAGGTGTGGAGCAACAAGCAGTGACGCGGGAGTTTTATCCGTTTTTACAGTACAAGCACTGAGGTTTGCGTGTCATAGTTATTCTACAAACTTACTTCTGTCGAAGCTTGTGGCTCTCAAAACTAGTCTGATTCTCTAACTTCTAGCAGTGAGGATCTACTCATGCTTGTTTTAACTGTTTTGTATTAATTGTATATTAAATGGGCAAAATTATACAGTGTATGCGTTATACAGAGCACAAGTTTGCACTTTTGTGAAATGGGTATTAGCATGGTCTGTAAGACGTGTGAAAGGTTACGTGTTGCGGATATCTGACTGTGTGAATAACTGTGAATATAAAACATTTTATTTTCTCAAAGTCTCATTTTTTGTTTGTTTGGAATATTAACACCCAGCCTATCGAGGTTTGTGTGTATGTGTGTGTTTTTATTTTCAGCTGCCAGAAATGTTTCCTCAGTGTTTTGTATTAGCTGAGCAGGAGAGCTGACACCACTCAGACTGTTCGCTGGAATCACTCTGCTGTTTGTTTACTCAACACTTTTTCTTCAAGTTACATCCATATTTCAGTAGGTAAGAGAAAGTGGCTATTTGAGTATTATCAGTATTATATTTAGTGTTTTCCAGAGAAGTAAATTAGTTTTAACAGGCACTAGTCCTGGCAATATTCCGGAATGACAAGTTGTAACAAGTAACTTGTAAAAAAATAAGTATATAAAATAAATATTCATAACATAAGGCGAATTGTTGGGATTCTGCTGTGCGTGAACGCAAAAAGAAATAGCAAGCATATGAGCATGTACACATTCAGAACTTGAAATGAGACATTATCTGTAGGCCAATCAGATGATGCACTGACCGACACAGAAATAAAAGCCTTTGAATCCTGTCCAGACACATTTAGTAACAGCTTGTTAAGTTGACAACTTTTCTGTTCCTTTATTAATCTATAAAATTATCCCAGTGATGGGTTGCAGATCTATAAAATTATCTATAAAATGCTTATGATAAATCGCTGTTGAATTTACCTGCAAGCACTGCTTTCACGAATATTATGGAACGTCATTGTCTGTGTGTACTGTGCATTATTAATAACTTGGAAGTATTTTTAATAGCATTACTATAATAAAGTATAATAGTAACTTTAAGGTAATTTATTGGTATTACTGTTTGAAACTGGCTATTAAATAATGCATTTAGGAATAGCATTTACTACTGTGTGGTGCTTAGAAAACCAGTAGCCGATGTTCTATTGATAAAGCTATGACTGCTTCACAGGTGAATTATATTACCAGTAAAAAGCTTTAAATATATTTAATGGCAATTAAACCTTCAGTTGTTACACAGAAATCTGATATATTTTCAACACTTTGAAACAAATCATTTACGCAGCATAGAAAAGGTGGCAGAGAATGGTTAGTGAATCTAAATGTATTAATGGCATATTTGAACAGCACAGGCGCTTTTCTTTAAAAGAGCTTATTTGATGGGGTTAACCGGTGCATCATCTCTAACTGCAGGGAATGCCTCAACCTCTTGAACCATTCTTTCTCCAATCGTTTTGTTATTGGCTGCTAGAACTCTTCTGGACATGAGGTCAAACGGTCCACCTGAGGACAAAACAATGCGACAATATAAATGCGGTAATATGCGACAATTGCATTTAAATTTAATAAACAAAAATGTAATAAACGAATATAATTTCTAACAATACATATTCTATATTTCAAGAGTTCACACTTAGATAATGCTTGACTATGTTAGCAGGTTTGGCATGCTGTCCAGGGAGAGAACCTCATCTGAAATTTATTCATTTTCTTTTCAGCTTAGTCCCTTTATTAATCTGGGGTCGCCACAGCGGAACGAACCGCCAATTTATCCAGCATACGTTTTACGCAGCGGATGCCCTTCCAGCTGCAACCCATCACTGGGAAACATCCATACACACTCATTCACACACATTCACTACGGACAATTTAGCCTAGCCAATTCACCTGTACCACATGTTTTTTTGGACTTGTGGGGGAAACCGGAGCACCCGGAGGAAACCCACGCGAACACGGGGAGAACATGCAAACTCCACACAGAAACTAAACCAGCCGAGGCTCGAACCAGTGACCTTCTTGCTGTGAGGCGAACGTGCTGCCAACTGTGCCACCATGCAGCCCAATTGCATTTAAATGTAATAAATATAATTTCTAACAATACATATTCTATATTTCAAGAGTTCACACTTAGATAATGCTTGACTATGTTAGCAGGTTTGGCATGCTGTCCAGGGAGAGAACCTGATCTTGGACATAGATGAGCCCGAGGCTTACGCCTGGTCAATGAGCGTTAGGAGGGATACGAGATCAGGTAGTTCTCGAGAGCTCCCTTGATTTGTTAAGCCTATACCATGATAAATAAGATGGCTCTATGGAAATAGGCCGCCAACCGCACAAGTGTTTATGCATAAAGTGCTTGCAACTGTTACTATTATTTACTTCAATTGTGTCACATGTCTTTAGACTGTCGGAGGAAACCAGAGTACAGAATGTGCCGACTGGCTCAGCTAAGTACTTGATCCAGCAACCTTCTTGCTGTGAGGCAGCAGTGCTAGCCACTAAGCCACCGTGTTGCCCTTAGCTAGAATTGTGGAAGAGGGAGAAGGGATGGATGGGGGGTTCTTCCAAAATGAATATAATGATAAAAGTTAGGCTGGATATTTATGTTAAATTTGGAATAATCCGATTGTCAATCATATTACATGCTCCTCTTGAAATTTGTTTGTGAAACTTCACATAAAACAACTGACAATTTTGAAAAACCTATTTATTCATTCATTTTCTTTTCGGCTTAGTCCCTTTATTAATCTGGGGTCGACACAGAGGAATGAACTGCCAACTTATCCAGCATATGATTTATGCAACGGATGCCCTTAAATCGAATCCAAATTCTTGTATAATAAGACGATAGAAACTCCACGCTATTCCCGGACTACTCTCTATTGGAAATGAATTACTTCAGGCTTGTTGTTTATCGTGTGCAGTGATAAGGCAGCTTTAGGAAGCTGACTCTCTGTCCCCCCTAACATGTCATCTAACATGTCATAACTGTTTATAATTCAGTCAAATTATGAGCTGCAAAGAGCAAAGTTGGTTTGTCTTGTCTATAACTTGGCAAATGGCCATGAAATAAGAGGAATAATCAATAGCTGGGTGGTTCTTTGCCTCTTTGTATGTAGTGTTCCAGTATCATCGCCAACTATACTGGCCTAGAGTGCATCATACAGCTTTTTAAGTTGTTTTCAGGGCTCCCCAGAAACAAAGGTAACATGCTCAACTTAAACTAAAAAAAGCTCTCATTACCTTCAACATCCAGGAGAACTCCTCCGGCCTCTGAAACGATGACCGCTCCTGCTGCCATATCCCAACAGTGGATCCCAATCTCATAATAGGCCTCGACACAACCAGCTGCCACCAAACACATGTTGATGGCAGCAGATCCAGCACCACGTATCCTAAAGAAGGAAATGTAATGAACATTCAAGAGGTATTTGTTGATGCGCATTACAGTATTTGTACATCACTGCAAACTCTGTTGTATACTGTAGGATAATACTACATTTAGGAGTAATTCAATGAGTTTGCATATTTAAAGAAACGCTACATACCCATGAACTGGCAGACACAAGATCTTCCTCATGCTAGAGAAAATCTTTTCAACGTTTTCAGGATCTCTGTTAGAGCCAAACTCTGTCGCGATGATTGACTGGTTGATCTCTGTTGAACGATTTGGAAACAGTTAGAGAAACTGGATCAACTCTATCAGAATGCTCAGAATAATACTTACCTTTTTGGTCCGACACTTGCAGCGGCTGCCCGTTACAGAATGCTCCTTTTCCTTTTCGAGCCGTGTACATTTTATCTTCTATACAGCTGTAAACCACACCAAACTCTAACTGCAACAGAACAACCACTGACAGTTTGACTGACGCTCTTCAAACTGCATGAACTTACAACCTTCCTAATGCTTGATAAATGAGCAAGAAAACAAAGTGGGTGCAGCGCGGCTTTTTCTGTGTTCATCTCAGTGCACATTTCAAAAGATTCATTAGCAGCGGTGGCACTTTTTGTGTTCCTAATTCTAAAATTGAAGAGAGCACATATGAAAGGAAATGATGCTTACCGTTTTGTTGACAGCAAAGCCAATGGATACGGCAACAAATGGATATCTGCACAAAGGAAAATGTTTATTTCAAATGGCTTTTTTTTTTCTAGAAGAGCAGGAAAAATCTAAAATATGCAGTTGATCAGATTTCTCACTCCAAATGCTTAAAGTAATTTCAAGGGTTGGTTCACACCCCAAAAAATAAAGAATCTAGTCATTTTTATTAAATAACTTTTCACGTATGGAAATCATTCTGTGATCATTTGCATTATATATATATATATATATATATATATATATATATATATATATATATATATATATATATAACTCATGGTGGCCCGAGTTTAATTAACAGTTTGAGGTCCAATGCCGATCTTTCCCTCTCTTTGCTCCACTTTCCTGTCTCAACTCTACTTTCCTATACAATAAAGGTGAAAATCCCCTAAAATATAAATATATTAAAAAAATGAGAGTAACTATTAATGACCGTTTCCCAGTTCTGGGTTGCAGCTGGAAGGACATCCGCTGAGTAAGACATATGCTGGAATAGTTGGCAATTCATTCCACTGTGGTAACCCCTAATAAGTAAGGAAATAAGCCGAAGGAAAATGAACGAATAAATAATATTGGCCAATTAAGGTTGTAATATTAAAATGAGATTTAATTACATTTAATAAAATCATTATGCATATAATACTTGGTAATATTTATTAACCACATGAACTGTGTGGTTAGGATTAGGATGAATGGAATAGGATTTGATGTTAGTTGCATGTAATTATGCATCATTTTTTCTTATTACTATAATAAGTACATTGAATGTGTAACAACTGCTTCATAAAATACATTGCTTATTTTATACCTTTAGACCCCTCTGTATAAGTAAATAAAATCTTACCCATGCACAAAGTTAGTGGTCCCATCCACAGGGTCAACAATCCATGTTGGGTTTTCAGTCAAAACACAAGGTTCTCCAGCAGCCACAGACTCCTCACCAATGAAACTACAATAAACAGAAGCAGATGCTGTGCGTTCTCTTTACTGTAGATTCAATGTGATCTAATGTTAGCATAAAGGACTCAAGTCAATACCTGTGTTCAGGAAACTTCTCCTTCACTGACGTAATAATAAGCTGCTCCACATTCTGGTCTGTTTTGGTGACCAGGTCAACAGATGAGCTCTTGCACATGATCTTCAGGTCGTTCTGCAAAGCCTCCCTCACAATCTGGCCAAGAGAGGGAAAAAGAGTAAGACTTCATTGCACAAAAAATACAACAAAAAAAATGTTTTAAAAGTGCGTTGACATCTTACCTCTCCTGCTTTTCTGGCCAAAGTTACAGCATGGTCCATGGCATCCTGCCAAAGGTCAGGCATTGTGCCTTTATATTCTAGGATGCCTTTCTAAAAAAAAAAAAAAAAAAAAAAAAATTATTCTCTTCAGTTTTAAATTGCAGTCACAAACACCATAATGATGTAAATCAATTCAGATCACAGTTCATTTTTAAAACCCTATTTTGTTTGAGAAGGCAGTTTATGTTTCTGATTAATCCCATATTTTCCCTGAGTTCCTGAATTCCTGCACACGCTCCTTATATAGAGTTATTCCTATAAATAACTGGACCCCTAATTGGTTCTTTGACTGAAGAACCAAGCAAAAAAAAAGTACTATGGCAGCTTTGATTTACATTATAATAGCTGCCATCAGCTGTAAAATCATGATACTATTATTAGTATTATTTTATCTATTTCTCATTTATGTAAAAGAGATAATTCACCCAATAATGAATTTTGAATGAATTGAATGATGTCTAATGCTGGATGCCCTCCATTAGATGCAATGTAATAACAGCAAATGTTTAACAAAAATCCTCATTTGACTATATTCCACAACAGTTTGTTTTCTTTATTATATATTCTGTCAAATTCATCTGTCACACTGACTTTTTATTCTGTTCTGAAAGATTCAAGATAATGAAGAATGTACATTATTCTGTTTGTTTATTTTAGTTATTTAACAGGGACAATACACTTAACATTGTTATACAGAGACAACTGATGCTGTGTACATGGTACATATAGCATAAAGCTAATTTGCAGCCCTCGTCGGAAAATGTAGACAAGTCCAACCTGAAATGAATACTTAATGTTCACATTGCTGTAAAGATTTCAGCCGTTGTTTTGGCTTTACATAAAAAACTGGGGATGAATTGATTAATAATTAATTTTTTAAGGGAATTTCTAGACAGTTTCATGTCACCTTTTTATTACTGTTGACTTTTAAATGCTTAATATTGGTTACTACTGGCTCCCTTTAAAAAGACATTAGAAAGCATACCTTAATTTGACTTCATTTTAATTTTAGAGTGAACTAACTCTTTAGGTTTTGAAAGCAGTGTTTGGTAAAAAAATAAATAAATAAAAATAAAGTAGTGCTTTTAAACACTGTTGAGGCTACCACCATAAACGCATTTCATGTACTACAAGAAAAAAAAACATTTTCTTTGGCAAATTTTACATTTATATATTAACATTAGGGATGCATATAAAGGACTTATGTAAATAAATAACGATCAATGAAAATCATTTTTATACACCTAAAAGAAAAATGTAATGTTAGCTTTAATAAAAATAAACACCTAAAACATTAAGCTGTTAGAAGCTAAACACCCTAAAAATCCACAAAATGTATATTTTATAGCTCCTGAAGTGCATGTCTGAACTGTACAAGCATACTCTCATTCAAAACACAGATGAGCTTTGGCTAGTGATAGTAAAGATCCTCCTGTACAAATCTGCTTCGGTTCATTGCTATACCTTTATAATTACGTTAAGCCAAATATAAACATCGATGCTAAACTTGCTTTATGATCGAAGCGCAAATACAGTAACATAACTCGTTAAAACCCAACCAATAATAATAATAATAATGTTACCTAGAGAAAATGCTTACCAACCGGCGAAATGAAGACAGTCTATCAGATTGTTGTGTTTCCGGGTTCTTGGAGGAGCAGAGAAGATTAACCCTACATTATCTGGGTATTTTTAAAAAACCACCGAAGCATTAAGTATAAAGAAATATCCTCTTTGTATATGTGTAGCTTATACTATACGTTTCAATGTTCTGTTTAGCATCAGTGTGTTGAAATACAGTATCATATTAACTCGTATTATTGTTAATGCGCATGCGCATTGTGTAAGCATCACGACCGCCTGACACAACTAAGCATTTTTATTTTATTCTGTATGACTAACGTTAAGTATTCATTATTTAAACTGAAGCAACGATATTTTCTCTTTTTTGAAGACCACGTGTCAAATGTTCACAGTAGCTACAAACCTTTTCCTCTCTATAGTTTTTGTACTTTATTCCATGTGGCGAAAAACTGCTTAAATCACCCTAAGCTGCTGGCTGGTTTTATAGGGGGTTTTGGCTGTTTCCAGGCTAGTTTCATACATTTACAGCCTGGTCTTAGCTGGTCAGGCTGGAAAATGACAAGCTAAAACCAGCTTGGCTAGCCTGGTTTAAGATGGACATAGCTGATTTTAGCTTAAATCAGCCTAGGCTGGTTGACCATCCTGGTTTTAGAGGGGTTTTGGCCATTTCCAGGCTATTTTCACACATTACCAGCTAAAACTAAAACCAGCTTGACCAGATGATGCTCATAGCTGGTTTTGGCTGGTCTCACAGGCTGTTTATAGGCTGATCAAGCTGGTTTTAGCTGTCATCTAAGGCTGGAAATGTCTAAAACGAGCCTGGAAATGGCCAAAACCCCCTACAAAACTAGACTGGTTGACTTGCTAAAACCAGCTTAGGCTCGTTTACGCATTTTTTTTTTCAGCAGGGTTGTACTCGCCAATCTTACCCTAATCGAAATTGAAAGAAGATATTATAAAAATAAAATAACTTTACCAGATTAGCCATCACAAATAAAAACAAACCTACTTTTTTATTCTTATGAATACCACATGTATAGTAGGTCTTAATCCTCCTTGTAACATGGTTTAGAGATGGTTTTGTTTTCCTGAAGTAAAAGAAAAGCGAGCAACACCATGTAACTCTTGTTGTCCCAACCTTTATTGCAGCGCTCAAACCAAACATTTACAGTTGTTTACAGATTTGTGAAAGGTCACCCAAAACTCCCTAAAATTGCAATGCCTCAATAACTTAAAAAGAGTTAGCCTATACAGCAGGATTTCATGTAAACCTCCGAGTAGAGAGCCTTGAGTAAACATTATCTGTTTATATGTGGATTTCTATTACAAAAAAAAAAAAAAAACACCTTCTCACAAATTGTTATTGCTGGTTGTGCGTTGTCTGTCCCTTAAAGCACGACCCACACAAAGGCTGTTATATCCAACCTTTCATATATGGCTTTGAGAATATAACACTTCTTTATTTTAGTAAAATTCACTGTTTTACTACACCAAAAATGATCTAAATTAAAAAAAAAAATCCTAATGAAAAGAAAAAAAGTCAAATTAATACCACTTTAAAAATTCACATTGACTTCAAAAGTGTCAGGGGTTGAAAGCACCCTCTAGTGTTGTAGAAAAAGAAGGAAAGAAATAAACTAAAAATAATATTGCAGCTACTTTTAAACGTTATGAAACTACTAAAGAGGTTGAGGTTTGCAGCATTTCCTAAAGTCTATCACAAAAACAACATCTATTCTGGCAGGCCCCATAAAACCACAGTGTAACACACAACATTATATATATATAAAAAACTGAATCCACAGTGAAACAATTCAGGAGCCAGAATTCGGTTTCCTTCAAAAGACCAAACCTATTTTCAGTTTTCTACACATTTACTCTGCATCAATGGTGAAAGCCACATTGTGTCGACAACGTTAATAGTAAATCCAAAATAATCTCTTTTCAGAATATTAAAATGACAACCCATTTTCACGTCTTAATGTAATACAAAAGTGTATTTTTCAGATGTGCCACAACAGTATAAAGGGTCAGAATAAATGCACTGACAATTCAACACACATTTGTGTGACATTTCGACTAATTCTTTAGTACAAAGTGACTTAAGGGGAAAAAAGCACTTGGAAAAATCTTTACTCTGCTACAAAAATAAAACACTTTGTCAAGTAGGTTGCTCCATATTCAGGTGGGCATCTATCACGTAGTATGGCAACCTCCTTAAACAACACTGTTTTGTATGCATACTACACAGCAGCTGGAGCGCCTGAAACAGCTTATCAATTCATGAGCCTACAAAACACGCAAGAAAACGTTGATGATGGGGCAGACCGAAGAAATCTGAATGTAGAAATCTGACATGGCTTAAATATGAAGAAAGTGAAAAGTTCTCTTCTTACCGAAATACACACATACACACTCACAATACAGTATTGAGGAACATATCAACAGAGGTACTAAAATGCTGAACGTACACACAGAAAACACCATCAGAAATGGCTCAAATGATTGTTTCGCATAAAGTTAAAAGTGGAAATTCATATTGACACACAAATATGCGCATGCACGCTCATTCACCCCAATACACACAGTTCACGTAGCAATTATCTTGGTTAACCTGCCAGCATAAACATGTCCTTGATATGCAACATTGGAAATGTAGACTCAATACATATTGGTAGTACAAAACCTAAGGGTAAAAAATAGCAAAAGATCAGTGCAGCTTTGCATAGTACCTTCACATTAAAGCAAATGGATTTACCAGAGAGAGAAAGAGAGAGATGTAAAATGTGAAGATCTCCGAGCTACAAAGCAACATGACTGTGTTTGTACACACAGGATAGGACACTGTAATCAAACTTTCATCCATGATCGTTCAAAAAAAATGGCTACTTCACATCTATGTTAGAGTTTAGAGGAGAAAAGCTGTCTGGAATTACAATGAAAAGGGATTTGGAAAAGGAAAATAAAAGTTTAAGAGTCAAACCACCAAACAAAAGTTAACAAAACATTCACAAAAATGTACATTTGTACTGCATCATCAATAAACAAACAGGCTTGAGTCTCAAAAAAACTAAATTTAGGGGAAATGAAAGGGTAATTGGAGTGTTCTCTGATTTTACTCAATGGCATGAATTGGCAGCTGCAAACTTCCAGTGGAATGCCATGTGGTGCTGGTACTTTCTCCATCTTACACACTGTCCCGTGTTTTATGTTTCTGTGAAAGACAAAATAATTGACATGAAACACTTAATATACTGTTTAAATCAGAATTATAAGCCCTCCTGATTATTAGCCCCCCTGTATATTTGTGTCCCCAATTTCTGTTTAACAGAAATATTTTAACACATTTCTAAACAAAATAGTTTTTATAACTCATTTCTAATAACCGATTTCGTTTAACGTTGCCATGATGCCATGATTACTGGATATTTTTCAAGGTACTGGTATTCAGCTTAGTGCAATTTAAAGGCTTAACCAGGTTAAATCAAAAACAAATATGGCTTAAGGGGGCTAATAATATAGACCAGGGACGTTGCTAGCCAAAGCTTTACTAGGGCACAGCACCCTTCCAAAAAAAAAAAAAAAAAAAAAATTTTATTATTTTTTTTTTTGGATGGATGGATGGATGGATAAAACAAAAAAATATATATATTTATGAATAAATAAAAGTAACATTATTATTAGAGTTATTATTGTAAATAACAGAAATTTATACTAAATGTAACTGGAAAACAATCTTAAGACACAACTGGAGTGATGATAACAATTTAATAAATTGTTTGCATGAATATTAATTTTATTAGAATGAAATTCTATAGACAATTCAATATAGTACAAAAATAGAGTGTTTTATAGAATTATCTGTTGTGTGTTGTCCTAGACCGGAATCATGGCCAAGAATTAGACTTAAGTCTTACCTCCCTGACTTCATCCCTCCTTTCTGCTTCATACCCAAAAAAAAAAATCTATCAGGAGCCATGCAGTGTAAATAAGACCACCATCACATTATTTACCCATTTATCAGATCTGTTTCATCCCCTGAGGAAGCTCTTAGATTTTATCCGAAATATCTTTATTTGTATTGTGAACATGAACAAATGACTCAGGAGATTGAAACAACATGAGGGTGTGTCATTAATAACCGAGTTTTCATTTTTTGGTAAACAAATCCTTGGCCCCGTGAGGTGGTTTGAAATATGCAGTTTTTATTTTAAATTTGATGTAATCCCAACTAAAACAAAGACAGACCGGGACAGACTAGCTCCTCCATCTTAAAAAAAAAAAAAAGTCAAATAGCTATTATTTGACATTATTTTATGACAGCTCTTTCAGTGAGAGTGATTTGAGAGTGAACTCAAATGAAAAGTAAATTGTCACTGTTTTGGAGCACACTAGCCTACTGACCTTATTCTCCGCCGACGAGCGGGCGCTGCCATTTAAATCTTTATGGCTTGAGATTTCCGGTCTTATTCACTTCCATTCATTTTTTGACGTTAAAAACTGCTCATTACGCTGCTTGATGTTGCAATTTGATATTTTCTTATAATATTATTCTACTGGGTCTGTATAGTCATGCAAACATTTGTTTGTAGAGCAAGTAGTTAGACCGTTTTCTGCCGTTTATTATTCTTAGTCATTTCTCCCATAGGCGACTGAATTGGAAGTTCTAAGACAATCGCGAAAACAGGCGCACTTCCGCATTTTTAGAATAAGGTCAATAGATATCCTTAAAACTTACATGCGGATAACTATAATAAAAAAATAAATAAATAAATAAAAAATAAAACTTTAAAAAGACCTTTAAGGCCTGTTTACAACAACAAAGATTATGTTCCATGTAGTCAATGTGCTACAGTTTATATGCTCAGGCTTTTTAAAACAGGATGGCCTATGATTGGCTGTCAGTGTTTTATTGCTAATGTACTGGGGAAAAAGAATCTGCACAAAGTAATTCTAGCAATATTAATTCTACATATTCATTCATTAAAGTTGTGGTGTGGACTTTCTACATTAAAAAATAATTTAATATAGAAATGAACTAGACACTCTCCACTTTTTCTTTTGGAAAGGGCTCATTTTCCAGGTCACCTACATTTCGTATAGCCGATCTCTGGATAATAACAATAAAAAAAATTACCTGTGTGCTCTACTTCAATTTCTTCTTCTGTTTGGTTAATATCCTCTGTTAAGGAAACAAAATAGAAAGATAATAGCAAATTAGACACTGAACATGGATTACTTGACTCAAGACAAATTTCTGAATGGATTTTACACATGAGCAAGTCTTCCCACTCTTTATATGCTTCATAGAAACAAATTAAATGACCAACCTGGAATGTCCTCCTCATTCTGTTCTTCCTCTGCAGCTTCATATTCTGTAACAAGACAGAAAATTTGACAACAAACCAAAAAAAACATTCATCTGTTCAGAGTTTATTCTATAAATTGTGTAATGTTTTATATTAACGAGCAATATTAAATCCAAATTATAATTATCCTGTCAAACTTACCCTCTTCTTCTATATTTTCTGCCTCAACCTCAACTTCCTCCTCTGCTTCCTCCTCTGTAAAGTCTTGTTCTTCCTCTTCTTCCTGAACAGGCTCATCCACTTCCTCTGTAACATCCTCTTTCGTTACAGTTTCTTCTGTAGGGACTGACTCCTCGGTTTCCTCTTCAGGTATTTCTACTATTTCTTCTACTGGTTCCTCTGCCTGTTCAGGTTCCTCAAATGCTTCTTCTACTTGTTCAGTTTCCTCCACTGGTTCTTCTACCGGTTCAAGATCCTCCACTGCTTCTTCTACTGGTAAATTTTCCTCAACTTCATCAACCGATTCAAGCTCCTCAACAGCTTCTTCTGCTTCTACAACCTCCTCTACAGCTTCTTCTTCAACCTCAACTGCTTCTTCTATTGGTGCAGTTTCTTCTGCTGGTAAAGCTTCCTCCACCGGTGCAGCTTCCTCCACAGTTTCTTTTTCTTCTGGGGCAGCCTCTTCCTCCAACTCAACTGCTTCTTCCACTGGTACAACTTCTTCAAACACTTCTACTGGCTCTTCCACTGGTGCAGCCTCTTCCTCAGCAGCTTCTTCCACCGGAGCAGCCTCTTCCTCTATTGCTTCTTCCACAGGAGCTACTTCCTCTACTGCTTCTTCAACTGCTACGACCTCTTCTTCAGTTGCAAGTTCTTCCACTGCTTCCTCAAAAGTCTGTTTCTCAACGGGGAGCTCTGGCTCTTCCTCGATAACTTCAGGTTCCTCCTCAGGAACTTCTTGGTCTTCTTCAACCTCTGGTTCCTCTTCAGTTACTTCCTCTTCTGCAGCAACAGGCTCTTCATCTACTGCCAGTGGTTCTTCCTCCTCAGCAACAGGCTCCTCCTCCACAGCTTCTGCAAGGGAAAACATATGTTTAGCAATATCTATTAAACTATGTAATGTGCTACTATGGGTAGATGCAAATATGGTCTCCTTTACAGACTAATTACAGGAATTGTCATTGAAACTAGTCACCAGATTTCAATCCCTGAAAGCCAATTTACATGACACCATTTTCTTTGTTGCATTCACATCGTCATTAATGATGATCCCTCTGTACCATCTCGCATCTCAGCCTGCCTGTAGGAAATTTCACATTGGATGAAAGATCATCATCTTCAGCTTAACCTTGCCAACCCGACTCTACACCATAACTTTTCAATCCAGATGGATGGGGCAACTAAACGTCTGACCACATTTCTAGAACTGCTCGATCGTGCAGATTCGCACTCTATAACATCAGAAAAGTCTAACCCTACTTATCTGAACATGCAGCTCAACTCCTTGTTCAAGCTCTTGTTCTCTCCAGACTGGATTACTGCAACTGTCTACTAGCGGGGCTTCCAGCTAACTCTATCAAGTGTCTTCAGCTGCTCCAGAGCGCAGCAGCACGAGTGGTCTTTTTTTAACCTAAAAGAGCACATGTCACTCCGCTGCTCATCCATTTGCACTGGCTGCCAGTTGCTGCTCGCATCAAATTGAAAGCTCTGATGTTTGCCTACAAAGCGACCTCTGGCTTTGCTGCTCCTTACCTGCTCTTACTTCTGCAGATTTATGTGCGCTCCCAGAAACTTGCGTTCAGTGAATGAACATCACCTCGTGGTTCCATCCCAAAGAGGGAAGAACTCACTTTCCTGAACTCTCTCATTTAATCTGCCCAGTTGGTGGAATGAACTCTAACTGCATCAGAATGGATGCAGAGTCACTCGCTGTTTTCAAGAAACGACTAAAAACTCAACTATTTAGTCTCCACTTCACTTCCTAATCTGCAATCGCCTCTCTGGTTCTACCACTAACTGTACTCAAAAAAATAATAATTCCATTACTAATGCTTTCCTTCTTAGACTTTACATACCTGAAACTTGCCTATAGCACTTATTCATTGTTGCTCTTATAGTTGTGTAAATTGCTTCCTTGTCCTCATTTGTAAGTCGCTTTGGATAAAAGCGTCTGCTAACTGACTAAATGTAAATGTAAATCAAGAACACTTTGAGACATAAACTTGACCAGTGTTTCTCTAACACGTTCCTGGAAGACCGCCAGCTCTGCACATTTTCCAGGTGTCCTTAACCAAACCCACCTGATTCAGATCATCAGCTTCTTAGTAGAGACTGAAAGTCCTGTAATAGGTGTGACAGACAAAGGAGATATCCAAAACGTGCAGTATTGATGGTTATAGGAACGTGGTTGAGAAACACTGAACTAGACAACAGTGATAAAGCACACCATTCAAAATAACCACTGGAAGATAAAGGATACCCTGAACTCAGGCAGTTTTTATTGAGCATTTCGTGGTAATGGAGAATGAACGTAGCTGTGCAAGTTATGTGACTTACTTAGAACGTATTTGCCTATAAAAACTCGTTGTGTTACATTTTATTGAGGTGAGAAAACCACAACATTACAGACAAGCTTGACTGGGGTCGGTGGAGCTGCTCTTCAGTGGATCGTCTTTCAACACTGACAGTTCTTTCAAGCCAAACTGAATCAATTTTAATATAACTTTAACTACCCTAACATTCTACCACTACTACAACTACTGCTGCCTGCTTGATATGCTGAACACATCCTATAACCTGACATAATGTTATGGCTTTTTACTGGCTTTTTTTTTTCTTGTGGCTTTGACAATACTGTAAAAAGCTATACAGAAATAAAGATGACCTGGCTTAACAGACAAAGGAAATGTAAATAATACATCAAAACACTTTGCTGTTGTTTTGACAAATCATTATACACTTACATCACTGTAGTTCATATAGTGCTGGATTAGACCCTGCTATTAAAAAAATAATAATTCAGTTCTCCCCAAGAGCATTTCTAGAAATAAAATTGTTCACACTTCCTGTGGTGTGGAAAAAAAACTGCTATTTTAACACAGTAGGTATGGGAACTGTGAAAAAGATCCTCCAGTGCGAAAGCCCCTCATATTTCATGTAATTGGTGGGGAGATGTGCCTAGAACTTGTGGCCATGTAGTGGTTAGATCTAGTTATAGCAGGGGTGTCCAAACTCAGTCCTGAAGGGCAACTGTCCTGGGCTGAGTCCGAAATCGCCTACTACTCAGTAGGTACTGCATTTGAATTTAAATGTACTACTCTCCCATTAGAAAAGTGTGTACAATACAGTATGAATGTCAGTAGCATAAATGAAACTCTGATGTACTACATCCGCCATTTTGTCATCCTTGTGTGACCTTCCTGCATCAGTTGCATCGCTTTACTCCCATTCATTTAGAATCTTGCTGGAATTAGTATGTCATCCAGGTACTTCTCGCATACTGTTTTTCGAATTCTGTGAATTTGGACATACTACTTGGCTTGCATACTATTTCAGTCTCCTATATAGTATGGAAGCCCGAAGAGTTTAGTTCCAACCCCAATTAAAAACACCTGAACCAGCAAATAAAGCTCTTACTAGATATACTAGAAACGTCCAGGTAATTGTGCTGAAGCGAGTTGGAGCTAAACTCAGCAGGACACCAGCCCTCCAGAACCGGGTTTGAACACCCCTAAGCAATAGTATATGAAATGATGCATGTTTATTTAGGAATACATCAATACACTTATGAGCCAACAAATAGCAACTATTACAGATCGTCATTTCAAATGACATCACAAAGACTGTACCTGGTGGTGACTGAGCTGCTTCTTCAGCTTCGTAGGCTTGAATCTCTTCTTCCACAATAGCATCTAGAGCTGATTAAGAAACAAAACTATTAAGCTTGAAGAAAACAGCTTTTGCTTTTCAGGATTGAAAGAATGATGATTATTTAGTAAGGCATTCATACAAGTTCAGTCATACATGTCTGCTATTCATAACAGGTCTATGCAATTTCTCTCGTCATGTTACACAAGAACCGGCAAGACTTGTTTATAACTGGCCTCAGGTACAAAAGCGTTCATGTGTCAATCAGAATAATTTCGATATTATACACAAATTATCCATTAGCACATCACTGTCTTTTAAACCCAGTTAATATTTTATAAGCCCTGCAAGATAATCCATCTCCCTTGCAGTCAATTAAAATATTTTTTTGCTACTTTTTCAATGTCTATTAATATTATAAATCAGTTCCTTATGCATACATATCTTTGTATAATAAAATCAGTATGAATACATTCATTGAAGAAAGCTCCCGTGTATAATTCTACTTTACCTTCTTCCACAGGTTCAGGGGTGGCAGACTCGACAGTTTCTCTGGTCTCAACGGTGAGCTTATCTTTCAGTCCTGAGGGTTTTACATGTGCATGTGCATTCATGAGGTAGTGTAGAACACAAATCACATAAAACAAGCACAATGCTCTATGAAGTGGACTAGAGAGCTTTTACACTAAATAGTGTGATAATTAACAACCTGATGACATTTGGTTTACTTTTGCACTGAAGATTTCTTTTCTATCCCTTGTCTTACAGACACAAAGGAATGTGTTTGAAATTTGAAACAGACCAAGAGGGAAACACACGAGAGGAAAAGGGAATATTTATAGAAGACTTTATAGAGTATTAGAAGAGAGACAAGCATTCTTGTGGGAAAGAAAGACTGTAAATATGATCTTATAATCAATCAACAAAGAAAAGACACTCAAAAGCACTAATAAAAACAAACCCAGGGATACATGGTTTATTGATAACACAAGAATATTCTCCTTTAGTAAAGCAACACTAGTAAATGAACAAAATAAGAAACATATGAAATCTTACACTTTACATACTACTTGCAAGAGCAAACCAAGATCCAACCCTCAAACCAAAATATTTTAAGATAAATTAAAAATGCTAATCCGCATTTAGCACCTTGTTGTGATTCCGCTATTATTAACCCAATGATTTGATTCATTTTCACCTCACTGATCATCTCTCACAGGTCTAGATTTCAATAAGTCTCAGAAGACTGCACTGATACCAACCAGTTTTACACAAAGACAAAATGATCTGGCGTTTAGCTCTCTACTGTTTCTTTTTAGCTGCAGCCTTCTTGGATTCTTTACCTTTTCCATCTTTCTCAGCTTTTTTACCACCACCATCATCATTTTCATTGACAGGTTTCTCCATGGATTTCTTTTCAAGCTCTGGCTTTTCTTTCACCTCATCATTTTCCACTTTTTTAGTCTTCTTTGCCTCTTCGCTTTCTGCCATTTTCTCTCTTTCCTCTTTCTCCTTTCTAATTCTTTCCATGGCCTTTTCCACATCCTCTTTCTCTATTCTCTCTCCTTCCTCTTTCAGCTGAGCTTCAGCTCTCTCCCAAGCTTTGGCTTCAGACTCCTCTCTGATGCGGTTTAAGGTCCTCTCTTCCTCTTCTTTGGCTAAGATGTTTCTGACTTCCGCTAGTGCCAATTTAGCTATTTTCCTGGCCTCCACTCTTTCATGGATGATGGTGAGCTGTTGTTTCAGAGCTTCCCTTAGCTTCAAACCAACATCTTTGGCGTGGGAAAGCTCTGGGGAGAAACTTTGTTTGATGATGTAATAATGGTAACTGAATTTCGAACACCACATACATGCGCACACACACCTCAAACCACAACGCAATTAGTTGGAATGATGTAAATCAGTTTACATCAGAATGTCATCAGCAGTTTGTTGGGATATCCCCCACACCAGCAGTTCTCAACTTATTCAAGTCAAAGTCTCCCCTTATTGTCCTGTTTTTGAAGGCTAATGTAAAGTAGTCAACAATCAAAGTAAATCAAAAATGTTTTTCAAAACTGTCCTAGGACAATTGTTGTTCAATAGTTTTATGACAACTATGATGAATGGTGGTGATCCACTTTAAAATGTTGACTATTGTGTTTGTAGATATTATGAAAAAGCTAATTTACTATGTTGTTGTTGTTTTTATATAAAAGTTTAACACAAACTGTGATGCTTAATAAACTTTAAAAAAAAAAAAAATCAGCTACAATTGACAGTTGTATTTAGCCAGCTGGATGATTTATGTGACTTTGTTCAATTTGATGAGGTTCCTTTAACTGCGCTGATGGAGTATTCCTTAGTTTTTAATCAGAATATAATCAGCGTAGTAGTTTAAAGAGGCTTAAAAAGGTTTTAAACTAAAAGTTGCTAGTCTTAAATTCATATCATCATGGCATTATTTTCATGAAAATTATTTTACTTGTGCATTTTAAAGTGTAGCATAAGGGTAACTTCTACAGTGAGGATCATCATCATCATCATCAGTAGCTATGTTTTCATCCAAAATGCGAATTAACTGCGCAAAACTGGATTGCTGCATAAAAGACGTGCGAATAAAGCAGCATTTCCATCTAATTAGTCAGAGAACAAAATAGTCACTTCCTGATTAACTTGCACCAAATATAAACAATAAAAACTAAACTTGCTGCGATAAGAGAAGCTGCATGAATCTTTTCTTTATTTAACAAATGACTTGCGCCTCAAAAGGCAATCTTGATGTGCAGTGAATGCGCAGAGACGTTTGAAGGCATGAAACATGGAGCACAGACATTCCTTATTCTAGAGATCATTCATAAAATAATAACACTAATACTGAAATGGTTATGGCGTATTAGAATGATCAAAACAACATTTCAGCTCTTTACAATGTGCTCAGCCTGCTGGATTGTCCATTCGCACACATTTTAACTATCACATGATCTCTTAAAACAAATTCAGTTGACTTTTTTAATGCGCATCCTGGGATTTGATTGGTAAAAATGTTTCCATCGTAGTTTATGCACATCTTTTTTCATCGAATAAAAGGTTTATCCTACTTATAAGTTTTTTATGCACATTTTTAAAATCTATGCCCATCTTGGCATTTCTAATGAATGGTTTTTTTTATGCGCATATCCAAAATGCGCATAAAAATAGGTGGATGGAAACGTAGCTAGTGGCACCTTCAGTGTACACTATGCTTAATAATGAGCAGTACTCAATTCATTTGTTATATTTCCCCATTTTCATACATGTGAAGGATGCACTATGTATTTAGCACAATAATGATGTGTAGTCATGTCATGTCATGTGTGCGTCATGGAACCGCTACCAATTCCGAAGTTGATGACTTCCACTTTTGAATCCTGTGACACATGCACTGCACAACTTAAAGGTGCTATCTAGCAGCTTTGTATGAAGACTAATGTAAACTAGAGACATGCTGCAATTTTGTTGCACTTAGCATCACTGTAAAGCAGTTTTGAAAGCATAAACTTGATTTGATTAAACATACTTCAGGAGAATATTAAACAGCTAAAGATTTGAACCGATATTACAAAAATTGTATCAAATATTTAGATCAAGAAGATACTTGAAGGTCTTTAAAAAAAATAAGAAAAAAAAAATTAAACTTACCCTTATGAAAACTACAGAAACCCAATCCACAAAATATTGTGTTTATATTTCAAATACATGGCACAGCACAATGCAATTTGACCTAGTGCTTCTTGTCTGGCATTTGACCCACATTTAATTGTACCCCAAACAGGCACAGTAGGTCATTGCTTTTGAACAAGGAAGTGCTTAAATGCAGCGCATAAAGAATGAGATTTCGCTTCTTTAGAAATGCCCAGGCCAGTTTATACTTTTTTTAATTCCAGAATTTTTTTGAGGGAAAGTTAATCTATATTGTCATATAAATAAACCGAAACCTAATATAATTTATCCTCTAGTCACTCAAATACTTATCTGCCAAATTGAGAACCACTGGTCTACATATTACGTTAGAAGATTATGTATTCAGGGTATGTTCATGACAAATTCACAGTTCATTTATAATGTTTGCAAACAGCCTGGAGAAAGTATACACACGTCTTACATGGGCATGTAGCTCTGTCAAGTCATAATAGTCCATGCAAGCTTATACATATTAACTACAAGAGGTCTCATTGTTAAACACTCCTTGGTTAAACAGAAATATAGTTTGTAGTTAAAACTATCTGATGTCAGCTCAGCCATGCAAATAAAAACATGTCAGTCAAGTAAACTCCGATAACCTTTCAAAATCCCAAACCACACTAGAGGCTAGTCTGCTGCATGCACTCAAACCAAGTGTGCAAAATACCTCCTTTCCTCTTGGAAACTTCTTTAGAATTTTCATCTAACGTAAATGAGAGAGACAAATTAAAGTCAGTGGCTGCCATTTAAAACAATTGCATCATGCAGGTCCTGCCTTTGAGGTCTTCTTTATACACGTCTTTGACACCCCAGATGTCAAAAACATGGTCTATTTACCCACATCTGACCTGAATCTATTGTTTTATTAATTGTGCACAACGCACCGCAACAAAAGATTTGTTTTCTAGTAGAAAAATCTTTGTAACCTAAATGCATGTCGTCACAGTTCACATCACCTTCTCTTAGTGGCTATATTTATACAGCATTTGAGTAGTCTTAATCATATCAACACAAATATAAAATCCAAACACCACAATAAAAGTAAAACATGACAACAATGGCAAAATAATTAAAGCAAGTAATCCGAATTGCTAATTTTCCAAAACAAACACTGAAACTGTGCTTAAATAAGAACGAAAGAAAAAAGTAATATTTCTAACTATCAAAATGTGATTCTACTAGACATTGGTCAAGAACCGTGTTCAAGGTATACCACGATTTAGAAAAGTCAAGGTTGTAAAACCGCCAAAAACGGAAGCTAATTGTTTAGCCTGACATGTTTACTGTTCCAAAATATCTTAAATGTTTCTCAAAATAAAATGTAATAAATTCAAACGGGGAAAAAAGTTTTTTGTTTTTTTACCCAGACATTTAAAAAGATCGTATTTTAGGGTAACCCTGATAGTTTTATCTAAGGTTATCATATGACCAGAATCTTTTACCGGCCCATGCCTAGATTCTACGCACTAGAATAAATACTGAATTGGTATTTTGTAAATGACTAGGTAGGTAGGTATTGCACTTGTGATCATTTATTAATGCTCGTAGCCCTCTCAAGTACTTGTCTGACACTACTTGCATGTTGGCAGGTAGGAACTGATTGTTGACAGTGACAGAATGCTGGAGTTCAGGACCCGTTCCTACACAGAGCCACTTGAGAGAACTTATTCTTAACTTCTTAAACACACGTGCAGTTAAACAGTTAAGTCTATAGTAAAAGTTTCCAGTCTTCTTTGCTAATTGAGGTAATACAGCATGAAAGTTGAGATACACTTATACTGAATATTTAAGCCTATCAATGTTCTCTACATCTTTGACCCCCTTTTCACCTGGTATTAAAATCAATTGCAACTGTACAATGCCAAATAGAAGTGCAAATATGGTTTATATAATTATTAGCTTTTCCTTTTTCGACCACTTCCAGAGGTAGTTGAAAAACATTTTATCGTATTGTTTTTGTAGCGCAAATTTTAACAATAATATTTACACAACAACGGTGTAACAAAATATATGGCATGCCAGGCCAGTATTAAGAAGCGAAGTAATTTCACTGGCAGCTTGGCACTCGTGTGTATAATTTACCATGCGCCGTAAGACACTATTTTGATTTTAATGAATTACAAAAAGTAAAGTAAAAAGTAAAAAAAGTACCTTAGCAACAACACTACCACATACTTTGCCATTATTGTGTACGTGTGTTTGCGCTTGCATTAAATCTACACTCCTCTACAGACATACAATGCATACTTTCTCAAAGACTTGTTTTCAGGTGTTTACACTGAACATCCACAAAACGGACAGGCAATACTTATAAAAACTTTCCAGCTTTTGGCTGAAATTATGTGTAAACAACCCCTCAACGTGATTGAACAGCCACAAACTCTCTTCTAATTGACTTAACACAATCATGTCAGGATATATTGTTAGAAAAAGCACCAAAAGCATTCATACATCACTAAATTGTATTACAACACATGGATTATGGTCCTGCCAAAGTGATGCAGAGCGTGGCGAAATAAGAGGGGAAAGACTAAACACAAGTCGTCACAACATTAGAACTCATTAATACCAGGTGAAAACCGTAATGCGTCTCAGATGATTATATGCGATCAGATACCTGAAAAAGTCTGTTAATACCAGGTGAAAACACCCTCTGATAAAAGAAAGCAAAGGCAAGTCGCATGAGAAAAAATAAACTTAGCAACATAATTTTAAATCTGTCTGTTCTCTGTACTACTAAGCTATACCAAAATAGTAAACAGAAAAACCAAATAGATGTATCTCCACTGAGTTGCTGAGGATGCAGATCACCCCAAAATGCAATTGTTGTGCAATAAAAGCTTCTCAAAATAAACTAAAAACAAAATAAAAATGATAATCATAAGCAGTCACATGTACAGTGTTAAATTGCAAGGCTCAAACAGAAGTACATACTGCCGTTTATGATATAAGGGAACTTATGCATGCGGCAAAGGTGAAACTTACAGCAGCTAAGGTCAAAAGATTAGTAACTGGAAACAGCCATGTCCAATATTTACAAAATGTTCATAATGACATCATCTTCTCGAGAGTTCGCAGGTCCCAAAGTGACTGTTGGCGATCTTCCCAACAGCGGATTTCTTCAAGTGTTAGGAACAGAATCAAGTCCTTCCTCTAATAAAGTGCTTCTGTCACAATCGCGGTAGGAAACGTGACTACTGATTTTGAAGGCCTAAAATAACGCATGTCTTTTGGCCCTGAACCCCTTCAGTCTGTGACGCGCTAGCAACGTCCTCCGCTGCTGCCTCGGTTTCTTCATCCTCTAGCGTTTCGAAAGGACTCATAACGTCATAAAGGAAGGTGAAGAAACCTTGAAACCAATCAGTGCCCTCTTCGGCTAAAATATCGAGAACTTCCTCAAGGGAGTCTGAGTTTTCTTTGCTGCCATCTTTGGTCAGCCCTACGCAAATGGGAAAATAAGGAAAAAAAGAGAAAGAGAGGGAAAGACAGAACAGTGGGAGAGCAAGGAAACAGAGAGAGGGTGGAGGTTGTTTGCAAGGTTTAGTAGATAAGGATTCAGTGCTATAAAAAAAGAGGGTAAATACAGTATGCTATTAAAGCATAAGATGGAGGTATAGAAGGATAGGGACATGCATGGGAGGGACTAATAGAACTGTTTTTGATTAATGGTTTATTTATTTCTATTATATTACCTGCAAAATGCTTTATTTTCTCTCAAACTTTGCCTTGAAATGCATTATTAGCAAGCTGATCTTATACAAAATCTCATGCAATAAAAGCCAATCCTCTCTTGGTCTTTAAAATGGCAAATTATTTTATTAAAACGATGACAAATGCATGAAAAAGCACCATGCATGTGCATCATCTGATTTATTTAGTTTTACACAGCACAAAAGTCAACCAAAGTCAGTCATGCAAAACATAATCTGGTAAGAATTGAATTGGAATCAGCACACTTGCCTAGTAGTACTTTAGCATCTTCCACGTCAAAGTCTCCATCGCCATCAGCATCATAGGATACAAGTTTACCTAGTCAAGTAAATCTGATTTAGTCATGATTTGCATTGTGTATGATCCACTTTGTCAAAACAATATCTATCAAGAGACTTTAAACCAATACATCTCCTTAATATTATTTTAAGAAATTATATTTAAAAAGTTATAAAAATATCTTTATTACTGTATATGATACTTTTATATATACACAAACATACACACTCATTTAACAGTTTGGGGTGAGTTTTTAATATTTTGAAGAGGTGCCGTGTCCTTACAATTTGCTGTAGTTATTGAATCAATAACTACAGTAAATGATAATGTAGAAATTAATTACAAATTTAAATATCCATCGTCTTTTTTTCAGGATTCTTTGATGAATAAAAAGCTCAATTTAACATTTGCCTTTTGTAACACTATAAATGTTTTAATGTCAACTTGAGGTATTTTGTTTTACAGAAGTATTAATGTCTTCAAAGCATATTCTTAAAGGGATAAGAACAACCCCCACCAAAAAAATTCTACCATTATTTACTCACTTTTTATTTGTTCAAAACCTATTTGAGTTTTTTTTTTAAACACAAAAGAAGGTATTTTAAAAACTGCTAGTTGCTGGCACCAATTGACTTCTAAAGTATTTTTTCATAATATGGAAGTCGATGGGGGCCAACAAATAGCATTCTTAAAAATATCTTCCTTTGGTTCAACAGAAAACAAGCAAAAACTCAAATAGGCTTTGAACAAATGACGTGACAAATGAGTGTGAGCAAAAAAAAAAACAAAAAAAAGGTAACACTTAATTTTAAAATCCATGCTATTAAACTACTGGCTTATTGCCTGCCTATTATGAAGATATTAACTGCTCATTAGTAGTTATAAAAGTTATTCTGCATCCCAAATCCTACCCAAAACCTAAACCCAACTTCTACCTTTCTAATTATTAATAAACAGCTAATTGGTAGTTTGTTAAGCTAGTAGTGTTAGTTTATGATTTTATTAGGGCTGTGTGATCAATCTAAAAGTAATCGAAATCGACATTCAGAACCTATAATCAATCTAATGTTTTCAGGATTTTTACCTCTTACTTTCCCTACATGTCAGGTGAGCCCGCTCTTTTAAAGGCTGTGGCTGATTTATTCTTCTGAAGCTATTTTGCAGCCACATCTGAGTCAAGTAGAACCCATTCTTGAGCCTTACTTTGGACTATGTTGACGATGATTGGAAGCTGCACTGAAATGGCATATTATCCATTACATTAAAATTGTTATTTACATTAAAATATTTGTTTACAAAAGATGCAAATGTTTAAAATATTATTTACAGAATAAACAAGAGTTACTTGATTTAGAAGAGATACTGCTTATTTTCTACTTTTATTATGAAAAACACTGAAAATAATTTATTTTGTTTCCAAAAGTTATTATTTTCTTTTTTTTACAAACGTGTGCTTTAATTTCAGTTTTTCAACGTAGATGTTCAATAAAAAAAAAAATCATAGACAGAAGATAGCGTGTGTTTTCTTCAATTATTTAAAAAGGTAATGCACCTTTCATTCAGAAATCTCTCACTTGTAATATGTGAACATATTTACTGTCCAAAAACGTGTCAGTGAACTATGATGACAAAAAAATTAAATAAATAAATAAAATAATCGTTCATTAATTGTAATCGAGTTAAAATGTTTAATTAATTGAGATTTCGATTTCAGGCCAACTCGCCCAGTCCTAGTTTTTATAATACTGTCAATTTTGACCTAAACTAAAGTGCTGCCAAAAAACTCAAAGGTCTCCACATGAGGGAGAATAAATGAGTTTATTTTCATTTTTGGGTGAACTAACTTTTTAATGCGAACCCCAAACGTTTTATCAGGAGTGTATGATAATACAAATATACACTTTATACACACAGTAGGGGAGGAATTGACAGCAAAAACAAAAAAGAAACTAAGCGTTACTTTATTTCCCTACATTTAATGGAAGATGAAAGGTTCAATCAATGAAATGAGGTTTAGAGTAGTGACTGATTATAACCACCAGTTTAGATGTCATACCTTGTAATACCTCTGAAAGATTATAGCGCAAGTCCTTTGCTTTGGCTGCATGCAAATTAAGGCCAGATATACAAAAACAATTACACACCACATTTATGTAAGAGTATTTTTAAAAGATATACACCAAGTTTGAAAACACAAAACCAAAACTCACCGATTACCCCTTGATAGTCAACAAGGTCAAAATACACCACAGCTACAGAGGTCCAGACACCCAGCAGAGCCAAAACCATGAACCAGGTGAAGAAAGAGGTTCCTCCTCCAACCTCTGCCTTCTTCCCATTCTTGTGTGCCTGCTGTGGCTTAGCCTCTGAAGGACAAAATGCACAATGTCAGGTAGAAATAAACAAAAAGTTAAGTACCAATTAATTTAACACCATAAAATCAACGCAGCAGAGGAAAGCCCTCTAGAAACACGTGCTTAGAATCAAACCATGCATTTGACAGCAACATTACACTTTTGCTACTAATGTACTATTTTTCATTTCAATTCAAGGCCACTATCTGACAGAATACAAAATTTAGTTAGCTAGAAATCTACTGTAGACCAAGGAGTTCTCAAATACACATATGAGATTAAATTATTTCTGGTTTAAAGAAAGGTTCACTTAAATGGGTAGAATTTTCATAATAATCACAAGGTGACAAAAGTCTAAAAGAGTGCAGTTATTCTGAGGTCTGTTGACACTCCTCATGGAAGCGCGATATATAAATACATCTACATTCAGAACTCTAGTAGGAAGAATGAACAGGTGTTTTGTCCGCTACGTTCTGCTAGGTCAAACCACACATTGGTTCATGCACACGCACACACACACAATACAAAAGTTAGTAACAGATATACAAACAGAAAAAAAACACCAAAGTATTACAACACATACATACTTTTTACATTTTGAACAGGTGTTTCAAAATGAACGTGATTTCACAATAAATAAAAACACAAATTTTCCTCAATTCAAAATTTCACTTAACCCAAAGCAATTTCCAAAAATATCATAAAATTGTTACTGCTTGTATACAAGCACAAATGAAACCTAAAAAAGAACTATTAAACATGATTGCATTTAATTTCTTATGTTAAGTGTTTCTCTCACACCCCTATGATTTGTTAAATGTCATCTCTCATCGTAACCAAATAAAATACATATTCCAAATACTATACCAGCTTCTTCATTCACCACCTTGACCTCTGCATTGGGCTCCCCCATCCCTCCAGATAAAGTAGGGAAGAAGAAAGCGTTTTCACCCCAGACCTACCCCGAACCCCTGTACAACAGCAGTACTCCTGCCTTTTTGTTCCCAGTGAATTGAGCCGGAACTTAATATGGAACGCGACCAGCAAATGGATTATTTTTAGATCGTCCCTTTGAAAGCCAGAAAAGCACTCATAGGAAAGGGTAGAGGCAAATCCCACTCCATCCTGCTGTTCTTAAGTCACATTTGAAAGCTGAAATGGGCACCCAAATTACTATACTTAACAAAAGAGCAGCAGACATTTGAGGATGCACTGCTTTATCACATATGTGCGTTCCAATGGTATGCAAAACTTTAGATGGCTTTTTTTTTTCAGCCTCCAGGCAGAGTAGCATGTAAATCTTGGCAAACTCACTGACTATTTATTTTGCATACAAGGAGCAAATGAGCGGTCTCCCGAGTTTCTTGATGAAATTCTAAACAGGTTAGCAATAGATTCTGGTTGAACTTGCCAAAACCAAAGCAAATGTGTTGCTAGAATACACAACTCTGCCTCAATCTGACATTATTTGTCAGTGTAAATGTCATAATGTGCTTAAATGATCATGAAATAAGGTACCTTTAAAAAAAGCTTACTCTAATTTTCTCAAAAGAAAAATAGTGCTTGTCTAGGCACTTAGAGTGCTTTACACAATATTTTTTTTGGGGGGGGGGGGGGGGGGGATTAGTGCATCCGTCAGACTACACACACCAGTTGATTGGTGGAGAGGAGACAGAGTTATTTGCGAAGGCGAGCGGGCAAATTAGGCCAGGATACCAGGATACCCCTACTTTTTTTTTTCGAAAGACATCCTGGGATTTTTAACAACCACAGAGTCACGACCTCAGTTTACATCTCATCTGAAAGAGGGCACTTGCGGAGCAGTATAGAGTCCGTATCAATATATTGGGGTGTTAGGACCCACACAGAATACAGGTTGAGCGCCCCCTGCTGGTCTCACTAACACCACTTAGTAGCAAACTAGCTTTCCCATGCGGTCTCCCATCCAGGTACTGACTGGGCGCAGCCCTGCTTAGCTTCAGTGGTTGACCATGTGAGAGTTGCAAAGAGCTAGCTGCGGGCAAATAATAGTTTTTATACTTATTATTTAGTGTAATAATATTAGTTCTAAGTAAGTTCTAATAATATGCTAAACTTGATATGGACATGCTAGTATTGAACTTGGTCCTGTTACCCAATGCACAGGGCATTGTAGACGCAAGTATTCATGGTTCTGAAGCAGATTTATGAATTATGTTAGACAAACATATGCTGCCCACATACAGACAACCATTTTTAATAGTCACATCTAAATTTACCATTAAAAATATATGGGTAAAGCAGTGGCGGAGCGGGTAGCATGATCGCCTCGCAGCAAGAAGGTCGCTGGTTCGAGTCTTGGCTGGGTCAGTTGGCATTTTTGTGTGAAGTTTGCATGTTCTCCCCGTGTTCGCGTGGGTTTCCTCCGGGTGCTCCTGTTTCCCCCACAAGTCCAAAGACATGCGGTATAGGTGAATTGGGTATGCTAAAATTGACCATAGTGTATGTGTGTGTGTGAATGAATGCATATGGATGTTTCCCAGTGTGGGTTGCAGCTGGAAGGACATCCGCTGCGTAAAGCAAATGCTGGATAAGTTAGCAGTTCATTCCACTATTAATTCCCAAATTAATAAAGAGACTAAGCCGAAAAGAAAATGAATGAATGACTATTTTATTTGCATATAATTTGGCATAATCAGAATTCCACATTGCGTTAATAAACCTATTTATTATATTCCAATACATAGCCACATTTTTATTTTGTTACATTTCAAATCAAACAATACACTGTTAAAACCATATCCACTACTGTTAGACTTTGAGGTCACTTAAAAAAAAAACAACAATCACATATTTAATCCATGAACTGTTGTCGTCCAGTACTCAGGACATTTTTCTAAAATATATGTTTTTGATAAATCTGAAACTTAAACTGACAAACTGTAATTTGCATACATCACATAATTTTCAATTGTGAATTTTAAATGTGGGGTGACAGTTTATATAATCAAAATAATAACAATTATAAATATATATTTTTTAAATAATTAAACAGAAACTTTACCTTATAAACATTACCTTACCTAATTTTATTCTAATAAAATAACCAGTTTTAATTATATTAAATGACCTTTTCAAAAGCCATTGCGCCAGTCTTTTTATTTTATCCACCAGAACCCATTTTAATTTGCTGATATCATTCTTAAAAAAACTCTTTGCATTATTTATAATTATGTTATATTACGGTCAGTGTTAAAAAACCTAAATTTCTTTTAAATCAAGCCTCCAAAGTTTGCCACAGTGAAAACAATGCACCATTCGAATCTTTCAGACAGATCAAATCTGCAAGCAATGTTTGGAAATAACAAGACACACCCCTAAAGACACACACACACACACAACTCATCGCTAAAGCTGCAGATAGTCAAATGGCTGCCACTGTATGCTAATCAACATCTTCCCCTCCCCCATTTATACCTGCTTATGAAAAACAGAGCTTCAAACCATACACGTTTGTGAGTCCAGCACAGATTTTGCTGTTGCTTCAACTATGCCTTTGTCGTGCACAATCATTGTCCAGCTTACATAACATTGCATGGAATGTGTGCCTTGAACTACCCTCTCTTCTTCGGTTGTACATACACACGCCACTGCATAAAGCAAGCAGTTCCTGTCTGGTCAGAAACCAACTGTGGACATTAACCCCTTCTTTGATCTTATCAGCACATACCACAACCAGCAAACCGAAACTTTATTCAGAATAAAACATTACATAAAAAAAGTCAAAACTCCAAAAGAAGTTCAAATATCTAAGATCATTAAGCCATTAAAATACATTTAAAGAGTATTTTGAATGCTATGCATTGTTATGTATACATATTAGTGCCATTCCATCTGTACTGACTAATGTTTCTTGTTAAATGCATTGCTCAATCTTTGAAAGCTAATGCCATTTTAATTTTTACTAGTAAACAACCTTGTACGACATAGACAATTATAAAATTCAGGCATTTAATACAATTACATTGTATTAAATAAAATGTAATTTGTATTTAATGTATATTAAATACCAAAATACAAACACACACACACACACACACACACACATGCACGTTTATTTAAGCTAAATCTCACTATCAATGGTTAAATGCTTGGGTTAAAAAAATGCAAGCACATCATGACAAACTTGTTTCTTTACCAATTCTTTGGAACTCTGAAAGATATTTTCTGTACGGCTGAAAAACTTCCTGAAAGGAATGGTTGTGACAATTGATAAAAATACCCATTTTATCACGTTATGATCAGCTGGTTTACTTTTCAAAGCATTACATTATAAATGCAAAAATATAAGCATAGTGGTTGTAAAACTGTTAACAGTTCAGTAGACATTTAAATGGGTGTGGCTCCTGTCAATATAATTATCGTTTCATCAAAACCGTTTCATAAGAAAAAAAATACAGTACATCAATTTAACAAAGAAAATGTGGTGGTATGCTTAGTACTGCTGACACAGCATTTTACACAATCTCTCAGATGATAACAGTTTCATGCCATTTTGATTTATTAATTTTCATAGTTCATAATGTAATTTCTTCAAACGATATAACAACATGCATCATCCGTCCTTTGAAATAGCTTGAAAATAGCCACCATTATAACACATGAATAAAATGCCTACATGATGAATTAAGCTTTTCCATGAACAAAATTGGCTTTACCATGAAGAGTCGTTAAGGAACATAAATAGAAAGTGCAGACTAGCAAGACGCAATACTTAACTAAAGAGTAAGAGAATTATTAGCTAAAGTTTTATATAATGTAATGACAATTCTAGAGCATAAATGTATTGTAGCATGAATATATTTTATTGAATACGATATGGTAACTTACAATTTACTGCTAACATTTCCTAATGATAATATTTTACATTACTACAGTAGATTTATTTTCTCTAAACTACTATTTTAAATATACACTTACGTGTGTAAAAATTTCACTAAATGGGTTTATGAACCCTCAAAAGCCCACTAGTTAATATACCACGCTTACATAATAATCACGCAGTTACTAAAGTCTACAATAGTAGCCAGATTGCTAACACCGGACGTTGTTGACCAGCAGTGGGGTCTTGCAGTGTGGCACTTTCTTTTTAATTACAGTCTGTGGGGACATGATGGGACCCCAGAGGCCACGTGTAACCCCTCCCACGATCTCCCAATAATGACACGTGAACATATGAGAGCTCGTACCGGGGCAACTCTTGACTCTAGCCATGAGCAAACATTTATCTGAAAATATAGGTCATTTGATGATGTCGGGAATTAGGCAAATAGAAGGATAAACAAGGCCCCGTGGGTCTCGCGAACACAAGGCTAAAATCTCGCAGAAGTTCTGCAATCACCTCTTACAATTTTGCAAATGCACAAATATGATTGGAGAATTCAATACACCCCTCTTTAAACGTTTGGGGGGGAAGTTGTGACTTGCTTGGAATGTAGAGCGAATTTGCAGGAAAACGAAAGCAGCGTAGTTTATACTGGACAACTAGTCGACAAATACATTGAGATAATGTTGTTATTCCTCGTTTATGAGTGCACACAAAATTAAACCAACAAAATCAATTTTACCGCCTGATTAACTCTCAGGCCTTCGCTAAATTCTACGTATTCTAGAAGGGGTATAAAACGCATAAACATACACACCTTTCTTAACTGGTCCTTTTACGTTTTTCTTGGCCATTTTAAGTGGTAGCTCTTCGACGTTTCTCTGTCTGCAGCAAATAAACTGACTGAAATTCCAGCCTCAGTTCTGGTACTGATGCCCTGCAAAATCAAATCCCTATGCCTTCAAACGCCGAGGCCCATAGCAACCCGTCCCCCTTTTGAGTGACTGAGCGTTTGACCAATGGCGTTCAGTCAAAACTGCTAAGGGCGGGGAGAAGGGGAAATGTCACCCAATCGTCGAGCAGTGCCTGATGACTTATTCAATCGTGTGGATACCTGCGAGCTAAGACCGCCCAGTTGTGTTTGCTTTTTTTTTTGTCAGCACTGGAACGTGGCAAGATGGAAGGCTGTACTTATCGCGAGATCAAATCTATATAACTGTGCTGTGAATGAATTTAAAACAATTAAACATTATCATAACTTGTATAGTTGCGTATATCCGGCGAAATATCTCCGTATGTAGGTGACCTATATAGGTAAGTAGGCTGTGGTCTGCAAAAGTGTTGCATTGTAAAGTTGGAAATGAGATCCAAGCTTCCATCCTTTAGTATAAACACATTGCAGAAAATAGTAAATAAACTTAGTTTAAACAATTAAATAACTTATATAATTCAATAGGATGTCCAAAATAGAGGTGATTAAATAAAAAAGGTAAAAACCTTGTGCTTTCTTTGTACAACTTGTTCCCTTGACTACATGTTGTGCTCCACCCCTTGTGCTTTTGTCCACATCATCCTAAAACCAATGAAATGGTAGGTGTGTACACTCACATGAAGTTAAAACCGTTAAACACTTATATTAGAGAAGCCTAAACGGGAATGACGACTTGTGCTTCTGAAATGTTTATCAAATTACACTTAAAACAAAGCATACAAATATTTTATTAACAGTTTAAGTTTATTAATTTCTCAGTCTATTACAAAACATGAAAAATCCTCTGCTTTTAAAGATAAAATTCAGTGTGCTTTTAAAGAATCAAATATGTAAGTGTACTTATTTGCATCAGGCTAAAGGATTTGTCAAAGGCATTTGCTACGACATCTTTATTGGATCTGAAATTCTAAGCTCCTAAACAATGCTGCCATACTGCTTGCATGTCGGTCAAAGTAGCATAACTCAAGCGTATGAAAAGAGGATAAACTTTGACTTAATTATATCAAATTGTATTCAAAGCTATTTTAGATTTGCAAACAGTCATTAGTAAGCCTACATGGTGAAACAGTTCAGTAAAAATCTGTCCCACAAATTTTCATGACAAAAAGTATATATAGAAAATAAAAAAATTAATTAACTGGCAGGGTTGATCAGTTGAGACAAATTGTAACTATGAGTGCATTTGTTTAATGGTTCATCTTTAAACAGCAAACACAACACAATACACTTTTTGTTTTAGCACGTGAGATGGGAGCCATTTGGGCCCTCTCCACCATTTGGCATTTGTGAGAAAGTGCCATTGTAGATCACGGGTGAGAATTACAGGGGGGTTTGAGGGGGATTGACCCCTCTAATTAATGCCTGATGCTGTCCTGAAGGCCATCAAAACAGATATATATATATATATATATATATATATATATATATATATATATATATATATATATATATATAGGGAGGATGGGGAGGTGTCACCCCCAAATAGCTTTCTCTGATCTATATCTTAAATGTTAAATAATAAAAAAGTATAATATATACATTGGCCTATAACAGTTCATACCATTGTAAATGCATAATCACTCTAATCAATGCTAGAAAAAATATTCAACTGGCGGTTCTAGAGCACCAATAGACATTTTGAGTATCCACAAAACACATGTCTTGAAAAATAGGTGTTTACAATTTAAGTCAGAATTATTTGCCCCCCTTTTAATTTTTTTAATTTTTTTTTTATATTTCCTAAATGATGTTTAACAGAGCAATGGAATTTTCACAGTATGTCTGATAATATTGTTTCTTCTGGAGAAAGTCTTATTTATTTTATTTCAGCTAGAATAAAAGCAGTTTTCAAATTTTTTTACATCCGTTTAAGGTCAAAATTATTAGGCCTTTTAGGCTTTTTTTTCTGATAGTCTATAGAACAAACCATTATTATACAATAACTTGCCTAATTACCCTAACCGGTCTAGTTAACCAAATTAACCTAGTTAAGCCTTTAAATGTCACCTTAAGCTGTATTGAAGTGTCTTGAAAAAAATAATAAATATTATTTACTGTCATCATGGCAAAGATAAAATAAATCAGTTATTAGAAATGAGTTATTTAAACTATTATGTTTAGAAATGTGTTAAAAACAATCTTCTCTCTGTTAAACAGAAATTGAGGGAAAAATAAACAGGGGGGGGGCTAATAATTCTGTCTTTAACTATATCTGCATGTAGCTTAAAAAAAGAAAGCTTAGACACATAATTTGTAAAGCCTACATAATTTTTACCTACAGTAACCCCTAAAATAGTCAATAAATATTCTCAAAAATACTGAAAATGTATACATTTTATTAATAAAATGTAATTTAAGTACATTCAGAAACTTGATTTACTGAAGCATGTATTACCAAGTAGGTAGAGTGCTGTGTAAATCTTTAGGGTGTCTATTGTAAGGGTTTCGCATTAACTGTTTAGATATTTCAATTTGATTGTGGGATATGTTGTACAAAATAATAGTATTGTGTATTTTCACCAGCAGAGGGCATACATCGCTTTCTAAAAATATACCTTAATGTACATACAGTACAGGACATAAATAGGGCATAATGTGTTGTCATTGGTTCAAGTGTGATTTGGTGGAAATTGTGTGAAGTTAATGCAATAATGAAATGCAAATAATTGTTTTTTTCCCATCAACATTAAAACTACTACACATGCAAAAATCAAGAATAACATAATAAGCTTTCCTCCCAGTTGTAAACAACTTTTTGCACAGATAGTCCCAAATGAGCAACATGGGATTACGGCCCTTATGCAATAACACCATGGTTATACGAAGGTAATATTATCTTAGTTGCTAATGGAGACTGAATATTCAGTGTTTTTTATGTCTCTAACCATTAGACTACTATGCCATGGTTTTGAAGAATTTCTTATTGATTTTTTTTAAATGTTAATGGTAAATAATATACCACATAATAATGACAGGAATGTAGTTCAAAGCCACCCACTTGTTCTTGGCATGCTGAAGAAGCTAGATTGCGAAATGAGCAGGGACAAATATCACACAATGTTCTCTGAAAGTGTCCAGTTTCAGGTTTAATTAAGTTTAGCACATTGTGAAATAATGTGTCTGCGAATATATTTGTATCATTGTGATAAAGTATAATACAAAGGAGATAATTATTCACAGTATAACACAGAGTCAACACGATTATATTCAATTATGTTAGCGTAGATTATTTAGTAGTTTTTCTGCCATGTGAAACATATTTTGACATAAGGGTGCAACAAATTGAACAAACAGCATTATAAACAGGGTTTCAGAAAGTCACATTTATAGAAACCATGTAAACATGAAGAGCTCCAGTAAGGTCATTGGTCTGTTTGTTTAAGAATCGGAGCAGAAGGCAATAGAGCAAAGTGCCACTTTACAATCCCACTTGGTAGACTGAAAAGACAACAAAGGTTACAAATAGCTGCAATTTATCATTACAAAACAGATCCATTGATTTTTAACAGCTGAGGTGTAACAAACAGTTAATCCTTGATTAACTCCTGTAACATCCTGAGTTATGTCCAGTTTGATAAAAATACGCCAATAAACACCATGACAGATCAGAAGGCACTTATTATTTCCGTCATGTACAATATTATTACATTGTTCTTTTGCTATTTACAAGTGACTGTGGAAACCTTATACTAAAGGTAACAAACATCTGATATTTGATATCTGATGCTAGATCACATCTTCAGAAGCAAATCAAGTGCTTCAATACATCACATTATTATTCAAATATATATACTCAGTCAAACTAAGTAAACAGGAATGTTATTTCTTCCAGTTTGGAATATCTTAAAAGCTAATCACACAGACAATTTAAAAAGCTGCACCATTCAGTCATGTCCAATATGAAAAAACCCAAATAAAAAAATGTTCAACATATGTTGAAATGATGAGGTGATGGTTCACACCTTCACTTTATGACTGAGAAGCATGTCCTCCTTCTCCACCTAAGTCAACAGAGAGCCTGTGCAGATAGTCTTCAGACTGCATGATGTACTCGGTCCACTCTTGACACACTTCATCTACGCTGGGTCCAGTTCCTCCATACACAGGAGGGAGTACTGCCTTTGGAAAGTAATTGCAGAGACTTCGGGCATATGAACAGCCATGCATATGAATCTATAAGGGCAAACAACACAACTGTTAGTAGCATCTAGAGCTGCACGATATTAGAAAAATCTGACATTGCAATATTTTATTTTATATTGCTCTATCAATACAATTTCGGCAGATGACTTGAATAGTTCTATTTGGAATAAAATCATCAACTTTGATTGGAATAATCTTGTAAAGGAGTGAGTTTGCAAGAAGAAATAAATAAGATAGAGCAAAAATAAAAGTAAAATAAGAAGCCAGATATTCAAGTACAGTAATACAATATGATATCATCATGATGTTTTGCCCCCGATAATGATAGATCAAAATATCAGTGATAAATCACAAGAATGCCATCCACAATATATTATGATATTTGTAAATGAAGAGGGAAAATGCATCAAAAACTTATAAGATGTATTTCTGTTATGACCAGCAAATATATTTCTTAAAATGGCAACATTAATATGTTCAATCCGCCATTACGTGAAGTGCCACTGCATGCATTTCACTATTTTGTTCTGCCCCTATTATTGAATAAATGTAATGTAAAAGTAAAAACTGCACATTCTTCATTGCTGATGAACTATAATAATCCCAACTCCACATTTCAGATGCTGCGATATGATTACTGCAAATGCACACATTGTGATATCGATGCTGAAACGATATATTGTGCAGTCCTAGTGGCGTCAGCATATGTAATGAACACATTACTGTTTAATAGAGAATTTTCATAGAATTCTATCAATTTACTTTGAACATCAGAGCATTCATCTAACTTAGATCTTTTTGCCTCAGTAAGACATTAAGGAACCATTTCTGCTCAAACCATGGTGTTGTTGGTTCATATAATGCAAGTCAGCAGCTACCAGAACACTAGTCATGTGATTACTGATTTGTATAGCCTCTACATGTTTTTTTTACTTGCAAAGTGCCGATAGCAGTTGACTTGCATTTTATGAATCACCACTAAGAATAAGGGTTTCCGCAAAAAAAAAAAAAAAAAAATATATATATATATATATATATATATATATATATATATATATATATATATATATATATATGTGTGTGTGTGTGTGTGTGTGTGTGTGTGTGTGTGTGTGTGTGCGTGTGTATAAATATATTTTTTCAGCTAGAATAAAAGCAGTTTTAAATGTTTTAATTAAGGTCAAAATTATAGACAATCGAAAAAATATATAGCTTAAAGGGGCTTATAATGTGTCCTTGAATTTTTTTTTTATTAAAAACTGCTTTTATTCTAGCTGAAATACAACAAATAATAATTTATCCAGAAGAAAAAATATTATTTGAAATACTGTGAAAATTTCCTTGGTCTGTTAAACATCATTTGGAAAATATTTAAAAAGAAAAAACAATTCAAAGAGGGGCAAATAATTCAACTGTGTAAATATATATATATATATTTATTATATTTATATTTATATATTTATATATATATTTATAGTCACCTATGTCTATTTATACGTATATTTAAATAATACTAACCCGTTGTTTGATTTTGTCTGGAAGAAATGGTCGGATCATAGCAAAGACAGGACGGAAAAAAATGGGCTCGTTTATCAAGTGGATGCCACGCACTTTCAATGGAAAGGAATCCTGCAAAACAAATTTCATATTTAATTTGTTTGTTTATTTTTTTTAACTCATTCAATGCTTTGATTTATTTAAAAAATAATAATTTTAAAAGCTAGCTATAAGAGGAAGACAATCTACAAAACAACTTTACATTGATAACCAACTGTTTTCAGACACACACCACAAATTTCACAGACCACAACGAAAGTGTGAACCTGAGTCCAAGAAACAATAAGACCGTTAAACATAAAAGCTACCTCTCAAATTGTCTCGAAACCTCACTGATACCTAAACAGGAAGCAGTCAAGTTCATGACTTTTTTTGGTCTGCACTATTTGCACAGAGTTTCTGTATTTGCACGTTGTCCAAATTTGCATGCACAGACATCCCACCTCTACTGCATATAGTAGCTCACGGATGCCAACAAACTAGATACAATATTTCAGAAATTATGGAGGCAAGAGGTGAAAAGTGAAAGCAACAGATTGCTGCTCACATGTAAAGATATAGTAAGCTATAAATTACACAAATAGCACAGTAAAGAACATCTAGTGCAAATTGGCGTGGTCATTGGAGCTGCCATGATGCATCCTAGGGCTTTGAACACATAAATTGTCAGGATTCTGTTCTTAAACCGTTTCATCCCGCCACACTTAGATAATCTTGAATCAATAGGGGGCTTGATACATTCCAAAATGAGTTTTTGCAGGGCAGGATATCTGCATGCACAACAAATTAAGCTCTTTTACCCATTTTTGCTGGTGTTTTTCTATTTGCATGTGTTTTCTTGCAGCACATTTGAGCTCTATAAGCCACTATATGTCAGAGGGGCAAATGTATAAATAGACACTTACCGTAAGAACAGAGGATATCTTTTTTGCCAAAGAAGGATTTATTTGCAGAGCATGAGCAAAACACCAATCTTGGAGATCAAAAATCGCTTTGAGTCCATTTCTTTGCGTCTCCCATTCTTGAACTATCAGCTCTGACGTAATGAGGCTGACACGAAAAACCTCATAGGCTGTGAACTCTTTGGGGTTCCATTTACCTTAAAAAAAGAGTTTGGAAAATGGTAATATTCAATATTTTAAGGGCAGAGAAAAGTTTTGAATTATTGCTTGTGTATGTACTTGCCAATCCGATAGATTAAAACTCGACTTCCAGCATCATCTCTCGATCTCAAAACTCCATGGTAGTTGTTTTGGAGAAGTCCAATGACGGATGAGGGACGCAGATCGGCTGTTATTTCTGGACATTCTTGTCTCCATTTATGATAGTTAATCAACAGCTGTGAATTACCAACAATCAAATCTATGAATATGTATGATACAGTCTCATCAAATGTGTAAGAAATAAACAGTCCTGTATATTTTTAGAAAAAATATCAGGAGGAAAATTTTATGGAACATAAATAACAGATACATGGCTCATAGTGATTGATATTATGTATGCATCGATTGAAAAATCGACTACTTGTATACATTAAATTAGTAATTGACAACCAGTGGTGAAAAGAGTACTGAAAAATCATCCTCATGTAAAAGTACCATTACTTACCCAAAAATGTAGCGCAAGTAGAGTAAAAGTATTTGTTGTAAATATGACTGAAAGTATGAGTAAAATGTAGCCCTTTTAAAACGTACTTAAGAGTAGTGAGTACGCTGTGAAAAATGTGTTTACATTGCAATTTGTGCGGGGATGTGTAAACGTAACATTCTGTAGTGAATTTAATAATTGTTTAAGGCCATTTGGCCACATCCGCCATCTTCTCAACAGTGACATGCAGATTAAACAGTCTCTAGGTCATTGTGTGTAAAGATTTTGGACATACTCTTGGACACTTTTAGTACTAGCGAATGGTTTGGTGCATTTATAAAGCGCACATGACTTGAGGTTGTTCAGTATGGTGAGATTTATATTATGTGCGAAAAACAGGACCCAAACCCCACCAAGCAAGACTTATCTACACTGTAAAAAATATAGTATACAATATACTAACAACCAGCTGCAAAGAAATTTTAAGTTTATTAAGCTTCAGTGGTTGAAGTTGTGTCTAATTATTTTTTAAGTTGACTGTCAGTTTTAAGTCAAGTATACTTTATGCAATACTTTATGGAATAACTTAAAATTTTAAGTTAACTCAACTTTTTATTTTTTACATGGTAAACGCTCAAATGAAGAAATCAAAATTCAAAGTCTTCTCAAAACTTTTTTTTTTACTTTCGTTGAACAAACAGTTCCAAACATGCAGTTAAATCGTTTTTATGAGTAAATTCAACTCTGAGCTCAAATATATGTTCACCTATATAACTTACAATTTTGAACTGAGTTAACAATTTGTAACTATAGGAGAAAAAATATATTATCTTTATGACCTATGATTGCTAATTATGAAATAACTAAAACACATAATATAGAGGGTTTTAAATAAGCAAGCTAAACCCAATCTCAGAAACCATTAACTTGAAAAATAACTTTTTATTTGTCATATTATTCTAAAGTGTGTCAGTTGGTCTGTCGCCAGTAGCTAAATGTTATTGCTAATCAAATCACGTATCACCAAAGGTGTCACTATCACTGCAGACAACACGCGCATCTTTTTATTACACATTAATATGAGCGTTCCGTTATCGCTTATGTCAAACAATAATCCTACAAACCTTGAGCGCCAGCGCCACATCAAAGTCTCTCGCCTGCAAAAACCGTATCAAAAAAGTTTTCGACAAGTCCAAGTCTCGAATGCGCAATTCTGCCTCTGCTTTTTCTTTCAACTCTGACAAATATGGTGCAATCCGGGAGGAATCAACAGGTAAATTGTTTAATTCTTCAGTCTCGTCTACTTCTTCGGACTTCATATCTGCGACGGGCGGTCCAGTGTCATGTTGTTCTCAGAGCGGCAGTCCAGTCTTACGTAAAAAGGGGCAGGAAATGAGCCCCCTCACATGAAAATCACAACTAGTCTATGCTTTTTTCACCTTTGTACAGGTCAAGTTTCGTCAAAAATTAACCAAGAAAGCTCACTGAACTAAATTCTCACACTTGCAGCCTTACAGAGACACACGCCTTAAAAAACACACACAGTAGCCTCTATGGCACATTTCCAACGAGCCTAGCTACGTGCGTCCTCCAGATGTTTAGGAGGAAGTGAAGGAGATCGATGAATTAATTTATCATCCTGCAGTTCATTACGAAGTTACTATTATTCTGGAAATAAATTTGTTTAACATTGTTATACACAAAAGAGCAAAAATAAATAAATGGGTAGATAATTGGATGAATGAATGAAAATAAAAATTAAAAGCATCTTAGAAATTAATCATTCAAATGAAAGATTTAAATAAATAAATAAATATTAAACAATGTCAGTTAACAGAAAAGAATCTGAATAATATATTTAATAAAGTTTGTAATATTTTTTTTCATAGTATATTTGGTTGGGGTAAATCCAGAACCAATAAAAAAATAATAATAATATTTTATTTAATACATATCTATTACTCAACAACATATATTAAACAAAGCATTGTGAAGGTTTGGGGCTCGTTCAAAGTTTTTAATTTAGTCTCTTGAATGAAAAAGCATTGACTCATGTCCTAGTAGCCACCGAACCAAACCCTAACATGGATAAAATAAAACATTAAATAAAATTTAAAAACTTACCTAATTGCCTGACATAATGAACGTAGTTAAGCCTTGAAATATCACTTTAAGCTGTATAGAAGTGTCTAGAAAAGTATCTTGATAAATATTATTTACTGTCATCATAGCAAAGATAAAATAAATCAGTTATTAGAGATGAGTTATTAAAACTATTATGTTTAGAAATGTGTTGAAGAAATATCTCCGTTAAACAGAAATTAGGGGGGAAAATGAACATAATTATATATATATATATATATATATATATATATATATATATATATATATATATATATATATATATATATATATATAAATATATAGTTCCCAACTTGAATGTGACTATCAACCACATGTAATCACCTTTGATATGGCTTTATTTGTCTTCCTACGCTTTAGCTATTTAAATCTTAAAATTTATCATTTTATTTTTCAAAAATCATCTGTTCGCCTACCATTTTAGATGTTACTATAATCGATAAATCAATTGTTTGGCACTTAATTTTGTGGCTAACATAACATAGCCGATAGCTAAACTCAAGGACGCAGCGATTGAACATCTGTCTGCATGGTGACGTCACGCGCCTCCCTTTTGCAATGTAGCGCTCGGCGCAGTTTCCATATTTATATGTCGTTTGGCTCCTCGTCATTCATTTGAAAGCCCGCTTTAATATTAAGCAGCGACACGATCAAGTTTGCATGGCTTCGTGGAGGTATGTACACAAAAGTGCTAAATCCTGAAACGAGCGTATAATATATCCGTTTCATCCACCCTTGTGGGATGCTGCAGTGATGGTGCGGGGATTTAACACGGATGCTGCCTGTCGACTAAAAATGTATAACCTTATCAATGTTATGCGGTATGATATAACGGGTGAATTACTACATCAATGTGTGGTTTTATTCTAAGAGTATACATATAAGGAAGATATTTAGGGCATCATCGCGAGTGTTGTCTTGTGTTCGACGTTATTATCTGAGCATTGTATGTCGAATAGGCCTGGTTGCCATCATGGTTTAACTCTTATGATTTTTATTTTTTATATAGGTTACACTAGAAGGATGGAAGGCTGTTTGTGATCCCTTTGGATGTGCTGGCATTCTGAAAGCACTGCCTCCGGCTGTTGTGCTTTGTCCATCAGGCTTCCAGTGTCAGCAGGCACAGTGGAAAAGGAAACATTCAGCATTATTTCACCAGGATGAGATTTATATCCCAATAGATCTTTTAAGAAAAAAAAAAACACTTCTGTTCAGAATCTGCTTCGAGAGAGAGATTCAAGTCTTAATGTGTGTAGATTTTTTTTTCAATTGGTGTTCAGATATTCATCACACAGAAGAATTTCTGTTTGCATTTTAGGCTCTCGCTGTACGTGTTCACAGTGGACCTTGATTTATTGTATTTCAATTAAGGCACGCGGTGAATGCCAACAGCACAGCCATTTACACTTCAGCAAATATAAACTTCTATATGACTTATATCTCCTGTTTTTGTTTTCTGTACATTTGTTGTGAAATTATTTTTATGTTACTACACTCTGAAATGTTGTAAACCAAATTTTAGTTAAATACAAACAATTTACAACCAGTTCACCTAAAATTGGTTAGAAATTAAGTTAACCGTTGATTGGACTTGTCCATATTTTACCCCAAATTTGAGCTGTTTTCTTTTTTTTACAGAGGCATTCTTATGTTCACTGTTTAAACTGTCAGACTGATAGTGAATGGTGATTACTAAAGTTTAGTGATCGGTGATTGCTAAAATAAGCTTTTCTGTAATCTGTCTGAATTGACACACTTGTGATTATGAAAGTATTCACAATTTTGTGACATTAAATAAAAATCTGAGACATTCAATATTATGAACAGTCCATCTCTAATATCTATCAGTTTAGAGCTATTCTGCATTTTTAGGGTTGACTTGGTGGTTGTTTTCATTTAATAACAGGACTCTTTTAAGAAACATGTTCAAGTGTTCTTTGACATGTTAACATGAACTAGTATTGGCGAAAAAACCTCACGACAACTATCTCAATGTGATCAAATCTTTATGTGAAAAAACTTCTGTTAGAATTCTTGTAACAAATAAAGTCTTCGTGTTAACATTAGAGAGTAGGCCTACTGCTTAAAACTGAATAAACAGAATTCCAGAATACATCTCGCTATCAACAAGAAGGATTTATCAGTCATTTCAACGTGTTCATAACATGCTTCTCATTTGCTTAAATGCACTGAACATAAGGAGTGATCTCAAATCAGCTATTCAGCATAAACCCCACTTTTATAAAACTCATAAAAAACTGCATGGTTAGAAATATTTTAGCATATTTTATGTCTACCTTTTATCTATTCAGTGAAAAACAATACAACATGATATAGAATATCTGTTAGAAATGTTACAAAAAATATAGTTTTTTCATAAATATTAAAAAAGAGTTGTCACACTTTCAACTATGATTTAATAGAGTTCCTGCAACATTTCTTCAAAAGCTGCTTCTGCTTTTCCAATGTGTGAAATGTAGGAGTGATCTCTGATCAGCAATGTAATGCAAACTGGTTCATAAGTTGAATGATTCATGAAAGGCTACATTTTTATGCTGCTTATCAGTTTTTCTTACCTATATTTGCACAACCAGCTCAACATTGTGACAAATGAAGGTTGTAACTAAGGTTGCAACTAAAAATATTTATTAAGAAGAAATATCTAAAATAGGATAATAAAAAAGGAACCACAACTTTGGGTAAAGTATCTAACAATCATTACAACAGTATCTAATCATTACAACAAATATCACAAAATTGAAAGTACTACGCAAAACCATAGGAGATAAAACAACCACCACCTCATTCCAACAAAAACTATTTAAGACAGGAGAACAGGTGGACATTGTTCTCTTAACGTTTAACATTAGACTACTTCAACACCTATCACTTCTTCCAAAATGTTTCTCTCACCCTCTAGGCTCACATATAGGCCTACACATGCCTCATTACCACGCAAACACAAACAGTCAGGGAAAAACTCACATTGAATACAAACATATTTATGAATCCATTTTAGCTGGAACTAAAAGTCCATTTTATTTTAACACATTTGGGTAAATTTGGCCGGCAACTAATTAATAGAGTTTGCATAAATTTACTCAGTACTACCTGACTAAATATAGTTCACTTAAATATGATATATCATTTACTCGACCTTCACTTGTCACGAGCCTGTTTGAGTTTCTTTCTTCTGATAAACACAAACGAAGATATTTTGAAGCTAGTAGAACTGACTTTCATAGTAGGCTATTTGTTTACTTTCAGTGGATGTTAGTGGCTACTGATCCAATGTTCTTCATTTTTTATTTTTTGTATAACCATTTAAGACAAACTGATGGGAAGTAAATATAAGTAAATGTTAATTTTTGGGTTAACTGTCAAATAAATTTCATGCAATGCCCAATGCAAAGTTTAAAACGTCATGCTGAGTCACCAGAGTCCTGCTTTATGCAGAACTGTATCTTACTGCATCTAAGTTAGAACTTAACACAACAATAGTTGGCAACAGTGGCAAAAAGATTTAGGCTATACAGTATATTCTTAACCTAGAAGTGAAAATCAGCTAAACACCAGTTTGAACAAGCTAAAACCAGTATCATAAGCATGCACAAAAACAATCCCTTAAAAATACATTCTGAAACTCAATGTCTTGTGCAACACAAGTCTGTGCTCAGATTTGAGGACTAAAGTCACACACAAGATCGGCTTCTGATATAGATGTCAAATCGACTTGTTCTTTTTGTGTGTGTGTGTGTGTGTGTGTGTGTGTGTGTGTGTGTGTGTGTGTGTGTGTGTGTGTGTGTGTGTGTGATTGATTGAGAGAGAGAGAGAGAGAGAGAGAGAGAGAGAGAGAGAGAGAGAGAGAGAGAGAGAGAGAGAGAGAGAGAGAGAGAGAGAGAGAGAGAGAGAGAGAGAGAGAGAGAGAGAGAGAGAGAGAGAGAGAGAGAGAGAGAGAGAGAGAGAGAGAGAGAGAGAGAGAGAGAGAGAGAGAGAGAGAGAGAGAGAGAGAGAGAACGCGCCTCACGCGCTTTCACAGTGTCGGGCAAAATGGCGGACAAAACGCCAGGTGGGGCCCAGAAAGGCAACTCTAAGGTATTTTATCACTTTTACGTTTTATTCTAGCATATTAAAATCGATATTTTTGGTTTATGATACAAAACGCTCAATAATTATGTGATTGACTGAGTCGTGTGTTTTTCTCTCATTTGAGAAAGGTCCATTAAGCAGCTCAGTTGTGATGCTAACTCGCTAGCAGTGTTGTTAGCTAGACACCGGCGGTGCACAGATTTGATCTGCAATATACTAAAATATGTTTGGTATATATGCTACACTTGACTAAGCTTGTTTTTTTGTTATTATACGTTTGACGCCAACACAGAACATGAACGAAGTTGCTGTGTTTTTATTGTGTGATGACAATGCTAACACGGAACGTAGTGTTTATGAAGATTACAGTATTGTATTGATTTCTGAATGTTTTGAACACACATGTAACGTTAAATAGGAGATAAGAATTGTTGATGCTGTGTGGATATCAAATTCGCGAATTTGCATGTTTACATTTGTGCTAAGATGTCAGTTTTGCTTTGAAGAGCTAACTTAACGTTAACAAGTTTCGCTACATAGTGACCAATATTGCTAGCCACGTGAACGTGTCAAATACCTTGAGATACTGTAAATACACGTTTTTGTTGTCATTTATATTGTACTTTTAGTCGTAACAGTACTCATAAAAGACAATATTTTTTTTGATACTCTGATAAATTAATGTTTTCAATCTTGATGGCTGGTCATAGAAGTTAACCCTTATGTACTGTTGGGGGATTTTGAGTCTTAATTTGGCCATAAGTTTTTCTGTTTCAGCTAGCAGAATGATGTTTGGTGACAAATATTGTTTTGACACTTATTTTCAGAAAATTGACTACGCTTTTGTCATGTTTGCGATGAAAACATCCAATAAATTAAACTGCTGTAGAAATGCATTAGATAAGTCTTTTTAAAATGCTTTTGAAATCTAAGCAACAGTCTTGATCAATACTACTAAATTGATTGGAATATTAATTTTTTTTAACTCTTTAATTGCCAAATTCATAAATGATGTCACTGATTTGGTGAAAGAAACACACATAATGATGTATTTTCAATATGAAAAGTAATTGTGGACTTTTTTCAACCCTTTTATCAAATTCTTGGACATGTAAAACAACATTGCCTTTGATTCATTGATTTTACTGTTTTTGCCCTATTGACTTACATTATAACCACATTTTTTATTACAAAACCATAACACCATATAATCATGCATTTTTGATTATTGGTTGTTTTCCCTGTTAGGAAGAGACACTATTTGTAATTTTTACTGTTGATCATCATTTGGCACCAATAACCCTTTAGATAGGCCTGTGCAAAAAAAAGCTTAGTTTATGGGTTTTATATGGAGTATAACAGCAAATAAGGTGTGTGTTAGTGACGTTTGTACTTACCTTGATGTGTCTGAGAAAATCAAAATATGCATCTCTGAACTACATTGCTTAAATAAAAACAAAGTGTTTATGCTCCATCAAATTTGGTGATAATGGAAGTCAATGTGGCAAAAACAGCCACCAACAGTAAATTAGGGTGGAAAAATAAAAATCCAACTAGCTAATGTTAGTACTAATAGTTCACATGTTCAAGACTGTAATAAAAGGTAAAAATTTATCCAGCTCACAACTACTTTTTTTATTATTTTTTTTTTATAGAAAATACGGCAATTTGTGTGTTTTTTTCATCAGTGACCTCATTTGTGAACTTGGCATTTAAAGAGTTAAAATCCTGTAACTTTCAAAACAATTAAGTTGTTTTGAGCAGGACTGAGGTTGATTAATAGATTTATGCAAACTTTTAAAAATATTTTTTTTGATGCATTTTTACTGCAGTTTAATTCAATGGACGTTTTATACTGAACATAACAAAGGGTAGTACATTTTGAACAGTGCACAAGGGTTGAACAAACCCTTAAATAAATACTTTTCACAATTTCTTGTTTTTCCTTTGTTTTAGGCACTATAGGAATGTATTAACATCTCTTTTTATAAGATTAGAAGTTAAAGATGTATCTTTAGACAAGTGATGTTATGCCTGTCAGTATATAATCCATTGTTTATATGTTTTTATGCAGGCTTTATTGGAAAGTAAGTTAAAGGCTTTCAGTATTGGCAAGATGGCAGTTGCAAAAAGAACACTAAGTAAAAAAGAGCAAGATGAAATCAAGAAGAAGGTAAGAAAAAGAGATCCAGTAAGGTCTTACCAGTCAAAATGTTAGCATGCACTTGTCAATGGCTTGTTATTCTCTAACCATTCGCTTTCATTGAAGTATCAAGTTATCAAATTATATTTTAGTACAGTTTAATTTGTCTGAAGTTTTCTAGTGATAATCTTCATGTTTCTTCTTATATTTGTTTAGTTTGGTTGAAATATTGAAAGGTATAGTGTGTTTTTTTGCCATGCTTTAGTGTTTTAGAAGTCGTCATGGTGTTGGTTTACAGTAAAAGAAAAACTTATTTTTTGCGCATGACTAACTTTGGTTTATTTAATTTTTTTGGTTGCTTAATGCAAGAATGAAGAAATGTGATATGCAAAATATATTTTTTAAATGTTCTAACCTATAAATCTTTCATATTATTTAAGTAAAAAGAAAGCATCACTACAACTTCTGAAAGTGACCAAGCATGCTCTGCTGTTTCATAAAACAAAGCAGACATTTTAACAACTTAAACGAAAAAATATTAATGTCATCACCACACTTATGTTTAGATAAACATAACTATATTACTAGTATAGTTGTATCATCCTGAAAACATCAAGTTTGAACAATTGCGAAAACAAAAACACTTGAAGCAGAGTATAATTGCTGTTCACATTGCTTGATTGGTTATATTTAGCATCCATACTAAATTCATGACAGATTTTTGAATAAGAAAACCAGCAAGTCAACTCCGTTTGGTTTTAGACACACATTAATGTATAACTGCAGACATACCAAGTCTAAAGTCATAAATAAGATATAGTGTCTTGGAAATGGAGGCATTTAATACAAAATACCTGTATTAAATCACTGGTTTACTGTAAACCATTCCGATTTGCACATTTGTGATTATTCAATATATTTCTCAGCCCTAATAGTCAGTTGTCATTTTCAAATTCACAGATAAATGACATGTCATATTACATATAGACAAAAGAAGCAGCATTACATCCCGATAATTCTCACATACTTTCCACAAGTTTACCTTATAGCAGTTTGATAAACTTCTGACACTTTTTCACAGGAGGATGAAAGGGCAGCTGCGGAGATCTATGAGGAATTTCTTGCTGCCTTTGAGGGAGGTGAAGGAAAAGTGAAGACTTTTGTACGTGGTGGGATTGCTAATGCTACGAAAGGTAGGATTATTATGTGAATGTTTCTGTATTGACCTAAAAGTTGATTTTTGTTTAATCTGGGGTCAAAGTCTACAGTGATGGGATGTTATATGTTTGATTGTTTCAAATTATATTTATTCCTCATAATTGTCAATGCCTTAATATCGGTTACGTTTCTATTACAGAGGAAGCGGCAGCCGATGAGAAGAAAGGAAAGCTTTACAAACCAAAATCAAGGATTGTGGAAGCTAAAAGTTTTTTACCTTTGGAAACCCCACAACAGTTTTTACCAATAGATAAACGCAATGTGAGTCTTTAGTGATTTATTTTCATATGACCTTGTTTTAAAGCATCTGTTTTGTCTTATAACGCTTTTCTTTTCATTAACTAGGCATCGAAAAAGGGAGACAAAGAAAAGAAAAAGAGCAACCTTGAGCTCTTCAAAGAAGAACTCAAACAGTAAGTGCTTTTGACGAATGAACTATAAAGGCCTGTTTAATGTGCTGAAATAAAGATCATCTTATTAAACAATCTTTTGTTTTTCAGGATACAGGAGGAGCGTGATGAACGTCACAGGTTGAAGGGTCGAGTCAGTCGTTTTGAGCCTCTTCCCACAACGGAAGGAAGACGATCCTGTAAGTTATGTTTTTTATCTCTGTCTTTCTCTCTCTCTCTCTCTCTCTCTTTCTCTTTCTTCTTTTCTTTTTTTCTCCTCCACCAAAGCAGTCCGTTTCCCCCCCGTGTTCACTCGTGGAGTCAGACCCAGTCAAGTTTTCGCCCCTTCCACATGTCTTGGCCGCTGCCACAATTCGGCAGCGTATACGCTTTTTATAGTCAGGAAACAAAATTCACACTGCTTTTCTTCTGCTTTTAGCGGATGGTTCTTCACGAAGAAACCGTCCGTCCAGTGGTAATTTTGTTTTATATACTGTGTAATGCAATGAGCATTTTGCTTTTTATGTATCCCATCATGGAAGAAGAGATGGGTCAAACATCAGTTGTTTTTTAGAGTTGTCATTTTGCATTTCAGTCTTGGATGATTCTGCTCCTGGCTCACATGACGTTGGAGATCCAACAACCACAAATTTGTATTTAGGCAACATAAATCCTCAGGTAAAGTTCTTTTTTTTTTTCTTTATAGATGCTTGTGTTAGCTTTTTTCTCAAACCCAGTTTGCAATGCTGAAACACTCTTTCCCATTCCAGATGAATGAGGAGATGCTCTGCCAGGAGTTTGGTCGGTATGGTCCCTTAGCCAGTGTGAAAATCATGTGGCCTAGGACTGATGAGGAGAGGGCCAGAGAAAGGAACTGTGGCTTTGTAGCCTTCATGACGAGGAGAGACGCTGAACGTGCACTTAAACATTTAAATGGTAAATATATTTGATCTAATCTGCCTGTAGTTAACCAAAACAACTTGCCAAGTCATCTGATGTTTGGTGCTTTTATTTGCCTGTTAGTTTTATTTTGGGGCAACAAGTGTTTGAAATTTTTTTCTATGACAAGATGTAAACTATGTAATGCGTTTGTTTGTTGTTGATCAGTGGTTTTGATTTAATTAAGGGCATGTGTTTTTGTTTATGTATTGTCAGCATGCCAATGCACTTTTTAAAATTATTTCTGAAAAATCCTTCAATAGGGTTTCAGAGTCAAGAAGTTGCTACATAAAGAATAAATCTGCTTCATTCACACATTTAATTTAAATCAAGTTCTTTTCCCCATTCACTTTAAAGTTTTGGTTTCTAGTTATATATGGTATTATAAATTTAATTGCAGCAATTTTTATGTGTGCTTTTAAAAAACTGTTTTTAAATTAGGGCTGGACGATATGGAAAAACTTGATATTACTAAATACTTATAAACAATCCATACCAACCAGTTAATTCTATGTATTAAAAAAGTCATTTAGCATATTTTACTCATTCTTGTCTCTTGAAACCAGTAATTAATTTAGCAAATGGTGTCTGTTTCAGGCAAAATGATAATGAACTTTGAAATGAAACTGGGATGGGGCAAAGGTGTACCAATTCCTCCTCATCCAATATACATTCCACCTTCAATGATGGAGCACACCCTTCCGCCTCCACCCTCTGGCCTGCCCTTCAATGCCCAGCCCAAAGAGAGGCTAAAGAACCCCAACGCAGCCATGCCTCCCCCTCCAAAGTGCAAAGAGGAGTTTGAGAAGGTAACTTGGCATATGTGGGACAAAACGATTTTGTTTAGAATGGTCATGAGTGTAGTTAGGAAAAAAAAGACTTTCTTAGGAACGTTTGCTTACATGTATTTGTGTGTGTGGAGAAGTTGCAGATTTAAAATCTAATGTTAATCAAAAGCATATATATTTTGGCCATAGAATTGTGCAATTGTAGTTAATTATAAAATGAATTAGTTATAAACATTATGAATGTACCATGCTGATTTTACCGGTAAGTGTTTTCGTGTAGATTATTCATTGCACAAAACATACAAGTTATAATGACATTGATACTGTTTAAATTAAGATATTAGTATTTTATAAATCATTCAGACCATGTATGATTTCACTGCCTCTTGCTCCTCTAAGGAATGTTCAGTCAAGTTTTAAAACTGACACCGTAGAACACGTTTGTTGTTGTAGGAGTTTATGATGCATTTAGTGTTATGCCTGTTTCTTTTTAACAATACTCACATATATTCTATGTTTATTATCTGATGTGACTTCATATCCAGACTCTGTCGCAAGCCATAGTCAAAGTGGTTATCCCAACAGAAAGGTACATGTTTTTCTTTTTTTCCAAATTCTTATGAAATGTAGAGAACTTATCCCATCTCTGTAGTTTGAACGATTGGCCATATCCATGCTACCAGAAGCTGCTTTGAGTGAGCAATAGTTGAGGCCTTGCATGAAAATCATGTACAGCTACTAACAATACAAAACACATACATTCATTGTTTTTATTTATTTAAGACATTACATCACACTGCTCGGGTAATGACGTTCAAATTAGTAAAGGGAGTTATGTAAATTAATGATTTGGTAGACAAAAAAATTGGGGCTAGATTAAAAAAAAAAAAGCCTGGTTTATACTCTACGCATCGGTTAGTTTGCTTAAATGCGTATGGTGACTTAAGTGAACAGTTCGCGTGGCGCTGCTATTATTTTGAGTTTAATATAAATCGCTTTGAAGAGATTTTGTCTGAAACAGGTACACCTGTACAGACATCTTTATTATCCATCCATGCCTGATAATAGGGGTAACCAGATGGCCAATTGAACCTATCGGTTTACAATATACTTGATGTCCTATTTTTAGGGCTTTGTTTTTAATGGTCAGGAATGTTGGGCCATTATTGGCTTTTAGCATGCAAGTAGAGGACACAACCTAGCCAGACAGTAATGTGTGAATTGTGGAGTGGGCTAAATCTAAAAAACCCTCAGTATTTTTTTAGTAAGTATGCTTTTTTTGCTTTTATTATTACCATAATAAAAAAGCAACCTATGTTATGTTGTTTATTATTTTAATAAACTTAAATTGGTAGAAATTTTGAACGGTTATAAAAATCTTTATAATCATTAAAATGATTGATAAAAAATAGTTAAAGAAGTTGAATTATATTAAAAATATGACATAGTTCAGGAAACTTATTACTCTTCTATTCATCTGTCTGGTTTTTCGGAGGGTTTCCTTGCCTCTGTCATTTTAAAAAATATCTCATCAGCGAATGCGTTAAGTATAAAAGCCTCATCCGTTTTGTGAGGTGCACGCTCATTCAGTGGAGAATCTCAACGCCAGGCGAAAGTATAAGTCAGCCTTAAGACTTCTTATTTGAAAAGATTTTATTTTAAATCAATGCTGGTATTAGTTTTCATGAAGATTTTAAGATTACGCAATAGTTTTCTGCTTTGATTAGGTGAAATGTTACATAAACTTTTGAGGTTTTATTTTTCTATAGTACCAAATTCTACTTTTACAAGGAATTATTTTAGATGTCAATGTTACAGCATGCTTTACAGATTGTTCCACACTAGTTTCCAAGAGAGTTTTTATTGACCACACTACATCAGATCTGATGCATTACACCACTCCTAACGTAGAAGCTAAACACTACACAATCATCTAGTGTCAGTTACACAAAATCCAGTCCTCTGGCTATTGCTCACTTCAGCTGCCCCAGTAGCAGGGCACAAAAGCGACGCCTGATCCCCATAGTCTAAGTGACCTTTGACATTGGCCTTGGTGAGCAGCACAAGTTGAACTGTCTGCAGCAGCGAGGGACCAGAAAAGCGTCACAGGATGGATTGGGGAAAGTATACAGAATGATTGCCTGACATTGGTATGATCGGCTCCAATACTTGTGATCTGTGTTTCAGTACATTTTGAAAAACATCATCTGTTGATTTTTATCGGCCACTTCACGAGCCAGTCAGGAAGCCAGTTGTTGTCCCCATCCCTTAACTAGAAGAGCTTACATGATTTTGTCCCTTTCCATTCACACTTGTCTATTGTGAAAAAAAGCAAGAAAGTTCACTTAACACTCGGCCTCACAGTTAGTAGCACAATCAGTTTTAACTTATGAGGGCAGAATGCTATGGCTGAGACTCACATGTGTGTGTATATAGAGAGGATTTAAATGATTTGATTGTTACAAGCTGTCATAACTGGCAGTCAGTTTTAAATCTTAAAAGCTCAAACATCTTTATGGCTCATAGTAAGTGCAAGAATGTTGCATTTCATCAAATGTCATATATAGTAGTGGTTTAGGTGTGGCTGGTGATGGCGCTGAATCTGTTTCGCTTTAACTGTGTTTTTCTCGTAGGAATTTGCTCTCTCTCATCCACCGAATGATCGAGTTTGTGGTGCGTGAGGGCCCTATGTTTGAAGCTATGATCATGAACAGAGAAATCAACAATCCACTCTACAGGTGAGCCTGATTTGAGTGATTCTGGAGGGAATGACATGTCAGAAGAGAGTTAGCATCAAAAAAATCACAGCAAAAATTGGACTGTGGTCTGTGCCACTGTTTCTACATGATTGATCTAATCTTGTGGTCTGGATCTTCCATTTGTCAAAGAATCAAACATGACCTTCCTTCACTAAACCTCTAAAATAAAACACCAGAAATGTCATTTTAATCCCCAAATTCATTTTGCATGAAGAAATCACAAACTGTTTGTGTGAATAAAAACTGTGAATAAGATTTTCCCTCATTAATGTGCAGTATTTCATCACTATTTAATCAGTGGTCACCTTTCAATATTTAAAGTAAAGTAGTTTATATTTTCGATTGTTAAATGTACCTGCATATTCATGCAAAGGTTTTAGCAAGACAGTATTCATAAAGGTCAAAACAGCAGATTATTTGTGTGTGCTGGAGTGTGGTGGTGTATAAATGGTTTTATATCTGGTTGGTCAAAATTGACCCTTAAGATAATCTTTGTATCCTACTTTGAAGTCTGTATGTAAAGCCTTCATGAAAATATTAAAATAGCTCTTTTTTTCCCCCCATTTAATTATGGGTAGACCTGTCACAATGATCAATATATCGACTTATCGCACAACACATGGGCATGACCTCAATCATTTTTGGTGATTTCAATATTTGCAATATAAAAAAACTATTCTAGCAACATTTTAGCTGCACAGCCTCTCTATCTCAACAGTGTCAGTATGGATAAAGAAATCACTGTAGTTTTTTATTTAATATAAATGACTATATTATATTTTCATGTGGGTGTCCCACAAGTGAAAATAGATATGGTAGCAGATCTCACAGCCTGTTACTTTCTACCTTGCGCTTTTATTTTATTAACTTTTTTTTAGTTTAGGATATATACGATTTCACATTCTGATGCCAGTGCCTCATAATTGTTAAAACGACAATATGGTATATGGACAATATGGAAGCATGCTAATAGGACTTTTAATTTGCCAGTAACCTGGGTTAATCGTTTCCGGTGAATTGTATGCCAATGCAGACTCGGCACATTTAAGGTTTATTTTCTTTAAAAATCAGTGACAAATATCAAATCACTGGCTGAGGGATATCAGATATAAAGTGGGTCTCAGATTGTACAAGAAGCACTGCATTAAATTACATTTTTCCCACCATGACTTTATAATATGAGCATTTATTTTACCCCATTAATTTTAATGGAGCTTCTGCGTTAGCCTGCCGATTCTGACGGGCATGTGCGAGTAAACGGCTTTTTGCCTTGTTTTATGCTTGAGAAACCAAATGAATGCCGAAGTCTGTTTAACGGATTATATTTGAATTACGTTTCAACATTGATGCTGTAAAAGAAACCGTATAAAATGGAAAAAAAAAAAAACTTACAATAACAGGTCACCAGAGGTTTATCAGTATGGGAAACACACTAGCTCGGCATATACCCCATAATGAAATGAAATATTCTTGAAAATAAAATATTATGTATTCTTTGAAAGAGTGTACTTGCTTTATGATGCTATTATATTGGTATTCTGGCATTTTATAATCAGTGGCTTTAAATGGTCTTAAAATGACAATAATATTTATCGCAATCTTATCATACAATAAAAAATAAATATCGTGACAGGCCTAATGTTGGGGTCATTTTAATATATATTTTTAAACTAACGAAATCAACCCTAACGAAATCAATCAACAATTCCCCCTACAGTTGAAATTGGCATTTTTGGTCAATAAGAGGGTTAATAAAAAGTTTTTATACTCTGATGTCTAGTCTGAAATGGGCCTCACTGTATATTTTGCACAGTTGTCTAGTCTGTTTTCTAAATGCGTTTGTGTGAATTCAACAGGTTTTTATTTGAAAATCAAAGTCCAGCACATGTCTATTATCGGTGGAAGTTGTACACCATTTTACAGGTTAGTCTCATTTCTTTTGGATCTTCTGTCAAAAATGTATCAAAATGTATCCAGTTGTACAATTTCAACATAATCTACTCATAGGGAGAATCTCCAACAAAATGGAAAACAGAAGACTTTAGGATGTTTAAGAACGGATCTCTTTGGCGACCGCCTCCTCTCAACCCATATTTGCACGGCACTCCTGAAGATGAGGAGCACGAGGATGACGACGACGAAGAAATCTGCAAGAAGGGTTCCTTGAAGGACGAGTATGTCTGTGCATCAAAATCTGTCTTGGTTGATTATTTGTAAATACTGAATTCAGGGATCCCACTTTATACCAGATATCAAATTCCTACCTTTACTGACGACATAGCTAAATTTCTATTAGATCTAATGAATGGAAAACAGGTCGCTGTTGTGCATGTATATCAATAATAAAATATTAAAATAATGTTCATATAATTATATAATGTTAAAATGGTTTTAGCTTGAAATATCATTTTAATAGCCATATATTGAGAACAACAATTGATAATTTACCTTAAAAAATTGGTTAAATTGTTAGTACTGGTTGTGTGGCTGTGAAGTGCTTTCTCTCCCATATTTGATAGCACGGTATTGGTTTTATAAACATTACATTTATATATTTTTTCTACTTTTTAACACCCAGTTTTTGATGTGGTCAAAGACAAAGCTCTTAAAATTCACATTATCCTGGCATTAAGGGTTGCATTTTATTTAAGGGACTACTGGTTGTTTAGTGTGAAAAGAATAAAATGGAACAGACATTTTGATCAAATTTTGAAAAAAAAAAATAGAAACGATTGTATAAATGAAAACCAATTTATAGCCACAAACAAAATATCTCTAATATTTATGTCTCTCGTTCTATGATTTGGACAAAATATATATATATCAAAATTCCTTTAAATTCTATGTGTGTAATAGACCTTTTAAAATTCCAGGATATGGCAGAAATGCCATGACCCCTGGGAACCCTACGAATTCTAGTATGATGCTGTCATGTAGTTGATCATGTGTACCTTATATTCTAATCTGCTGCAGGGAAAGGGATAAATTAGAGGAGCTGCTTCGGGGTCTCACGCCGAGGAAGAGTGACATTGCAGGCGGGATGTTTTTCTGCCTCACTCATGCTGATGCGGCTGAGGAGATAGTGGAGTGCATCGCAGAGTCTCTGTCCATACTCAAAACCCCTCTGCCAAAGAAGGTCACCCTTATGCTGCAGAATTAACATTAATAGATTTTTGCTTGCATTGCGGAACTTTTGTTTACATCTGCATTTCTGTCCTCCCTCAGATTGCAAGGCTATATTTGGTGTCAGATGTGCTTTATAACTCATCTGCAAAAGTTACTAATGCCTCCTATTACAGAAAATTGTAAGTATATTTAAGTGTCCATTTAAGTTACTTGTTCTTGTCTGTTTATTCAATGTTTTTTGTCTTCTTTCCTTTACAGCTTTGAAACAAAACTATGTCAGATATTTTCTGATCTAAATGCTACTTATAAGACAATACAGGGCCATTTACAATCAGAAAATTTTAAGGTAAGCGGTCTGTCTCTTAAATATAACACACTTTTCGTCTACACTTTAAACTGTCTGGAAATTTCTTAATTTTGATTTCTGTCTTTACAGCAACGAGTAATGTCCTGTTTCCGTGCGTGGGAAGAATGGGCAGTTTATCCTGATCCATTTCTGATCAAACTTCAGAACATTTTCTTAGGACTGGTCAGTCTTGATCCTGAAAAGGAGCCTGAAGAGCTTGTGCCAGAGGTTAGATTGAATTATCATTTCTAGAGTTTAAGAAAAGTATCTGGTCTCATCTAACATGTGCTCAATGATTAAGTGGTTATTGCATTTTTGCTTAGCAACCAGAAAAGGTGGAGGACATTGATGGTGCTCCGATTGTGGAGGAGGAGTTAGATGGTGCTCCTTTGGATGACGTTGATGGGATGCCCATCGATGGAGCCCCAATTGATGGTGCATCAATGGATGACCTGGATGGAATGCCCATTAAAGGAGCAGATGATGATCTGGATGGAGTTCCTTGTAAGAATGCTGACATTTCCTGGCCAAATCTTTTATTCTTCTTTTCATTATTACTTTTACTACTACAGAGTACACTTAAAAGGATAGTTCAGCCCACTAAAATGTATTAGGGTTTGTTCGCCCAAAAATTTCAGTTACAGTTAAGAATTATTAGCGCCCGTGAATTATTAGCCCCCTGTTTATTATTTTTTCCCTATTTTCCATTTAACGGAGAGAGGATTTTTTTCTACACATTTCTAAACATAATAGTTTTTATAACTCATTTCTAATAACTGTTTTGTTTTATATATGCCATGATGACAGTAAATAATGTTTGACTAGATATTTTTCATGAGAGTTCTATACAGCTTAAAGTGACATTTTAAGATTTAACTAGGTTAATTAGGCAGGTTAGGGTAATTAGGCAAGCTATTGTATAACGATGGTTTGTTCTGTAGACAGTCGGGAAAAAAAGTTAGCTTAAAGGGGCTAATAAATTTGACCTTGGTCAATGGAGTTAAAAAAATTAATAACTGCTTTTATTCTAGCTGAAATAAAACAAATAAGACTTTCTACTGAAGACAAAATATTATCAGACATACTGTGAAAATTTCCTTTCTCTGTTAAACATCATTTTGGAAATATAAAAAACTAATAATAGTAATAATAATTTAAACGGGGGCTAATAATTCTGACTTCAACTGTATATTATTGACTCTGCCTCATTTTCTTCCAATCCCCTGAGACTGTTGTTCATCTTCAGAACACAAATTAAGATATTTTAGATTAAATTTGAGAGCTCTATCATCCTCCATAGACTCAAACACTTCTGGCTTGTTCAAAATCCAGAAAATATCCTTCTTCCAAACAGCCCATATGCAGCCCATTTGCATTCACTTAGCTTGATAATATTCCAATTGAACCACTGGACACATGTGGTCTGTTTTGAGGATGTTTTTGGCATTTTTCTGGACTTAAAACAATCCTGGACCATCGTTGCTGTATATTAAGGATTTAATCTAAAATATCTTTATTTGTATTCCAAAGGCAAACGAAGGTCTCAGGGATTTGGAACAACATAAGGGGGGTTTACATAATAACAGTATTTATTTATTTAATATTGAGTAATTCATTTTTGGGTGAACTAACCGCTTAAGGTATTTTAATAAAGTCCAAAATATCTGTTTTTCAGTCTCTGTGGCAAACTGGTATTGTTATGCATTTTCAGTATAAAATCTAATGTAAATTAAAGCCTTTTTGCGTAAAAGAAAGGCAGAGTGTTCATTTATTGCAAAATATTGCTTGGACAAATGTTATTTTTGTTGTTTTTATTCAGTGGATCAAAAACCAGGTTTTAAGGTTGCCCCATCAAAATGGGAGGCAGTGGATGGTGCTGCTTTGGAGGCTCAAGGTTAGTCCAAATGACGCTTATCACATTGTTTAATCTTTCATTTTCTCCTGGAATACACATTATAAATGCGTTTCCCTTCTTTCTCTATTTGTAGCTGTAACCACGTCAAAATGGGAAATCTTTGATCTGCCAGAAGAATCTGAGAAAAGTAAATCAAGGTAAGTTTTACTAAGCTTGAAAAAGGCAGATGTACTTTTAACATTGTAGATATCTGTGTAGTAATCACAAAATTGCAAAGTGACTGAGGTGTGGGAACTGTAATTGTTGGTTTTTGTTAGAGATACTCTGTCTTATGTACCAAATGCACATAAATTTGGATGTATTTACACTGCAGATCTTGATGCTCAATTCCAATTTTGTTACTGTATTCGATTTTTTTGATGGCCTGCTTACATCATCTTTTAAAAATGACCAGAAAAAAAAGACAACGCTGACTAACAGCTGATAATTAAAGAGTGCTCTTTTCTCTATTCCTGTAGGTAATCTTTTCACAGCTTTTGACAAGCTGTTTTACTATAGTTTGTGACAGAAAGGTTCTTTTGATATATAGGCTTTTTTAAACCTTTAGGCGTCTTAATGTAATGTTCATGGCATGATTTATGCATGTGATGTAGCTGTGCACTAGTTTTATATTGGTTTCGTGGCGGACATTGCGCTCTCTCGCTCCTAAAATGCTTAAATACCTGTGCCATATGACAATATAAAAGCTGTTTAAGTCCTCTTGTGTAAGATTCATGGTTTGGGAGTCTACTGAAGTCTGTTCTGAAATGAAAGGGTCAGACTTGACGTCATTCGCTATGGTTTTTAATGACGCACAACTCGCATTGACAGGTGAAAATCCAATCTACCTGCTTACACTGCAGACACAGAAACACAGATCTGATTCTTATTAGATCTATTTCCACATATGAACAAGGCCTGAATCTGATTTGACTAAATCAGAATCCATCTGATTTGTTCCTGCTTACACGTACATGGGCCATATCGATCTGTGCCACATGGGGGGAAAAAAATCGGAATTGAGTCACTTGAACAGTGCAGTGTAAATGCGGCCTTTGTTATTAGGTCTCAAAAAACAATGAAATATTCACAAATTGCATCATAATGTTCTTAATTAATATCCTGTCTACAACTAGAATCTGAGAACAAGCCACTGCAATGATGCAAACCAAATATGAAAAAGGAGTAAATGAGAACAGGCTACTAATAATTCAACTCCCACTGAACCTTTAATTACACTTGCTTATAAAAAATTTTTTCTTGCACATTAGACAGCAAGCTAAAGCTAAAACTGTGAGCTAAAACGAGCTTTGATATCTAACTGCTATCAATCACAGAAGATTAAAGACCTATGAAAACGACCATTGTACAACAGATTTATGCTCTTCACTTATCAAATAGGATAAAACTTGTAAGTTGTATCAGCTACAAAAATCTTGTTTGTGCATCATAAAGTTCTTTTGTTGTTTTTAGCTCATTTATTGTCACTTTCTTATCATAGCACAAAAAGTGAAGCCGAGGGCAAAAACTCCCACAAGAGCTCCAGTTCTGCGGACCAGCAGTCCTACAGTAATCCTGTTAGAGAAGAGTATGATTTAAAGTCTGCAAAGTTTTCTGAGACAAGCGAGGAGAAGCGTGCCAAACTACGTGAAATTGAGGTACATTAAAATCCTTGATGCATTAAACATACTGCAGTACAATCTTTAATCTGTTTGGGGATCATAATCAGTTTCCTTTGTATTACAGCTTAAAGTCATGAAGTTTCAAGATGAGCTTGAATCTGGAAAACGGCCCAAAAAATCTGGACAGAGCATTCAGGAGCAAGTAGAGCTTTACCGGGATAAGTTACTACAGCGGGTTAGTATCAGCTTTCATGTTTGACGTTTTGTTTAGTGTATGTTGGTTTGTTTTTAAACTGTGGATGCTGCGATTGATTGACTGAAGATCGATATCAGCTGATAATCACATGTAATGACTAAATCGGTACTTATCAATCTGGCTGATCTCATGAACCGATCGCAGGGTTTTTTTATGAGGTCACAAGCAGAGAAAGATGCTTGTGTGCTCCCGTATATTTTGATTATGCTATACAGCAGCCACAACACATGAGGAGGTAAATGATGCGTGGGGGCATGAGCAAATGAGCTTGCGTCATGTTTATACAGTCTATTGGCACAATTATTTTATTAGTTTATTTTTGTTATAAATAGTTACTAATATAACTTGTAATATACTTGTTGCAATAAACTATAGTTAATAGGCATATTTCCTTTCAGTAAAGTAATTGATTTATATGTGTGCATTTTGACTTATGCATCAAAAATGTGCTCTAAGCTTTTTTTTTTTGATTGAGACATGTTCATTTCTTCTTCATTTGCAATGTTTCCAAATGTCATTGTTTGTGTCAATGTCATTGATTTTTTTTTTTCTTACCGATTTTTATATCAGTGTTATGTTATTTTCTGTAAAGCTGTCCATGGTAAATGGTTAAGAGATGTGTTTGATGTATTATATGCAGGGCTTGACATTAACTTTTTTGATCACCAGCCACTGTGGCTAGTATTTTTCCAACATTACTAGCCACTTGCCATTTTCACTAGCCACACTTTTATTGTTGGGAAAATGTATTTTATACACATAAATATGACTTTGACATGCTAAAATTGCTTGATTTAGATTTTGCGTTATCTACACATGCCTCCTCATTAATTTAACTTTTTGTGTGTCGTGTATGAGCTTGCTCAATGATCATGAGCAAATGGGTCATGGTTTCACAGTATTACAATTAGTTTTTATTTCACATTTTCAGAGCTCAAAATGAAGGATTTACTAAATTTATCTCTGACCACATCAAACATAAACAAGTATTTCTTAGCCACATTTTTTAAATGCATCAAAACGGGCAAAATATATCTGTATACTATATTTTTATTTAACAAAACATATGCACAATAATCTGTCCTGGCTAAATGTCCCAGATCACCATTTAACTACACATAAATGGGGAGTTTATCTCCCATTAAAGCAATGGTTTTGTAAAAAATGATGATTAAACAATATTAGCGCTTGAGAAAGCTGGTAAGAAACATACCGTGTTATAATGAAAGGATGATCACACACACACGGTAGATGTTAGACCTTTAAATAATCTGTTCAAAGAATGGTTAAAGCGAAAGCAACCGGTGCTGCTTACAAAAAGACAAATCTGGAACTCTTGAAAGCAGCAAGACTGTGGGTGCATGTTCATCCCTTTTTGTCTAGTCCAGGGGTGTCCAAACTCGGTCCTGGAGGGCAGGTGTCCTGCAGATTCTAGCTCCAACTTGCCTCAACACACCTGCAAGGATGTTTCTAGAAAGCCTAGTAATAGCTTGATTAGCTAGCCCAAGTGTGTCTGATTGGGGTTGGAACTAAACTTTGCAAGGCCCTCCAGGACCAAGTTTGGACATGAGTGGTCTATTCTAATTGAAGGAGAACCGGTCACATCAGTTGTGTTTTTAGACACAGTTGCTTCACGCAAGGAAATGGGAGCGCGCACGCGTTTTAAACAGTCGCACACATCACCTCAGCTGTTAGCACGAGTGATTCGGTATTCACCTGCTTTCTATTGCTTGCGCGAAGTTGCAAACGCAATTATTTTTGTCATTCCTGTTGCTTCTTAATTTTAAGATCGCCTGTGCATGCATATTGGACCATCCTTATTGTCAAACCCTGCTTTTAAGAATTATTATGCAGAAAAATTATTTTTACCAGCCAAAGTGTCTAGTGGGAATGTCTCTTTTACCCCCCACCGCTGAAATCTACCCGCATTTGGCGGGTATTAATGTCAAGCCCTGATTATATGCAGCGGCCTTTATTTATTTTCTTAGCTAAAGCAAGATGTCCACTTAAGTATCATACTTAGGGAAAATGTGCTCAATGCATTATAAATCTTGAAGCATTAGAATCGGTTCACTATATCGGCCGATCATAAAGACAAAGAATCAGTACTCTGGATTGGCTGCAAAAGTCCTGATTGGAGCATCCCTATTTTAAAGCATTGTTTTTGCACATTGTTCAGGAGAAGGAGAAAGAGACGGAGAAAGACAAAGAGAAAGAAAAAGAAAAGGAGAGAAAAGACAAAGAGAAATCGGACGTGTTCCACAAAGAGAAAGACAAAGATGAATCCACACCGGGTAGAAAAGAAAAGTAAGAGGAGATCTCAAATATTTCCCCTGTGAAACTGAGACATTTTCCAGTGCGTTCATTGCTGTTTCACTCTACCACCAGGAAACGGAGGCACAGTCCATCCCCCAGCCCGACACGAAGCAGCAGCAGCAGACGGGGCAGATCACCTTCGCCCCGATCAGAGCGCTCCGATAGATCCTACACAAGAGACAGCTCACGATCAGCTTATAAAGACTCTCCAAGAGAAAGCAACCGCAAGTCATCTAAAAGGTAAACTTCATTTCTTTTAGTTGGAGTTGGTCTGTCTCAGTCAGTACATGCATCGTTTTGGAATGGGCTATATGCACAGACTTTTAATTTCAGCGAGCCTGCCTTAGCACTTCCGGTGAACTGTCTTTCTAATATAAAATTGCCACACTTCAGGTCTGATTTCTTTAAAAATCTTCTCTGACTGATAGATATACGATATGAAGTGGGTCTCAGACCGGACTAGAAGCATTGCATTAAATTTTCCCCCGTCAGTTCTTTAAAATATGATTTCATTTTACCCCAGTATTTTTAATGAAGTTTCTGCGCTCGTCTGCTGATCCTGATGGTGCTAGCAATTACACAGTCTTTCATCTCATTTAATGCTTGATCAACTAAATGAATGCTTAAGTCTATTTAACTAAATGTATTTGAATGAAATTACAACATCGATGCTGTAAATGGAGCCTTATAAAATGGAAAATAGTCATCATTGGCTGAAAAACACTAGCTGTGCATATACCTCGTTACACTCAACCTAATGTCTTGTTTTTAAATGTGATTTCAGATCTCCTTCACCTCCAAGAACCCCCAAGAGGTCGCGCAGGTCCAGATCAAGAACGCCCAAAAAAGCCTCAAAGAAATCCAGATCGCGGTCACGATCACCCCATCGCTCGCACAAAAAATCCAAAAAGAGCAAACACTGAGAGATTATCAAATGATGCCTGGGTTGTCTTTTGTGCCTCAAATTTGTCCTGCAAATCATTGTGAGGGACATTCCCTCTTTCAGCCCGCCTGGTTTTGAATCTCATTCACACACAGTGTTCAAGGCTCATCTATAGGCTGTTTTATAACATCATCTAGGAGATTCCGTTGATGTTCCATGTGTCCGAAAACAAAATAACTCCAGGGGTTGGGGCAGTCATCCATCAATATGAAAATTTCTTTTTTTTTTTCTTTTTGTCATTGTTTTTAGATCCCATGAAACTGACTTAAATTAAAATAGTGTAAGTTTCAGTTGTATAGATGTTTGCTTTTCAATAAAGACAATTTATGTGACTCCCTTGCGTTTTGCTTGTAAGTGCATCCCGAATAAAAAGTCACATTTTTAAACCTATTGTAATAATTAACCCATTTTAAGCTGTTCAAGTTTTAAAATGGCACCTATTTTACCCCTTTTACAAGATTTAAGATAAGCCTTTGGTGTCTCTAGTATGTGTTTGTAAAGTTTCAGCACAAAATACCCATCAGATGATTTATTATAGCCTCCAGAATTTGCCCTTTTTAGTGTCTTGAGTACAGGGTAGCTTATTTTGTAGCCTGTTGCTTTAAATGCAAATGAGCTGCTTCTCCCCACCCACCGTTCCCACATGCATATCTGCTTCTCTTTGTGGGTTAGGTCAGATAAACAGCACAGTGACAGGGATGAAGCTGAAATACAGCTCATTAGTCAAAAATACCAAGTAAGTTTATTTCTTGTATTGATGGTGGAGTTTATTCAAGCCTTTTTGAAATGATGAGTCTCACACAAATGCCTGTTTCAGTAAAAACACACACACACACATTAGCATTTACTGACACCATGCAGCCGTGATGATTCTAGCGGTTAAGAATTACATAGCATTTTTACTCTCTTTATTACATTCATGCTCTGTTGTAAAAACGTTTTAAACTTATAAAGCTTAGAAAAATCACAGAGTTATATCAAATATTTTAATCCCAGTTTATTTGCCAAAAAAGTTCTGTGGACGTGTGTTTACATGTTATTATAGAAACATGGCACCTGTCAATCTATTTGGTGGGTCGGGAAAACCACACTCCTACGTCACATTGTGGTGGGCCTCAAAATCACTGGGATTTGGGTCCTATTTTAACATCAGGAAATTTTTAAAAAGAGACATGTGTTTATATCACTCCAACACGACAGTGGACACACTTTACATGCAGACAGTTATATCCAAACAGATTCCAAAAGTTGATATTTATCATAGGTGCCGTTTAAGATGGTATAAACTTCTTTTTGGGTCTTCCCCATGGGACCCTCAACATAATATATAAAAAAAATTACTGCATGTAGATAGACCCAGATTATATTCATAATAGGCAATTGTGTAAACCCTAGATGTAGCTACTCTTTATTTAGAACCAATGATTAAAAACTGAAGTTGCAGTAAATTAAATCGAGCATCACAGCTGTGACTTTCTGATCCTTTTTAGAAATGTTCTGTTGGTATAAATGAAATGGCTTGTTCAGACAAGTACCCCAAAAACAAACTCAGATGAGTGGGCTTGACAAACTGAATTAGACACCCTATGCTGGGGCATAGCATATATACAGCTACTCTGATTATTTGAAGTACTTCTTTTGTCCTCACATTTAAGACGCTTTTAATGCATCTGTCTGCTAAATGTATATATTAAAGCACCTATATTATACAGACAGTTGAATGCATTTAACAGTATAGGCAAAAATCTTTGTAAAGATGGGTTTTTATGAAGTTTTGTTTTTTTATTATTCAATCAAAAATATTCAGTGTTAGGGAAAATAAGTCCATAGTAATTAAAAAATAAAAGATTGCAATTAAAAAAAAACTTAATTAAACTCATGTCAATGATAATAAAATATTTTGGATTGCAAAAAAATAAACTATTGTCCTATTATACAGTTACCACAATTTTTGTTTTGTTTTTTTAAATCTTTCATATTTTAATTACAATTTACCTAAATTTTGTCAAAAACTTTATATGTTTGAATAATAAAGACACAAAATTAACCCTGGTCTCTGGCATACATGGTTTAAAAACTTTTAAACTCGCAAGCAAAGATTCTAGATGTGCAATAAATGACAGCAGAACAGAGACCAACATGAATAAGTGTGCAATGAAAATTGTGGTAACTGCATAATAGGACAATTATTTTTTTGCAATCCAAAATATTTTAATATCAATGACAAGTTTTTTTAATGAAATGTTTTTTTTTTTTAATTGCAGTCTTTATTTTTTTAATTACTATGTACTTAATATCCCCCTAAAACTAAATATTTTTGATTGAATAATAAAGAAACTAATCGAACTCTGGGTTTTATGCTATGCTTCCATGCACACTATGTGTGGCATTTACACGGTTTTGACCAGCAGGCGGCGGCAGCAGCATGTAGGCCACTTGAGATGTTTTGTTCATTATTTAGATCAGTAATATATGCCTAGAGTTTCGATCGATTCAGAGGTTTAAAAAACAGTTAAAAAAAAACAGTCTTTTTTAAGAAGTTTGTTTTTATATTTAAGTGTCAGCGCTCAAAATATTCCCACCAGTAAATAATAGTGTTGTTCCATATAAAACAAGTGAGGTAAAATATATTAAAACTAGTCAACACAATAACTACTGTACTAACAAAACCACGTTTACTAGTAGAAAAGGCCCACTAACAAATATGCAATAAAAAAAACTAAATCCATGTCCAAAACAACCTCATTAAATGTCTTCACGACGCATGCGCAGTGTGACAATCCAGGAAGCGCTTTCGAGTCGATCTCGCGACACTTCCGCAGATACACAAACAAGGAAGAGTCGTTAAGTCTATGTTTGCTAAATCGCAAAAATGAGTGCAATAAAGTCCTACGGGATTTTGATGAGTTTCTGCTGCATCCTTACAGCCATATCTGCATCTGCCGACGTCTTCGATGGTGTTTTGGGAAACACCGTGTCTTGTCATAAAACATGTCAGATGACTTACAGTTTGCACACTTATCCGCGGGTGAGTGCGAGACTGTCAGCTTGTTTACTAACACCGACGCGCTGTTAAGATTTTGAGGCATTCGTTAGTTTGCCTCGTGAATATTCTGTGTGTTGTTTGTGAAGTTTGACCAACAGCCGTGAGAAAAGCGGATGTGGACGCTTGTGTTTGTTTACTTGGCCTGTTTGTTTACGGTAGGAGGAGGCGCTGTACGCCTGTCAGAGAGGATGTCGCCTCTTCTCCATCTGCCAATTTGTGGGTGACAGCAAAGATCTCAACGAAACCAGATCCGAGTGCGAGTCAGGTAGGATTATAGCACTGAAAACTGCCAGTTTGTTGTGCAAACAGTTGTGTGTGTTTGACATTGAGATAAGTTTGGTTTCATATTCACTCGGAATTTCTCCTGTATTAAGAGGTCTTGCAAACTATAAAATAGTGAAATACAATTATCAGCCAAAGACAATCAAAGTACAGCAGTGTTCACAGTCAAATACGTAATGTTAAGGTTGTTTTGAAGTCATACTTGCATGTGATTTCAGATTGTATATTTAATGTACCATGGTAAACAGTATACACAACTTGTCACTGAACCAACTCAACTCAATGTGTTTGACTTTCTGCAGCCTGTCGTGAAGCCTACAGCCAGTCAGACGAGCAGTACGCCTGCAATCTAGGATGCCAGAATCAACAGCCATTTGCAGAACAAAGAATGGAGCAGGTGTGAAAAACCTTTGTCAATAATTGCCTTTGCGTGATCTGTTTTATTTGCACGTCACCCAGGTGCAGTCTGACATCATTCTATGTTTGTTCTTTTGTTTTGGATGAGAAGTTGACGATGATGATGCCCAAAATCCATCTGCTGTACCCGCTGACTTTGGTCAGGGGTTTCTGGGAGGATATGATGAGCCAAGCCCACAGCTTCATCACCTCATCCTGGACATTTTACCTGCAGGCGGATGATGGCAAAGTAGTCGTTTTCCAGGTGATCATTTTATGTCTTTTTATTGTTAGACTGTGTTAAGATGCTGAAATTGAGGGCTGTGGGCCAAAGTTTGCCTGTTGTGCATGCAATATAACAATATAACAGGCATTGTGTTTATTTTATTTTTGTTAGCTGTGTGTTAAAATGAAAATGCATTTTTGTATCATATTGTCAGTTGTAATACTTCTTTTGCTTTTACTGCTCTTCCCTCAAACAATAACAAGAGAAATCTTTTATTTTTGTAGTTCTGCATTTAAATTTAGACAATAAAAGTGAAGTTTGTTTTTGTAAAAAATGCATTTGTATATAATATTGTCAGATATAATACCTCTTCAACTTTTACTGCTCATCCTATGAGTCCTATCCCTTGAGTCATGTCTATATATCTGTTTATTTGTAGTTTTGTAGAATTTAGATATTGTACATGAGTAATTTAATAAGTGTAATATTAATATAATACATAATTATTTATAGTAATATAAGTGAGATTTTATATAATACACCTCTTTTACTTTCACTGTTCTTACCATGAAGCGTATCTTTATTTTTAATCTGTTTTTATTTTAACATTAGTTTTATTTTACATTGAAATCAAATTGAAATAAGTTTGATCTAAAATAATTAATAGAAAGTTAATTTTCATGCCTATGTCTGGGGAAAGAAAATATCAAATCAGGATTTGTTCTTTCTCTCATTTCAAGTCTGAGCCGCAAGTCCAGTATATCTCTCAGTTTGAGTTCCAGAGAGACGAGACAGAGGAGCCACAGAACACTTGTAAGCACTTGCATCACACATGTTTTCAGTCTTTAACATTAATGATTGCCATTAGGGATGTCAAGATCTGATCAAGTGATCGGAAATCGGGCCCAATCACGCGGTTTCAGATTTGATCGGAATCGGACGTTACCTCAAAATTAGGACTCAAATATATATAGAATTATATTTAGAGTTGAAGTCAGAATCATTTGCCCCCCCTTTGATTTTTTTAAATCTTTTTTTAAATATTTCCCAAATGATGCTTAACAGAGCAGGGAAATGTTCACAGTATGTCTGATAATATTTTGTTTATCTGGAGAAAGTCTTATTTGTTTTATTTCGACCAGAATAAAACAGTTTTTAATTTTTATTATAACACCATTTTAGGGACAAAATTATTAGCCTCCTTTAGCTATATATTTTTTTGATTGTCTAAAGAACAAACCATCGTTATACAATAACTTGCCTAATTACCCTAACCTGCCTAGTTGACCTAATTAACCTCGTTAAGCCTTTAAATGTCACTTTAAGCTGTATAGAAGCGTCTTGAAAAATATCTAGTAAAATATTATGTATTATCATCATGGCAAAGATAAAATAAATCAGTTATTAGAGATGAGTTATTAAAACTATTATGCTTAGAAATGTGTTGATAAAATCTTCTCTCCGTTAAACAGAAATTGGGGGGAAAAAATAAACAGGGTTAATAATTCAGGGGAGCTAATAATTCTGACTTCAACTGTATGTATATGTATGTCATTATTTTTTTAACACATCTATAGTTATGCTGTGGCACAGAGTTAGACCTCTTTCGTAACTTCACCCTGAAGCAGCAACGCGTGGGGCGTGACATCATTTTGTTGCAGACACGCTATTGGTTAAATGCCGGCAGCAAAGTAGAACACGGAAGCAGCTTGAAGTGGAAAGTGCGAGTATGTCTGCGTTCTGGAGGTATTATAAAGTTGATGATGACAACATGGCCATTGCAAACTGTAAAATCTGTAAACTTGGGATTGCCTGCAGCTTGCCGGGTATTTTAAGTTGAGGTGCTATTTGTGCTTATATTAGATTTTTTTATTATATATTTACTGCTGCACTAAAATATAGAAGTGAAGAATTGTTCAAGCTACCTCACAGAAGTGCTGTTTGTTAACAGAGTTGTTGAAGGTTAAAATAAGATGAATTAAATAAAAAAAATAAGAAGCGTCCTGGACATTTTTCTTTGCTATTCTTTTATTAACGTATCATAGAAGTATCGGATCAGGTTTGGTAACTTTAGATTCTCAAAATCTAAGATTTGTTCTGAAATGCACAAATGTTCTGCTTCGGCTTTTATTCTAATGATTCTTTTTGATAAAACAGAAAGAAACAGACAGTACTGGTACTCTATAAAAATAACTTATTTTAAAAATTATAACAACTTGCGACTGCACTAATATTCCGGCTTGTGTAAAAATGACATTATCCAGAGATAATTTTACTTTGACAACTGGATTTATAGAGTAATTTAGCTTGGGCTTCCTCACACAGTGAATGTTTTAGTACTTTGTTTTTCACTAAATAAAAGACGCTTTATATGTCAGTTTGCATATCGTTAAAACATCCATTACAAAAGGATCATAGACGATACATAATTGCACACCCCTAAACGTGATGTTATTAAATATGTAAATGAATAACTGGAGCACTAAAACCTGTCACCTTTTGTCTACACATTCTTAGCATCATTCTCCAAAGAAGTGTTTCAGGATCACAAAACTGACCCGCTGTGTTTTTAACAGTTATAGATGAGGGAGCGAAAAACCCCATTTATAAAGACTACCCTCGGAGCTTCATTCAGGAGAGAGACAGAGACATGTTCATGGACAGAAGCGGCTCTGAGGACGACTGCAATCTCTTCGGCTGTCTCTCAAGGTTGGCCTCTTCTTCTCCATTTGGATTTTCTGAACTCTTATTAATGATTGCAGTCTGTTGTTCTTGTTGAAGCTGAACCCTCTTGATCTTGTGTGCAGCAGAAACCCGTGGCTGCCCGGCTGGATCTTGACCACCACTCTGATTCTGTCTGTGCTGGTTCTGATCTGGATCTGTTGTGCCACAGTGTCCACTGCTGCAGAGCAATACGTCCCTGCTGAGGTAAAATGCTTTTGATTGGATTCAAATGGACTCTGGTGCAATTTCTCTGTTTGTATCTAAACTAGGAACGAAACAAGGGAAACTTTGATGATCGATTAATTGATAATACAACATCTAATGGATGGTTGGTTAAGCATAATACGACCATAATGTAAATAATTCAGAGGATTTGTGGCTTAGTCAACTCAAAAATATTTCTGACACCAGTTCTCATTTTGTATATGTTTTTACTAATGGGTGCAGGACACTACAGTTGATTCATGTAAGCGAGGATAGAATTCATAGAGTGGAATAAATAGCAAGAGGAAGTGAAGAGAAATGAGAAAAGCGAGTCTGAGAAAATGTTGAAGTTCGGGTTTGTATGAATCTAGTTGACAGCAGAGACTGCAGGCTGTCTTTGAGGAACAACAAAGTATTGGTAGTTGTCTGAATTACTCTTGGCTGATTGCACTGCATTACATACTGTAGTTTTCGATCAAAGTTATCTGACATTATCTGGATGAATTTGTTCAGACAAAGTTTTAGGTTCTTGTCAGATTTTATTTCAGTTTTCCATACTGATGATGTGAAAAAAGTTGTCTAAATTCTTCTGGTTTGTCTATTTGTGCAAAACATTTACAGCAGATTCGAGGGTAAAATGAAGCTTAAGCACATACGAGTTTATTTGAAACTCTGATACTATGTTTGGAATAACAGAATGGGCATTACGTTACTGTCCAGGGTTGCTGTGTTATATTGCATTGCATAGTGTTGCATTATATTGTTGCGTTACATTACATTGTTGAATTGTGTAGCGTTACATTGTTACGTTGCAATACATTGTGTTCAATTGCATCAGAGCCGGCCCAAGGCATAAGCGAGCTAAGCGGCTGCTTAGGGCCCCATGGCCACCAGGGGGCCCCCAAGAGTGCATGAAATTACTAACTTTCGTTTTTGTTTTAGTTTGTTGGAGAGTTTGGTTATAGATTATGGGTGGGGCAAATATATCAATATGCTCTGGCACCAAGAATCGATATTTATCTAAATGTACAAAAGATCTGAATTAATTAATCTACTTTACCGCTGTGGCTGCAGTACACCCAGCTGCCACCAGGTGGCTCTTCCCGTAATGGTGGAGCAACAATACATCAGAGACGCACCAGCCTTTTTAACCACTGACAGATGAGCGATTGCAATTGTGAAACTTCATACAGGAATATGGGCTCACACTATTTAATTCCGCCAACATATATAAAGATATCAATAATAGGACAAGAACACATAATTTGAAGGGTTTTTACTTTATTTAACCCTTGCAGACTTTTGCAAAGTCTTGTAGATGGTATTTCTGCTGAAAATATTAGATAAATTAAAAAGAAAAACTTAAAAATAATGCTCTTTAAATTGATGAGTAAATAACTAATGTTCTTCACTGCTGGAGGCATTATAAGTGCTCAGAGGAGTCTGTGCTCACCTTTCTGAGTATTCCAATCAGTTACTGTTCTTGAAGAAAATATATTAATCTAGTGGCAATGCAAAATTTTGCATGATTAAAAATAAACCAGGGCTATGCATAAAATACATCAAATAGGTTGGCCAAGTTGTAATAAATGTCTTCAGTTTACAGAAAACTAGAAAGCAATAAATTGCTATTTTAACTGTTTTCTAACATGCACAGTTGAAGTCAGAATTGTTAGCCCCCCTGTTTATTTTTTCTATAATTTCTGTTTAACAGAGAGCAGATTTTTTAACACATTTGTAAACATAATCGTTTTAATAACTCATTTCTAATAACTGATTTATTTTATGTTTGCCATGGTGACAGTACATAATATTAGACAAGATATTCTTCAAGACACTTCTATACAGCCTAAAGTGTCATTTAAAGGCTTAACTAGGTTAATTGTGATGCTGCTGCTCTGACTAATTTAGAGATGCGCCCTCTATCTCTGCATTTTTCAGCTTGTTAAACAGTTGTGTGCTTTTATACACAGTTGCAATACTATAAACATGTGCTTTTAATGAAAGAAATGCATCTTATAACTTTTTGATGCATTTTTTACTCTTCATTTGCTAAGAAAAATTATATATCATGGTTGGTTTTCTTGTGATCAAATTTCACAGCCATGTACTATGAATCATTGACAGTTGGTAAATACTGCAAAAATTCTTTCCTTTTTATTGTTTTTGTCTTGTTTCTAGTCCAAATATGTAAAAAATCTTAAAGAATAAACATTTTCTAGACAGATTTTCTGTGGAAAATGCTTCTTGATTTAATTTGATTTTGATTTAAAGTGATTTTTTTTTAGATATTTGAACTAGAAAATACAAAAAGTATATGTAAGGAAAAAAAGCATATTTTATAATGTAAGCAACACAGCTACAGCAAATAAAATTGATAACGCGTGTTTTAAATTTAAAGTGTGCAAATAATCAAGGATTAACAATAATTTATCATATTGTCTGCACCAAGGGGGCCCCAAATAAAATTCTGCTTAGGGCCCCCTAAAGGCTTGGGCCGGCCCTGAATTGCATTATATTCTTTTGTTTTGTTTCCTTGCTAGGTTATCATATGTTACAACTCTTCCTTATGTTACGTTTTCTAATGTTATGTTTCCTTATGTTACGTTTCCTTATTAAGTTACCTTATGTTTTATTACTTTGTTACATTTACCTTATGTTACATTTCCTTGTTACAATGTTTCCTTATGTTATGTTACCCTGTTACAATGTTTTCTTGTTACGTTACCGTATGTTACGTTATCATATGTTACAACTTTTCCTTATGTTACATTTTCTTGTTACGTTACCTTATGTTACGTAACTTTGATATGTTTCCTTATGTTACGTTTCCTTGTTACACTACCTTATGTTACGTTATCATGTTACAACTTTTCCTTGTTATGTTTCCTTGTTACGTTTCCTTGTTACAATGTTTCCTTGTTACGTTCCCTTGTTGCAACGTGTCCTTATGTTATGTTACCTTGTTCCAATATTCCTTGTTACGTTACCGTATGTTACGTTATCGTATGTTACAACTTTTCTTTGTTACGTTTCCTTGTAATGTTTTCTTGTTACCTTGTTACATTTTTTTTAATGTTGTCACGTTTCCTTGTTATGTTACCTTATGTTGTATTACCTTGTTACATTTCCTTATGTTACGTTATCGTAGGTTACAACTTTTCCTCGCTAATTTTCCTTATGTTACGTTTTCAATGTTACATTACTTATATTTCTTTGTTACAATTCCTTACGTTACGTTACCTAATGTTGCGTTTCCTTGTTACACTACCTTATGTTACGTTACCCTGTTAGCCTAGGTTACGTTTCCTTATGCTACGTTACCTTATGTTACATTTTCTTGAGTTACTACATTTCCTTTTTACAGTTTTACCTTATGTTAACTTATGTTACTAGGTTAGCTTATGTTAGGTTGTTACATTGCATTGTTGAATTGCTCTGTTTTTGTTACGTAATGTTGTTATATTGCGCTATGTTGTGTTGCATTGAATCCATTGTGGAACACATTATCAGATTGTGATGTATCTGAAATGGCTTAGCATGTCATTTTACTTAACGAACACTTAGCTCATGAACATTTAATACATAAATACTGAAATTTTCTCCATGTGATGTTAATAAAGACAGATGTGGTGGGCAAGTAACTAAACGACATCATCGTCGTAATTGTGACAACATACCACTAATGCAGACACAATGTTAAAATTTACGATCAATCGATGAAATGATAGTTAAACAAAGATCAATCATGGGAATTTAGTACATTGAAACCCAGAGTCTAAATGTTCTCCTCTTTTCAACAGAAGCTGAGCATATATGGAGACATGGAGTACATGAAGGAGCAGAAGCTGAGCCCGTATCTGCCGTCGTCTCTGGTCATTATCAGATCTCCTGGCTTTGAGGAGCAGCAAGCAGGACCTCTCCCTTCAAAGGTCAATCTGAATCAGTCTAGCATTTAACTAGTCCAACATCCAAAGAAACTGGAGGCTCCTGGTACATGTTTGCTACTTTTCCTGTCAAAGTTGTGATTTTTTTTGCTTTAATATGGGTATATGGGGAATATATTTTATTGGCGTTTTGGCACTTTAAAGGCATTACCTATCAGACGGAAAGCTCGGTAGGATCTGTTTTTCCTGTTTACTACACATTTGTAGAGATGAAGACTTTTTGGTTTCCTTTATTATCACTTCTTGAGTGTTCTCAGTGTGATCAGTAACAGCTTGTGATTTAAGGTTCAAGATGTGTTGCACAATGAAAAACATTAACATTTTGATTTATGCTATAGTTGCAGGGAATGCAAATTGTCAAAGAAACAGGGATAGGGAAGTCAGTAATAGGCAATGTGATATTTTGCAACCTGTCAGATTTGTCATCTTGATATTGTTAATAAACAAACCTACTGAAAACCATTACATCATTTTGTCTTTTTAATTAAAAGTGGGAGATATCTGGCATATTGTGTAATTTCAGGAGCGGTTGTTTTTTTAGCATGTATTTTGTCATTTGTTTCGATAAGTCAAACTAAGCCTGGGCGATATGGCAAAAATGCGATCTCTGATTATTTTCCATATTGAATGATAACGATTCAAGGATATATATTTCGATATAAGTGGTTAATGTTTTCAGATGTAAGAGAACCCTAACAATGACTGAAGCTACAGAAATGATAAGGTTCATTTAATGGTGTAACATTTTTTCGGCGGCCGGAAATTCAGCACATCTATAATATCGAGACTTTTAGATTCCAACTGATGTATATTTCTGCTATGTGTTTGGCTCTTAGATAAATATAGAGTAAAAAAAGTCCACAACTTATCAGTTATTGACATAAATTTCATCGCAATTCAATATATCGTTCATCGGCCCAGCCCTAAGACAAACCAACAATTTGCATGTCAATGCTGGTAACAACACTGGTTACAAGTGTTGATATGTCATCCAGGGCAACAAAACCAGTCATAAGGGTCCATTTTTGGAAATTGAGATTATATAATTTGAAAGCTGAATAAATAAGCTAACAGATTAATAGATAGGATGATATTTGTACATCTGGAATTTGAGTGAAATTTGCCTTTAAATTTAGTTTTTAGTTATAAAAATTTAATTTACAGTAGGAAATTTACAAAATGTCTTCATGAAATATGCTCTCTACTAAATATTATGATGATTTTTGGCAAAAAAAAAAAAAAATATATATATATATATATATATATATATATATATATATTTTTTTTAAATGTGAAACTTAACACTGGCTTTGCAGTCCGGGGTCACTTTTGACCATTTCTAAAGGCTTTACAGCACCATGATTTTAAATTTTTACATGTTATACATATAATATATAATGTAATATGTAATATAATGTAATATATATATTTTAAATGGACATCAAATATCTAAATCCTCATATGAGGCTATGAAATGCCGTCTTGAAAGTTATTTGAATTAGAAATACTGTTTATCTATGTTTTGGTATTAATTTAGCAGAATGCTCAAAGTTCAAAGATTTAAAGAGTACTGAAACCAGAAAGCATGGCAAGACACACTTCTCTAAGTTCCTTATTCTCAGAAATCCATCTATCAATTTATCATGCCTACACACTCACTTTACTTACTTTAAATGTATTATGCCATTTGGGAAAACATGAGGTAGAATATTATTATTATTATTTTTTTTAGCTGTAATTTTTTGTTTTGTTAACCGTTTATCATATAGCTTTAAAATTTCAACTCTTAATTAGTTTTAAGTATCATGGAAGCACCATTTAATGAATTAAACCATGTACATTTTTACACCCATGGCTATAAGCCAAAACTATTTCCCATAAATCCATATTTGGCATCCACTGAACATGCTTGAAGAAATGCAGACTTATGTACAAAAATAAAGCAGCCGTTTTTAATAGTAAATGATCTAATCTAAAAGCACATCAGTGTCACCTTCCTCACAGAGGACAGCACTGCAGAAACATCCCATGACTGTGTGTTTCCACTCAGTAACTATTCAGCAGATGTAAATCTTCCACAGACAGAGGCAGACGCTTTGCCACTGGAGCTGTACTTTGCTCTTCCTCTGTTGACAGTCTCCTCTTCCTGCTCTTGTGTGTTGAATGTGTCTCCCCTGAAGGTGAACTCTGCACACAATCATCAACCTTACAAAAGTGAATGGGCACAGCTTTATCTTTGTTTGTGGCGTCACTTGTTTCAGACCAGGAGTTTAACATCTCTCTGACGAACTTTTCTCTTCCATCTAAAAAACAAGAAAAAAAGGAAAAAAACATATGAAGGGCAAACTTTAATGTTGCCTAGCCTGAACATTGGGGAAAAAATTATATTACTAATGCTTTGCCTCTTACACTTTACACACCTGAAACTTGCCTACAGCACTTATTCGTTGTTGCTCTTATAGTTGTGTAAATTGCGTCCTTGTCCTCATTTGTAAGTCACTTTAGATAAAAGCGTCTGCTAAATGACTAAATGAGTTCAAACTGACAGGATATTCTATGTGACCGCTAACCAGTTATGAGATTATGGGTGATTGCTAGTGTTGCTATGGTATTTTTGGACAGACAGACAGATAGATAGATGGACATATGTATAGACGGACAAATAAATGGATGGATGGATAGATAGACAGACAATCGGATGGATGGATAGATGATAAATAGATAGACAGATAGATGGATGGATGGACAGACAGACAATCGGATGGATGGATAGATGATAAATAGATAGACACTGATGGATAGACGGACGGATGGATGGACAGATAGATGGATAGATAGACAAATGGATAGACAGACAGACAGACAATGGGATGGATGAATAGATGATAAATAGATAGACGGATGGCTGGACAGACAGATAGATAGACAGACTATCAGATGGATGGATAGACGGACAGACGGACAGATAGATAGATAAACTGACAGACAGACAATCGGATGGATGGATAGATGATAAATAGACAGATGAATAGATGGATGGATGGATGGACGGACGGACAGACAATCGGATGGATGGATAGATGATGGATGAATGGACGGACGGACGGACGGACGGACGGACGGACGGACGGACGGACGGACGGACGGACGGACGGACGGACGGACGGACGGACGGACGGACGGACGGACGGACGGACGGACGGACGGACGGACGGACGGACGGACGGACGGACGGACAGACAGACAGACAGACAGACAGACAGACAGACAGATAGATAGATAGATAGATAGATAGATAGATAGATAGATAGATAGATAGATAGACTATCAGATGGATGGATAGACGGACGGACGGATAGATAGATAGATAGATAGATAGATAGATAGATAGATAGATAGATAGATAGATAGATAGATAGATAGATAGACGGACGGACGGACGGACGGACAGACAGACAGACAGACAGACAGATAGATAGATAGATAGACAATCAGATGGATGGATAGATGATAAATAGATAGATAGACAGATGGACCGACAAACAGACAGATAGATAAATAGACAGACAGATGGATGGACAGACAGACAGACAGATAGATAAATAGACAGACAGATGGATGGATGGGTAAATGAAATAAATATAATATTAAATATATAAAGTCAAATATAATAAATAATATGAATAAACTTACAGAAACGAAGGGCATTTGTTCTTGGTTTGGGGTCTTTCTTTGGCACTTCTGCTGCTGTGATTTCCCATTGGTTTATTACCTTGTTAAAGATGTAAACAGTGACACATAAGCCCAGTGTAAACCTCTACAACAGCAACACTATAAAACGCTGCATATGTTACCTGTTCAGCCCAGCCTTCTGTTTTACAGGCAGTGTGTGTGAAGTCCATCAGAGGAGTCTCAGAGAGGGCCATTCCCATCTTCATCCGGAAGAAACCTTTCAAGGACACGTCCATCTGCAAGACATGATCATAGAAGACCTTTAGGAAAACGTCAACAGCCCATTAAGTGTTAATGAGGTTCTCTTTTTCAATGTCTTACCGTCACTTTTGTTCCAGATAGGTCTAGTTTCTGTAGTGTTTTAAAGCATGTTAGATATCTGAGCCCTTTCTCAGTGATGTGATTCTCTAATCAACAGAAACACAAGTGTGTAAATTAGAATACAATTGCATTCAAACCAAATGATATCCAGTATTAGATTTTACTTGCATTTAAAATCTAATTTATTCCAGTGTTCATTTATTTAGTTTCATTATTCCAGTCTTCAGTGTCATACTGTCCTTTAGAAGTCATTCTAATTTTTGTTGTTGTTGTTGTTGTTGCTCAGGAAATTATTTATTCTTCTTATTTCTAGCGATTTTGAAATTAGTTGAAATTAAAATTAGTGCTGCCTAATATTTTTTTCTGGAGGCCTTGATACATTCTTTAATGGAAAGAATGTTTTTACTGTTTTCTGGTCCACAATGTTTTTCTATACAAGTAGTAATTATTATTATTATCATTATCATTATTATAGCTGATAATTTCTTCCCAGAACCACATGGTGAAAAACACCACAATGCTCAAAATTTAAAGTGAATCAAAACCTTTTATCGAAGTTGTCTTAACACTACTAAACACCCATTCTTGTCTTATGACATTCCTGAAAAACCTTTTGATTCACTTCAAAGTGTATTTTTTTCTAAACAACTGAGAATTGAAGGGCCTCATAAGGTGAAAACTTGATTTGAAGTGTTTTTAACTTTTATTTTGTCATGCTGATAACCTTTTGTAGCATTAGAAATGTATTCGTTTTCAACTGATCAATTTAACGCATCATTACTACAAAATGTCATTTTTTCCCTGCGGAATTAAAGCAACAAAAGAACAGCAATATGTAAAATACTATTACAAATAGAGGGCCAAATATTTTTTTAATAGAGTAAAGAAAAGAATAGACAGTCTTTTAAGTTCACATAAACCAGAAGCTGCGACCATTTTTTCCCCGTATTGTGACGAAGTTTATGGAGAATAAAACCTGCAAAAACAACAAATAAAAAATATGCAAATATATAAATAAATGAGTAAATAAATGCACAAATTCCTGCATAAAAAAACAATAAATAAATATGCAAATAAATAAGTAAATGTATAGTAAAAAAATCCACAAATACCTTTAAAATAAATATATAAATGATTAAAAGTGTGGGCAGGTAAATAATTAAAAAATGACACACATGTTGGGGGAAAAAGAAAATGCTAAACTGAAAGTTTTTTTCCCCGCCCTTTCAAATGTTTGTTTATTTCTTGAACGTAGTTGCGCATTTACTCTTCCTCAGGTCAACATGCTAATGAAAAAAATCCTAAGTTTTTTCTAAAAATCAGTGGGGGGTGGGGGGTTGGGGAAATAAACTTTCAGTTTAGCATTTACCTATTCCCTCAACATTCGTGTATGTTATTTAATTCTCTACCTGCCCGCACAATTAATTATTAAAATATTTATTAATGCATACATTTGTGTATTTTTAATATACACTTATTTATTAATATATTTATTTATTTATGCAGGAATGTATGGATTAATTTACTCATTTATTAATATTTTTGCACATTTATTTATTTATTGTTTTGGCAGGTTTCGTCCTCTATACAGTTCCTAGAGAAACGGAATATTAAATGAGCAAACAGTGGGCGTGACTTGTTTTTCTACTGTGAGCTGATTGGATGTAGTAAAGTAGGCATTTTATTTTTTTAAAAATCTGCAAAATGGTTTGGGGAGAACTATTGCAAGCTACAGACACCCCCTTCTCACCATTTATGTTTGTAGTCAAAACTGACAGTTGAAGGGCCGTGATTAAGTATGTTATCAGACAATTTCACTGACAAAAACAGGAAGTGCATTTTCACATCCCAATTAATGATTACAAAAGCTAACTATTATTTTTTCGTAATGAATTGTTCAGAATACTAGCAATGTGAGCTAATAAAATCATATGGTTAGTTTCGATGTCATGTGTACTTTAATAACAGAAGTTCAAGTGTGGATGAAAAGACTCCAAATGCATGAAGTTACCCGAAAGGTCTAAAAGCTGCAGGTTTTCTAGGCCTTTTTTCATCACCCTCACCGGCGCCGTCAGTCTCTGCAGGCCAGCATCAGAAAGGCAGTTCGCACCCATGAAAAGCTTCACAAGACTACAGAAAAAAGGGAGGAATAAAGGAGATTTCATCATCAAAGAGAGCAAAATATAGACCCAACAATTATCTTTCATGTTATTTCTGTTTTTGCAGTGAACAGAATTGTGTGTTGCTCATACCTGCTGAGAGCTTTAGATGTGATGTATTTAAAAAGCTCATGGTTGTCACCTAATCTACATCCATAAAGATCCAGACACTCCAGACGCTGAAACTGTCTGATCTCCTCCAGCCTTTCTGATATCAAAAGGTACCTGAAAACACAATAATACTTCGGTAATCTGTCTAGCTTCTGATTATGGAATAGAGATGGGCAGTATTTCAATGAATTGCTTTTTATTACTCTTGATTGTTATTGGTTTTGTAGTCAAGAAAATGTATTTTGTATTGTATTTTGACTTTAGGCTTATTAATCTAGTTTTTTGTGTGTGTGAATATAGCATACTAGACTAGTATAGTTTTTGACTAATGAATTATGATAATGTAATTTTAAAAAGTGTTGTGACATCCTTTAAAATTGAATCAGACTAAATTAAAAGTGGTAGTGGTTTTACAGTGTCTGGCATCTGAAGCTGCCTGTGACAGTCAGAATGCACTAATTCAGTTTTTTTTTTTTTATTCGTTTTGAATGTCAAATATACATAAAATTAAGTAAAAAAAAAAAAAAAAAGAAATGGAAAATGGATCAGTATATTGGATTCGTGCATCAATCTTAAAATGACAGCATGCTGATATACTGTACCGATTAATGTTAAGATGAGACCAGGCAGACACTTGTCAATTATGAGATTTTAAGCTTTTTTTATTTGAATTATTTATCTATTTATTTAATGTAGAAAAAAAATGTAAAGTGTTTCTTTCTGTGGTTGCATTTGATCAACTTGTGTCTGTATTAGATTTAAATTACAATTACAATACATATTTTAAAGTAAATTATACTAAAAATTTTTTTCGCCTGGACTGAGCCATAAATATCCATTTGAACAGCACTTATACAGAACAAACTTCACACTTTTAATCATTTCAATACTTACTATAATTTCATTTACCTGCAACAAACATACTCTGTGTATATATATATATATACGTATATATATATATATATATATATATATATATATATATATATATATATATATATATAAATATATATATTTTTTTTTTTCCTGCAGCAAAATTTTGCATTGTTGAGGTTATATGTTAGGAATACCAGAAGATGGATTCACTGAAGGATTAAACCGTAATGGAGTGAAAGTTTATCATTTGCATGTGTTTTTAAGAGCAGCCAGTGACAACAGAGTTAAAATTACTCAAGCACAAGTTATTGTAACTAAAAAATATGTATATATTGAATTATTTAAACAATAAAGACTATATGCTGTTATTTTACATTTGATTATTCAATTTCTGTGCCTGAATACTGGGATGTAAAATATTTCACTTCTACCTTTCCAATGATAATCCAGAATAATTCTCATAATTTTTCAGAATAATCCCAAATCAGTCAAATTTAATAAATTCTTTCCAAAAAGAACCATTACATCTGGTGAAATTGTATTCATATTGCAATATAGATCGCAGCAAAACAAAATATCACAATGTCAAATGTTTCCGATATCATGCAGCCCTATTATGGAGTGAAAATATATAGTTTGAAAATGATACTTTATGAAATCAAAAATAAAACTATTAGTTATTTGTTTGGTACCACACTGCACTTTTAAAACTCATTGCTTGTATTTTTGTCTTCTGCATAACAACTTCCTTATATTTTGATTATTTTGATTAATTTCATTTCTCAAGCCAGTATTTTTATTAAATAGATTTAATAAATCAAGTATTTGCAATTTGAAACAAAATGTTAATGCACTTGTACCCTTCCCTGCACATAAACACACAGCCATGTGATGAAGTGGTGTGCACTTGACAGTGGTCACCTGTTCCTCAAACACAGGGATTTGAGCACTAGTTCTCCATAGGCCTCGCAGAAGAGCTGTAGAGCTCTGGATGCAGTGCGAAGCTCAGCGAATTTGCCTCTTTCTTCCGCGGCCGAAAACAGTTTATCGGCCATTTGCTCCGGAAAGCCCACCAGTGAGTCCACATGCTCGACATGGTCAGCGATGAACTGCAGAGAGATGTCAAATAAAGTCTTGACCGAGTAGCGCAGGCTGCCCTGTTTGTTGTAGGTGAATATGAAGTGGTCTCTTCTTTCCGCGCGGCTCGCGGAGGGTAAAGTGTCGATGCAGAGCTGAAAAGTGAAGTCCCGGGTGAAGAGTCTGTTTTGGGGCGGAGGATCTACGGTCTTGACGGCAGAGACGCACCGCAGCTCTCCGTTCTCTCTCACATACACAGCGCCGCAGTCCTCGCCTAAATACATCCTCACCAGCTCTCTTAAACCAAAACCTAAAGTCTGCACTATTAGTTACTATTTTATTGGTATTATTAGCATTAAAGTACTACCGAACGAAGTATCTGTATTTTGTAAAATGTAGATTTGAAAGAGACGCGCTCTTCATCCTTCATCCCGCGTATGTGTCGAGTTTTATATACATTTCAAAATAAAAGTGTATCACTAAATAAAAGTTGATCACTGAAATCTTTAAATAACACTACTAAAGGAGTTTCACAAGTGGTTTCATTTAACGTGTTTAGCTTTATCATTCAAATGGTTCAAATTAGATTTTTTTCACCCGTTTTTCAAAGTCCCCTATATTTTTTACTATGTTTTTCCTTTATTTTTGTTTCTTTGTGAACTTTTTTGTTACTTTTGTTTTTACTTGCATTATTCTTTTGTTTTTATTTATTATTTGGATTTTCTCCATTTTTCTATCTAATGTAATCATTTGAATTATTTAATCATTTGAAGGATCTCAATGGAGACATATTGTCTTCCATTATGTTGTTATTATTAGAGGTTATTTTGTTGAGATTTATTACATTCACTTGTAGATATTTTTGGCGTAATAATAATAATAATAATAATTATTATTATTATTATTATTATTATTATTATTATTATTATTAGAATAATAATAATAAGAAAAGTTCCCCAAATGCACATAAAAATACCAGTTAGGTAACGTTAAAGACTTTTATTTTGTTACGCATTGCTTGTTTCCGCGTTTCAAACTTCACACATTCAAAACAAACTTTAAAATCTTGAAACATTTAAGAAGCTTTGGCAGGTAAGTTGAACAAAACGCGACCAAATCATCACAACATCTATGTATTGTAGTTATATGTGTGTTAAGGCATCAGATAAAGTGCAGCTTCGAAAAACAGCGCAATTCTAACTAGTTTTCTGTCTCTGATTTAATATCCGCATTCGTCTGATTGTCAACAGGTTGTACACACGCACTCCTGACATACATGTGATCAATACACGTCGGTTACAGAGGTAAGTCGTCTGTGGTTCATAACTCTTTATGCTTAAAGACATGTACTTCACTCGTAATATTTCTTCATGTACACTAAGATGAAGGATACAATGAAAGTAAATAGCGACTCTATAGCCAGTCCCCCAAATTCTGCCTAATGAATCCTTCTCTAACAAAGTAATACAAAATGAAGAAATGAATGTAATTTCTGACTAAACTATGCTTTTAACAGTCTACAATATCACAGTATCAAATTATAGATTGTTTCTTTTTTTGCATGTTTGCATTCACAGAGCACTTAAATCTGTAATGGCGAATTCAGATTTTCTTCTGCAATTTCAAGGTGAGTACCTTAAATATAATAATATATTTATTGAATCACTGTATTATATTGTATTCCTTTTAAAATCCACATGGAAGTGTGAAATCTGTTTATTAATCTTGAATTTTGCCCAACTTGTTTTTTTTATTGTGCTAGAATTTGAGGATAATCAAGACTTTACCCAAAATACCCAAGAAAGCACAACAGTGACCATCGATGACCCCATAAAATCACGAAAACAAAGAAATGCTGCTGGAACAGAGTTTGAGGGGGAAGAGGATGATCCATTGGAAAACAGCGACAAAACCAAGGTCGGTGGAAAACCACTGTGAAAAATGTCCTTTGTTCAAACACATCATCATAGACTTTCTGTGTCAAACAGCTTCTGTCGGGTGAAAGAAAAAGTGCACCCTTCTGGACATTTGAGTACTACCAAACATTATTTGATGTGGACACTCATCAGGTGAGTGATCTGAATCTTTACTGCAGAATTTGCCATTTCAATATATTTATAATAATTGGCATTTTAATGTAAAAGGGCTTTCATTGTGTTGTTAAATACAAGTAATATTTTAGTATTATAGTAAAGTTACTGAAGCATAAACAATATAAAAATTCCTTGTGTTTGTTTATTTTTAGGTAAAAAGCAGAATACTTGGTTCGGTTGTGCCGTGGCCTCGAAGAAACTTTGTTGAGGTTTATTTGCGGAGTAATCCAGACCTGTATGGTATGTTAAATGAAACTAAAACTGGCTAAAGCAGAAAGAAAGACTTTTCTGAATGTTTGTACATGTTGTTATTACAGGACCTTTCTGGATCTGTGCCACTCTTGTATTCGCCATTGCTATTAGTGGAAACATCTCCAGTTTTCTCAGGCACCACGGTCAGCCAAAGTACAAATATGTGCCCGACTTTGGGAAAGGTTTGTGACATTTTGTTTGAAATGCGGTGCATCTGGAAAGTATTCATAGCTCTTCACTTTTTTCACATGTTTTATGTTACAGCCTTATTCCAAAATTGATTTAATTCATTTATTTATTAATTGATCATATTATATTGTTATTATTTTACGTTGTACTGTATGTTATGTAAAGTGAGAAGCAATTTCTATGTTTTTTTAAATAGTACAAAATATTGCGTACTTCTACATTTTACATTTATAACACAAAGACTTCACATTCGATAAAAAAAAACACAGTTCAGATGTTTAGGGATCTTTTTTAACATACTTTAAAAATGACCACTATTTAAAGCAAACCTTTTCTGGTTTATTATATTTTAAAAATAATATTTTATATTTAATTATTATTAAATTTGATAATTTTGCCAATGTTATTAACTTCCTGCAGCCCCTTCTACAGGTTTCAGTGTCACATGTTTTGTTAAAAAAAACTTTATCATTATCAATGATGTATCCAGTTGTGCTAATATTGTAAGGGAAACTTAGACTTCTTTTTTCAGGATACTTTGATAAATATAAATAAAAACCAGCATTTATTTCAACTCTTTATTGTCACTATTGTCAAAAATGACTCCTATTTCAATTTTTGTTTAGTTACCATGGCAGCAACAGCAATTTACAGCTACGCATTATTAGTACCTTTGGCTCTATGGGGTTTTCTCACCTGGCGAAACCGAACGATCGCAAGCCTGGTGTCCTACTCCTTCATGCAGATAGTCTGTGTGTACGGTTACTCGCTCTCCATCTACATCCCTGCTGTGGTGAGAATAGTCATAATATATGCATCCATATAATCCGTGCATAATTGGCACGTGATTTCTGTTTTCACGCATGCTCATTCTTATTTAATAGAGTTTATTAACAGTCTTTTGTGTTGTCTTTTAAGTATTTTTTACCGCACTGCAATGTTTTGCTGTAAATAGACAACAATTTTATTCAGAAATGTCTTTAATACAATTTATAATTTTTATTATGTATATTTTTTTATTGTAAATCTTTGGTTATTTATTCTGAGATCACCATTTTATTATTTTAAAAAGTGAATAATTAAATGAAATAAATCTTGTGTGTTGAATAAAACCCAGATCGTGTGGATAATACCGAGTGAAGGGTTGAGGTGGTGCTCCATCGCTGTAGCTATGTGTCTGTCAGGATCTGTGCTGGTGATGACCTTCTGGCCAGCCATCAGAGAGGACAAACCAAGGATCATCATCGCCATTTTATCCACCATCGTCATTCTTCATGTCCTTCTGGCAGTTGGTTGCAAGGTATGTTGGTTGTGTTAATTATTTGATCAATCCGTGTCAGTCTATACTGGATATCAGGAACTATTGAATATATATTGTGCAAGCTCATCTAGCTAAGTTTAGTTTATTTTACACAATATTCATTCATTTTTCTTTGGCTTAGTTCCTTATTTATCAGGGGAATGACCCACAGTGGAATGAACCACCAACTATTCCGACATATGTTCTATGCAGTGTATGCCCTTTCAGCTGCAACCCAGTACTGGGAAACAAACATACTCTCTCACATTCATACACGCACTTATACACTAAGGCTAATTTTGTTTGCCCAAATTCACTTATAGCGCATGTCTTGTACATGGACTGTGGAGGAAACCCTCACCAACATGGGAAGAACATGCAAACTCCACAAAGAAATGTTAACTGGCCCAGCCGGGACTTGAACTAGTGACAGTGCTAAGCACTGAGCCACCCTATTTTAGAAAATGTTTAGACAATATAGATTTGAATACTGGCAAATAAATAAATTAATTGATACCTTTGTGTTCATATGTATGTTTATGATCTAGTACTCTATTCAATTTTGTTTTTCGTAAGATTTGAAAACCTATAGTTACATTTTTCAAACTTAGTGATCTCCCTTTTTAAGTGACTAATATTATTAAAGGTTTGAATAGACTACTCAGTTTTGTAGGATATTTTTGGTGGAAAGGGGAAATGTGGTGGAAAACTAAATTTTTTTATTGTTAGAACTTAAGAAGCTTTTTGTTAATTTGAAAAATATTATTGCGAATAGTGAATATATACTGTAGACTATCGAAAAATATACAGCCTAAAGAGGCTAATAATTTTGACCTTAATACGGTTTTAAAAAAATTAAAACCGCTTTTATTCTTGCCAAAATAAAGCAAATAAGACTTTCTCCAGAAAAAAAAATATTATCAGACATACTGTGAATTTCCTTGCTCTGTTAAAGATCATTTGGGAAATAAAGAAAAACAAATAATTTACAAACAGATCTAAATGTTGTATTTTTAACAGATTTTTGCTAATCTTATAATTCATGCACATTTTTCAGACTGTATATTTAAAAGGTACAATATGTAGGATTTTTTTTATTAAAATATCCTGCATAAAATCATTAGAATGGTGTTTACTGGTTTATGCAATTAAATTATCGCAAATGTTTTAAAGAATGTTCAAATTATAAAAAAAATAAATATTGGTAATTTCATTTACTTATACTGTATACCCAAAACTGAAAATTCTTTCATTATTTACTCACTTTTGCAAACCTTTAAGAGTTTCTTTCATCTGTTGAACACAAAAGAAAATATTTAGACTTTTATAGCATTTGTTTTTTCTCTACTATAAAACTCAGTGGTTACAGTTTTTCAGCATTCTTCAAAATATCTTCTCTAGTGTTTAACAGCATAAGGTTTTTACCCACTTGCGGATAAATAAATGGTGAGTAAATTTTCTTTTTTTTTTTTTTTTTTGGTAAACTCTTGATCTCTTCAAAGGATCAAACAGGTTGGTGTCAGTTTTCCCACTGGAGTGGTGTGTTCCTGGAAACACAGTCATTCCACTGTCTTGGACATATGCCAGACTGTGAACACAACCATATCCTCATCGCTATCGTGTGCCTTCAATTACATTCATTTAATTAGGGAATGCAATGTTAGCTGAGATTAAGGAACAAAAGGACTGTCAAAGTATGAAAGATTTGTTCCCTCTCTCTTTTTTGCAGGCTTGTTTCTTCAGCACATACGAGACAGATCCATCAGCGGACAACAATGAGCCTCTGAAAGCCGGCAGCACTTTATCATTCACAAAGGCGAACTGAACCACAGCCGTGGGTAGACACAGGACTTCAATGAGGGGGCATATACTTTTTGAGTTTTAATCGCAATAAAATGGCATTTCAGTGTCATTATATTGCAGACGCTGATTGGTAAAAGAAGACATTTTGTTAACTTGAGACAAAACTTCCTGTGCATAATCAGTGCTCCTCCAGAGACTGTTATTCTCCTGTAATTGCAGCGTCTCCTCTTGCGTTATTAGAGAGAATCAGGTATCTTGATAATGAGATGAGCCGTCTGGATTCTTCAGTTTACAGTCGGTGAAGGTAATGCCTGTTTTTAATGGTTTGGTTAATGTATGTAGGTGAGCAGGGACGGTGAGAGATGGGCATCTACAGCAGGTTTGATGTTTTCTGATTTGAGATGCAGACACATGTTACTGTTACAAATCGAGGACATGTATATACTATATAGCTGTGGCTTAAATATTTATGCGATAATTGTGAACTTGAGATGGTTTCAAAAGGTCACTCTACTGTTTTTTAGCACTTTGGAACTTGTACATGTGCTTAAAATGTTTAATGCTTTGAAGTACTATACAGTGGTGGAGGGAAAAAGGGATGAGTTCATATAAAAAAAGAAATGACAATATGTTATGCAGTAATAATGCACTAAAGATAGTTTAAGTAGAAACCCCAGTTCTCTATGGCGGCAGTTTTTTCTTGTTCTTCTTATTTTATAATTATGTACTGTATGAATTGGGATTTTTAATTATGCATTTTCTTTCAACATGATACTTTTAGATGAATTGAAAATTTAACTGTATTCCAAGACATCATGTTGTTATTATGATTCAGTAGTTTTTCTTTCTATTTAAAATCACACACACACACAAATAAAAAACAAAATACTGAGCACATGCTATTTGTATACACTATTTTTATACAATTATTAATAATTTATCTTTGCTCAAAAAATTTATTTGATCTGCAAATGGATTAACAAACAAATTCTTAAAATATTCAAAGTATTGTCAATATTTATTTACATTTTAAGAATGTCACCCCATTTTGAAAATGATTATTTTTATCCTCATCTTATCCTATTTATTTCTTAGTGAATATAAACAATGTATTTTGGTGCATTTAAACAAAACAGATTTATTAAACAGATATATTTATAAAAATTTTAGTAGACCAAAAGATTTTAGTCACCAAACATATTTAGAAATTGAAAGATAATACAAATACATTCAGGGAAAATAAAAAATTACAACCTACAAAATTTCAACTAAATTTTTTAACTTTTGTTTCTCTTAATTTTTCCTTTTTAGTTTATGTTTAGTATTTTTCTATAACATAAATTTGAGTGTACTAGATTTTGGACCGTTATCGTGTTCTGTAGACTATCAAATAATATAGCTTAAAGGGGCTAATAATTTTGACCTTTTTTTTTTTTTATTAAAAAACTGCTTTTATTCTAGTTTAAATAAAGCAAGTTAGAAAAAAAAAACGGCTGGGCCAGTTACCATTTCTGTGTGGAGTTTGCATGTTCTTCCCGTGTTGGCATGGGTTTCCTCCATGTGCTCCGGTTCCCCCCACAATCTAAACACATGCGCTATATATATATATATATATATATATATATATATATATATATATATATATATATATATATATATATATATATATATATATATGTATATATGTGTGTGTGTGTGTGTTTGTATGTATGTATGTATGTATGTATGTATGTATGTATGTATGTATGTATGTATGTATGTATGTATGTATATATATATATATATATATATATATATATATATATATATATTGTCCGTATGTATGTGTGTGTGTGTGTATGGGTATTTCCCAGTACTGGGTTGCGGCTGGAAGGGCATCCGCTGCATAAAACATATGGCGGAATAGTTGGCGGTTCATTCCACTGTGGTGACCCCTAATAAATAAGAGGCTAAGCTGAAGGAAAATTAATTAATGAATTATCTGTATCCCATAGTCATGTAATAAATATTCAGCTGTTTTTTTTCCATTTAAACCCACACGCACACAAATACAAACCAAAGAGCTGAGCATGTGCCAGGCGTAGAATGATTTTCCATTTATTAAGTCTCAGTGATTAATGATGAATTTGATATCCAGTGGGTTTGGGTGCAGATTTCATCCTCAGCATCTTCAAGATTAACGAACAAAGGTTTATTGTCGTAGATAAAATCTATCTTGTCTTGATGTCAGGATCTGATGCAGTGCAACGTTTCGATCATCTCCTCTTACCATCGACAGTGCACTTTTCACCTTTATTCCTCACACTCATTAGATAAATGATTTTCTTAAAGTTGGCATTGGCATTATGAAATGGCCTGAGCTACATTTTCCAATTAACAAAATAGAAAAATTGTGTCACTTGAAACTGTGCCAATGTGTGGTGTGTCCTAATTAAGGGTCATTCTAGCCTTAGCTTAGAGTTACACTGAAGCAGCCTCCCAAACCTGTAACCTTTGTGGAGGAATGTCAGCTTCACTGTTTCCCTTTACACGCTGGATTAAAAAGCAAGCGCTGGACCTGCTGACGTTGTCGCGTTAATGACCTGCAAATGGAAAAGCTATTTAAAGAGGCTCTGACCTGACGACCTGTTATTATGGCTTTTCAATATTGCATTTAAGACAGCACATGAATGATGGCTGCTAAAGCGGAAAAGGTATCCAAATACGAAACTTTAAAGCTTCTAGAAAAGTGCAGAAAGGAGAGAGACGATGCTCTGCACCGCGAGAACGCCATGAGGGAGAAGATGAGACAATACGAGACTCGGATGAGATCCACAGAAGCGCTCAAACAAAAACTCAAGCAGCTGACTTTGGACAACAAGGAGCTGCGGAAACATGTGAAGGTCCTGCGGGCTGAAATCGGCTTAGAGGCCAATCCCAAATTTAACGGGAAAACCACGAAGGACATCATCAACGACCTGCACGACAAGGAGATCGAGTGCAATTCGCTGGTCGAGAAAGCGGGGAAATTAAGTTTGACCATTGACGAGCTCACTTCTGAGCTAGCGAACACCGTCACCTCTAAAACCCTCCTGGAGGACCAGGTCCAGTCCCTGCAGCAGAACCTAAAGGACATGACCAACAACCAGCGGCGGCTCCTCAAGCTTTGGGAGGACAAGAAGGCTCAGCGGGAGCAACTCTCACTGCCCGCCATCCCACAGAGACCCGGACAGAAGCCCGTGGTGCACAAAGGTGTCCAGACAGAGATGTCCATAAGCTCAGCTCAGATTTTACCCACGAACGCCTTCGAGACCAAGAACCGCCGAGACCTCGATAAAAGCAGAACCAGCCTGGAGAGACGCAACATCACTTTAGCAAACGGCACACACCGATGAAGCAAAGGAATACACAAGTGACCGTTATTAATTAGCCTGCTGAATACCCAAACTTTTTTTGCCGCTGCACATCTTTTGGCTGCTGAATGACTGAGCATACTTTGAATTCAGCCTATTATATTGTTATTTTATTTTATTTTTTAGACTTTTAAATTAAAAGGATTCATCCAAAAATGAAAGAATGTGTCATAATTTACTCACCCTTCTCTAGAACCTTTTTTTCTAATCACCAAACCTTTATCAATCAAACCTTTATTTTGTAAATAAATCTAATTTATTTTATTGTGTGTATATTATTAATTTTCTTTCTTCTGCCAAAAAAAATGTTATTCCTGAAAGCTGGAAACCTGTAATTGACTTCTATATTTGTTTTTCAAATGGATTTAGGTTGTGGTTTTTTAGCTTTCTTCAAAATATCTTCTTTTTTTAATATAAGGAACTCAAAAAGGTTTAGAACCGATTGAGGGTGGCTCAATAGTGAGTAAATTTTCATTTTTGGTCGAACTATTCCATTAATATGTTTAAATGACAAAAACAGACTCAGCTATGTTAAGACTTTTACTGTCTGACTCCGTTATTTGCTTCTTATGACAGTTTTTTTAAAACTGCATGATGTAAACTGTGTACATTGAATTACTGATAAACATTAAGGGCAAATGCCATTTTTTTTATCTAGCTCTTCTCTTTTTAATTACAACATTTACCTGTATAATGCAAACAGTTTTTAAATGTATTTTTCTTAATGTAAACTGCTTAATGGTATTAGCCAGTTCAAGAAAAATGACACCAAAATTGTGTTTTTCTGTGTGGATCTTTTCCAAAGCAGTGGTTCTCAATAAACATCCAAGGGGTGTTAAGATGACTTAAAGGGATAATTAACAAATAGAATGGAAACTCCGTCTTCATTTGCTCAGCCTTCATTTTAAACCTGCTTAAGCTTCTTTCTTCTGTTGAAAACAAAAGATATTCTGAAGAATGTTGGAAAGCAGCATCGACTGCTTTCCAACGATTCGTTGTTTACTACAAAATCCTATCTTATTGGTTCAACAAAATGAGAGTTAAACACGTTTAACTGCTTGATCATGAGTAAATTTTCATTATGGGATGAGCTGTCCCTTTAAAATTATTTAAAATACAAAGCATTAAAATAGACACACAACGTTATTTTATTTGGTTAATTGGATGCTAAATGTGTATCTCTACTTGTGCGAAGCTCTAAATTTGTTATCGGATTGAGTAAAGGGCAAATATTTTTGTAAACAATAAAGGCCCCTTGAAGTGAAAAAAAAAGTTGAGAACCACTGCTTCAAAGACATAATTCATACAAATTTGTAGATTCAGAAATGGTTATTCATTTTGTCTTTTAAACTTGTGTGATTTATTTTATTATTATTCAGAACACAAACGTTGTTTTGGTTAATATTAGTATTGACTTCCATTTTATGAACAAAACACGCAAGTTAAAATTCTTTGTATTTTTTACAATATTTTCAACGTTCTGAAAGAATGGTTATTTAGGGTGAGCACATGACAATTCAATCTCTGTACGGATTATACTTGTGTGGTTTTACTCAGGCAATTAGTCGGACGCCCTCGCCGTGGTCCTTATGAGGTCCTTCGAATGTGTGGCGCGGGCACTGCTCTCACTTTTGCCATGTTGATTATGGATTTTACTCTGGTGATACAGAATTGAAACGAGCATGTCAAAATGTTTTCCATGAAACAGAATTGCTGGTTTATAAGAAAGGTAAGAACTGGCTAAGTATAAACCGTAATGAAAGAACTGAACGGTAGCCAACTAGCGTTAGGAACTTTACAAGTTTAGTCGCAGACTTTTGGACACCATCACATCACCGTGTACTGTTATAGTACCTTATAGTTTGTTTCTGGTAAATTGATAGTGTATTGAATATTAGTAATTTGTTGAAAATTAGAGTTACATTTTTAAAGCCATAACAACAGACGCAAATTGTGTTTGAAAGCAGCTGACAAACAAAGCTTTATCAAAACACTAATGTACGTTACCAGAACAAAGTCTCATCTTATTTTATTTATTTATTTGTTTTCAGGTTGTGATCTGGAGAGCGGTGGCGAGTATTGCATGGTCAGTTCTTCTCCTGCCCATCACAACTGCAGTCTTTGTGCTCTTGAGTAGATTCAGTCTGTTTCACCCCATACAATGGATTTCAGGTGAGGAAAAGATCAAGAGTGTCTAACAAAACGCATGATTACATGTGGTCACTGATACTGGGATTTGATATGTGAATTCATTATTTATAAAAGCAGAAGATCTGACCGCAAAGCACGTTACACAAAATGCGTTGTGCTCTGACATGCACTCTCGAAAATAACGGTTGTGTAATGGCATTGATGGTTCAATGAAGAACTTGCAATATCGAAAGATCCATTAAAAGGTTTTGTTTTTCATCCTATAAACTAAAAACTGATTACTGGAAGATTCTTGGAGGAACCCAATATACTTCTCTATGGCATCATTTCAAAAGCGCTGTGTGTATGAAATAAACATTTGATATACTAATATAGGAGAATATCAAGTGACTTTAAACAAGTTTAAAGCTCAGTGAGTTTAAAAAATATATATTCACAGTAGCAAACATTAAATTGTTTTATAACCTTCTTGTAATTTATATCAATGAAATGTATTTATTATTTCCGGACAATTTGGATAAAGTATACAATTTTATTTCCTAATTGTTTTAATAATCAAGTGAAATGATCATGTATTTTATGGTTCTCTTAAACATTTAAAGTTACACCATAATTTGGACATTATTATGCAAAAAATTTCATTATCTAAAAGATTTGTAAAAATTGTGACAGATTATGTGTAACAGGTTTTCAGATAGGCCTGTCACGATGTCAAATTTATTGTGATAAACAATATTATTGTTCTTTTAAAATCAATTGATGCCACTCATTATATAATGCAAGTATGAAGATCCGCTTGTTAAGTTTGATGTCACGCGAAGCAGCTTCCTGGTCCAACCGCTATATCAAACTGTATAGGGAGATTCATCAAATGGTCATAATAAACGTTTACAAAGCAAACATTTTTTTTATTTTATAAAGTATTAAAATTTTGGTATTTGTGATGCAGCAAGTCCAGATACTGTTGTGTACACCATGAGTTTATATAAAATACACTTTATTGTTTGATATGACTAAAAATTGACCATAATCAAGTATTTTCTCTATTCAACTGAGCCTCGGCTTGGACCCGGAAACAGTATTCCTTTCGTCACCTGTACGTCACAACTTAACAAGCGAATAATAGCATCATAATGGAAGTACACTCTTACAAAGAACAGATAATATTTAATTCTTAAGAATAATTATTACAATTATAGAAACTTTAATAATTAGGCATTGGAATGAGAATTTGAAAACTTCTATTTCCTAAACAAATAAAACATTCAACAAAAAGTGCAAGGTACAAAGTAACCTGTTTAACAGTCAATTTAGACTTGCACAGAGGCATAGGACACCGAACAGGCCACATCCTCTACCAGATCTATTTTCAGCTATTTAGCACACAAATATATTATATTATTTGTAGTAAATAATTCTATAGTAAATACTATAGTTTTTTTTAACCATACTGACGCTGAGACCTTTAATAGAGATCACATGAGATGACAGAGGCTGTGCAATGAGCTAAAATGTTGCTAGTATGGGCAATGTGTATTGCATCACTGAAAATTATTAAGGTCTTGTCCATGTGTTTTGCGACTAATTGATATATTGATTATTGTGATGGGCCTATTTTCATGAAAGTTATATTATTAGGCCGATAATTAAAGAAATTCACATGCATATGGATCTGTAGGCTGTATTTAGTTAAGCTCTGAATGACTCTATTCAGCATCTCAAAACTTGTTTTCAGATTGCACAAATCTGCTTACGGCCTCCAGCACCATCTTTTCCCTGATGGTGCTGTGTGCCGTGGTTCTGATCACTGGCTTTTTCAACCTGGAGTTTTACACACGTGAGTAAACAAACTTGATTTGTCTTCACTTTTGGATTTTCAACAAGTATTTAATTTTAATATTGATAATTTAATTAACTTTTTTCTCTTCTCCCTCAAGTGGTTCCCTCAATTCCATGCTCGCGTGTGGCTCTTCTGGGGACGGTGCTTCACCCACTTCAATGTGTCCATTCTTTGGTTTACTCCTCCATGGGCATGCTGGTAATGTGGTGTGCTTCTGTCATCATCAGCGGACGTTACAGCACTCTTGGAACTCCCTGCATGCAAAACGAGAGGTGGGTTTTGACCCGATTCTGCTTGTCCCACATACAACATGTCTAGTAGATTGTCTTTCAATAATTGCGTTCGTTAAATAATTTGTCGGCAAACCGAAGAGATTGAAATGCCTGTAGTTATCTTAAATTGTTTTAATTGAGTCTGTAATCCTATCTCAAAATTGCCAGGAGGTCAGTCTTAAATAGGCCAAGTGCACTTCTACAATGCAAATGAAATGGGTTCTCTGTCTGCAGTTTGGTTTTTAATTTGTTGCACATTGTGACTTTTTTTTTATAACAAAGTTAATAATGAATGCTGTTTATTTTCTGTAGCGGTGACGTGCTGACCTGTCTGAACGAGTATCATCTGTTTCTTCTTCTGGCTGGGGCTTTCATGGGATACAGCCATAGTTTTTTGGGAGTGGTTAAAAACATGTACTATGTTTCCTTTCAACCCATACAAGTAAGTATTTGACTGCTCATTTGTCATAATTGGTGATTGGCTAATATATATTTATTAAAATTATGATATATTTTTTATGTTTAAAATGCATGTTGTCATACTATTTTGTTAAAAGTGTGTAAGCAATGACTATTTACGTACAAATTTGTACCAATTGTTTGTATAAAAAACGGAATTATTTATTGACTTAGCAGCAAAACCTATAGCAAATGTCAGTATTTGCAATTTTAAACATTATCACTTAAAATATTGTAGTTTAAACTAAGGCTGGGCGATATGGCAAAAATTAAATCTCGATAATTATTTTCTATATTAAACGATAACGATATATGATTCTATATAAGTTGTTTATGCTTCCACATTTAAAAGAGCACCCCAACAATGGCTGAAGTCACAAAAACGACAGGGTCCCTTCGTAACATTTTCGGTCTAAATTTTCAGTGGCGAAAAATTTGGTACATCTCTAATATTAACACACTTTTAGATTTCTATTGTTGCACAATTCTGCTGTGTGATTGACTCTTGGATCAAAGTCCAGAGCTTACATTAATGACATAAATTTTATTACGATTCGATATAATATTGTTTATCGGCCCAGCTCTAGTTTAAACAATTGTTCAAATTTAAATGCTTTCTGTGCTTGCAATGTATTAATCATCTACTAGTTATACTGTATAGTGTGTTTGACAATTCTATTATAGATATAATTCATTCTATTAGATATTATATCTAATATTTGATTTAGTCTTTTAGTAGTACTAAAATATAAAGATCTACATTTATTCTTCCGTTAATGAGTTAACAATGTAAATCTTCTTTCTCCACCTCACATTGTTTGTGAAGCAATACAAATACCCGCAGTTCAAGGGCTGTCTGCCAATGCTGCTGAAGTGCAGTGTTATTCAGTCTTTATATTCAACCAGGAATTTTGCTGCTCTTTATTTCTTTTTCGGTAAGTTACATAAAAAGTTCTTCCCCATTTGAAGTAAATTAATCTCTATGGTTGATTTTCTTTAATGTCGCTTTAACTTTCTTAGGGTATGTTCCCAGGGCCTGGATCTCCAGCACACTTAATCTACCAATAGACAGGTCAGATGTAGAGCCTCAATATATTATTAATAGTAATAATAACTGGGATATTTGCTATATTAATAAACAAGTGGCGATTAACATACTCTCATATAACCGTTTTTTTTTTTTTTTTTTTTTTTTTTTTTTACAGTTCTCTCCAACCGCTGGATTCACTGACTGGACTTCTAGACTTCTCCCTCCTCTACCACCTGTCTATCAGTGGCACGTTCCTGTACTTCACCTGGTACCTCACCGTGCTTATCTTCAGGATTTATGCCACAGAGGTACGGGAGTGTGTGGAGGTTTATTTTTGTACTTTTCAGAGCATTTTACCTTACTCAAGTTCATTTTGAAAATTTTGCTTATTTTTTACTTGTACATTTTCAGGCCTACAGTTTTCCAGTGCAATCCACGTTTTCTGAGGATGCAGAACGGTGCCTGCCTAAAGTTGTAGGTGAAAAGAGCACTCTAGTCATGAAGGTTAGTTTTTTTTTTTTTTTTTAATAAAGTAAACAATTTATTTACAGTACTGATGCTGCAGTTTAGTTTCCATTGCATTCTATATAATGCAAAAAAAAAACTTGCTTCTAGAGTGTACACTGTTGCATTCCTGCTAAATGCACTTTTTCTCTGCATGGTACAGCACAGTTCTGTTGGGTATAAGTTTTCCACTGCATTCTGTAACCTGGTGCTGTTAGTACTACCTCAGGTGAAGTTCCAAACTAGTCAAAGTCAGCTTTATTGTCAATTCAACCACATGTACTGGACATACAGAAAATCGAAATTTCGTTACTCTCAGCTGTAGCTTTACCGAAAAGGTGACGAATACATTAGGCATGATATGAAAACCGGTTTCAAGGTTTACCGTGGTTTGAAAAAGTCAAGGTTTTAAAACAGGTAAAATTTTCTGCTATACCGTTCCTCATGTATATGTAGTATTTTTAATGTTTTGTAAAGAAATCTCTGACTTTGAAACTAATGAAGATAGCAGAGGTCAATGATATTTTTTTTTTATTTAGCCTTACTTGTTTGCTGTTTTAAAATATTATAAATGTTTCCTAAAATAAACTATCATGTTCAATGGGGAGAAGAATTTTTTTTTACCAAGACATTTAAAAAGAACTTATTTTAGTTATATATTTAGATATTTTGATCCAAGTTTATCATATCGTCAGAAACTAGCCCATGCCAAGAATGCACACAGCTGATCATTGGTCTGAGTGTATCGTTGCTTCATACATCATTAGATTTGCGACATGAAACACTAAAACTTCTATATTTAAGTAGACCGATCAGCCACTGCTGTATTGTTGATTTGTATGACTAAATCGTTTTTATACCACTACAAAAAAAGACACCTGATATGGCAGCATCTTGGTCAGGAAAAGACGTTCAGACATTATTTTATGGGAGTCAAGCATTGGAACCAATCAGAGCTGAATGGAAATGTATGGAATGGAAGTCATAACATTAAAGGTGGTGCAGCTATAGCTTTAATGACCACCTAGTTTAACTGGTACAAAACAGCAGTGGAAATAGAAAGTAAGCCCAGCTGTGTCATGCCAAACCATATCTTATCATGCAGTGGAAAAGTGGCCTAAATGAAAAAGACAGTATTATTTATGTACTGCTTTTTCCATATGTTGCTACTAGTTTGTAACCCCTTTAAAAGTTTATACAGCCTTGAAGTTTATAATTATTGTTGTTTGCTATGACAACTGTTTTAGTTGGATTTATACATTTTGTTATTCATTCATTCATTTTCTTGTCGGCTTTTTCCCTTTATTAATCCGGGGTCGCCACAGCGGAATGAACCGCCAACTTATCCAGCAAGTTTTTTTACGCAGCGGATGCCCTTACAGCCGCAACCCATCTCTGTGAAATATATTTTGTTATATTCAGTATAATAAATTGAGTGATAACATTTAATATTGTATTAAAAACACAATGTTTAGTATACCAATAAATTTATACAATTTTATTTGAAGTCACTATAATACATTTTTTAAATAATTTGTAAAGATTTGTAAATATTTAGTGTCATGTAGTTATCAGTTAATTCAAAAAATGCAGTTTTAACTTATGATATGATTTACAGACATAATTTATTTTCTGAAATGGTAATGTCTTGTAAATGTGTTTGTTAATAACTAAGGCTTATTGACAGATGATTTATATTCTTGTTTATGGCTTTTTGTTTCAGTTTTTGGCTCTGCAAGACCTGGCTTTATTGTCACAGCATTCTCCCTCACGAAGACAGGAGGTTTTCAGTCTGAGTCAGCCAGGTGCAAACTAAAACCTTTCTAAAAACAAAAGTCTAAACTGTAAATTCCTTTTATGTCACTGGTAAACCCATGCAACCTATCTGTGTAGGTGGTCACCCTCATAACTGGAACGCCATCAGTGGGGAATGTCTGTGTTTACTGAGAGATTTGACCCAGAGACTGGTGGCTCATCAGGATGCAGTGGCCTCTAATGGCAGAGTCAAGTCTCAGTCTGCCAGCAGTGACACCAGATCAGCCTCTTCCAGCAGCTCAGGCAAGAAATCTTATATAACCTCTCACAATCTGCTCATTATCCTGTACCTCCCTCAGTGACCAACTAAAGGCTGATTTGATTTATTTATTCGCTCTTTCTTCTGTAGTGTTGTCAGGAATGGAGGATGTTCCTGAGACTCCTCGACCCACGGTTCCTCTAAGGACCCCTGGTTCAGTGTTTAAGTCTTCAGTTGGGGGCATGCACAGCTCACTGACTGCTCCTTTCACTCCGGATGTTGACAGCCCTTTCTGCTCCCCTGCTATTCGACGTCTGGTTGGCCAACAGGATCCTCAGTCACCTTGGTTTGGGACTGTGCAAAGTCCACACATCATGAGAAGAGGCCCCAAACTATGGAGTGCCTCTACAGGTGAGCCAGATGCTTTCTGTAAAAGTTTAAGGCACTATTCCAGCACATGGTATGGTGTAGCTTGCTTTGGAAAGGCACACATTAGGATGCTATTCCACTACACTCTTTACCTAATACCTAATACTACAAACATGTGTGAAACTTTTTTTTTTTTACTGCCACCACCATGAGTGGGTTTCCAGATGAGCCATAACATTACCAAAATATCATGTATACACACTGCTCATCACTGATTGGTCAGATTACATAAAATTTGCCTGAAAATAAGTGAAAGACACTTTGCAAATTGTAAATTTGAGACCGGGCATGAACAGTCTATACTAGATGTTGAATTGGCCATTATAGGTTGACTCATTTGTAATTACTGAATAACAACCCAAGCACCACCTAAATGTAATTACTGTCAAGCTGCTCTTCCCATGAAACATATTTTTTTGGATACCATAAGACAAAATATTTTTAAGGAGAGTACTTTGATGAACAATTTTTAAAAATTACCATCAGGAAGAATCTTTAATTATTTATTAAAAAATGAGCTGAAAAATCTTATAACTTTGAATTTATTTTTCTGTGAATTCTATTCATTTTTATCCTACATATTTGTCCAAGTAACTTTTTATTGTAATACAAATTTTTGTAATTTACAAATTGTTTTTATCATGTGATATTTTTATGTATATCCATATTGCCATGATGTGGCAGTAAATAAAAAAGAAATAAATCACTGATGGGTCTGGTAGTTTCATCACTACCAGCATCACTGGATTTTTACGACATGATACTCTAAACCCACTTTATTTAAATGGTCAGCAGTAGCCACTGCTTTATTGTAGGTTCGCATAACTAAAACACTTTTATAACATAAGAAAAGAAACCAGAAATGGCAGCATTATGGTAGAGGATATCCAGACTGCGGTGGAAATGCAACCCAAGCCGAACTGAAGCAAGCCTTCCTCATTTGCAAAACAAAAAGATGACAATATATAAGAAAGAAAGAAAAAGTAATATGTGCTAGTTTTTGTTTTGAAATCAATGAAAAAAGCATCAATTTCACTAAGTTGAGCTTGAAAAGATATTTTAATTTTGTCACAATCACAATTATTCATAGGTAAAGGAATAATAGGATGCGTTGATGTTTATGTTAGACGTGCATTGTTCATTTTTTGTCTGTGAATCTTACTGAAATGCATTTCTTTGTATGGTAAGTACTATAAAATAATGCATGTTAATTAAGTATTATAATTGTGGGTTAATTGAGTATTAAAATCTGTGAAATAATTATGTAATTCTTGTTATAATATATAAAAATATAAATTAAAAATAGAAAGTAATTCTTAATGCACCCTTTGATTTGTTGATGAGCTGTTTTGTAAAAAAAAATAGTATAAGTGAAGTACTCAAATTAGTTTGCTGCTTGTTAAAACTACATTAAAATGAAGTAAAACAGCACTATTCTTGGATTTTTTTTTTTAAACAACTTAATTATTTTATGTTCCGTCCACCTAAATTTAAGTTGACTTAATCAATTTGTTTTGGCATAACATGAGTGAATTATGTGGAAACCTGCATTTTTGACATTCTAGTAACATTTAATGTTTGAAAAATTGTAGTTGTATTTATATGGAACTACAATCAAGCAGGAAAATGTTTTATGCATTTATTTTTTTATCAATTATTGCTAATTACTATTTATCATAATCAAATGCAATATTTATTAGTATTATGCTTTAAAGTAATGTTTTTGTTCAAATTACTGTCATAAGCCCAAACAAATGTACACGCCTTTAAGCAATACCTCTCCCTTGTGCCATAGTGTAATCTAGCATGTTTTTTAATGTTATTCAGAATCTCAAAGCAATGGCAGTCCTCCTGCTTCTCCTGCCATTGCTCCCAGTCCTCCAGCAGCCAATAAGAAGCCCAGCTTTCTTGCCCAGTGGCTGCAGAACAGGAAAGAGCAGGTAAAATCTCCATCTAAACATGAAGCCTTTATTATTTCATAGGCTTTTCTTGGTTTCCAAGCATGTGTATCCATAGGAACCGAAACAGACAAGGTTTTTGAGTGTCCAGTTCGGTTGCTGGGGAAGAAAGACAGTTCACATTTCAGTGTGATAGCATTACATGACTTGAAGACACCTGTTAACTCATGTTCCTGTCATACTCTCCATTGTTCTGCTCAGGTTAAAAGCTTTTTGGCAAAGCGGGTGCTGATAGTGTATTTATTTAACAAGGTAAGGTTAAGCATGCATTATCTGAACGAAGGATCTGTTCTGCGGCCACATGTTGCTTCAATGACAGATTTTTAGTTACGCAAATCATTAATGCATGTGTCTGCATGATTAAATTAGCACCAACAACCACTAATCTCTCCTGCACTGCTAGTTGTGTTTAGATGGTAGTGTTACGTAATTACGACTCCGTTTACACACAGTATTAAGTTAATAAAAGAATGACGTTTTATAAATTGCTTTACAAAATTACTTTTTACTTGCTTAATAAAAAAAAAAATCCGCCTTTGTCCATTTTTGTTGGTGTGTTATGATATATAAAAACTGTGGATAAACTGGGTCTGTATTAGGGATGCACTGAATTGTAAATTCTGGACCAAATCCAAAAAGCTCAATATGGACTTGGTCAAAAACAGAAAATGCATATGTAACAATTCTAATATTGCATTTCATTATGTAATTTTAATACAAAGAAAATTTGTGACATTGTTTAGCAATTTATATTAACAAGCCTAATGATGAATATTAATCTATAAATTAATATAAAACAGTTAAACTATAAATTTGCTATTTCTTTTTACATGTTAGTTTATGGTCTTGTATTCATAATTAAGCTTATCATTATAAATTGCTAATTAATCTCACAGATTCATATAGTGACATTCAAATCGCAACACATGTGCCCCTAATTATTTTTTTAACAGAATCAAATGTAAAAAAAATCTCAAGTACACAATTCTCAAGTAATTATTTAACTTGGCAAGTATAGTTAATCTTATTTAATCATTTTAAAGAAAAAATATACATGCATGTTTTTGTTTTCTGTTGTTGTTTTTTTCGGTGCATCCCTAATTTATTGTGGGTTGTAGTTCTATAACATCTTCTGTCCCTGAGCTGTCAGGTGAAGGTCTTCATTTTGAACCTTTTAGTTTGTCTCTGTACCGAGTTTCTGGAAAATAAATCACATTGCATCAAAACTGTGTTTACGGTAAATTGCAAAATAGTTGTTTTTCTACCTTAATGTACTTGAAATATATCAGCAGGTTTTAAATGCATTATAAATATGTATTTTTGTTTTGTTTTGTGTACATTTGTTTTGATTTATTTATTTTCAACAGAATATTATACACTTAAAACAATTCTTCAAAAGTACATTTTATCTAAATTAACAATGTTTGCTTATCATATACACTTAAAGTAACAAATGAATTTAACTGTTTTGAAATGAAGCGAGATAAAGCAAAAGCTCATTAATTTCATTATTATTATTAAAAGTGGCTTTAAAGAATAAGTCACATGACCTGTCAGAGTCCTGGGGTCTGTTCTTCGTACCTCGCTTAAATGATTCTAAGATAAATCTTGCTAACTTGTCTCTGGCTAATTTGGTTCTTCTAATATGTGAATCAGATTAAAATGTTAGGATGAACTGATCTGAGATCGCTGCGTGTGTTTTTGTGAAGCAAAGATCTATTCTCGAAATCATTATCAGCAATGCAGCTTAATGACATCATCTGAATAATATTCATTTATATAATACATAAAATTCATAGTAAATGGTTTGTTAAATATGATTTGCAATAACTTTACACATTTGTTTTGATATTTAGCAATTTTATTGAGTTTTAGAGCGGGTTTTCTTTATTATAGCAGCCTAGGCCGATTTTAAGTTTCTTAATCAACAAATTTAAATAAATTTTGCGTCAAAAAAGCCTTTTTACTATTGTTAAAGGTGTCTGCAGTTTCTGCAAAGCATTAAGTCACTGTCATATTAGCTACCAAAACATGTGCATGACTGCATAAATTACTATTCCTTTAAAAAACAAACAAAAAACAGTTGAATATTGTGCTTGTTTATTGTCATACACAAATTGTAAAACTTGGTGGGTACTTTAAAATAGGATGCATTTAATCCTACAAAAAGTCCATATTAATAAATGTCCAGTTTGAACCGCATGGGGAGAACCACCCATTTTGTATCTTTTTTTTTTTTAGTGCAGATTGCATAAGATATATATATATATATATATATATATATATATATATATATATATATATATATATATATATATATATAGACATAAATATTATTAATTATTAAATAATGACTATTTATTATAAATGATAAATGTCTGTTTATAACTTTTTAAAAAAAACTATTTTACTATTTTCCCAAGTGTGTATAATTAATAGGTTACTACTGTAAGAAAATATCAGCATTCGGTACATCCTTTCAGTATCATCTTATTTGAAATGAGCCGATCTGATCCTGTTTATATGAAATAAACCTGCTCCCAGGTTTGAGCTACTGGAACTGTTGCTATGACAACAACTCTCGGATGAGTTTTTAAGATCGAAACGATCCTGAATCATGTCAAATCGTCAATAACTAAATCCAGCTAATTGAGTAATTCACGTACGAAGAATGGACCCCTGTTTAGACCGTGATTGTTTATTATTAGGGTGTGTGTAAAGAGAAGTATAATGAAGGACAGCGCACATGGATCACTCTCACTGGGTAATCTGAAATTGAGGGTGCTCTAGCATTAATCCAATTCTGTTTACTTTGATACAATATTTTTGGTTTTGTCTATTATGATTTTTAATAATTATTGCGTTTATATGCAGACTTCACTCCCAAAACTTAGCCCTGTATATGATCGTTTCTATTAGCCGTGTTAATACCAAAGATTTTAAACCTATTAAATCATCATGAATCATTTCATCACTGAGGAACAGTGTAGGTTTTACCCCATAATAAATTATTTCTGTCTGAATAGGGATTTATATTCCAGAAATACTGTATCTGTCTGTCTGTCTGTCTATCAAGTTAAGTGTTTAGAGTCTGCGCACATTTATTTGAATATTTATTTTAGATCCCTGAAGTTTATAAAATGTCTCAATCAAGCTGCTTTTCATAATCAATCGTTTTTATTGAACAGCTTCCAGAAGCCTCAAGCCAAGCTCTGTTTGCTGACAGCCAGGCTCATATCTGGGCTCTTCAAGGTTAGAAAGTAGTGATACAATTTATCAGATGCCATCTTGCATTCTTACCTTTAATATTTAATATTGTTTTTATTTATTTGTTATATGTTTTCTTTGTATAGGACTATCTCATCTGGTGGCAGCCTCTTTCTCAGAGGATCAGTTTGGAGTGGTGCAAACAACCTTACCCAGCATTCTCAGCAGCTTGGTAGTCTTGCTTGAGGTAAAATAGGGGTAATTTATAGAATGTTAAAGCTGGTGGCTACAATCTTTAAGCTGCTACAAACTCCCAAATATGGTCATTGTTGTACATAAGACCACCATGCTGAAATTGATAAAAGTCTTATACAGTGTTTATTCATTTGATTTATTTTCCTTAAATCATTTTGCAGTTTAATTTGTAAGTATTAAAACACTGTAATCCAGTTTTTTAATATTAATTTTCCAACAACAAAATATTTATTTAGTCAATTTATTTTTCATTTTATTTAATTAATAATATCAATATGTATGGACTTTTTGTTTTTTGTAATTTTCCAAAAATTAGTTGAAACTTATTTATTTAAGGTGTTAAAACAGACTGAGTTTAAATGGGGACACACTGATTGAGTTTGTTTATTCTGTGTTGTTAATCGTAGGCTGTTGACAGACATTTTAAGCTGCCTCATGCCTCCAGCAAACCAGCGAGGACCGTCTGCAGTATGGGTGACTCCACTTACAAAACTCTAAGGTTTGCTTTGAGAGCTGCACTGAAGACAGCCATCTACAAGATTACTACCACTTTTGGGGAACACTTGAAGTAAGTCTGTCTTTTGTAGTAAAAACATTTAGGAATTTTTAAAAATATATTTAAATAAAGTCCTGAACATCCTATTTCACAACTCAACAGCGTATGCTCAATCTTGCTGTTTATTTTTTGTTTACAGTGCTGTGAATATTTCAACTGAACATAGAAAACGGCTTCAGCAGTTCTTGGAATTCAAGGAATAGAGCAGACAGCATCTTTATTTCAGACGTGTGTGTGAGGACGCAAAAGACAATATGCTTTACTCAAAGGATTGATTAATGGAATTTCGGCACTGTACATCACTTTAAGCCTTACAAACGTGTTGAACTTCACATTCTCGTCCATTCACATTGTTTAACTTTTACATCTTTTGTACACAATTCCACAGTTTGGGGATTTTTGTTTGTCTGTAAGTCTGGTGGGCTTCAAAGGCATGATGGGGAGTGAGATGATATGAAAATAGTGTCACCTTTTTCAGCATATTTAAATTTTATGATCTCTTAAAAAAAAACAAGGGAGAACACTTACCTTTTTGCAGTTTTCATCTTCCATTATTATTTGTTCGTCGTTGTTTTGTATAAGTGATGTTTGTATTAGTTCTGGTTGGACTGTTCATTTTGATTTAATCTGGCTGCAAAATGCAAATATGAATGTGTTTTTTTTTTGCCATGAGCATCAATTTGGTTATTTTGTCAATATTAAATTTTAAATGATCAGATACCTGAACACACTTTTAATAAACTTGTGTAAATGTCAAGCAAACGTTTGCAAAAAATGAGGTGCGAAGTGTACAATACCTATTATTTCCGACAGATGTCGCTGTTTGCTTTCTCACATGGCTCTGCACTAAAGAGATGTTTGAACGTTTATTATAAATTGAATGTACTTATTTTTTTTATCTTATTGGGAAAGCATGAAGTATTTTAGAGACTTGTAGCTTCGTCCTGCAGTTCGTAAAGTGTTGTGCATAAAGTCAACAGTAGTCTTCATGGCTCATTTAATGCGTGACGTTACACTTTATGTATCGAGTACGCTAATATCATTCGACGGATGACGAGCGCGTGTCACTGTTTTCTACTAACGTTAGTACATTGACGTTACCGGTTTACAAGAGAAGGCGGTTATGTTTTACTGTGTCGGTTTTTAAGAGAAAGAGATGGAGCAGCTGTTGGATTATCGGTTTGGTCTTCAGTACGCTGAGGAGGACTGAAGGATGGATGAGTTACTCCAGTGTTGTTTCCAAGTCCCATCAGTGGACTAACGGTGCTCCAAACAACGGGTGAGTTTATAATGACAGTTTACTACAGTAACGGATAAGTTAACCTTAAGTTGCAGGATTATTATATCTCTGAAGTTGTAATTTATTTGTTGTGATCCCTCATTATCAGACATCCATAATTAGCCATCATATTTGTTGTATGAATGTTAGATAAAACATTTTAATGCTATTTCGTCAAAAATGTATATAGCATAGCCTAAACTAAACTGTTTGCTGCAGATGCTAACGTGAACTTACGACTTTTTTCCTTCGTATCATACCGTACAAAAATAGTGTTCGTTTTATTGTTTAATTTTTATTATTTATTTTGATAAATTATGTTTGATCCAACATTGTGATTAAATGTGGCTGTGCTTTCGGACAGAGATATCGCTAACGTTAGCAGTGTGATATTTTTTAGTCCAAGTCATTTTTTTAACATTCATGTTCGTTCATTGGTGTTAACCTACACTTTGAATTTCTTTAGTTATAACGTTAACTTCCTCCTTGTTCATGTTTTTGTGTTGATCTTTAGCTGTTACTTCAAATAAAAGTTTAGGACACTTAAAAATCTGTATTATACAATATTAAAGTGAGGTGGTCAGTGAAGAACAGTGCACTTTATCGTATATTTGACAAGATGTTTGAGAAAAGTGAAAAACTAAGGTTTCCACGTGAAGATACGTGTTATTCCTGGTTATAATCTGTAAACTTTTACTTTAAAAGTCCTAATATCGTTGAGTTTGTGAATGGATTTGGTTTCTTTTCCACCTTTGTTTGGGTTGCAGTTTATGCAGAACTAAATGGAGATGCAATTGCCATTTTTTTGCAATTAAGTTTTCCCTCTTGGATTTTTCTTTCACTGTACATTTATTTATTACAGGATTTTTTTATTGGATATCTACTGAGCTTTAAACTGACACGTCATGATATAAAATGGACAAACAGATTGATTGTTACACTGTTGGTTTTAGTTATGTAACAAAAAAATGAATTATAAAATGATTCTTCATTTTGACAGTAAAGTGAGTCAAAACAATGTCTACAAAAGAAAAGAAAAGCATGTCTTTTTCCCGTATCAAGATGATACAGAGTTTCTAAAAAATTTTTGGCTGAAGAGATGCTTGCAACACAATGATTACCAGGGAATTAATTAAAGGGTTAGTTCACCCAAAAATTAAAATTTCTTTATGAATTACTCAACCTCATGTCATTTCTAACCCCTAAGACCTTTGTTCATCTTTTTTAAGATATTATAGGTAAAATCTAAGACTAAATGCCTTGGGTGGTTCAATCGTATCAAGCAATGAAAATATACTTTTGTTAGTTCGTAAAACAAAACGAAATCAGTGTCCATAGAGCTCGTATTCATGAGCACTGCATTGGTATAATAACCTGTCATTTAACAGAGGTTTTGTATTTTCCTCATACACAGAACACAGAGTACTACACCTTATCTCTTAAAGAAAACTATTTTCTTAGCAACACAATTTTAGAGACTTGTATTGGGTGATAAGTTTATCTGACTAAAATATTTTGTGCCTTGTACGTAACTGATCCAGCTTCATCTATCGCAGTCTAGCAGCTTTTTCACAGGTCTTATAATCTATATTTTCTGTGGTGATTTTGTGGTAAATTATTGTTACAGTGTTGTAAATCACTACAGTGACATGTCTTATTTTTTTGCCATTTAATACTCCAAAAAGTTGTCTTTTTAAACAAGTACTGCAGTGACTGTCAAATCCATTTTCATGTCCCTGTAAATGTCTTGAACGCTTTATTCCACTCAGGCTATTTGTATTGCTGTGGTTTGGGTTCGCTCTCAAACTTAATTGAATGTGATCACGACCGTGTTGACAGGGACCGTAAAACAGGACTTTAGCGTTCCTGCTGACTGCAGCTTAAACCGTTTAAAAAGAGCCGACCTCACATATTGGGCCATCGTGCATAAAAACCAAGATTCCATAAACTTTTATGGAATGTTGGGAAATATGGTCTGAGACCAACAAGAGCACTGTGGGGGACCATTGGATCTTTTCACAGCAACAAGCCCAAAAATGCCTGTCTTCGGAACACTGTTTTATTTGAGTGTGTATTTTACACAGTTTTGTCTTTTTATTCACTTTTCTTCCTTCACTTCAGTGGGAAAAGCATATCAAATTTCAAAGAATTATTTACATTAGGCAAAGTTAAAGGAACTGAGGCTTGGAAACACAGGAGGGGGTTTTATATGGCTGTGGGGCTTAAATGGAGAGGCAAGACTACATAAGAGGAGAAAAACAAAATAAAATTGCTGAATTTTTACAATTTACAGGAAGTCAAAAAAACTTGAATGATTAACTTAAATTATGGGGAGCTTAGACAGGGGAAGGATCGGCAAATGACCTAGAGCTGGGAATCGAACAAAGCTATATGTCAACGCATTTAACCACTAGGCTATTGGCTGTAGCAGCTATATGGTATTTGGGCTGCATCCTCTTACTGCGTTATGTTAGTGTGGTGTGTTAACCACATAGTGTTTTGTTTTTGATGTTCAGTACACATTAAGGTAATGTGTAGATTTTTGTTGTGTGTATTGCCACATTCATATTTATTGTTTAGCAGACACTTTTATCCAAAACGATATGCAAATATTCATAATATAAGTAATTAACTAGAAAAACAACTACAGTAAGTGTAGATGCTTTGACATTCGATCAGATTAAGAACAAACAGCAGTTTGTTGGAAACATTTTGAAAGTTGTTTGCATTACATTATCTACTCCCAGAGATTATAGGGCACTAATGTTTGTGAGTTTGTATTATTATTATTATTATAATTGTTATTATTATTTATGCTGCATCATAGAAGACGTAGAATTCTCTATAAAAGTGTTCTTAATACATTGATTCATGCATAATTCCTTAGTATAGTATAGACTAGTCTTTGATTTGGAGATAAAGCATTATTCTCTGTGGATACTTGATACGTACATTACATTAACATCAAAAAAAGATAAGTATCACTTAACAAAAACCAAAAGCATAACATAAGCATGAGCATCAAGTGTTGGCTTGAGGACAGGGTATATGGTAGGCCAGTTGCCAGGGGTCTTTTTATAAAAATGTTGCATAGAGACCATTACAAATTTGGTCTCAGGTAATTTAGCAAACGTGTGTGAATATGATGCGATGTGCATAAAAACTGATGTAAATGGGTTTAAGGGTGATGCCTTTTTTCATTTTCACAGCAGCAGCAGATGATTATGTATCTTGGATTTATAAACTACCTGGCAAAAGTCTTGTCTCCTATCCAAGATTTAGGAACAGCAAATAATAGCTTGACTTCTAGTTGATCGTTTGGTAACAGAAGTGGCTTAAATGAAAGGCAAAGGCCTCTAGATTACGCTTATTCTACCAAAACAAAATATGATCATGCCTTGATTTTTAATGATTTAATTAGGACAGTAAGGTCTGACTTTGCTCAGGCAAAAGTCTTGTCACTTAACAGATCAAATGTACAGTATAGAATATAAAGTCATGGTGCAGTAGAAAAATAATTAATCTAGTGTATGACTTCCATGAGCTTGGAGGACTGGATCCATCTCCCCAATGACTCAAATAACTTATTAATAAAGTCATCTGGAATGGCAAAGAAACCTTCCTTGCAGGACTTTTTTGCAAAATTCTTTGGATTCTTCTTTAATGCCTCCTTCATCTTACCCCAGACATGCTCAATAATGTTCATGTCTGGTTATTGGGCATGCCAATACTGGAGAATCTTTAACTTCTTTGCTTTTATGAACTTTGATGTGGAGGCTAAAGTATGAGGAGTGCTATCCTGCTGAAGAATGTTCCCTTTCCTCTGGTTTATAATGGAATGGGCAGCATCAATGTCTTGATACCTCAGGCTGTTGAGGTTGCCATCCACTTTGCAGATCTCTCGCATGTCCCTATACTGAATGTAACCCCAAACCATGATTTTTCCTTCACTAAACTTGACAGATTTTTGTGAGAATCTTGGGTCATTGTGGGTTTCAATAGGTCCTCTGAAGTATTAGTGATGATTGGAATGCAGTTCAATAGATTCCTCCTGCCACTTTTCCAAATGATCAACTAGAAGTTACAGCTGGGATCAACAAGATTTTTGTCAGTTAGTGTAGTGTCAGTTTATAATATCAGTGGACTGTATCATTCTATCAAGATTAGACTATTAAAAGGTCAGTTTAACTTGCAAATACACTCATTAAAAAAATCTGAATACAATGCAAAATTTATTTTTTACACTCCATCTTTTTAGTTTGTGGATTTGGTGCATGTACAGTACTTTTATTAGATATTGCAGTACTACGATTTTGCCAGATGAAAAACTGTTCACCTGACCTGCTTATTTAAGTGTACACAAATCTGAGCGTACAAACCCTATTTTAAAACAAGGCACAGATGAGTTCCTCCGCAAATCCCCCCATACAATATGTTTTACAGTTTAACTCACATTTCACCTGGTGTATTGCATTTTATTAAATCAGTTTGATTACATTGTTTCTCATCAGATCTCAAGTTCCTTTTCACTGAAATCGTTTCCTTTTGTAAATCCATAATCACAGACATTTACTAGACCAGAACTAGAATAGTTTTATTGGAATAAGGAATGCCAGTCAAAGCCAATTAACTGCATGTAATTTAAAGGGGTCTGGTCTGGTCTGTTGGCAGATGTTAGCAGTGTGGAAGTACTGGCTCCGTGTACCGTCCGTCCTCCATCGTCAGCAGACAAGCTGGATGTCCATGTCTGGTGGTTTGGATTCAACCACTGTCATTTTAGTGGAATTTCCTGGCTTCAGAGTTCAGCTGAGTTTTCTCACAGATTTGCACTTGCTTGTAAATGTTTGGACTGACAGGGTGCCGGTGCGGTCGCTTCAGTTCTCCAATGGTGCATCCTTCTGTCAGCGCTTTACTAACAGCCGCTAACTCTGAGGCACCAGGATCCTTTTTTATTGTTCGTTTATATTCTCAATGAGACAGTATAGTCCACATATCCAGGCATCTTTAATCGGTATGAAAAAACAACAACAATATGTCTATATTGACATTTAATTTATGGTAATGGAGTGACCCATATTTGAGACACTTGCTTTAAATGAACTTTTTACATTTATGATGTAGACACCAAAATTACACGTAGAAAACGAGCAACACATGTCAATAGGTTTTCAGTACATAAATTATGTTATTTTATTATCTCTAATACAACCCAAAATCTAAAAACGTTGGGACAGTATGGAAAACGCAAATAAAAAAAAAACATTATTTACAACAAGCATTATTTAATGTGTTCCTCATGATTTTTATTGTTGTTGTTTTTATTTTCAAAATAAAAACACATTCTAATTTTGGTACTTGCAACACATTTAAAAAAGTGGCAACAGTACAGCATGTACTACTTTGTAATGTTGCCATTTCTTTTCACAAAACCTAAACGATGTTTAGGGAGTGAACATACCCTTTTTGTCCCATTCTTCCTGCAAACAAGTCTTAAAGCCGGCAACTGTATGGGATCTTCATTGTGCTATTTTGCACGTCAGAATGTAATGTCTTGTTGAAATATGCATGGGTGTCCCTGGAAAAGTAGAGCTGTATTGTCATTCTGCTACATGTGTTGACATACAGAGTAATGAAATGTTGTGTCTCGCAGGACAACGGTGCTGCATAAACGAATCATAAATAAAAACAACACTGCACTTAAGAGCTATTTTAAAAGCCTATGAATAACTAACATATACTATAAGATACTCAAATATACACATAAGACAGGCTATTCAAGTACTTTCACATGAGACTGAACAATGGTGGATATTGTGCAAGAGAGGTATTAAAGGTGAATATTGTGCAAAAGAGATCTTTAAGGTTTAATATTGTAGTCGGGCTGCATTGTAAAAGGCAGCTTATACAAAATGTATATGTACTTTTTATCATTAATGGTGCCATCACAGAAGTGCATAAAGGCACTTGACCATGACAGACCCTGACTTTTACACTTATTGCTTGAAACAGTCTAGATCAGGGGTGGTCAATCCTGTTCCTGGGCATCTACCTTCCTGCAGATTTCAGTTGCTACCCATATCAAACACACCTGCCTGTAATTATTAAGTGGTGTTCAGGTCCTAATTAATTGGTTCAGGTGTGTTTGATATGGGTAGCAACTGAAATCTCCAGGAGGGTAGATCTCCAGGAACAGGATTGAGCACCCCTGGTCTAGATGATCCTTTTGTTCTTTGGTCCATACCACACAGTGTCCATTTCTCTCAAAAAATACCTGAAATACTGATTCATCTGAGAACAGTACACGTTTCCACTGTGTGAGGGTCTATCCCAGATGTTGCAGAGCCCAGTGAAGTCAATGACACTTCTGGACACTGTTAAAATAGTTTCCAGTGGTGTTTGTTGAAGAACCAATATTGGAATATGTGTTTATTTTGAAAAAACAAAACAATAAAAATAATGAGAAACGCATAGTGTTTGTTGTATTGTCTTTAAAGATTACAAGTCAAAGTCAATTTAGAAATCACTAATTTAGTTTTTCTATTTGCATTTTCCATACTGTCCCAACTTTTTCTGATTTGGGGCTGTTTGATAACCAATGCCAATTAAATCAGTTATAAACCAATGTTATGAACATCAGTTTCTACATAATTTGTTTTTAACATTTCAAAGTTGTGATTTCCATTCTCACTTGGCGATGTAGGCATTCATTTTGTGCATCCCGTTTTATGGCAGTGCTATTTGGTGTAACTAATGCTTTGCAAGAGTATCATGACTGATTCCAGGGGTGAGAGTGTAACTGATAGTTTATATTGAAAAAAATAACTGTCTGGATTTGATCAGTTTAAACATACAGTGTAGGTAATTTAAAATAATGAATACTTGCATGTTGTTATAAAATGGCTTTTCCATTTTAGTTGTATTTTTACAGAAGAGAGAACATAATACTAAGTAAATACTGAATTAAAGGAACAGGACTGACAAGAACTTTATTTATAACAACATTTGATCAATACTTATTTGTATGTTATTAACCATTAATTTCACATTGCCAGGATTACTTTTAGTGCCAAAACACCCTGCAGTGTAAATGTGCAGATTCAGTATTTATTTATTTTTTACTCAATGTTATCTTTTGCAGTGCTGGATTAAAAAAAATGTGAGGATTAGTGAGGAGTATAAACTTAACCCCATTGTTGTTTGAGTAAAAAATATATATATTTGGTAACACTTTTCTTAAAGGAGGTGTTCATAAGACTGACACTTGTTATAAATGTGAATAAGATGTTATGCATTTGGTGCAAAGATGACTTTATGACAACTAATACACTACAACCTGTTTTTGTCAAGGTTGTGACAAACTGACATTACCAAGACAACAAACTTGTCATAAATCTGTCATAAACATAATTGTCATTAGGCCATTGCTTTTTTGTCTTAACTATTCTGATAACTTTTTCAGTGGAACAAACTGTATTTGTCATTAAAATGTAATCTTAAATTTGTCATTACTCTGTCAAACAATTTTTTAGTGTCATATTTAATTACATTTTAATGACAAATTTAGCTTGTACCACTGTAGTTGTGGTAATAAGTCAGAATTATTAGACCTCCTTTGAAATTTCTTTTTTTTTTTTAAATATTTCCCAAATAATGTTTTATGAGTTCACACTTAGCTGGTTATTTAATATAAGCTTGTTTGGCATGCTGTCCTAGAAGAGAGCTCTGAGCTTAAGGTGTCCTTGAGCCCAGGCTCCCTCCTGATCGTAGAGCGAGAGGGAAGCTTGAGCTTAGGTAGATTGCTAACTCTCGGCTGCGGTAGCTATAAGGAAACACTTCAGGAGGAAGGGAGTAGACGATAGCCTGAATTGCTTAATCTGTTGTGAATTATGTAAATCTTTGGATGGTGGGAGGAAATCGGAGGACCCCGGGGAAACTCACGCGGACACAGGGAGAACACACAAACTCTGCACAGAAACTTCCACCAGCCGGGCAAGGACCAGAGCTAGCAGTGTTCTTGCTGTGGGGCAACAGTGCTAATCACTGGGCCCCTGTGCCGTCCGATCTATGGAAAGGAGGGTTTCTTCCATACGAAGATAACTCTGGGCTGAAATTGTGGTTATTTAAGTAAATGGGGAATCATATGATCGTAATTAGTTAATGTGAGATCAGCCATGATAAATCATAAGCACGTGATCCTCTCGAAATTTGTTTATAAGTAAACATCACTTGACAGAGCACGGCAATTTTTACAGCATGTCTGATAATATTTTGTCTTCTGGAAAAAGTCTTATTTGTTTTATTTCGGCTAGAATAAAGCAGTTTTCAATTTTTTAAAGGCCATTTTATGGACAAAATTATTAGCCCCTTAAAGCTAATTCTTTTTTTGATAGTCTACAGAACAAACCATCCTTATAATAACTTGCCTAATTACCCTGACTTGCGAAGTTAAAGAGCCCATATTATGGGTTTTTGAAAATTCCCCTCCATGTAGTGTGTAACACAGCTCTAAGTGAAGTGAAGTATCCAGCTAAGGCTTAAATCTGTAAGAATACAGTGTTTAAAACTGTTGATTCATCTATAAAAGAGTCGATTCATAGTGCTTCAAACGAGTCGCCTTGATACCGACTCATTAGGTGTTTCGCCATGACGTACGAACGAAACAAAGTTTTTCACGTGCACGCGCAAACCCGGGAGATTTCAAACCTGAGGCCCCGCCCTCTGACGCAGTAACCCAGACACACACACACACACACACACACCCACAAACACACGCACACACAAACATGCCGGTCGATTGAAGTCACATTGCAGATGGATATATTGAGTCTCTACCCAAAGATGAAACCTCAGCATTATAGCCAAGCAGTTGGAAACTACTGGAAACTTCTGGAAGCTACATGCTACAAAGAATACTTCATCTGCGTTTGTTAAAGGAAGGATCAGTAACTTACTGATGGACATCAGGATGGGTTTCTTCCATTTCTCAAGTGTAAGTACGTGCGATTAAAGTTGTTGCCTCGTTGACTCTAGCTTGCAAATGTATTTAGTTGTGATTTGTTACTTGTAACCGAGTGTACTGTATCAGGTTAACTGGCTATATTCTCTTATCGCGTGCAAAGTCACGTTAAAAACGCGACGCGTGCTGCTTTGTTTATGGAGCTCCGTGGTAACGTTAGAGGTGTGCATACCCGCGGCTGTCCCCGCGCCAGATTTCTGCGGCGCGGGAATAAATTTCCGAATAAATCGCCGGAGCGGTCGGTAACGGGTTTGATTTGGGACGGGAGCGGGCTGCCTGAGGAAGAGAAAGATGTGTCTGCTTGGTGCTTGTGTGTTAGTGCAAGCGTATGAGAGAGAGAGAGAGAGAGAGAGAGAGAGAGAGAGAGAGAGAGCGAGCGAGCGAGCGAGCGAGCGAGCGAGCGAGAGCTTTATGCTTGGTGCTGTGTGTGTGTTTATACAGATTTTCGGTTTTGTTCTCCCCCGCTCTTTAGCGGGATCGGGCGCGGCGGGCAGAATACGGGGCGGGTTCTAAGGCTAAAACCTGGCGGGTGCGGGCGGAAGCGGGAGCGTTCTCGTCCGGAGGTGTGTGTGTGTGTTTGTGTGTGTGTGGCAGCTAAAATCCACGCCTACTCTATCTAGCGTGTATGAACTGTGATTACTTTTTAAATTGCTGATTAGCTATTGGCCATTTCACTCTCTGACTGAAGGCAGTCGACCAATCGCGACAGACTGTCATCGGTCCAATCAGCGCAGATTAGCTTCGCGCTAAGGAGGGGTTTGGGAACAAATGAATCACTGAACGATTCATACAGGAGTCGCTGGGATAATTAGGTAAAAATAAATGCAGATTATAAGACCATGAAAGTGTTTTTTGACCTTGCATGCATATTAGACTGTTGTTGGAGACCCTTACAACCAAGATATGACCCTATTTCATGTATAATATGGGCTCTTTAACCTAATTAACCTAGTTTAGCCTTTATATGTCACTTTAAGCTGTATAGAAGTTTCTTGAAAAATATTTTTAAAAATTATTCACTGTCATTATGGCAAAGATAAAATAAATAATTTATTAGAAATTAGTTATTAAAACTATTTTGTGTAGAAATGTGTTGAAACTATCTTCTCTCCATTAAACAGAAAATGGGGAAAAATTAAACGGGGGGCTAATAATTCAAGGGGCTAATATTTCTGACTTCTACTGTATGTGTGTGAGTATATGTGTGTTTCAACATTTCTAGAACTGCTCGATCGTGCAGATTCGCACTCTATAACATCAGAAAGATCCGACCCTTCTTATCTGAACATGCAGCTCAACTCCTTGTTCAAGCTCTTGTTCTCTCCAAACTGGATTACTGCAACTCTCTACTAGCTGGGCTTCCAGCTAACTCTATCAAGCCTCTTCAACTGCTCCAGAACGCAGCAGCACGAGTGGTCTTCAATGAACCTAAACGAGCACATGTCACTCCGCTGCTAGTCCGTTTGCACTGGCTGCCAGTTGCTGCTCGCATCAAATTCAAAACTTTGATGTTTGCCTACAAAGTGACTTCTGGCCTTGCTTCTTCTTATCTGCTCTCACTTCTGCAGATCTATGTGCCCTCCAGAAACTTGCGTTCTGTGAATGAACGTCGCCTCGTGGTTCCATCCCAAAGAGGGAAGAAATCACTTTCGCGAAAGCTCACGCTCAATCTGCCCAGTTGGTGGAATAACTCCCTAACTGCATCAGAACAGCAGAGTCACTCGCTATTTTCAAGGAACGACTAAAAACTCAACTATTTAGTCTCCACTTCACTTCCTAATCTGCAATTGCCTCTCTGAATATCACACTAACTGTACCCAAAAAAAAAAAAAAAAAACTAATACTGCTAATACTTTCCTTCTTAGACTTTACAGACCTGAAACTTGCCTATAGCACTTATTCATTGTTGCTCTTGTAGTTGTGTAAATTGCTTCCTTGTCCTCATTTGTAAGTTGCTTTGGATAAAAGCGTCTGCTAAATGACTAAATGTAAATGTAAATGTGTGTGTGTGTGTGTATATGTATGTATATATATATATATATATATATATATATATATATATATATATATATATATATATATATATTTAAGCTTGATATAATGGCTTCATGACAATCATGTTTATGACAGATTTATGACAAGTTTTTATGTATTCTTGGTAACATCAAGTCGTCATTACAGAGAAAAACAGGTTGTGATGTATGTTTGTCAAGTTGTCATATCAAACAATATAATCTAAAATGATATAACTGAGCAAATGACACTTAATAACAGTTGTGTTAAGCATGCATAACATTACATTCATGTGTCATAATTATAAAGTTTTATGACAGTCTTAAGAACACCCCCTGAGTACAAAATATTTTAGAGTAAAAAGTTGTAAAAAGCTGTAGCATAATCTTATTTGTCATATTTAATTGGCTCTTGTCATCGTTGTTGGCTCTTGTATCTTAAACTAGTACTCCCATTCATCATTTGTAAGTCTCTCTGAATAAAAGCATCTGCTGTATGACCACAAGTACATTTTGTTAGCGATACTATTTCTCCCTTTTCAAGGCCACGTGTCTCATCATTCATTATTTTATGAGCAGTAAGGAGAGATGGATAGTCCTGCTAGTTTAGCTTGAACGCACTTCAAAGATGTCTGGCTTGTTGAAAGTGGCAGAGTTGAAAATGACACAAGACTTTGTCAACCTAAACATCACAGTTAATTACATCTTTTCCCTTTGCTCGGTTAACAGCTGCCAGACACCTGCTACGAGCTAATAAATCAGCTCAGTTACAAAGCAGATTTGTTTATGTCACCTTTTCATACCCGTTCTGGAGACAATAAATATGCCAGCCACAAGTCTGGCCCACAGCATTACGCAGCTTAATACACACACAAACATATGAAGACATCTTTTTTTTCTAAATAGAGTCTCGCCATGGCAGATTTCATAATATGACCATAATGTGTTTATAATGAATAGAAGTGCCCTGGAAATGAAGACAAGTATATTTATTACTAAATAAGTACTCATTTCCCAGTCAGATTACAGAGCTGTGTTTGGCAGTCTGTGGTGATATTAAAACGAAAAAAAAAAAAAATCCCTAAATGGAATCATATGGGTTTCTCAATTTTGTTGTTCTTTTGAACTCAGTCTATGGAGGACCAAACCTGCAAAAAATAAATAAATAAATTATAATAATAAATAAATGCATAAATATATAAATTAATGTACAACAAAAATAGAAAAATAAAGTAATAAATTATTTTAAAAAAGTTTTTATTTGTATTTTATTTAAGTTTAAGCCCAAATTAATTGGTTTATATTTTTCCTTTATTATTTTCTGCATGTATTTTTGCTTTATATTTTATTTGTTTGTCCATTTATTTATTTTATATTTATTTAATACATTCATTTTCTTAGTCCCTTTATTTATCTGGGGTCGCCACAGCGGAATGAACCACCAACTTATCCAGCAAGTTTTTACGCAGCGGATGCCCTTCCAGCTGCAACCCATCTCTGGGTAACATCCACACACACTACAGACAATTTTAGCCTACCCAATTCACCTGTACCTGTCTTTGGACTGTGGGGGAAACCGGAGCACCCGGAGGAAACCCACGCGAACGCAGGGAGAACATGCAAACTCCGCGACCTTCTTGCTGTGAGGCGAACGTGCTACCCACTGCGCCACGGCGTCTTATTTAATACATCATTTATTTATTTATTTATTGATTTATTGATTTATTTATTTATGTGTTTTTATTTTTATATTTATTTAATATATAATTTATTTATTAAATTATTTATTTATTTGTGTGTTTGTTTATTTTTATATTTATTTAATACATTATTTATTTATTTTCGTATGCATTTGTAGTGTAGTAATCTTAGTAGTCTATCTTTGGAGAATTTTTTTCAATCCTGATGTGATTTTATGACCATTTGATGAATAGAAAGTTTGAGCTAACAGCCTTTATTTAAAATATATTTTTGGTTGTGAAATTTGTCTTTTACTGTCACATGTAACATGTTTAGCAATTCCATGCATGCTTGATGAATAAAATGAATAATATAATGTAAAAAATTTGAATAGTAGTGTAAGAGGCTACTTCATTTTTTTGTTCTACTTTTTATTATGAAACTATTTATAGTTGTAAATATTAGCCTATTTATTTTATTATTTTCTTTCCTTTTGCAGTAAGCAGCGATGGGAGAAAGAACAGAAATTTGCATTCTGGAACAATTTAGATGATGAATGCAGTCAATCAGTTCCTCAAAAGGTCACCCGCAAACACACGTCATCTGATAGCTTTCATTTGAATTTACTGTCCAAATTCTTCAACCCTTTTAAAACATTTTTTCGAGGTACTTTGGGAATAATCAGAGCTGTATCACTACTGAAAGTGTCTGCGATACCCCTAAATAAATTTTTGGCTGTCTGATGATCCACATTCAGAGGGAGAGAAGCAGCTGCAGCAATGTGATGAGGTCTGCAGTTCTCAGCCCAGCGGTTGCACAGCCTGAACAGTCTGGCAACGATGAAAAATACCTGTCCTCCTTGAACCAAACTATTCATAGGGAAGGCCTGAAGATGTGCAGCTTGTCTGAATCTCCTGCATCAATAGCAACAGATGATCTGGATTTGGTCTGTTCCACAGAAAGAGCCATTTTATCGTACATCAGTGGCATAAAGACTGACTCATCCTGTAACTTTTCGCACACTGGCGATACACTATCCCCTAGCTTATTCTCCCTTTCCCCGTCCCCCTCATCTTTCAGTGCCTTTTCTCCGTCCTTCTCATCCCCTTCCTCCAGTCACTCTTCAGGCTCCATGTCAGAGCTGTGCTTGACTTCTCCATCGCTTTCAGCCCTCTGTGGTCCACCTGAGAACCAGGAGCTTTTCTACAGTTGCACAGCACAGCCTCCAGAGCAACACCTGTATCCAAAATCACCTAAGCAAGAACCAACTGCTGAGTTTCATCTTTGTAGCAAGAAGCTTCTAGACAAGGAAGAACTTTTCCAGTATCGCAGCAGTGACTGCAAGGAGCATCTTAACTTTCACCATTTTCAGACAAAAGAGCAGTTCAAGAATAGTTTGGCATTGAGTGGAGTTGAGGGAATGAACGGGCATCTAAGTGAACAGCAGCCTTGCAAATGGATGGATTGTAGGGCTACCTATGGACAGAGAGAAGAACTGGTGAGGCACATCGAGAAGATCCACATAGATCAGCGGAAAGGGGAGGAATTTACCTGCTTTTGGGCAGGATGTGTTCGTCGACACAAGCCCTTTAACGCTCGGTACAAACTGCTCATTCACATGAGAGTGCATTCTGGTGAGAAGCCCAACAAATGCATGGTAAGTTCAGGTTTTGTGTTTGTGTGTGTGTATGGGTGTGTATTGTTAACATAACGCTGTCCTGATGTCATCTTTAGGAAGTTTTATATGTGGTGTTATTGCAAAAACGGGTCAAACAAAGTTCCTCACACTTGTGTTATCATTTGACACACATTTCAGCATACAATTTTTTGGTGTTTAAAACACGTCTTATAGACGTCCAAACATTTTTCTTTGCTAAAAACAGGCTAAATTTGGGCTGTCGTTTATTAGACGTCTAAAAATAGTCAAAAACTAGACTAGTCAAGAATCATTAACTACACATGTAAACTCTGTTTAATCTTGTTGTTTTGGACTATTGTTAGATGGGCATTAGATTTCCACTCACACCCCAAATGTAGCCTTGTTTTAGTCAAGACCTCTATGTTTATACATCTATGAGTCATCTTTTAAAAACAACAATTTAGAAGAGAATAGAAGAGAATTATGAGTAAATAAACTAATTTCATTTTTCAGTATTTGCACAAATTATTTTTAACCACACTTGTCTGCATGCTCAATTGTAAGTCGCTTTGGACAAAAGCGTCTGCTAGCTAAATGACTAAATGTAAATGTTGTCTATTTAGAATGTTTAACACTTTTCTATATAAGAGGGTTGAACATTCTAGATTGAAAAATGCAGTAAAAACTACAGTTTGTTATTGTAAAGAAACAAAAACAAAGAATGAACATGGAACATTTGAGGTTATGATCAACTACAAATTAATGTAATGTTTACACCTCAACATGTACAGCAAAGTTTTAATAAACAACAACATTTTAAGTATAGATATGGGCATTATAAAAACCACATAACAAAAATCCACATAAATGACTAAAAATGCTGTTATTTGCATGCCAGGCCAGTAAGTGGTGTCACTTATGAGCAATTCCATGCAAATGTCAACCATGCCATAACAAAAAAAGGTAATTTTCACCAAGATAGTGAAACTTGTGTAGGATTGTATTTTCCAGTACTGTTACAATAGTCCAAAATGTCTCTATCAGTGTTTTCAAACAGTTATGTTAGATTTACCAAAGTCACAAAAGTTGCATTTACACATCTGTCACATCCATAACAATGGAAAAAAAAAAAAAAAAATTAAAAAATATTTTTTAGTCTATAGAGAGCCAACTTTTATCCTTTTGATTAGCATTATTTCTTTTGGGTCGTGCAGTTTAATTCACATTTTTAACAAAGTATGTTGTATACCGTAAACTCGCAAATTTTTTGTTTTCTTTACGTTTGTCATTCAAAACATCACAATAAATTGTAATGCAGATCGAAATTACGTTGCATCAGACCCAACAAGAACATAAAAACATCCAACACTATAAAACCTAACATAATAAATAAGCTTTTATAATTTCATAAATATTCAAAATAGTGCTATATAAAATGTAACCCAATTAAAAAAAAACACAGAAGGGAATAAATTAATACGTAAGTTACTATTGCAGAGTTTGCTATAATAGTTAAAATATTAACATTTTGTGCTAATTTAACTATTTATTGATTTATTATTACATACTTGCTTTTCAATATTATTTAAGATACAGTGTTATTCAAAAGTTTTATACTGACAGGATAAAAACTATCATGAAACCGCACTGATTTGCTCCTCAGGCTTCTGTAACGCCTGCCTGACATCATGAGCGTGAGCAGACTATGGCCAGGGTGGTTTGGAACCCTAAAATGCTATTTACCCTAGACAGACAACATTGTTGATACAGTTCCTCAATAGATGTCATTTTGACACCAACGGACCTTTCAGCTGACTTTATTATCTTCTTATGGGTGTCACATCCATAATGCATGTTTATTTTTCTCATTTAAAATATAAAAATGATTGATATTTTTTCTGATCTCATAATTCAGTGGTTAATTGTTTTGGAAAATATAAACCATGTTTCAATATAATGCTAACCTATACTTTCTATGTGAATTTATGTTAGGAGATTTTACTGCACATCCATAACGCTGGAATTGCTCTTATAGAGAAACGGTTCACGTCTGTGCACATAAGATCCTGTAGATTACAATTGTTGTTTTGGTGTTCAAGTACATGTGTCAATAGACTGAACACATAATACTCATGAATCTGATGTCACAGTTTTCAAAATATCACATTTTTGTAGTTTACATGAAAACAATATTAAATTGGTTTTCATAAAATTAAGCAGTTTTAAAATTTCACTGTTGTGTAAATGTATGTCCAAAGAACGGTCTGAAACTTCGAAACACAGCCACTATGTGTTCACTGTCTCACTGAGGCGCAAGTAATTTATTATTTAAGAAGAAAGATTCACAGTGGCTTCTCATATTGCAGGAAATTTCATATTACCTGCCGATATTTGCCGCCAATTCATCTGGAAGTGTTGATTTAGTTCTCTTTGATTCGAAGCATGGAAAAGGTGCTTTATTTGAAAAAAAAATCTTACATTCCAGTTTTGCACACACGTTTAATTGGCATGTTTGGGTGGAAATATAGTTAATGAACATCAAAGTGTCAAACACAGTTTTAGATTCAGTTGGTATGCCAGAATTTTTTCCTGAGCTGCACAACAACCTGACCCTGAGCTGTTATTTAGCTAATACATGTAGTAAGTATTAATCAGTAAAAACACAAGAGTTTTCTTTTAAGCCATGCCAATTCTTTGAAGTAAGACATGGGAAAGTAGAGAAAGACTGACATGTGGACTCAATCTCTCTTCACCTCCAGAGATGGATGAATTGCAGATTTGAGAGATTTAGACATTTTAGTTGTTTATAGTTCCGTTACAAATTGCCTCCGTGAGAGTTGCTCGGATATAAATATTATGCAAAGATAAATTTGATCACCTCTTTCCAAGGCAACTTTAATTTTTTGTTCTTTAGGTATTCAACAACCATGATTTTAAGTATCCTTGTGCAATGTGAGGGAAAGGCAAAAATTATTTATTTAATAATAATAATATGATGCAGAATAGAAAATCTGTCAGCACTTATTACTAAAACATGCTCAAAGATATTACTGTAGGCAGAGATAATCGTGTTTTGCAACTATAATCATTTAATACGTTAATGGAGTTGTGTTTCATTTCCTTCACAACAAGCCAAATAAAAATAAGAAATGTGTTTCTTTTTAGTGATGCAATATATTATTTGATCTACACTCACTGGCCACTTTATTAGGTACACCTTAGTAGTACCAGGTTGGACCCCCTTTTGTCTTCGGAACTGCCTTTATCCTTTGTGGCATAGATTCAACAAGGTACTGGAAATATTCCTCAGAAATTTTGGTCCATATTGACATGATTGTATCACACAGTTGCTGCACAAAGGTGCTCTATTTGATTGAAATCTGGTGGCTGTGGAGGCCATTTGAGTACAGTGAACTTATTGTCATGTTCAAGAAACCAGTCTGAGATGATTCACGCTTTATGACATGGCGTGTTATCCTGCTGGAATCAGCCATCAGAAGATGCGCACACTGTGGTCATAAAGGGATGGACATGGTCAGCAACAATGCTCAGGTAGGCTGTGGCATTGTCACAATGCTCGATTGGTACTAATGGACCCAAAGTGTGCCAAGATAATATACCCTACACCATTCCACCACCATCACCAGCCTGAACCATTGATACAAGGCAGGGTAGATCCATGATTTAATGTTGTTGACGCCAAATTCTGACCCTACCATCGGAATGTTGCAACAGAAATTAAGACTCATCAGACCAGGGAACATTTTTCCAATCTTCTATTGTCCAATTTTGGTGAGCCTGTGTAAATTGTAGCCTCAGTCTCCTGTTCTTAGCTGACAGGAGTGGGACCCGATGTGGTCTTCTGCTGCTGTAGCTCATCCGCCTCAAGGTTTGATGTGTTGTGCGTTCAGAGATGCTCTTCAACATACCTTAGTTTTAAAGAGAGGTTATTTGAGTTACTGTTGCCTTTCTATAAGGTCAAACCAGTCTGGCCATTCTCCTCTGACCTTTGGCATCAGGAAGGCATTTGTGCCCACAGAACAGCCGCTCACTGGATAGTTTCTCTTTTTTCTGACCATTTTCTGTTAGCCCTGGAGATGGTTGTGCGTGAAAATCCCAGTAGCAGTCTCTAAAATATTCAGACCAGCCTGTCTGGCACCAACTACCATGCCACGCTCCAAGTCACTTAAATCACCGTTTTTCCTCATTCTGATGCTCGGTTTGATCTCCAACACCAGTCTACATACCTAAATGCATTGAGTTGCTGTCATGTGATATTGGCTAATTAGAAATTTGAGTTAACAAGCAATTGGACAGGTGTACCTATTAAAGTGGCCGGTGAGTGTATTTGCTTGTTTTCTTTATTATTTTTACTTTATAGTGTGGTGGACTATTATTTGGGAGATATTGTTGGTTTGATCCTTTAATGTACCCTCAAATATCTGTATTAGTATCATTTTTGGTATTGTACATCTTTAATGCATACATACACTTTGTAAAAAGTTTTTAACTGTTGAAGTTCTTATAAAAATTATGCTATAATTTATTTATTTAAGATTATTATATTATATTATATATAAGACTAATATGGATGTTATTCATTCACATTCATAACTAATTTGTAGTATTTTGACATTATATTTAATTTGGATGAATATGTCTGCTAAATGAACAAAAGTAAACATCATCATACTTAGTTTAAAGCTTACAGTCATAAATTCATATTTGTGAGGATGATTACTGAAACCCTATTTATTTTTCATATAACCTCATCATGACATCACACCTGTGACGGCCAAAATGTGTTTTATAATTTTGCAGAATTGCTCCAACCAAAAGTCTGCATGACCGCGGCTGCCACCTTGAATCAGCTGGGCTTGTTACTGACTCCCTCGCTGGCCTTTCTCCAACTCAAACATCTTAGCAGAGCCTTTTTCTAACAGGAACCAGCTTTGAACATGTCTGTTTAATAAACTCCGCCGGGTGGCATGTGTGTCTGCGCAGATCTTCACAACTGGCCTCATATAAATGTGCATGAACTGACAACACAAACAGCACTTGCAGTTTACAGCTAAAGGAGCTTGAACAGTTTTTACGTGGTTTGATATCTATAATTTTCTAAGATTTTTTTTTTTAAGGGCTTAAGGGGTTAGTTCACCTATAGATCAAAGTACAGTTATTAATTACTTACCCCTTCCCCTAAAACCGTTGTTCATGTTCACAACACAAATTGAGATATTTTAGACAAAATCCAAGAGTTCTTTGGCCTTCCATAGACGGCAACGATCCTAAAAAGTCCAGAAAAAGAATTAAAAACATTGTCAAAACATTCCGTCAGACTTTGTGGTTCAACTATAATAACATGAAGCTCCAAGAACTGTTTTGTACACCAAAACAGAAAAAAAATTCATCCATGTTTCCTGTGTCAGGTTAGGGTGCGTGTTTACTGTGGGCATGCTAGAATTGTCTGTATAAACGTGCACCCCAATTTGATGTGGAAGACACAAGCACATAATATTATATAACATAAATAAAATAATTTTACATGGCATTTTAGAGGCTCCTTGGAGATTTGTATGATTACATTTGAACCACAGAAGTCACATGGAATGTTTTGACAATGCTTTTGGTTCCTTTTCTCTACTTTTAGAACATATTGGGACTGTTGTTGTCTGCGGAGAGTCAGAGAGCCCTTGGATTTCATCTAAAATCCTTTTTAGGTGAAATCCGGTAAAATATTTGATTTGTGTGCCGGATATGAACAAAGATTTTAGAGGTATCAAATGGTATAAGCATAAATAACTAATTAACAGAATTTTCATTTTTGCTTAAGCTAACCCTTTAAAGCTGTTGCTGTAAAAACATCCTGTTTCATAGTGTCATTTTTGTGCATTCAATTCAATTTCCATGCTACTATTTTTTACATCCTCTACAAAAACTGACTTCAGAGATCAAGTAACAGTAAGTAATAGTTTGACCAAACAGTTTAAGCAAAACCTTGTGCTTTCTCTTTAAAATCTCCATATTAACTGGAATGGCATGTATTAATCCCTGCTTACACTACAACAGCAGAAGAGATTATTTGCATGCATATGTATACTTACTCAAATTTTGTGATTACTTGTTTTAATATTCCAATGTGTTTTGATGATGTCTTGTAGTTTGAAGGCTGCAATAAGGCATTTTCACGTCTGGAGAACCTGAAGATCCACCTGCGCAGCCATACTGGAGAGAAGCCCTACATTTGTCAGCATCCTGGCTGTCTGAAGGCCTTCAGCAATTCTAGCGATCGAGCTAAACATCAGCGCACACATCTGGACACGGTATGTACGACCATTCTCAAAAAAACATACAAAAAAACTGAAAAACAATCATTTGTATTATTTCTCTATAATAAAATTTAAATAAATAGTATTTTAGAGTAAAAAATAGTAAATAGTAAAAAAAAGTAAAAAATAAAACAATTATATAATAATTTATATATATTTAATATTTTTTAAATAAAAATATATTGTGGCGAGGGGGCGTGGCCGAGAGCCGGTGGAACGGGGTGAGGTCACCGCGTAAGTGGATACACCTGCGGTGTGCACCTGCCTCGGTTCCCACGGAAGGAGCTCTGGACCATAAAAGGAGGACCGATGGCAGAGGAAGCCGAGAGAGGACCGGGCCCGGACATACTGTATTTTACTTTTGCTTTCAATTTGACGGAAGTCTCCGTGAGGAGCTGCCGTCCGTTTGTTTTGGTTTAGACGGTAGTCTCCGTGAGGCGGCCTGAGGCTGACGAGGAAAGGATCTGCCTGCTGCCGTCTCCCAGCATGGGGAGGAGCAGGGGACGCAAGGCTCACCACCGGAAGGGAAAGTGCTGAAGGGAGCCATCCCACAGAACCCGGGGGAGTTGCCGCGATCCGCCATGATGCCAGAGCCTGCATCCGTCCACCGAAGCGGGAGCGGAGCAGGAGACCAGAAATGCCGCCAGCCAGCCAGGAAAACCGCCGCCGGACGCCAGAAGATGGACGGGTGGATAGATTCCTCCACAGGGCTCCCAGCACATCGTCGCATCTCTCAGCTGGTGGAGGACCGAGTGGCAGCGTGTCTGGAGAACCGAACCCCAACTCTGTCTTTCCTCCTTTTTTTCCATCTCCTTTTCTCTCGGCCCGTCTCATATAGGTCTCGCGGGTGCTGTAGCGCAGTGAGGAGCTGCCGTCCGTTTGATTTGGTTTAGACGGAGCTGCCGTCACTGTTATTAATAAATATTTTAAAAACTGCGTCGGTTCTCCGCCTCCTTCTTCCCGGCGGCCAAAGGGCCGTAAACTTTATTACATATATATATATATTTAGAATTGTAATAAAATTTATTCATTTAGTAATTTAATATTTAAAAAATAATCTGGTTAATTAATTATATATATAATAGAGAATAAAGGTGTATACATGTGTACACATATCGCTACAATGCATTCGGAAAGTATTCATACCGCTTTACTTTTTCCACATTTTTTATCTTAAAGCCTTATTCCAAAATGGATTAAATTAATTTATTTCAAATTTATTATAAATAAAAAAGCTGAAAAATCACATGTACAGAAGGATTCACAGCCTTTGCCGTGAAGCTCTAAATTGAGCTCAGGTAAATTCTGTTTCCACTGATCATTCTTGAGATGTTCCAGCAGCTTAATTGGAGTTCACCTGTGGTAAATTCAGCTGGTTGGACATGATTTAAAAGGGCATACACCTATCTATATAAGGTCCAGGGTTGAGACTGCATGTCAAAGCACAAACCAAGCATGAAGACAAAGGAACTGTCTGTAGACCTCCGAGGTCGGATGGTTTCGATGCGCAAGGCTGGGGAAGCACAGTGGCCTCCATCATCCATAAGTGGAAGATGTTTGGAACCACTCGAGCTGTTCCTAGAGCTGGCCGGCCATCTAAGCTTATTGATGGGGAGTGGGGGGAGGGGAGGCCTTAGTCAGGGAGGTGATCAATAATCCGATGGTTACTCTTTCTGAGCTCCAGCATTCTTCTGTGGAGAAAGGAGAACCTTACTAAAGGACAACCATCTGTGCAGCAACCCACCAATCAGGCCTGTATGGTAGAGTGGCCAAACGGAAGCCACTCCCCACCTGGAATTTGCCAAAAGGCATCTAAAGGACTCTCAGACCATAAGAAACTAAACTCTCCGGTCTGATGAGACTAAAATTGAACTCTTTGGACTGAATGCCAGAAGTTACATTTAGAAAAAAACAGGCACCGCTCATCACCAGGCTAATACCATCCCTACAATGAAGCATGGTGGTGGCAGCATCATGCTGTGGGGATGTTTTTCAGCAGAAGGAACTAGAAGACTAATCAGGATAAAGGGAAAGATGAATGCCATAATGTACAGAGACATCCTTAATGAAAACTTGCTTCAGAGTGTTCTTGACCTCAGACTAGGGCGACGGTTCTTGAACGATGGCCAAAATATCAATGCCAAACTATCAATGGAGTGGCTTCACAACAACTCTGTGAATGTCGTTGAGTGGTCCAGCCAGAGCCCAGACCTAAATCCTATTGAACATCTCTGGAGAGATCTAAAAATGTCTGTACCCCGTCACTTCACATCCAACCTGATAGAGCTTGAGGGGTACTGCAAAGAGGAATGGGCAAAAATTCCCAAAGACAGGTGTGCCAAACATGTGGCATCATATTCAAAAAGACTTAAGTCTGTAATTGCTGCCAAAGGTGCATCAGCAAAGTATTGAGCAAAGGCTGTGAATACTGATGTTCATTTGATTTTTCAGGTGTTTTATTTTTAATAAATTTGCAACAATTTCAAAAACTTTTGTCAGATTGTCATTATGGGGTATTGTGTGTAAAATTTTAATAGAATTTTCACAAATTGAATCCCTTTTGAAATAAGACTGTAACATAAAAAATGTGGAAAAAGTGAAGCGCTATGAATACTTTCCGGATGCACTGTAGATGTAATATTAAAATATAACAAAATAACAATTACAGTATAAACAGTATAAAATTGTCCCAAATCGATTGTGTGGAACCCAACTTTTTTACAGTGATAAAAGTCAATGGTCACAGGTTTTCAGATTTTTTCAAAAGAGCTTATTTTGTGTTAAAAAAAAAAAAGAAACTCATAAAGGTTAGAAACGCGTGAAGAGTGAATACATGATGACAGAATTTTCATTTTTGGGTGAACTATCCCTTTAAATACACTCACAGATTTTTTACTGGTGCACCACTAATGAAAACAAACAAGGCAGGGGAAGCTTACTTGTCACTTTTTCCCAGACATTGTGGTCCTGTACAATAACACGGTTTTATTTACACTAAATTGAGAGTAAGGAATTATAGTCTGGATCTGTCTGAAGATCTTCTTTCACTTTAATGACTTCAGAAAAAAAAGAGAAGCAGTTCAGCACTTACAAGCTCTGCCCGCAGTGGCTCTTGCTCATGCCAGCCTGTGAAGCAACAACCATCAGATTAAAGGCTGGTATATAACAAAATCTCCTGCCCATGTTACTAGGAGAGCAAAATTTAGACAGCTCATCTTTCCACATGCATGCAAAGAAACCCTTGGAAAGCAAAGTTACTAAATTGTCCTTTTACATATTTTCTTGGTTAACAAATGCACAAGGACCCGATTATAGCATTTAAACTTGTAAAATAAATTCAGATTTTCATAATATGTATTCTTTAAAGCAGTTTCATTTACTGATGACAGACATAACATTTATAATTGTCTTTTTCATTTAGATTTTTATTGCAAACATTTCTACTTTCACTTACAGACACATGTTACACAGACTATTTTATAAACATAACAAAACAATTAAGCATAGGAATTCTGAAAGTGAAGGGGAGGAAAGTAAATAAGCAAATAGCATTAAAGATTGTAAGAGATCATGAGAATATGGTATTAAAAGGGACCTATTATGCAAAAATCACTTTTAAGGGGTTTAAACACAGTTGTGTGGCAACAGTGTGTAAACATAGCCAGCCTCTAAAGGTAAACATTTTAGTAATCATTTTTTTTTCACTTGATCAAAACAGAAACACACTGACATTCTCCCTTTGTACATGTCATCAGAGGGGAAAAGCCCTGCCCATCTCTTCCTCATTAGCATAGACAGTCCTGAGTGAGAGGCAGCCGTCCGCCATTAGAGTTTTCACATCATACCTGCTGAAGGTAATGTCAGCAAATAAGAGGCAGCATAATTGAGTATTAGGATCCACAAATGAACACTTTATTCTCAATAGACGACTTTCTTTGACATTTTCAGTTTTTCACAGAGATAACATTAGTCTTGTTTTAAATCTGCTGCTATGCTGACACACAGGCGTTTGTAGCCCCACCTTTTTAAATGAGGGCTGGGAGCAGTGTTCCCAACTATTTTCAATGAAAAGGCGCTACGCTCTGCTCAAAAAGTCACTAAACGTCATACGTCAATTTGCATATTACTGACATCATCTCGTCCAACCGTTTCTGTTTGTTCAACAGCCTATGGTTAATAAAGGGGTATGTATATTTGCACTATGCTTTCTGTATGCATGCCAATTTAACTACATTTATTGCTGTTTGAATACAGTTAATCCAGTGCTTAATTTGAGCCGGATCTTGCTAGATCCTGTTCTCAAAAATGTCCGATATTCGCATTTTGTTCTGGTATTTATTTTAATGGATTCGGCATTAACTTGTGCGCGGATATAATAATATGATATATTGAATAATATTATATATTATTTATATTTTTATTTAATTATAATATGTTTATATATTTTTTCTTTTTTTACTGCTATTACTGTTTACAGTTTTTTTTATTAAATATGTATATTTTTTATTTTTATGTAACTTTATTACCGCTTTGGCAATACATTTGTAACGTGCCATGCCAATAAAGCAATTTTTTATTTGAATTGAGAGAGAGAGAGAGAGAGAGAGAGAGAGAGCGAGAGAGAGAATTTGAATGCAAGCAAAAGCTGTGTGGATTTTGTGTGCACACAGGATAGTATTCACCATTCGCAAGTTAAAGCAAAACTATTAGCTCTCAACAATATTTTCAGCCAATAAGCTTTCTTATGTTTACAATCACTCTCATTGGTTGGTGATTGTTGTTTTGCACACATTGAGCAGCGAAAATGTATTTTAAAAATAGATGTGTAGTGAATTTGCAGTAATCTCCCAGACATAATAAACAAGATCCGAAACTGTCACTAAAATATCTGTGATTGTGAACAAGAAATGAATAAATGGTCAAACTAAATTGTTAAATTTAAATTAAAGGAGAAGCAGATCGGTTTGACCATACAAGGGAAATATCTCCCGCTCGCAGTGCTAAATCATTTGCCATCGGTACGCAGAGGAGTGATCTGCTCTCAGGCTGCAGGTGGGAGAGACTGCTGTACAGGGACTGGGTAGCCTGTGAGTGCTCTGAGGTGGGGGAGGGGCCAACGGCATTACCCGCAGGTCATTGAGAAGACTAGGAACGGTACAGTATGGACACATGAGAGTCTAAAGAAATCTCCAGTAACACCCAAAAAGTACCTAGATTTGTCGCTAGTCACTTTTTTGAAAATTTGTCGCTAAGTGATTCTGAAATATGGAGTCAGTTAAGATTCAAAAGAAATTCACGCGAAAGACTGGATGTACACATGCATAGCCAAATTCATGTACATAAAATATTTATTTATATTCACAAAAACAAATTTACGTGCACAAAATAAAAATACATTTTCATAAAATACGTTTCACAAATGCAAAACACCATTTGCAAATGTTTAAGAGTGTACAAACAGTTTTGAATGTTTAAAACTTTCGCGTTCATCCTGAATGAGAATGTGCAAATCCTCTTTCACGTACGACTCCCCCTGGATATGTGTGTGTGTATTTTTGACTGTCCTGGCAGAAGCAGGCAACTCGTACCTTTCAGCCAATCAGATGAGAGCTGTATTCAATGAAACCCACTCTGCGCTCCTGTTGCGCAGTATGTTCCTCTCCAGCATGGCGAATGGAGAAAGAGATGCGCAGGCTTCAAGCAAGAACTATTAAATTCTCTGAATTTCACTGACTAAAAACTTAATTTACATTTTACTTTTTATCTTGTGAAAATGGGCATAGTAGGTCCCCTTTAAAGTAGCATAATTTATTCATTCATTTTCTTTACAGATCAGTTCCTTTATTATTCTGGAGTCGCCACAGCGGAATGAACCGCCAACTTATCCAGCACATGTTTTACACAGCAGATTCCCTTCCAGCTGCAACCCATCACTGGGAAACACCCATAAACACTTATTTACACACACTACGGACAATTTCGCTACCCCAATTCTCCTGTACCACATGTCGTTGGATTTATGGGGGAAACCGGAGAACCCGGAGGAAACCCACACCAACACAGGAAGAATATGCAAACTCCACACAAAAATGCCAACTGACCCAGCCGAGGCTCGAACTAGCGACCATAAGTGTTTTACCCAATCAGTACTCAAGTTTTTTTTGCACTTCTAATTGTTAACCATGCAAATATCACAATTCATCATGTAGATGTTTGGAGCACATCTGTGTAAGTGATATCATTGTGTCCCTCTGTGTTTTTAATGCAGTCCCTGGGAAAGTTATCCAATAAAGCAGTGACTTTTCCTCCTCGCCCTTTTTAAACGCGCAGCTGAAACGTGTGATGTAAGGAGCGCATAGCTGGAGAGATGACATTATTGATTAGTCCGTGCTGTTTTCAAAGTTGTGTAGCTGAGAGGGTGACACATGTGATTAATATTAGAATGGACAGATGCGACGGTGTCATAATATTTACCAAGCCTCTTTGTGTGTGTATTACTCTGCACCTGCAGAACATCCGCTGAAGGGTTTGTGTAATGCTGCCATGTGAAACCTTTGAAAAGTTAAAGACTTTCAGTTTAAAAGGTTAAATATTTCTTCATCTTCGTAACGTGTTTCGAGGATGTTTTTCATGTTGGAATTAAATTGAATTTAGATGTTGTTTGGCATATAAAGCTAAAAACAAGAAGAACATGTTGTTGAACTGTTATTATAATGAACAAAAAAAAACAAATTTAAAACAAATCTTAACGAGTAAACCTTAATTATTTTGAGGTTTTACAATATTTTAAGATTATAATTGAAAACAGTTGTTTTCTTCTATTTTTAATATATTTTAAAGTAAAATGTGCTCCTGTGATAGCAAAGCTGAATATCCTGTATTTACTTTCAGTATCATTGTTATCATTCAGAAATAACTCTTATGCTGATTTGATGATGAAGAATCATTTGAAGAGTACTCACAAAGTCAAGTGATGCGATTTTGCAGGTCAAAGTTCACCAAGCTTGAACTTTGCAACGCAGTGAACTGTGAAACTTGTCGCACGAGCTTGCATTTCCGGTCTGCTACACTCACTTGCATATGAACGAAAGACTATGGGGAGAAAGGTCCAGTGTGACCGCAGCTTCAGTCTCAGCCCTGATTGTAAAACCAGATCTGAAGTGTTTGTTGTTGAAAAACATATATGTTTGAAATGTTTTCATCAAATTAAATGTGACGCAGTTTAAAAAACAAATTGATATAAAACAGTTGAACTCAATATGCTCAATAAAAAAAGTGTATTTGGTCACCAGTTCAAATTATAAATTTTTACATAGAAAATCTTTACACTAATTTTAAAAAGATATAATGTTGGCTGATTTGTGTTTATTATTAGCCAGCGAACACTGAATATAGGTTTTACAAATAAGATTTGATTTAACATTTTAAATTACTTAATTTAATATGTATCCTTAATTAAGTCCTACATTATTAGTTCAGCTTAGATTTTTTTGGTCTTCCAAGGTTTTAATAATTGGTGCTTTTACTTTATGAAATGGCAAAGGTTAGTTCAGGTTGTAAAATGTCATGTTTGACCACTCCAATTTTTTAAAATATATATTTTTATACAAAATAATATTTTAATAGCATTTCTTGTATATTTACATTGTCATTCATCTTCAGTCTATTGTTTCTAAATCATTAAGTTATTCATTTCAAAAACTAATTACCCTCGTGGCTTTTTCTTTGTCTCTTGCTTTATTATTTTATTCAACACTCTTTATAGAAACCGTATGCCTGTCAGCTTCCAGGATGCACCAAACGTTACACTGATCCCAGCTCACTGCGCAAACACGTCAAAGTCCACTCCAGCAAAGCACTGCAGGCACAAGACAAGGTAACACTTTCAACTGTTAGTTAGTTTTGAGACTCTTATAACAAGCTCAGCATCACTCTATAACATAATAACCTAAACTAACCCACACACAACATGCAACTAATTAAATGATCTTAATGACCTAATAAATAAAGCCATATCATTTAGTGCAGTAACTCCATCGGTAATCTTCATCTCGAAGATCTTTGATGAAAAGGCCTATTGTTTTATGGGCTGTTTGTGCTTTCCAAACAAAGGAGAATAAAGGAGATCTTTGTGTATTCCCATGGTTTTGGCTTTCTAAGCAGGAACACATGTGTTCCAGTAATACAGTTAATAAGCAGAGCAGTGCTATTCCTCAAGAGGCCAGATGTGACATGCAAATAACAAACATGCTCACCAGCTCTGCTGACGCTCAGATGAGTCAACGGCAGAAGGTTGAGTCAGCCTCAATGAAGAAAAGTTAATCTGGGCTGCACCTATTACTATAACCGTAATCTCGATGATCAGCTTAACATTAAAAGATGACTAAAGCAGCCTCATCTACATGGTGTTTCAATCCCCTGAGATCTTCGTTCATTTCCAGATCACAAATTAAGAGATTTTAGATGAAATCCGGGAGCTCTCTGACCCTCCATAGACAGCAATGAACACAAGACGTTCAAAGTGGACAAAATTAACTAAAACCTTGTCAAAACTTCCTACTTGACTTCTGTGACTCAACTGTAATCATATGAATCTCCAAGAACACTTTCATACTCCAATAACTGTAAATATGACTTACAATATTCCTATGTCTCCTGCATTATGCTTACTCTAGTGGCAATACGTGGTCAACTCTGACTTGTCGCAGAAGATATAGGTTATGAAAATCAAATTTACCTAATTTTTGGTGCACAAAAGGTTCTTGAAGAGCTGTATGATTACAAGCTCTCATAGAAGCTCTCAGTCTTCATCTAAAATATCTGAATTTGTTTCTAAAAGATGAACAAATGTCTCAGGGGGTTAAAATGACATGAAAATGAGTAATTGAAAACAGAATTGTTTTATTTTTGGGTGAATAAATCTTTTAAATTTGGTGTTTGGATCGCCACTGAATCATGTGTGTCATCCTTATCTGTCCAGTAGAGAGTGGTTGTGTTTAGGGCAGGGATGGGGTAGGGCCATAATTTAAAAGGTCATAGAAATGTGGTCCTAAAACTGCAGCCTCTCCAGTTGTACAGGAACACACTTTTCCTCAAGGGATAGAGATGTTTGATCAATTACAACATTACGCCAGTAGGTGGCGACACAATTATTGTTAAAACATTGCTTTGTGTTTGTTTTGTTTTTTTTTTTCAAAATTTTGTTCAAAATAATGATTAAAATTTGTGACTTGAAATGGCCAGGTATGCCATAATGCACCTTAACCCAACCAGTTAGTTTTTAATTTTTCTGCTTTAACTGAATAAAATTTACTATTGATTTTTGCACGTTTGACCTAATTGTTTGCTTTGTAGCCACTAAGAACAGGTACATTACCAGTTAAATTGCAAGCCATAATTACAACTCGTTCTCTGCTCTGACTTCTAGTCACTGTTAGATAACTGAGCTGTGCTGGTAGAGTGCATGTGAATATGACATAGCCACTCTGTTTCCTGGCTGCCAGGTTTTCTATAGCTGGCTAAGCAGAAACCATTTCTTTTTTTTCCTGTTATTCAACAGTAAATAAGAAAGTATAAATAACAGACTCCCAAAAACTGAAGTATCACTGTTTATGTTTACATTTCATTTGCATAACTAAAGCAATGGCAGGTGCATTTTTATAACAGAGAGCCCAGTTATCAGCAGCACAGTGTAAAATAAAACCGTATCCAGTGACTGGTGTAGATCCGCACAGAAAGAAACAGTTAGTAAAGAGAACCGTTTGGCTTAATAGTGGAAAAGCAGCATTTATTTATTTCTAAAAACTCTAAAAAACTTTGAGTTAACTTGTATAGATTTATACTTTCTGTCATAATTCATTTTCTTTAATAAACATAGAGTTAAAATCATCAGAAAATGTGTCCACATGCAGTGCATTCGGAAAGTTTTTATAGCGCTTTACTTTTTCCACCTTTTTTATGTTACAGCCTTATCCCAAAATGGATTAAATTCATTTATTTCCTCAGAATTCTACACACAAAAGCCTATAATGACAATATGAAAAAGTTTTTTTTAATTGTTGCAAATTTATTGAAAAAATAAAAAAGCTTAAAAATCATATGTACAGAAGTATTCACAGCCTTTGCTCAATACTTAGTTGATGCACCTTTGGCAGCAACTACAGCCTCAAGTCTTTTTGAATATGATACCACAAGCTTGGCACACCTGTCTTTGGGAATATTTGGCCATTCCTCATTGCAGTACCTCTTCAGCTCTATCAGGTTGGATGGGAAGCGATGGTGTACAGCCATTTTCGGATCTCTTTAGAGATGTTCAATAGGATTTTGGTCTGGGCTCTGGCTAGGCCACTAAGGACATTCACTGAGTTGTTGTGAAGCCACTCCATTGATATTTTTGTGGTGTGCTTTGGGTCATTGTCCTGCTGGAAGATGAACTGTCGCCCCAGTCTGAGGTCAAGAACACTCTGAAGCAAGTTTTCATTTAGGATGTCTCTGTACATTGCTGCATTCATCTTTCCCTCTATCCTGACTAGTCTTCTAGTTTCTGCTTCTGAAAAACATCCTCACAGCATGATGCTGCCACCATGTTTCACTGCATGGGTTGTATTAGCCTGGTAATGAGCGGTGCCTGTTTTTTTTTTCAAATGTGACGCCTCCAAAATGTTCAATTTCAGTCTCATCAGACCACAGAATTTTGTTTCTTATGGTCTAAGAGTCCTTCAGATGTCTTTTGGCAAATTCCAGGAGGGGAGTGGCTTCCGTCTGGCCACTCTACCATACAGACCTGATTGGTGGATTGCTGTTGTCTTTCTGTAAGGTTCTTCTCTCTCCACAGAAGAACCCTGGAGCTCAGATAGAGTGACAATTGGGTTATTGACCACCTCCCTGACTAAGGGAGCCATCTCTAGTAAGAGTCCTGGTGGTTCCAAACATCTTCCACTTACGGATGATGGAGGCCACTGTGCTCAGTGGAACTTTCAGAGCAGCAGAAATTGTTCTGTAACCTTCCCCAGCCTTGTGCTTTGTGACAATCCTCAGAGGTCTACAGTCTTGGAGGTCTACAGACAATTCCTTTGTCTTCATACTTGGTTTGTGCTTAGACATGCACTGTCAAGCCTGGGACCTTATATAGACAGGTGTATGCCTTTTCAAATCATGTCCAATCAACTGAATTTACCACAGGTGAACTCCAACTAAGCTGCTGAAACATCTCAAGAATGATCAGTGAAAACAGAATGTACCTGAAATCAATTTAGAGAGCAAAGGCTGTGAATACTTCTCTACATGTGATTTTTCAGCTTTTTTATTTTTAATAAATTAGCAACAATTTCAAAAAAGCGTTTTTTCACTTTGTCCTTAAGGGGTACTGTGTGTCGAATTTTGAGGAAATAAAAGAACTTAATCAATTTTAGATTAAGGCTGTAACATAAAAAAATGTGGAAAAAGTGAAGCGCCATGAATACTTTCCGGGTGCATTGTATCTTTAATTTTGTAATAAACATAGATGCAGTGAATATCATCGGTGTTTATGTTGCCTAATGCACATTTTTGACTTTAGTTCCAAATGCTGTCACAGGATAGATTATAGTCTTATAGATGAAAGGCTAAATTTGGTCAATAACCTTCTGTTGTTGTTGTTGTTGTTGTAGATAATTCTTGATTAAAATAACTTGCTCAGAAAAGGTGTTGATTTTATTGTGCACAACAAAGCCAAGATGTTCTCGCTGAAGCAACCATGTAGGCTGCCAGTTTCCATGTCATTTGTCTTGTGGTGTTTACCCTATAAAGTTCTGAACACTACTTGCTGGCTTATTTCTAGCTGTTAACTTGTTTTTTTTTTTTTATAAATTTGGCATGTACATCTGTTTTAGCTTTGTAAATATTCTAAGCACCCAGTTGTTAAACCCAGTCAATACACAATCAAAAGATCTTGGAGAATGTTTTGTTTCTTAAATTGAGGATAACTCATTTTTATTGATCAATAAAAATATTCTACAGTGTTTAGTTATTAACAGTGAGAAATCAGCTTGTTTTCTGCAACTTGCTAGGTCCAGCTGCACAGTCCAGTGGAGCAGGATGTTGTGGACTTGCAGCATCTTCAAGGCTCAAGTCCTTCAGTGTGCAGCCCTGAGCACAGGTGTCCCGTCTCTCTCACTGAGATCCATCAGGACGGCTTCAGTGGTATGTGTATTACTGACATTTTGGTGTCTATCCTGAACTGAGTTATTGACTATGAAAGGAATGAGAGACATTTTGCCAGTTTCTGCTGTAAAATTGGAGGAAGGAATGTGGGCCAGATGGAAATAACCAGCATGTTGTGTTTTTGATGCTGCATCTTGGCATTATAACTAACCAGCTTCATCAGAAAGAGGACAGCATCTGGTTAGAAATTCACACACATTTTAGCAGCTCTTTTATGCATAGAAATATTTTCATGAAGATTCCATGTTTTTCTTCTAACACGATTATTTGACCGATTTTGAGCCTTGCTGTTTAAAAAAACTATATAATTATTGTCTAGTTTTTGTTCAGTTTGAAATGATAATTTCAATGATTTTTTTTTGTTGTTTAGAAAACTTGCTGTAATTCTCTAAATTTAATAGCTAGTTTCACCTCAAAAACGATAAAAAAAAGAATACAAATCTAAAAATGCAACAAAAAATACAATACAAAATAACATTGAACTACATTTTCCAATTTAGTATAAAATGAATCATATCAGGCAAAATAAGCTAAAATGTACAGCATAATATATATAATATATAATCACTGCCATTTAAATCTAAATGCCATTTTTAGGGCCAGACAGAATCTGACAGCTTTTTTATTTCTTTTTTATGCAGAATTTTGTAAATAGAAATCACAGATTAATGTGAAATGATTTTGAAGCTGAAAACCTTACACATAAAATAAAAATAAAATAACTTCTCAACTTTTATTTCAATTTGAATCACTTGTTTGCTAAACAAAGCTATAGTAAGTCTCTCATATAATACATCTGAAAATACAGAAAATATTACTTTACTAATTGCATTGTTTAAAATTCTCTAAACAACAGCAAGAGGTTAAGGAGAAAATAATAAAAGCGATTTATTACAATACTCATTTTGTTTTACTTAAAAGCCAAGTAAAGTACACTAGTTCCTAGTGTATTGTATAAAAAATTAACAGTGAAATCTCAAACTGGGGAACACATAAAATCTTGAAAATAAACATACATGTGAAGTTACTAAAGATAAATTGGAAATTTCAAATAAACATATTTGTACTTAAGTAAACATAAATAAACCATCTTAACTATCTCGGTGCTGAAAAAATGCAAGACTGTGGTCCGGGGCTATTCAATTGGCGGCCCGCAGACCGAACCCGGCCCCCGAGGCAATTTGTTCTGGCCCCTTAAAATAGTGTGACCAAGACATAAAAATAAATTTAGTTCAGTTGAAAAGGGCAGCTATAGCTATGAAGTGACGGTCGTCTGTTCAATTCAGTATGAGCTGCAGAGGCTGCGCAGAGCGTGAGTTACCATAAGCGAGTGGTGCGGACAGCCGAAAACATTTTGATATGTTTTGTAGAAAATGCTTTTTGTACAATGCACTGTAATAATTAATAGGGATGCAACGATTAGCTGATTTCACTATTAACTGCGCTTTAATTTGTCACAGTGAATAAATCGTAAAGGCTTCTCTAAGCCGCATTTCTGTTGCACGGAAAAGTTATGACAAGCTGCCAACTGTGCACTAGTTAAAGTTCCAAGTATGTACATTGAGGCTAATACGCACGCACACCGGATTAACAATAGCAGCAGCCAATCCCAATATGGAAAAATATGAGCAATATCACAAGAGTAGCAGTGCACTGTAGCTATACATATCGGCACTGGTGGGAGGCATGCATTTGTGTCCCACCAGGGATGATATACAGCCATATCGCACTGCTACAAGCGTGATATTGCATTTATACAACAGTTCGACAGCATAATCGTGTGTGTATAAAAAGGAAATCAAACACAGCGAGTCTCAAAAATGTTAGTTTTTTTTTGAGGAACTACTTTCTTCCGCTAATTATTCACTGACATCAGAACAGCAGAAACCATTGCTACTTCACCAACGCCACTTTAAACCTAATATTTGAATGATTCTTTAGCATAATGTCTAAAGTGATGATAAAACAGGTGATTTTGCTCACATTTTAAGATTATAAGGCTGAATGGCATGAAATGCCTTAAGTCTACAGAGATTTCCCAGTATTTCTCTGTTGCAATCAGGATATTACAATAATTAACCTCAAAAAAGCCAAAGCAGCACAAACACTACCAGATTGCTGTTGTGTTTGTGATAAGGAAAAATGTTAAACACATGCAGGCATTTCTTCTTTCTTTTTGTTTACTGAACTAGTCTGCAGTAACATAAACAGGAGACTCATTAGAAACAAACAGATGGCCGACCAAAAAGTAACTCAGGGTTATACAAAGAGTGGCCAACACAAAATAGACACATTCCTGATATGGGAGTCCCATCTCACACTCAATAAACTAAAATTACAATGTTATAAATACAGCACTGAAACATAAAAAAGAGAGAGATCAACTTAGAAAGTCATTTACCAGTTTAATAATGATTTGATCAGCTGTAGTTAGAAATTCTGCTGTTGTTTTCTTCTAAGGGTTTATTATACAGTCTCTGTCCCCATTTTATGGATGGACAACATAAACCATCTTTGCTCTGCTCAATGACAGGCTAATGACCTCTCAGAAATTAATTAAAAAAAAAAAAATAGGCATGATCCTGATAAATAAACACCATAGTTGCAATCTAAACAACTACATCATAGACTTAAAAAAAGCCTCAAAAGTACATTATGTTGTCCAACAGCTGCAGTATTTGTGAAACTGTATTTTCGCTGTATGTGGGTGGAGTAATTCACAAGGGTGAAGAGGCTGTACGAGTGCTGTTATTTGCAGAATATTGCATGGCTATCAGCCAGTCAGATTCAAGAACCAGACAGAACTGTTGTGTTTATATATGTTTTACATCCTAATATATTTTAGCATGTGATGTTCTGTGATGTCAAAGCTGAATTTTCTGTATCTTGGGTGCTGTTTAATTACTTCTTAGTATCATTAATTTAAGAAGAACTTTATATTATTTTTGTGTACACTTTGATACTTTTTTTTAAAGACAGCATTTATTAAAAATAGAAACTTATTGTAGCATATAAACACCTTATTAATTTAATTCATCCTCGCTGAATACAAATATTGTACTGTCCCAATATTTCTTAACAGCAGTATATAAACCAACCCAATGCAAATGTTGGATAAAGCTATGTAACTCCCCACACACAGACATAATTTCATCCACTGTCTATTTTAACCAGTGCACAGAAGAAAGAAAAAAATGTTTATATGAACATGCCATTTAGCATTACAGATGTGTCCAGGGCAGAAAGTGTTCAGTCCAGTCCACTCCCTTCCTCATGTCCCTATACCCATCATTTACACTACGCACTATTTCTGACATCAGCTGCTCCGACGGCCTCAAAAGAGCAGTGTTTGCCCAGTCACTGGGCAAACGGCCACCTCACGCATGTCTCTCACACTCCTCAGCCTTTTCCATTCCAGCTGCCTTTCCTTCAGATGCTTGAGACGGAGTCAAGAAGCTGTCAGAGAGCACACAGCTGCTTTAGTCAACACCTGAAGTGAAAATCCACAAGGCCAGTCTGCACTAATTGACCGAGACTGCTCACTAAGAGTAGTGGTAGGCACACAGAAGCCGCAGAGATTTCTGTCATCTCGTTCTGATGAGCATGAAAGAAATACGTCTGTGTTTTGAGTGAAGGTTGACTTTAAGAGATGTTTAACATCAACATCAGACTACATGCAGAATTAATCTGACTTTGATCAGAAACATTTGAAATTATAGGATACATTCATTCATTTTCTTGTCGGCTAAGTCCCTTTATTAATCCGGGGTCGCCACAACGGAATGAATTGCCAACTTATCCAGCAAGTTTCTACGCAGAGGATGCCCTTATAGCCGCAACCCATCTCTGGGAAACATCCACACACATTCACACACACACACACACACACACACACACGCTACAGACAATTTACCCTACCCAATTCACCTGTACAGCATGTCTTTAGACTGTTGGAGAAACCGGAGCACCTGGAGGAAACCCACGCGAAGGCAGGGAGAGCATGCAAACTCCACACAGAAACGCCAACTGAGCCGAGGTTCGAATCAGCGACCCAGCCACCTTCTTGCTGTGAGGCAACAGCACTACCTATTGCGCCACTGCCTTGCATTATAGGGATAGTTCACACCAAAAAGAAAATTTACTAGCCTTCAAGTGGATGCAAGTTCCAGTTGAACGCAAAAGAAGTTTTTTCAGTAATCAGTAGCCATTGGTATCCTTAGCAGGGGAGAAATCTATGGGTTCATTTATTCGGTTTCCTTCAGCTTAGTCTCTATTACCGAGGTTGCCACAGTGAAATGAACCACCAACTATTCCAGCATATGTTTTACGCAGCAGATGCCCTTCCAACTGCAATCCAGTACTTGGAAACACCCATATACTCTCACATTCACACACACACTCATACACTATGGCCAATTTAGTTCATTCAATTCACTTATAGCGTATAGCTAGGCCCACCTGGATTCTGCATGCGCAGAATTCTGCAGATTTCCGCAGATTTTTATCCCATCATTAATTGTGCTTATTTACTTGAGTAAATGTGTGTAAATCTATATTCAGTTGTTTAATTCATTACAGAAATATTATTGACTAATATGAAAATGTTCATCTGATTTACGTACAATGCAGTTTGTGCAGTATTATTTTCTGTCTTTTACTAGATATATAATATGACAAACTTGCTTTATTTACCAAATAAAGTGAATGTAATTGGATTTGCATTTTAAACATTAAATAACAGTTAAAAAGATATAATTTTTTATTTCATATATTAAGGTTTTAGTTACGATACTTCCAAAATAATTCTGCAGAAATATGCAGACTTTTATCAAAATTCTCTGCAGAAATAGCAAAAAACGCCCATAGATTCCGTCTGGCCCTACGTATAGCTTTGGACTTTGGGGTAAACCGAACTAGCAACCTTCTTGCTGTGAGGTCATGGTGCTAACCACCGAGTCACCATCCTGCTTTTGGGTTTGTCATTTTCCTTAAATTTTAAAGCAAATTAACTAGTTGAAATTCTCCTTTTGAACCCAGTGATTTTATTTTTCTGCAACAATTTTTCCAATGCCAATGCCAATTTTTGTGGGAATAATAAAAAAAAAACATGGTTGAAATAATCGCCTTGCAATTCCTTCTTTAAATATTAAAACATTTTTCATTGGTAATGTGATTTGTTATAAACATTAAAGGTGATTTTCTAAATAATAAGATTTTCTTTGATAGTTTTTTGTTTTGTTTTTAGGCAAAAAATCACAATCTCATTCTAATAAACCCAATCAATGGGAAGCTTATTTATTTACTTAACCTCGTGGTACAGGTCCAGGGTCAAATACAGTTGAAGTCAGAATTATTAGCCCCTCTTTGAATAGGTTTTTCTTTTTTAAATATTTCCCAAATTATGTTTAACAGAGCAAGGAAATTTTCACAGTGTGTATGATAATATTTTTTCTTCTAGAGAAAGTCTTATTTGTTTTATTTCGGCTTTTATTTTATCATCATTTTAAGATCAAAATGATTAGCCCCTTTAAGCTATATATTTTTTAACAGTCTACAGAACAAACCATTGTTATACAATAACTTGCTTAATTACACTATCCTGCCTAGTTGACCTAATTAACCTGTTTAAGCCTTTAAATGTTACTTTAAGCTGAATTGAAGTGTCTTGAAAAATATCTAGTAAAATATTATTTACTGTCATCATGGCAAAGATAAAATAAATCAGTTATTAGAGATGAGTTTCTAAAACTAATATGTTGAAAAAATCTTCTCTTTGTTAAACAGAAATTAAGGACAAAAATAAACGGGGGCTAATAATTCTGACTTCAACTGTATATTGCTTACAGTACATGTTTAATCTTTCAGGGTGGATATTTAATCTTTCCCAGGTCAAGTTTTTATTATTTAAAATATTATTTCATAAAAAATTTTGTATATGGTGATAAAACGTGCCAGAGTAATTGGTGGTTCATTCTGCTGCGGTGACCACTGATAAAAGAAGAGAATAAGTCGGCATCAATAGCCTAGTGGTTAAGTGTGTTGACATATAGCGGTAAGGTGCTCACAACAACCTGAGTTTGACTTCTGGCTTCAGGTCCCTCGCTGATCTTATTTCCCTTTCTCTGCTCCTCACACTTTCCTGTCTCAACCCTTCTGTCCTATTCAATAAAGATGAAAAAAAAACTTTAAAAAAGAACTAGGAGAGTGAGTGACTGACTGAGTAAAAATTCTGTTAAAAAATTCATCACAATAATTGAATTCATCATTATGTATTTTAAATAAATCTTACATGATAAGAGACCTAAAGTCTCAATTTGCTCTCTAATTGCATTGTTGTCTGGGAGAGGATGTAATCTATCTGTTTTTGTTTTTACAGTATACTCAGAGGAGGATGAATCCTGCAGCAGAGCTTTATCAGGATCCTCCAGTGTGTCTCTGGAGCGGCTCAGCAGACACAGCAGCATCAGTCTTCACAACCACCTGCACAATAACACCATCAACAGCCAGCCGAGGTGAGGGTCAGCAGTCTGACCATACTTTACAGAAATACTGTATATGTTTTACAAGCAGACATCTGTGCTGACTATTTATTTATAACAGTCATTTTTTACTGTACTAAATAAAGAATAAATAAAAAAACAACCCAGCAAACAATTTGGTGTTTAATAGACGTCTAATAGACATAAACGTAGACAGCTTGGCTAAAACAAGGCTAAACTTGGGCTGTCAGTGAAAATCTAATAGACATCTAAGAATAGGCCAAACCTAGAGTAGTCACCAAATAGATGGACTTTATATGTGTAGTCGTGCATTTCTGTTAATTTGATGTTTTGGTCTATTCTTAGACGCCTATTAGATTTTCACTGACAGCGTAAGTTTAGCCTTGTTTTAGCCAAGATGACTCTGTTTAGACGTCTATAAAACATCTATTAGATATTTTAAAAACAAAGTATACTTGCTGGGAAAGGTCACAGCAAAACAAAGCCATAGAGGAAACATTCAGTTTTAGCTTTCCTTTCAGAAATGAGTTCTTAGAAGAATAGTTTTTGACATGAGTTGCTATGTAAGCTTGTTTCCACCAGAGAATAAATTAATTAAAAAGGCATTTGCAATGTTTTATCTTTTTATGTTTCCTTCAGCTGGATTTATATTTCAGAGTTTTAAGGGGGGAAGGCAGAATTGTGTCATAAACTTGCAGTTATAATTAAAAAAGCAAAAACACAAAAACAAATGCAGGATTGTGAGATCACCTGTTAGCTAGAAAATGCAAAAAATAAATATAATGAACTGATCTGAAAAGAAGAGATAAACAGAATTTCAAGTCATAAACTTATAATTTGAGAATACAGTAAAAACTCAAAAAAATAACAGAATAATTTAGATTCAGAATTACAAGATCTACATAAAAAATTTAAGATGTGCATTTAGTTGCACAAAAAAAGTTCTGAGATTTTCTTTAAATAAAAATATATAATGATATAAGATATAAACTCAGAACGACAAAATGTGAATTCAGAATTGCGTGTTTGCATTTAAAACTTCCATTGTAAGAAATAACGTAACAATTCTGATAAAAAAGTCAGAATTACAAGATATAAACTCTGAATTTTGATAAATAAAGTCACCTATAAATTCCCAAATGTCACTGTTTCAATTCTGACATAAGAACTCTCAAGTACAGGAAAAAAGTCAACATTCAATTACTACTTTTTCACGAATAAAAAAAAAAAGTGTAAAAAAAAATGTATCATTTATCTTCCCCAGGATAGAATTGTATTAATGCCACTGCTTCAAAATGTAGCATAACTTTAATTTTTAGCTAACAAAGCATGGACAGGTCAAAGCAAAGTCCTCTGAGGGAAATTTACTCAGTTCAGAGAGTATTTGGTCCCTCTCTAAATTGAGTAAAAGTTACTCAGCATCAGAGTTAAAGTTAATGAGACAATGAAAGGATTAATTAAGTGATTGCTGAGCACTGATATTTAGTTCGTTTTATAACTTGATACAAGTATTGCGGAGTTCCATTTTCTTGACACACAGAGTTACTTTCGAACATAATAGACCAACCCTACTGGTTTGACCAGTAATTAAATCATAACAGAATCAATTATCCTAGTCACATTTGGTCTCTTTGTGTAGTTCTTGCCATAACACACTATTTGTCAAGCAAAAAGACAAACATTAGAAAACAAATCAAAGTGCCCAATTAAAGCAACTACTCTTCTTCTCAATGGTGACATATTAAAACAAAAAGTGTTTTTTTAATGTTGGTGTAAAAATAACTTAATCAGTTATTTCTCCTTAATATCACTATATGGAATTTTGTAGAGTCTGGCAGAAATAAGGCCAAACAGGTTGGTAATAAGTAAAGCTGCTGTTTGTGGAGTTTCTTCTGTGTTTTATTTCAGTTTATTTCATCTGAGGCTGTGACTGAAGGTAGATGCAGTTTTGTGTTTCTTTTCGATTTCTGCTTATTAACAGCAGGTGTTCATTATCTGTACTCAATCATTGCTTAATTAATTCCTTCACTGTTCCATTAACTATCTTTGCTTCTGAGTAACCTTTACTCAGTTTAGAGAGGGACTATATACACTCTGAACTCAGTAAATTTTACTCAAAGGATTTTACTGTGTATGGTCCATAAGATTTTACTGAAGTCTAATTGGCTATTTGTCACTAACTAGAGGACTCCATCTGCGGCACATATACTGTATGTGCGTCGACTACAGCAGTTAGCAACATGTGCTTATGATGTAAAACATTAAAAAAGCAACAAATGACGAGATGGCAGCAAATCTTCTCTAGCCTGAGAAGCAAGACATTATGAAGTGTGGCGATACGTGTTTCTTCAGTAAAATTAAAATGAAAAGAAAAACCATGACCAGTTCTCTCTGGATTACTGTTGCTCTGTAACAAATATGCAAAAAGGGATTTGATCAGATCTGGATGTCTTGCATTATGATGTTTATCCAATCGTATTGCCATATGGACAATTTGGAGATCATAGGGATTGAAGTTGTGGTCACTACTAGGTGTTGCGCAACTTTAGCAATGGCTCATTATTTCATTTTAATTTATTGTTGTTGTTAAAGAAGCATTTTGTTATACTGTCGCTTGCCACAAACAGGCGGTGTTTGTTTCTGAACGTTTATTCAGACATGTCCGGAAAAGGAACACATGCCATGACGCACTTTGCATAAACAACAATCATTCTTGAGGTGATGCGAGAAAAAAAAACTGCAACAAACTCTGTCGGCCGTAAACAGGAAGTGTGTTTTTATCAAATAACAAAGCATATCAGCAGAACCTACTTAACACTTCACACACACTAGCGAATGCCAGATATTCCACCAGACTGATTGCGAGAGAGAAATAATGAAGTAGGTTTGTGGTCCCAAAACAGAAAACTCTCTCTCCCTTCTTTTTTAACCCCAAATGGGTTTTAAATGATATTATACATTCTAAACTGAATTATCTTTCCTAACTCATTTCATCAGAATTTGAGGCCATTGCTAAATATTTTGTTTGGCTGAAAATAAGCATTTAGGAGACTTTGCTTACTGAGCATTGTTGTCGATTCAAAACCCTGTTGTGAAATGTGAGCTTTTAAGTGACTTGTGGTTCATTTTTGTGTGAATTTGCTTGTGGATTTGGTTGACCAGATTTCTCATAGTGGATTATGGGACGAATATTATTCGTAGTGGATATATTCTGCAAAACGCCCCTCTCTGTAAATGTAACAGGTTGGCTTTTTATTTCTGCTGTTTTACAGTTAAAACACAGATGCAGAAAATATGAAAGGCAGAAGATACTGTTTCTTTTAATACCTTCTAATGTTCATTCATGTTTTTCATTCTTACGGCTTAGTCCTTTTATTAATCTGGTTCACCACAGCAGAATGAACCACTAACTTATCCAGCATATATTTTACGCAGTGGATGCCCTTCAAGCTACAACCCATCACTGGAAAACATCCACACACCATTATTTACACACATACACTATGGACAATTTAGCTTATTCAATTCACCTATAGCGCATGTCTTTGGACTTGAGGGGGAAACCGGAGCACCCGGAGGAAACCCACACAAACACAGGGAGAACATGCAAACTCCGTACAGAAACACCAATTGACCCAGCTGATTGTGCTACCCACTGACCTAACACTTTTGGTTGGTAGTGTATATAAACTTAACATTAGTCTAAACTCTTGATGGACAAGTTATGCATGATATTTCTTGTACCAACCCATTAACCCAATTGACTTACACTCTCATTGCTTACACCTGCTGGTTTATTAAATAACATTCTCTTAACAAGACATTGATTTGCTTTTAGAGCTCCTTCAGTAGCAGTAAGAACCTCTGCTCTACATGCATCTTTAAAAAAGGGACTGTTGCCTCCATTAAATATTTTCTGACATGAAAGTTCCTGCGCTGTGAAGTTAAGTCATTTCATTCACTAATTTAATCACCTCCTCAAACATTTCAGGACGTCTTACCAAAACGTCTTTCAGTAAGTCTTTCACTAAAGTGTACTGACTGAAAAATAACACACTGTCAACTAAGCGCAAGATCAGTGTGATGGGCAAATTGGGATTTTGAAACGCTGCATGAAAGATTCCTCTCATTCCAGCCTAAGGGTGCGTTCAGCAGCTGGCTGCCATTACAGCGTATAGAGAGACTTGCTGGAAAAATATGAAGAGTGGAGCTGTTTTCAGAGTTTTGTGCTGACAGCAGATCTGCTGGGACTCGGCCCTTTGCTCAACACATACATGGCAGCACTGCAGGGCTTTCAAACACATACGCACACACACACACACATACACACACACACACACTAAACTACGTTGTGGGACACAGTGGTGTGAAGTAACAAATTACAAATACTCCAAATACTGTGAGTAATTTTTCACAGAACTTGTAGTTTGATAAGTAGTTTTAAAAATGTGTACTTTTACTTCCCCTTGAGTATATTTTTTTGTGCCGTATCGGTACTTTTACTCCACTATTTTCCTTCAACCTGCATTCATTACTTCATCACTTTCTTGTCTATGGTGATTGGCTAAAGTAGAAAAATCAGTCCTTTGATTCATGTCGAAATCGCACATAGAAAGTAAATCGCATCATGAACAACCTCAAGACATGGGCGCTTTATAAATGCACCAAACTTTTTGGAAGCATTATAAATGTCCAAGAAGATGTCCAAAACCTGATGAGAAACTGATGAGAAAATGAAGGATGTCGACTGTATGATGACTGAAATCACCAAACAGCCGTTAACAATCACTAAATGGAACCAAAGAAGAATAGAAGGAAGGGCCAAACAAGAAATGGAGGAAAGGACCGAATGAAGGAAGGAAGGACCAAATGAATGAAGGAAGGATTCAAGGAAGATATGAACAAACGAAGCAAGGATCGAATGAACGAACAAATGAATGAATGAACGAAGGACCTTATGAAGGAAGGAACAAAAGAATAAACGAGCGAATGAATGAAGAAAGAAACAAATGAATGAAGGAAAAAACTAACAAACAAATGAATAAAAGAAGGACAGAACGAAAAAACAATGGAAGGAAGAAAGGAGGGAAGGAAGATAACTAAATGCACTACAGAATGTAAACGCATCAACTCTTCACAGTGTAATATTTACTACTCACTACTCTTGAGTACTTTTAAAAGGGCTCACTTTTACTCCTACTTTGAGTCAAAAACATTTGTGTATCAGTTTTAATCTCTGAAATTGCACTTGTCTATAACGCTTAAGTACTGCATGTAAACTATTTGTTTTTTGTGAGACCATATTTTCTAATGTTTTTAGAAAGACCATTAGTCACGTCCACGTTTTTTAAACAGTGCTGGTTCTGTAAGAAATGTTTCGATAAAATTTTCTTGTTGAAGCGTTATAAGGCAATACCAAACCAACTAGTGATGATTTACAGGAGACCATTATGCCACTTTTACCAACATGTAATGTAACACTCTGGTGTCCATAGAATGTGTCTTAAAATACACCAAATTTTATTTTTATATAGCATGACCAATTTGCAGCTTATTGAGAAGTTTTCCACTTCAAACATTCTCAACTTCAGTTCAAATTTCTTATCTTGTGTGACTCTTTGAACATAAATGAACATTTTAAAGTTCTTTAGAAAGAATCAAACTCACGTCCTTTCAAATCCATAAGACCTTCGTTCATCATTGGAACTCAAATTAACACATTTTCGATTAGCTCTCAGAATAGCTCTCCTGAATAGATGGCGAGGGTTCTAAAACTTTCAAAGCGCAGAAAAGTAAACAGTACATGTGTCTTTAGTGTTTCTAGTTTAATTGTCATTTTAACTAACCACATTAATGCCTTTGTGCACAAAATAAAACTGTAGAAACTACTTGTCTTCTTCTCTTTACTGATGATCTCCAACTATATTTTCCTATCAAACTAGGAAAAGATTTTTCAATAAAACACCTTTTCTTATGCCTAACCGACATTAAGACCTGGATGATCAATAACTCTCTGCAACTAAATTAAAATAAAACAGAAGTGTTATTATTAGGTCCTGCTGCTACCAGCGATTCAATTAAAACTCAGCTAGGATTCCTAAATGACAATCTGCACAATCACGCCCGGAATCTCAGAGTTATCTTTGATCCGCTATTACAGTTGGGTAAACATGTAAATGCACTTGAGAAGAGCAGTTTTTTTTCAGCTTAGATTGGTGGCAAAAGTTAAACCTTTTTTTTTTTTCTAAAAAAATTTTATAAATTGTGACACATGCTTTAATCTCCTGTCAGTTAGACTACTGCAACTCTTTGTACATTGGTCTATCCCAGTCAACACTCTATCGGTTACAGTTGGACCAGAATGCAGCCGCCAGATTAATAACAGAAACTAAGAAAAGAGATCATATCTCCCCTGTCCTTGTCCTTGAGTTGATTTTAAAATCCTTCTTTTCACATATAAAGCATTGCACAAACCTGCCCTGGCCATATATTAGGCCATATTAAGCTTGTAGACCGTTAAAATCCCATGACCAGTTTCTTTTGTCTGTCCCTTGGTCTTGCTGCAAATCAAAAGGTGATCGAGCTTTCTGTGTTGCAGCTCCAAGGCTCTGGAACAGTCCCCCTCTTAATATCAGGATTTCTTCTTCATTGGAGGCTTTAAATCTAACTTAAAGACTTATTTTTTTAGTCTCTTGCCTTTGAATGAGACATGCATGTTTTTTATCTGTATTTTAATATTATATATATTTCCTTTTCTTGTATTTTTAATACCAGGGTTTTGTTTTATTTTATTGTAAAGCACTTTGGATCAACTACGGTTGTGTAAAATTGTGCTCTATAAATAAAGTTTGCCTTGCCTTGCCTTTACCATCAGTTCTCTCGTAGATGCACACCCTGAACTGAAGCTGAAGAGAAGAAACTGCTTAATCAAGTTCTTATTTTTCTTCTGTTTTGTGCACAAATATATTCTTATAATATATTTTTTAATAGAATAGTTGGAGGTTCATTCCGCTGTGGCGATCCCTGATATATTATGGACTAACCATAAGGAAAATGAATGAATGAATGATTGAAGACCACCGAAGACAAATGGAGTGTTTTAATCTTTATCTTTGTGGGATTTTAATGTTTCAGGACCTTTAGGGTCTGAGACCCTTAGTCTCTCGAATTTCATCCAAAATATTGGAATTTGTGTTATGAAGATGAACAAAGGTCTTAGTGTTTTGGAACACATTAACGTAATTAATTAATGACAGAATTTTTGGGGAGGGTGAACTACACCCTTAAGTATTTATTTATTTATTTATTTTTAAGTAATTTGATAATTAGGGCGTCACGGTGGCGCAGTATGTAGCACAATTGCCTCACAGCAAGAAGATCGCTGGTTTGAGCCCCGGCTGGGTCAGTTGGCATTCCTGTGTGGAGTTTGTATGTTCTCCCCATATTGGCTTGGGCTTCCTCTGGGTGCTCCAGTTTCCCCCAGAGTCTGAAGATATGGGGTACAGGTGAATTGGGTAAGCTAAATTAGCCGTAGTGTATGTTTGTGAATGCAAGAGTGTATGGGTGTTTCCCAGTGTTGGATTGTGGCTGGAAGGGCATCCGCTGCATAAAACATATGCTGGATAAGTTGGTGGTTCATTCCACTGTGGCGAACCCTGAGTAATAAAGGGACTAAACTGAAAAGAAAATGAATGAATGAATGAACTTAATTATTATTTTTGGGTTTTTCAGACTTGTTTGTGGAATCAACCTGGCCAGTGGTACCAATGAAGTCCAGTCTGTCTCAGAAATACACAGCTCCTTCCTGAACTCACATCAAAATCTCAACCAGTTTAATGAAGTGCCAATAAATCACAACGGTAAGAAAGCTTGTTCTGTTTCACGTTCATTACTGTAAAATATGGTAACTGATATTCGTCAATCTGCTGGTTTTACACTCCCAATATTTCCGCAAACTGACAAATTGTTGGCACTAATGCTGGAATATGCATTAACTTTACCGAACGCAGCAGCGTTAGTCAGCAAAGTAATTCTGGGACAAATACCGCCTTCATCTGATTTTACAGCCTGTTTCAGGAAGGCCTTCATTTACGGGAACACAGAGCATTTCATAAAGTGCGTTTTTTTTTTTGTTGCTGTTAAAGATTTATAGTTGCATTTGCTTGTTTCCCATTGTCTGCGTGGTTAGTTTGTAATAACAAGTGGTAATGATTTAAATCTGGCTCTGTTAAATCAGTGTTCAGCGACAGCTCGAAAACCACTAAATTAGATCCTTTTATCAGATCCATGTGTGCGTTAACAGCAGGACGAGGCAGGAAAGAAGATGATTAGACCCTTTTGTAAACGAAATGTGAATATTTTAGGATGCTCCATAAATCCCTTAATTAAATATTGAGGTGATTTCATTGTAAAAACATGCTTGTTCTTTTTTTATTATTGAGGCTATATCAACCATTATGAAGAAAACAAGGCAAATAAAATGTGTTTAGCTGATTTGGTGTCTTTGTCTAGTTTTTCAGGCCACTTTTAATCACGTTGAGCAGATTTCCAATGATGGACGAGATGATATGCAAAGCTTTGAGCAAAATGGGTTTCCTTTGGCGTGTGTGAGATCCTCTGGTAAGTGTTCGTGTATGTCAGTGTCTCCTCACCTCCATCTTTGCTTCAGTTCTGCAGCATCTCTCTCTTTATCGGCAGGCTTCAGCCAAACCCAAAATATGCAGATGAGGAAAGGGAACCGTCCCGCTAACTGTCCTCTTCCTGTCGGGATCAATGAGCACTGCCTCAGTCAGATCTGCTCTCTATAGACTTCAGATGCAGCTTGGCACTTGAGAGCAGCAGAAAAAGAAGTACACGAAAGCGTTGAATTTGAGGAACTCAAGTCTGAATGCAGGACTGTGTGGATCAACATCCTCGGAGAGATTCCTCAAGCAAAGTCTGGGTCTGACAGACCTGTAGCCAAGGGGGGTTCGGGTGATTCAAAAGACCCACCTCCCACTGACAAAGCTCCAGAATTTGTCCCAAACATAAGTACATTTATCCTATTTTGACTGCTATGCCATCATAAATTTATAATAATAACCCATCAAAGAAGACTTTAAGACCAATAAAAATGTTTGAAGCACCAAAAGCGTCCCACATTAAAGTTTTTTTTTTATTTAATTACCAATTAGACTATTGTTGTCAATCATGGCTTAACAAATTGACTTATTTAATTTATTATTCAAGTGGCCAAATTCAGACTGTGGAAGGTTGAATGTGGCCAGTTTGTTAACAGTTTTTAATTTGAAACTTTACAGACTGCTGTTTTTTGTTACATCAAAAACTATGGTTATGATGACTTTCTGACAGGCTAATCCAGCAAAAAATAATGCTTAAACGTCACTAAAATGCAGTATTTAATAGAAAAATTAAAGTAAAATATATTATAATTATACAAATTTACATAGAAAATGAAGCAAATAACTTTAAAAAGGTCCACCTTTTGAGAAAAAAGAACCACCCCTTTCACCAGGCTGGCTGCAGGCCTGTCTGAGAAACTCATCTGCCTGGGCACTGATGATGATGAGGATGATGGAGCCTTACGTTTTGCTGCACTGTAATTTGTGTAGGCACAGGGAATGTTGACGCAGTTGACATTGAGTTGATAACATGACACAGTTCTTGATGTAGCGTTTTGCTGTACTTTTAAATATTGTGCTTTGTCTCATATATGAGATGCCATTGTATCATCATGTGGTTTACCAATGTGCCTTCTTTCTTTCTCAAATAAAAGAAACCAAAAATGACACCATTGCTATCTATCTGTCTGTCTGTCTCTGTCCGTCCGTCCTTCCATTCATTCATCCAGACGCCTGCCTGCACCAACATGTTCTTGTATCAATTGCATTTGCCAGTCTACAGACTAAAGAAGGAACTACCTGTCGAATGCTCCCATCTTGTGGTCAACTCAAACATAACGCCCGAAAGGTTTGTTCTTTTACTTCAGTAGTTGGTTAACTTTTCAAACGATTTTTTTTTTCTTTCTTCTGAACGGGGGCTTTAAACTAAGCAAGTGTTTTGTTTTTTAGCCTCAAGTTAATACCTGGAATTCTCAAAACCAAACCATATAGCTACATGTAAAACATGACTGTAACACAAATAAGAAAGAACATTCAAACTGTTTGATAATTTAAAATATTTAAAAAGTAATACATGACTCTTATGTTTGGTCAATATGCGTCACAGATTTATATTGAAAAGGAGCACGAGGAGCGTGGTGTTGCTATGGTTACCTCAGACGAACGCGATTAATCGCTAGCTTTTGTTAGCGAGCATTTATCGAACTTTTCTATTTTATCTGGTTGGGGGGGTAGAGTTTTTTTTTAATGCTTGACATGAATAGCGTCTAAAATTATATCTGAAACTAATATACAGGTTTAATAGACCCTCCACCGTCAAAGCAACATTTAATAAGGTAACGTTAGTCAGACAAATTATGATGCAAGTCTGCTCTCCCAGGTAACTTTTCCTCTAGTTGTGTTGACACAATTTCCCTCTGCATCACACACACACAGCACAGGAAGCAGAATTTCCACATTCCCGCCGGTGTTGTGTTGATGAGGAGTCAGAACACACCCATAGCACGCGCGCGCGCACACACTACAGTAGAGAGAGAGAGAGGCAGATGGAGCTGCTGCTGCTCTGAGTGCTCTGGGTTGCGGTCATCTGAATGAATGACAGCTCTACCAACAGCTCACAACAATGACACGTGAAGGTAAGCGTCACTTGAGCACTATTCTGTCGCTATTGCACTATTCTGTCGCTATTACACTTGACTTCACGCGAGTGAATTTTACGGAGAGAAAAAAGTTCCATGCACACAAATATGGTTGTTTTGATCAACAAACAAAGTTACTGTATTTAATCGAAACGTATTAAGTGGCTTTGCATTTAAAATTGGGTTTAGTTTTGCATTGCTTCATTGTTATTTTATCGTCGTTGCCCCGTGCAGACTCACTGTAAAGCTGCGCTCGAGTGAAATAAAAGATCCGCTATCTGAGAGGAAACTGCTGGACTGGGTGTAACAGCGCACATTGTTCAGCAGTGAGATCATGGAGGATTGGTTTGAATATACCCATCGCTTTATTGAATTCACAGATTGGGATCAAAACTTTAAGTATGCATCTATTAGGTCACATGCCCTTTATTACCGTTTAAACCTTGCCATACGTATGCTGGTCTCTTTAATCTCACAGTCCTGATCCCTCTTGCACAATATATTGACAATTTAATCAGTTCCCATGACTATAATGATTTAAAAGAAAAGTAGTCCTCAGAATACCATTGGTTGTCTTATTTTTGCTGGATGTTTTGATGTTTTATTTTAACGATTTTGTTAACTATTGCAAGTTTCAGTCAACTAGCAATCGTTAATGCTAACTCCTAAAACCCCTTTAGACTAATACAAGGGTGAACAGACGTCCAACATTTAATCTCTACTTTTAGTTTTCTAACTTATTATTAAAAACAAACACATGGTTTGTCCTGTATCATCCATCCTAAAATCTCTTTAAAGCTAGTCTTCTGTCACACAAGAATAGTTCAATCAAAGGTAACTAATCACATCCAATCAATCCAGATAACTTAAGTCAGGAATCACTTAAAGGGCACCTATGATGAAAATTAACTTCTGGAAGCTGTTTGGACAGTCTGTCTGTATATATATAGTGTGTCCACTGTCGTATTGGAATGATATAAACCCGACACAACATGATGTAAGAGTGCGGTTTTCAAGATGTCCTTTCCGCAGCCCGCAGCTTGATTATGTAGGTGATCATCAACTACGTAGCGGACCTTGTATCAAGGTAACGCCCATGCTACTGTGACAAATGGGTTTAGAGTGGGGGGAGGTGTAAGCGATCGTCGACTTGTACTGCCCACTAAGGTAATACTCATGCTACTGTGATGGTTGGGTTTAGGGTAGGGGGAGGTGTAGGCGATCGTCATCACGTACCGCCGACTAAGGTAACACCCATACTGTAGGCATAATGTAGGCGATCGTCAACTATGTAGTCGACCTTGTATGCCCACTAAGGTAGCGCCCTTGCTACTGTGACGTTTGACCTGGTCAACTACATCATCAAGTTGTGGGCTGCTGCGAGGTCTCGCGGTGTTCCCCACCTACCCAATTGATTGACAGGTGCCATGTCTCCTTAATAACATACACATGTCCACAGAACATGTTTTTGCAAATAAACTGGGATTAAAACATTTGTTACAAATCTCTGTGATTTTTTTTATAAGTTTTATAAGTTGAAAACTTATAAAATAAGTTTTATAAGTTGATGGTGATTATAGCGGATTATAACGTTCGCTATAACGTAACGGATTCAGTAAACGTGTAGTAATGTGTGTGTGTGTGTGTGTGTGTGTGTGTGTGTGTGTGTACTGCAAAATGCATTTGTGTGAGACTCATCATTTCAGAAAGGCTTGTATGAGCTCCACCACCAATACATTAACTAAACTTACTTGGTATTTTTAACTAATGAGCTGGATTTTAGCTTCATCCGAGTCTGTCTCTGTCACTGACTGCTGTTTATCTGATTTAACATATGATGAGACGACGCAATCTCACAGCAATTCATAACTTTTTGATTTAGTGGCTAATTCGTATGAATTTGTACGCTCTAATTTGTACAATTCAGTACGATTTGCTCATCACCCAATGACGGTTGTAGTTGGGGGTGGGGTTATGTGCCACGCCTCCTTTTTAAAATCATACATTTTCATACGACTGAGCTTGCAAGAATTTGTAAGAATTAGCCACTAAACTGACAAAACGTAAAATACTTAAGTTTCCTCGTGAGATCAGGCTGGATGAGAAGCAGATATGCATGTGGGACGCACAAAGCAGCTAATTTGCATTTAAAGCCACAGACTACACAATAAACTACACTGTACTCAAGACACTAAAGAGGGCAAATTCTGGAGGCTATAATAAATGATCTGATGGGTATTTTGAGCTGAAACTTTACAAACACATTCTAGAGACACCAAAGGCTCATCTTGCATCTTGTAAAAGGGGTCAAAGAGGTGCCCTTTAAGTGAGTCAAACATGGAGCCTCTTTACCATTAGTTATAGCACAAAAAACACAAACAGCAGAAACAGTGAATTTACTTTCATTTCATGTAACCATCCACTCAATCAGCACTTTAGTAAAACAGCTTGTAAACAATAATGTTGGATTTACCTCAGGCAACCAAACATTCAGTGTCCAAAACTCTATTTATTAGCAAAGAAGGAAAAAACTCTGGAGAGGAGCACTTTTTCTTAACTTGTTACTGATGTCTAATCTATTGTACAGTATACAACTCTGGATAAAATTAAGCGAAAACTTCAATGTTAGAATACATATGAAGAGTTCAGATGCAAAAACCTTCAAACTGCAAAAAGTTACTATCAAAAATGAGCATATTTTTCAGCTTTCTTTGTTTTTGATGAGTTATTTCATTTTGAAAACAATTAAAATAACTTATTCTTTGCCATAAAAGTGTAATTACTAAATCTAAACACTGGAGCCTGATTAAAACACTCATTTTAGAAGAATTGTATTTTAAATTAAGAGTTTTTTTATTATCTGAACTCATATTCTGTCTCTAGAACATGAAAGCAAACTCAATAGTTGGATTTGTTTAAGTCACGTTTAACAGGCATAGCTGAAAGGATCTTGTTGCTTGTGTGTGTACATTCAGATCAAGTTTTCCTTCATTGTGTGAATGAGCACATCACTAAAAAGTTTCTATTATGGTTCGGTTTCGACTTACAGGATTTAAAATCCATCAGCTCAGTATAAAACAATAGTAGTCAACGGAAAGTCCCCACCGTTATAGAAACAACAAAACCTGTAAGAGAAACATGGGTGTTTAGTTTAAAATGTAGGTGATTTTTTTCAGAGCTTGATTGCTCAACATGAGCCAAGTTTTTTCTTTCCTTTTTTCTTTTAAATTGTGCTTAATAGCCATTAGAGCACATTACGAAGGACTTAATGTGGGTTTGGACATCTCATATTAAATCTGCTAATCTCTAAATGGTGCTACTCTATTACATATATAATTAAAAGATTTACTAGCTGAGTTTCTGTATTAGTTACATCAAGATTTATGATGCTGGTCATTTGTTCACATGACAGCCTTATAATTTTGGTGACAGAAAATCTTCAAACTAGTGTTGGGTAAACACAGCCGATGATATCTGCTGTAAAGTGAGCGCTTTAACTGTACTGAATGCAGTTTCTCAGCTCTCGTTCCTGATGTGGATCGTCTGTGTTGTCAAGGGGGGTTGCACATTCCTCTCCCATTGTTTACATCAGGAAAGTCTGATGCCAGGCCTGTACTTGTGGGGGGAACCAAAACATGCCCTCAACACAGCAGGGGAAAGATATCAGAGCAAAGTTCTTTTAAAGATAACAAAGAATATGCTTTTCTGTCAAGAAACTAATTAAAGAAACATATCAGCAAACAAGTCATATTTAACTTAATGGGATTATTCACCCAAGAAATTAAATTCTGTCATCATTTACTCATCCTCCACTGGTTCCAGACCTTTTTGAGTTTCTTTCTTTTTGTTCAACACAACAGAAGATATATTGAAAAACATCCATTGACTTCCACATTTTTGTACCAACTATGCATATTTTTTTCCTAACATTCCTTAGAATACTTTGTGTTCAACACAAGAAAGAAATTTATAAAAGTCTAGGAACCACTTTAGTAATATTAAACGTGAGGATATTTTCATTTCGGGAGAACTCTACCTTTAAAAGTAATACATTTTCTAATTAAATAAAATGGGTGCATTGTTTCTGATGAATATTATACAGTCAGTGATCGCTATCTCAAACATTTTTTTTGGTTTATAGCAAAAGAAACCTCTTGTAAACTTCAGTTAAATCAAGAATATGTGATTTAATTCCTATATTTAATTGACAAAAATACAATAAAATTGTTTCCAATGTTTTCATTGACCAAAAAAAAAATATGTAATAAATATCAGCAATTTTTGGATGACTACATCACACATGGTGTTGCATTAACTGTTTTTTACCATGTTTAAAAGAAGTTTGTTAAGGTCTGTGAACCGGAGGTTGCTGCAGTTTTTTATTTTCACCATGATGATGCATTTCCAACTGAATTTAAATATTGATTAGGGACAAATTTTGTGCTCTCCTTTCATCTTTTTCTTGCAGCAAACTAACAGATAGTTTAGTTTAGTAATTCTCTGAGCACAAACTTTTCCTTTGTATAATTAGCCATTCTTTGTGTATTGCCTCTTCTTGTAGAATTGCTGAATGCTTCCTCAATTGTTTGCTGCTTTGGACAAAATTGTCTGGTAAATGACTAAGTGTCTAAATATAAAATGTAAGCACTTTTTTTTTGCCGGAGCCATCAAACTTGCATCATCAGAGGCGGACTACATTCCAGAGAAAAGATTTTGATTGAATATTTTTTTTTCAGTGGATTAGTTTGCACAGATTTATTGTTTACATTAAGACTAACATCATGCACTAGGAAAATAAACCTAGTACATTTTGATTTCTTACAGACTTTAAAGTTTTACAAGTACAATTTAGCTGCTTAGCAGTCTGTGGTTGTTGTTTGATTCTCCCTTTCTTGATACATGTAGGTTATATAGATCTGGAGATCTGGACTGAACACCAGACAAAAACTTTCAGTGCATACCAATGAACTTGAATAATTTAATGACCATAGACGTTCCATGAAAAACATTATTTTGATGGTAGTATGGCTTATACATCTCAAAAATGTTAATGGTACCTAGCATTCAACCATGCCATTTGCTCTGCTGCTCAACATCTCAGGACAGATGTTTGCTTGTTCATCCACTGCTCATGAAAGCCTGCATGGTCACGTTAGTCCTTGAGACATAAAAAGACTTAAACTCTTTGTCATTTTTCCATTTAGAAATGGGATTTTTGATTTTTTTCACGATTCTCTTAGAACTTTTAGCTCAGTATTTGATTGCAACGACTGAGATGCTCTTTTTATGCCCAAACTTGACTCCCTCATGCATTACAGTTCAATTAAGATATTCATTGATCTTTTACTATTAATTTGCTTTAAATTCAAAGTGAATCTGGAGAAATTTTGAATTTGTAGTATTGTCATAAATAAAATTTAAAGATGGTGGCGCAGTAGGTAGCACATTCGCCTCATAGCAAGAAGATCACAGGTTCGAGCCTCGGCTGGGTCAGTTGGCATTTCTGTGTGGAGTTTGCATGCTCTTCCTGTGTTCACGTGGGTTTCATCCAGGTGCTCTGGTTTCCCCCACAGTCCAAACACAAGAGCAATAGGTGAATTGGGTAAGCTAACTTCTCTGTAGTTTATGTGTGTGAATGGGTATGTATGGGTGTTTCCCAGTGATGGGTTGCAGATGGAAAGGCATCCGCTGCGCAAAACATGTGCTGGACAAGTTTGTGGTTCATTCTGCTGTGACAACCCCAGATTAATAAAGGGGCTAAGCCGAAAAGAAAATGAATGAATTAAAATGTGAAGAGAACAAAACATATTCTTGATTTAATTGCATTTTACAAAATGTTCCAACTTTTTTCCGGACCCGGGTTATATTACGTCTGATTGATGTACGTGAACAGAAAAGACCTTGTTGTCTTGCACTTCAGCCATCAAAGGAAGTGTGTGTGTGAGATATATTTGTTCAGTTTCCAACCAACCGTGAGCTGCATGGTTGCCAGATTAGATGTTTCTTTGTGAAGTGTGGACTCCTGATCCCAGACTCACCTCATCTCCATGCCAACTTCCACACCACTGACAACAGTGCAGTGTTGCTGTGCACACGGGATCTCTACCTCTGCTCAACCTGAACAAGCTGATCTCTGAAGGGCCAAGCTTACAACACAACAGAAAGAGACAGAATATAATAGGTGTATGTGCATTAGTTCACTCTAAGATGATGAATGTGTTGAAGTCGTTTGTGTTTTGTGGATGTATACATACAAATATAATTGTGTACTGTGTGTATATTAATAAATGTATAATAAATAGATAATATATATCTAAATATTTTTAAAGAATGCTTTACAGTGATATATTTGTGCATATATATTAGATTCAGTACCAAAGCCAAAACTGTAACTAATCTAACAAAAAAAAGTTAAGATCACAGTCCAAAAATGAGCACATCCAAATTAATATATTGGGGAATTTTTTTTAGAAAAAGAAACAAATTTTTATCAATTTTAGTTGAAGTTATTCAGTCATTTTCTTTTCGGCTTAGTCCCTTTATTAATCTGGGGTCACCACAGTGGAATGAACCGCCAACTTATCCAGCATCTGTTTTACGCAGCTGATCCCCTTCCAGCCGCAACCCATCTCTGGGAAACATCCATACACACTCATACACTACGGACAATTTAGCTTACCCAATTCATCTGTACTGCATGTCTTTGGACTGTGGGGGAATACGGAGCACCGGAGGAAACCCACGCGAACACAGGAAGAACATGCAAACTCCACACAGAACCAGCAACCTTACTGCTGTGAGGCAACAGCACTACCTACTTCTCCACCGCGTTGCCTAGATGAAATTAAGTAGTTTGTAATTTAGTTTGCAAAAACACATTCTAAATTAAATGTATTATCTTTTTATTTCTAAAAATGTTAGGTGGCCAAACTCTTATTTTTAATAACTGTTTAATAAAACAGTTGTTTAAATGCTCCAATGATTATTGGCTATATTCACTTAGTAAATGTATAAAAAAATAAAATATTTTAAAAGGGATGTACTCATTTATGCTGATCATATAAGTGCATTACAGTTTTTGCAGTACAAAATTATTTTTTTTAATTTGGGATTCACATTAAAAGTTTATAATATTTTATATTGTAAACAATAAGACAGTGAACAAAATAATTTTTGCGCGTAAATTTACATAATGTTTTTGTGTTTTTCTGTTTACTTCTGACATTTCTGTGAAAAAAGAAATGACCATTTTTGTTTTAAACAAAATAACAAAAAGGTGCCATTTTTCTAGACTTTTATAAAAAGTTTTAGATAACACAGAGAAGAGAATTAAAATAAAGAAAGAGCGGCACTCTTGACGGTTTAACTTGGTTAACTCTAACGGGCTGGTCCAGAGTGTATTTCTAAGGCTTTGTAGTGTTTATAAGATGCAAAACAGTGTGTGCTCATGCTTCATTTGTAGAAAATCACATCATTTTTCATATATATTACTTTGATTATAGACAGCTACTCAGCTAAATTGAAAACGACTATCATATTTCCTAGTTCCCCAAAAGGCCTTAAGAGGCTCTGATTGGTCAGCTTACATAATGTGCTGTGATTTGCAGATCGCCTCCATGTCACCAGTAAAGTGTCACGCCTCCACAAGCATGCGCTTTGTCTCTGCTGTGTAAATAGTGTCAGTCAGAGTAGATGTTAGCTGCATAAGTTTGATCCATAATCGGACAGAAAATGAAAAGGATGAACCTCATGCCTGCTCTCTAAAATCAAATCTGACAAGCATTTAGACCGCATATTAGCTGTCTGCTATAACATTACAGAGCCTCTGGCCATATCCTTTGCGGGGTGTATGCACGTAACCTGAAGGGTTTATGATTTTATTTATTTAATTTTTACCTTCATTTGGATAGGAAAGTTGAGAGAATTGACAGGAAAGAATTGGGAGCAGAGAGAGGGGAAGGATTGGCATATGACCGCGAGGCGGAATCAAACTCAGGTTGCCATGAGCACCGGAGTCCAAGTGTTGACACACTGACCACTACACCACTGGCCCCAAGGAGTTTATTATTCTATTAGCCCAGATGTATTTTTTTTTGTACTCTGTAAAAGCCAATGTCTCTCTTTGAATTAAACTTTGATTGTATTACATTCAGAGATGTTATGTTCACACAGCTACATTACACATCAACTAAAGTTTAAAACATGATATCGTAGCGGACCACCCCTTTAACTGGTTAAATATGATTACTGAAGTTTTGCCTAATCCTTCTGCTTCTTTGTTGTAGGACTTGTCTTTTTATGTGGGTTTGGGTTTCTCCAAATGCTACATGTGACTGAAGGAAACACCGGAGGATGCAAGTGTCCAGCTGCCAGCATTTTGTCTAAGTTTCCACCTCTGATACCCAACGACACTTGCTGCTTGAACTACTCAGGATCTACGTTCAGCCTAGTGCCCTGGGCAGCTTTTTCATCGCAGACAAATCTGCAAGTTTTGGACTTGTCTAACTGTAATATCAGTCAGATTGAAGACGGTGATGCTGTCAGTTCATTGAGAGAGCTGTACCTCAGCCAGAACAGACTCACATCTCTCCCAAATGGCTTCCTCACAAAAGCCTATAGTTTGGAAGTGCTGGATTTGGGAGTAAATAATCTGAAGGACTTGCCCAAGCGATTTCTCCAAAGTTCGCATAAACTACGAGAGCTGATCTTGGGCTGGAACCAGCTGAGCGCTCTTCCTCAGTCATCACTAAAGCCTTCACTACAACATCTAGAGCTCGTTGGAAACCCCTTGGCCTGCACGTGTTCGCTGTGGGAAGGTCTTCGAAGTCATCTTCATGACAACTCCAGCAGCTTTCAGGACCTCGTAGGTAATCTGACCTGTGCCTCTCCTCACATTCTGGCAGGACGGACTCTTTGGTCTTTGACAACCAGTGATGTGTGCCACCTGGCCAACCTGACCGCTCTCTTCATCCTGCTTCCCCTGTTCCTCCTCTTCAGTTTAGTGCTCTGCTGGTGCTGTGGCAGGAAGAAGAAGAAGAAAGAGACCTCATCTTTTAGTCCGACTCGAAAAAGACACAATTCCTCCCACTGCAACGGACGGTGGCCACATGCCAAACTGCCCACCGGGGACTCGGCAGTGTCAGTAAACAGTGGAAAGGAGGTTATACTGAGGAACCAGCTGATGCTTCAGCCCTCGTCCAACTTGTTAGGCAGCACTCGGGACATTTATGAGGAGGTAGAGATCAAACTGGGCTCTGTGGACTCGCTGGCTCCTCCGCCATCCACTTGTTCCACTGAAGGAACTCCAGGAAAGCAGGACCTAGACACAGTGAGTGTAAGCGAGGTGATGAAGGACTCTGCCGATCGGGAGAAGGTGTACCTGACCCAGTCCACTGAATATTACAGCCTAGTTCCCGGGATTGAAATTGAGGACTCAGATCATGGAGAATATGAAAGCGTGGACCTTTCGTGACACTGCAGAAAATGGTGCGTGAATATACACTCTTAAAATAAAGGTTCCATTGGGTGGTTTCACAGCAGTGACTTGAGGGGTTCTCAAACTGGACAAATGTTTTCATTCTTTCTAGAAAAATTTGCAGATGTATGTGTTTGATGCGCTTGCATGGCAGTGACTGGCAATAAGTTTAGTTACAGAAATTTAGATTAGGGTCTAATCCAATATAATAGGAACTAACCAAGGCTTAATTTGTGCCAGAACACGCAAGATCCGGAACCTCTGAAATCTAATCCTGCACCTCATTTTACCGATCCCCCTCTTCCCCGTCTGCTGTTCACTTTCACTTTCTTCCGCGACTCCCCAACCCTCTTTGCTTTCATTTGCAACAAACCCTCACTCTTCACTTTTGTCCTTCATCCGCGACATCCTCCGTCATCCAATGACCCCCGACCAATGACTCTCCTCTTTTGTGCGTAACACATCTCCATCCTTACCTTGATCCATTACCTTGATCTGTTCCGGGACCTTGCAAGTCACAAATTAATCACTGGAACTAACAGTGAAGAAAGTGTAAACAGATTGACCTTTTTTATCTTGTAGTCTACATTTCATCCCCATTTTAATGAAAACCACAACACAATGATGTCCTCCATCCTCCAGTTGTCGATGTTACCATGTGTGCCATGATTATGGTCAGTATATGTCGCTTCAGAGTTGCAAGGCAACCAGGAATATGGCCTATGGGTGATATTAGTTCTCAGGTCACTGGCTTAATGGCTGGTTCTGATAAATGACCTAGGGCTGGTTGCACCAGTAGTGCGTACGTTAAAACGTAGCCTAGTTGTGACTTAAAGCAATACTAAGTTACAATTAAAGCATTACTAAATATTTTTAGTTGCAACACTGAATTTAGTTTAAACAAAAAAAAAAGAGACGACAGCCAGATTAGTTTACATTGAGGAGCTCAAGATGACAATGAAGAATGATCTCCCTCACAGACTTATTTTCCTCCCAAATCTCGCTTTTTTTTAGTTTATAAAAAGAAGAGTTTAATATTTTTTCAAGGAATATTGTATCGATCAATTAAAACGAGAACTTCTCTCTGCTCTTTTCTCTTTCACGTGTAGGATATAAAAAAAATCAAGTTTAATTCTTTGATAACGTCATGTGTATTTTGTGTGCTCTACGGCTCGAGTTGGAGATATGTGCGTCTGTTATTAGTGACTGACTGTAATATAATTTATTTTCATACATCAGATATATAATTGCAGAATTTTAAAGCATTTAATTATTTAAATCCTTTTTATTGGATATTACGTCATTCAGTGTGACTACGCTGGACTATATAAAGAATCTACGGTCTGCCTTAAGAAAATGTGGTGCAACCGAAGTGAGAACAAATTTATTTTCAAACTAGCTATTAGTAAATAAGCCTCTCATGTGGACTTTACGTTTCAGTTTAAGAAAGAACTTATGAACAACTGGTGCAGCCCTACCCTGGTGAGTAAGGGTGTACTCACACTAGGCTATCCGAACCATGCCTGAGCACATCTGACCCCCATTTTCCAGTTCGTGACTAGTGTGAATGCTCTGTACCACACCCAAGCGTGGATCAGTTGGCTGGCCCTATCCTAGTTGGAAGAGGTGGGCCAGAGTGGGTTTGGGCATGGCACACGTAGTGTGTTGCAAAGTGTGCACGAGTGCAAAACTGAAGACATGACAACACTTTTAGAGAACTGCTGCATATGAATTTATTACTTATTCTTACTTTTAAGTGACATGAACTAACATAGGTTATTAAAGATGCAAACCATTCGCTGCATTTCAGCTGCCACCTTCAGCAAGCCTACTATGTGCAGCAGATGACATTTATGAAAATCTATGAGCGTCAAAAGCGTTGGATCTGTTCAGCAAAATATTCTGTTTGTCACTGCGTCCCAAACAACTCAAAATAACACAGCACGCTCTGGCTCGGTTGAGAAGGGTCTGGATGCAGACTTGTTGCAAGGTGAGCTTTATCCATTGCTTTTAATAAGCACACCTAACCCCACCCCTCACGGTGACATCACTAACTCCATTGAGTCTGACATTGCCTATCTGAGATATGCAGTCTCAGTTTGCAAATCCAAGTCTGCATCCAGATACTATTCGCTCGGTTGGTAAAAATGCAATGTGGGTGAGGGCCTCCTAGAAACTACGATATAGAGAGAACTACTTTTTTTTCCCTCTGGCTAATTTCCTGGTTGCATTCACGTCATCAATAGGAACTGTAAAGTAACAAAAGTTCCCAAACAGTGACATCAAGCCCTGTGTTCAACAGAATAAACTACTGCAGGATGGAGGATGCAGTAATCACAGCTGTGTATTCAGAAATGAAATGTAGATCTATAAATTATGCATCTGAGAGAGCAAAAAGGAAACCTAAATCACCTCTGGCAACTTAAGACCTTATAGTGGTTTAAAAAAACTGCACACAAAACACCACAGAAAAAGGAAACATTTAAATGCAGCAAAACATTTGTTTTCTTGAATATGTATATATCCTGTAACACTTTAAAATACTGTGTTAGTGTTTAGTGCCAAATCAGTGTGAGCTTACATCACTGTAGTTCCTATTGATCTGGATTATACCCTACTTTGGAGATGGAGGTATTTAAGTTTCCCCAAAAGTTGTTCCTATAACCAATCAATCTCGGTTTTGAACACACCGAAAGCGTCTCTCATCAATAGTTTGATGAGAACCCCTAACGGATTTGTTCTTATATGAACTACACACTTAAATATCTTTGGGAGCAAAAGAACTTCAAGTTCTGCTTGAAACCCCAGATGCTGGTAAAGAACCTTTATTTTTAAGAGTGTACCCAAAGATGCTAATAAGTACACTGGAGTTTTGTCTATGTTGAACTGGACCACTGGCCATGATGTTTTCCATGATGCTGGTAATAAAGGAAGTCAATGCGCCAGTGCGAAGCCATTACCTTTGCATACAACATGAATGAAATATTGTACTGATAAAGTGTCAAACAGAACTGTTTGCAGACTCAAACAGACTGTTGCCAAGATAAGCTATCATATAGCTGTCGCCTGGATATTTTCATGATGTTACGATTTTTATATCTTCTCCATCTACTGATTTATAGACAGACAGGATGTTTTTACTATTGTAGGATTACTTTGTGCTTCACATTCATTTACAGTGTTTAGTGCCGATGTATTGTGTATTTGGTGTCGAACATAGAAAGAAATATAGAAAGAAAGAAAAAAACTAAAGAGAACCACAGTACAGCCTGTTAAACTTGCAGTTGTAATTACATTTTAAAGCAGTGATTTGCTAGAGTTTGGCTGACTGACACAAAAATATGGAGGATTACTGTTTTAATAACTGTGTTGCAAGCAGCAACTGTTTTGTCAATAGGATCTAGTCTGTATCTGCAATTGGCCACAGCTGATGTAATCATTATTTTGGCTTTGTTAATAATTAATTTAGTTTAAAAACTTGTATAATCAAATCAACAGAACAGCTGTAGTCAAATGAACGGACTCTCAGATAAGATCAGGCTGACTTAGCAAGTAAAATTTAAGATAAGCAGATTTCAGTGGAAAGACTAAATAAAGGAAGAGAGGTCATGTACATACACCACACAGAACAAATAACACTCGGAGTTTACTGATAAACATGACTACTGTCTTTAATGATATAAGACTGAAATTAAATTTTAACAGAAAACTAAATATTAATGTACAAAATTAGAGATGCAGCCTTCACGGTTAACTCAAATAAATTAATTATAAAATAGCAAAAATGAAATAAATAAAATAGAAATATTAAGGGAAAATGATCAAATGACATTAAACTTTCAATAAATTTTAATTAAAATGTATAATATATTATGTTAAAATAAAATGACAAATATAAAAGTGATTTATTAGAAACACGATGATGAAGATGATGATAATAAAACAGAGATTGACAAAACGCACAGTTTTTATAATCCTGGATGCATCTGAGTTACACTGGAAATGAATTTTTTGTATGAATTTATTGAGAGCTTGATTGCAAAAATAAATGCATTTCATTCTTGGCTTTAAATAAAAGCTTTTTCACATAATGTTTGTTTTATTGTATATTTTAAGACCGATTCAAGCTTTTCCAGAGTTAATTAATTGGAGTGTAGACTTTCTAAGTTAAGAAGAAAACATTTCAGATTTGTTAATTATACTCAGTCCTCCTCTGGGAGCAGGTTTGAAGTGAATCTAGCAGATCCAGAGTCTCACACTGACCTTCACAACACACCATTTATCTGCTTCTGTGTCCCCATAATGAGCCACTCCATTCATTAGTGGCTGAAATCACTCAGCAGTAATAAAAAGCTAGCTCTGATTTCCTCCTGTGTGGGAGTTTGTAATTATAGCATTGGGTTACTGGGGCCTAGCAAAACCTGCAGTGCTATAATGGCCTCGGAGGCATCTATACCTGCCCCGCTGGAGTGTTGTGTCGGGTGCTGCTAACTTTTTTTAAATGTTTTTTTTTTTACTTTTACCACGTCATTCAAGTAAGGACCTGTCACATCTGTAACATTTTTTTTTTCTTTACAAAAATACAAAATAAAAAGATTATCTCTGTAGGCTTGTGGATTGTTTTGCAGAATTTCAAAGCATTTTGTATCCTAAGGCAAGGCAAGTTTATTTATATAGCACATTTCATACACAGTGGCAATTCAAAGTGCTTTACATGAACAGGAATAAAAGAGACAAGTATACAAGAAAATAAAAAAACAAACAATAAAAATTATTAAAAACAGATAAAAACTGAATAAATAGTGTTAAACAGGTTATAAAAGAATAAAAAAAGAAAAGAAGTCATAATAGTGTGATCTGTCTGACGTAGCACAGTGCTCATTCAGTAAAGGCACAGTAAAACAGGTGTTTTCAGTCTTGATTTGAACATGCCTAATGTTGGAGCACATCTGATCATTTCTGAAAGCTGGTTCCAGCAGTGAGGGGCGCTGTTAGTAGCTGAGGGCGGATTCACCCTGCCTTGACTGAACTCTTGGAATTTCTATCTGATCCTAAAGATCTGAGTGATCTGTTAAGTTTGTATTCAGTGAGCATCTGTAATGTATTTGGGTCCTAGGCCATTTAGTGATTTATTGACTAGTAATAATAAACTATTCTGAATATAACTGTGAGCCAGTGTAAAGATCTGAGGACAGGTGTGAGGCTGGATGTACTCTGATTTTCTGCTTCTGGTCAGAATCCTGGCAGCAGCATTCTGGATGAGCTGCAACTGTTTTTTTGTTCTAAAAACTTTTATATAACGCATATATATATATATATATATATATATATATATATATATATATATATATATATATATATATATATATATATATATATATATATATATATTCCCTCATTGAAAATACAAAACACATTTTCAGATTTATATTTTTCATTTCATTTACACAAAATGGATGTCAAAAACAAGAAAAATGGCAACTTTGCTGTTTCAACTTTTGAGGTTATAAAATGTGAAAATATTGGTAAAATGTTGTTCTGTCATCATTGATCATAACAGATAAACATATTATTCTAAACTATTAAATGATGCTAAACAAATGAGTTTATGATCTAAACTATTTGTAAAATAATAGTTTATCATGTTGATATATTTTAAATGATTAAAAACTGACAAAAGGTTACAATCTAGTGCCTTTAAGAAGTGGCAAAGTAGCCTAAAAAGATTTAGAAATTATAAATCTTCCTGGGCTATACTGTAATATTTAAACTGAGAATTAAAAAAAATTATTCTTACTTTAGATATACCTGACAAGGTGTCTTTGGAATGCAAACTATTCTTACACTTAATAACATCCTAGCAGGTGTTTTTTTCTTAATCATGGCTGTAAAATTGCTTGACAGTCATTATCTATGATTTAGAAAATATGTAATTAAACAGGATACTTACTGTGTAGGGAGTAATTCAACTGAAAAAATAAATATAATTTGACTTAAAATTCCTTTTTATCGTTAAACAATAAGTTACAGTACTTAGCAAAAACGTTTAGTTTTCATTGATTCGGTGTTCAGATTCTGTGATCATGTTTTAATAAACAAAATTTAATTTATCAAAAAATTGTATTTCTTAAATACAGCCTCGAATTTAGACGAGTTTTGAATGACAGGAATAATAATAATGCGAAATCTCCTAATAAGAATAAAAACAGTTCAAACAGTCTCTATTTTAAAAGGTGCTGCATGTTTGTCTACATGGACCTGTGTAATGATTCTTTTCACCACTTACCTTATTGAATTCAGCTGAAACAACAACAACAAAACAGGTTCTAGAAGTCTGAGCGGGAAAATTGTGCCATTAAGCTTCTGCTGTTTTAACAAGTAATTGAATGTATATGCTTCTACTATCGCAAATGCAGCATGTTGTTCTTTAGTAACCCAACAGAATTATTTCCGTTATTGTATACCGCCCCCTAGTGTTTCTCTCCTCACATTCAGCACATTAGCTTATCAAAAAATGCAATCAATCTTTCTCTAGTTTGCATGTATTCAGAAGCTGCATTTAGTGTCAGTAGTGTTAAAGCGTTTAATGACGAATTTTATTAAACTAACATGTTATTTTAAACTGATGTTTACATCTAAGAAGCTGGATGAAAATATTACAAAGTTACAAATTAATGATTATATTTCTGAGGAGCACACAGCAGGCGAATAGTTTTTTTCTCTCGTATTTATTTAATCCGTGTAAGAACATTTTGAACTTCTTTATTATCAGACCGGAAACGTCTCAATCCTTAGGCTATATCCCATTTCATTAATTCGGTGTATAAACTACTGAATTAGGATCCTAGCCTGTATGCTAAGCTAAATTAACACAACAGCAATCACAGTTAGCAAATGATCTCTATTAACCCTGTTGGTTTTCAAACTCCTGCTCTTTTGGGCGTGTTTGTCTCGCTGAGCAGTTCACACGAGAATGCCTTTACAACACTGACATGAAAGAGAATTTATAACTCAGTTATTTACCAGTTATGTAAATATGACATCACATACTATCATCTACTAACGTCTGCTGTATCAACACATTTCTTTAACATGTTAAAACATAGTTATATAGTAACCTTTATCAGTGAACAGTTAATTAAATTGAACAATCTAATCTTCATCAATCCAGGGAACTATAAAAAACATGGAAGGTTACAGCAGTCAAAAATGATCAAGCCTTTGTTTGAGTGACTCACATCTGCAGCAAGACATCACTAGTTTCTCACAAAATATCATTAGTCTAACACAGACATTAGTCTCACACTTTACATGTAATCTTTATCAGATTTTTTTCAGTCTTTTTCACAGTTTACTGAGTTTCTTAGCCATGTTTTGTCTCATTTTCAATCAGTTTTATTTCAGGGCTCTTGCTGGCCATTTCATTATAACAACTTTTCAGCTTCAAAGAGCTGCTTTCCCCGTATACTGTGGAATGAGGCTCATTGTCCTACATGAAAATTGCTGGTTGACAGGGCAATGAATAACCTATTTTGATGAATATATACAGACGTAGGAGATTCCTGCTGCATAAAACATCATCCAACCATGACACTTCCTGCTCCATCTTTTTACGGACTTCATTACAAATTTTTGTTCAGTCATTCCCCAGTCTGACCACAAGCTCAATGTTTCCCATTGGAATAAAATGAAACTTTTTTAAAGCTTTCATTGCTAAAGCAAAATTTAGATCAGTTCACACAATATGCTTCTCAGCAAAGGTAGCCTTGTGTGTTTATTCAAGATTTTGTCACTGCAGAAGTTTTAGTCTGAATTCTCAAACACTGAGACACAGCTGAACTGACACGTCAAGTGCTGAATGACTGGAGTGTTGAACAGATAGCTGATTGAGATTAGCTGATTTATTCTGTCCTCGTATGCATTTGTCTGTCATGGATGATAACATTTTAGGTGGATTTAAATGAGTTAATAAGATTGTAAAAGAAAAAAAATTTAATATTGCAGAAAAATCTCAGATTTGGTATATTCTAAGATACCGCATTCTCTAGCAATGGTATCCCTTTGACCTTTAACATTTTAAATTTTGAGCTCCACTTTATATAACATGCTTTAAACACTTTACTTACTCTACCCTTTCAGAAAATAATAATAATATAAAAATCCTAATCAAAAGATAATTTGGCGAGTACATAATCAATTTATAGCTACCTTGTCATACACTGGACTTTTACTGCATGTTTTCCAGAGTAATCATTCATAATGTTGAGACCTGTGTGAAACTGACACTGGCCATGAATATTTCTACTGAGTTCCCAAACATAAATCACAAGAAGGATCGACAGGTCCACATTACAGTCAGAGATATAAAAGGCAAATCAAGAGGTGTGCTTTTCCCTCTAAAAGGAGTCAGACTTGGAAATCTTAAGGTAAGAACAAATGTTCAAGTGGTAAATGTGTGATGGAATTGTAAAAACTTACTTGGGCTTTTCTTAGGATTCCACCATGACGGTCTCCTACACGCTCAAGGTTGCCAATGCTAAGTTTGGAGGTTTCTCGAAGCTGCTCTTCAGATGGAAAGGAAGCATTTACAAGCTTCTCTACAGAGAATTTCTGGTTTTCTGCTTACTGTACACCTTTATCAGTATTCTGTACAGGTACTGTGATGTTTCTAAACACCCAATTATCCCTTTTTTTGATAATTATAGATTCATTTGGCAGGTATTCATAGTTTTTTAACTGTATTTGATCAATAATATTTCTGCAAAGTCAAAATGTTCATGTTTAGCTGAAGAAAAAACCCAATAGAAAGTAAAAGTCTAAGACCTGTAACTAACAAAATTGATTAGTGTCTACACAAGGTGAAGTTGTCTGCCAGTTTATATGCTTGTTCTTTCAAGCTAGATGGATTTTCATTGTATGTTGTTTTTATCACTTTTAAACTGAAAAAATTATTCTAAATGTGATTAAAAATGAAAGGCAATCTGTGACAACCGAGCAGACCATAAGATGCTATGCCATAATACGTTAATATTAAGTTAAATTTAGGTCGCCAGTGTCTTAGGACAACGTTATTTTAACATCCAATTACAACGTAAAATGATATTGATATTTTGTTGATTTTAAGTTGTGTTGGAAAGTGACCAAAATCTAACGTCTGATAAACGTCATAGTGGTAACATCCACACAACATCAAGCTGTAACACCGTTAGTTGATATTTGTTTGTTTGTAGGTTGCGATGGAAAGTAACCAAAATGCAATCTTTGTCCAACATTGGACACTGATATCGGCCTGACTTTGGGTTCTGATGTCAACTTAATTTTCAGTTCCAATAAAAATGCAACGTCCCAAGATGTCAATCTGACGTTATGTTGACATCCTGTGTCTGCTGGGAAGTCTTTAAACAAAACATGCAACTTTATTGTGTCAGGGTTCACAGTTTGACCATCTCAATGCATCAGAAATGCAATGAATGTGCTTCATCTGACACAAAAGTAGGGTGATGATACCAAGGAATACACATTTAGGAAAATTATTTGTAACAAATTTGGGTTTTTCAGCTTCTATTCACTTATTCAAGTGTACAGGGAAGATCTGTTGTCCTTCAACAATGATTCAACCCTTCTCGCCTCTCACAGGTGTGTCCTCAATAACAATCAACAGGAGATATTCGCGAGACTAGCACGTCATTGTAACAAGTTTGCCAAACTCATCCCCATGTCATTTGTTCTTGGTGAGAGTCTTATCGATGCAACACGACATTTCCAACCCCTAAGATTTCTTGTACTAAGCTAAACTGGTCTTGTTAGGGTTCTACGTCACTCAAGCATTTCAGCGCTGGTGGGGTCAGTACACCAGCTTTCCCCTGCCTGATAACCTGATGATGGTGGTCTCTGGAAACGTCCATGGAACAGATGAAAGAGGTCGTCTGTTGAGGAGAACTCTGATGAGATATGCTAACCTGTCATCTGTCCTCATACTGCGCTCCATCAGCACACGAGTGCGCAAGAGGTTTACAACTCTGGAGGACATTGTGGAGGCAGGTAAGATAGAAACTTTCAAATACATCTAAAAATCTTTGGGAGGCACTTTGATATTGGAGCACTGGATTCCCTTACTCCTTCAAGGACATAAAGCCAAGTTTGTTTACTACTACTTATCATGACTGAATGAGAATCAAACTAAATAAAGGATTCAGTTTAGTGATGGATTCGTTAGATAAATTCAGTTATATTTATTGAAAGAACCAGCCTATAAAATTCATTCGTTTGTCAACAAGATGTTCTCTGGTAATGCAGGGTGTGCTTTTGATTCACTAGTTAATTATTACAGTTAAAAATACAGTTTCCTTATCGGCATCATTCAGTGTTTCCCGTTATTTTGGTGGGCAACCACTTGAAAATCAAGTTATTTGTTTTTTTTATTTTCGATATGGTGGCAGATCTCAACAGAAATTATATTAGATTCCTTTCCTTCAGAATAAATTTATTTTAATTACATAATGGTGGTTTCTGTCTCTGTATGGTGACTTCTTCTCTCTATAGCGCCAGTGATGATAGAACATGTGTCAAGAATATATTGCCTCGGCCAGATTCAGTAAATATATCCTTATTTTAGGCATGGTGCTGAGCTTCATGTCCAGTATGTGGTGTGTGTAATGTGACACTATCGAAAAGCGCATTCAGCCAAAGTCTGTTTGAACTATAGGCTATGTGCGTCATATCAAATGTTAAATTCTAACAGATGCTACAGATGCACATCTGTCCCATAAACATGTCGCACCATTCCTATAAACGTGTTCAAATAGCTGTCTAAGGACACAGAGAGTTAATATTTATTTTCAAACATTTTAATTTTTATCTGGACTAAACATGACAGAAAATTTACTCTGCTATTTTATTATTTTAGGCTACTTGATACATGGCACTTTCTATGGCCCATAGTGAGAATACAGAATTAAACGAAGACTGGCTTTACTTACATAGAAACTTAGAGAATGAATGCAAAGGAGTAATATTCAAAAAGTTAAGGTAACTCAAACCATTTGAGGAAACCGATTGTTCAAAAACTAATCCTAATGAGTACTGTGAACTTAATCTATTTGAGTAAACGAAGCAATTTGAGCACAGTAAAACCTAATAAATGAAGAGAACTCAAACCAACTGAGTACTGTAAAACCCAATAAGTTCCTCAAACCATTTGAGGAAAACGATTGCTACCATTTGAGTTAAAAAAAAAACAAATCTATATGAGTACTGTGAACTCGCTCCATTTAAGTTTAGGTAATGAAGTATTTAATCAACTCATTACCTTCAACACTGAGTTCAAAACTCTTTTCAAATAAATAAAATTAACTTTCAGTCAATTTTGATTTAACTACACTCATTTTATTTGATAAAGTTGACTGTTGGGTTTTACAGTGTACAGACTAGAATTCATATAAATGTAATGTATTGCTCTAAATCTTTAATAATCTGATTATTTGTCGTGTATATATAGCTGCAAATTTTGAGAAAAGGCACTATAGCAAGAAATTTGTAATATTTCCTGTGATTCACATTTTATTTAAAAAAAAGAGAATGTGAATCAGCATGCAAACATCTGCGTGAATTTGTCAAATGATAATAGCTGAAGATTAAATCTGGAATGCATTTATATTGATGCATGTTGTTTTGCAGGATTCATGACCACAGATGAGCTCAGGAAACTAAACCATCTGTACTCAGACTTCAACAAATACTGGATGCCGCTTGCATGGTTTGCCAACCTGGCGTCTCAGGCCAGAAAAGAAGGGCGTGTGAAAGATGATATAGCATTGCGTCTGCTAATGGATGTATGTGCGTATAAACATGTCAAGATGATACATCTCTGTTATAAAAGCACACTAAATTCATTTCTTTCTTCCTCTTTGTCAGGAGCTGAATAACTATAGATCAAAATGCAGCATGCTCTTCCACTATGACTGGATCAGCATTCCCTTGGTGTACACACAGGTAAGGCTCATCCGATTATCTCTCGCATGAGAGTAATAATTGACTGAATGCATCTCCAATTCTCTGTGATGCAGGTGGTGACTGTGGCCGTGTACTCCTTCTTTACATTTAGTCTTATTGGGAGGCAGTTTGTGAAGCCTGCATCTTCCGAAGAACACCTTGACCTGTACATCCCCATTTTCACTTTACTGGAGTTCTTCTTTTATGCTGGATGGTTAAAGGTATGACGGGTAGCATTTAAAGAGCAATCTTTGGACTGCTGATTTCAGAAACTGACGGTGCATTGATTCTTAAAGGTAGGGGAACTTATCATCAACCCGTTTGGAGAAGATGATGATGATTTTGAAACCAACCAACTCATAGATCGAAACATTCAGGTTTGCAGATTGAAAAATAGCATCATCATTTCAAGGAATGCAAATGTTTCATGACAGTGGGTTCCTATTTATCCAGGTTTCTATGCTAGCCGTAGATGACATGCACCAGAATCTTCCTCCTCTTGAGAAGGACAAATACTGGGTGGATAAAGGTCCTTCATATCCTTCGGCTTCTATGAAGCCTGTTTTCATGGGTTCTACACATGACATGAGGTGAGATCCTCAACTTTAACAATTAGTTATTATTTCTAGACACTCACATGCCTCTTTCAGGGGCGCATGTAAACTCTGGCCGCCCCAATATGATTTAGCTGTTATTAATTTAAAAGTACTTATGTAAGTTCACAATATTTAATCAAATAAATGAATAAAATGCAGCCACTAAATTATTGTGGATTGATTGGTGCCACTGATGTAGCTGATTCATTCCCTCTCCCCCTCCCCGATCGTTGCTGACAGCACGCACACATCTTCAATAGAAAGCAATGGCAATTTAATATGTACTAGGGCTGCTCGATTATGGGAAAAATCATAATCACGATTATTTTGGTCATAATTGTAATCATGATTAATCAAAACGATTATCAGTTGAAGTCCAAAGTATTCGTCCTCCTGTGAATTTATTTTTATATATAAATATTTCCCAAATTATGTTTAACAGAAGGTTTTTTACAGTATTTCCTATAATATTTTTTTCTTCTGGAGAAAGGCTTATTTGTTTTATTTCAGCTATGATAAAAGCAGTTTTGAATATTTTGAAACCTATTTTAATAGCTCAATATTATTAGCCCCTTTAAGCAATAGGCTATATGTTTGATTGTCTGCAGAAGAAACTACTGTTATACAATGACTTGTCTATTTACCTCAATTAAGCCTTTGAATGTCACTTTAAGCTGAATATAGCATCTTGAAAAACATCTAGTAAAATATGTACTGTCATCATAGCAATGATTTAAAAAATCAGTTATTAGAAATGAGTTATTAAATCTGTTATGTTTAAACTGTGCTTTAAGCATCTTCACTGCATTTTTGATTTTATTATTGATTAATAATAAAAACAGTCGGCAGCAGCAGGAATACCGCACGCTGTCACTTTAATAATAGTGCGGCTATGATTTGGTTTCTCTTTCACGTGTCTTTTGATTCTCAACTTGTTAGTTTTTTACACAAATAAGGGTTAATATGAATAATCACTAAGCACCGCGCTCTGACACAAATGTGCATGTATTTGACCATTAAAGCGCTCAAATTAAGATCACGTTAGATGTGTGTGTGCTCTGCTGTCCGCGGCTAAACACACAACAGCATGTGCTTTTTTGCGCTTTTAAAAATATGAATGATGCGCATCCTGTGCTGCAAAAGTTACATTATAGCACACGCTTTTAGTCATTTTCACGTGGAACTGAGCTTTGCAGAGGCAACGAGTTTTCACACGTGTACAACTGGAAAGGGGCTGGTACATAATGGAATAATCGTTTATCTCGATGGTTTTTCATAATCGTTAAAAGCCAAAATCGAAATCGGATTTTCGATTAATTGCACAGCCCTAATATGTACCTTAAGGTACATCAATGACAGAGGCTGTATTAATAATATTGTAGCTCATAAAGAAATATGGATAAATATTATTAGGGTCTGTATAGTGCGTGTGTATTAATCTTTATTAATTTTAGACATGGCATATACTGTAAGCTGTACAATAAAAGCATGTGAAAATAGCTGAAAAGACATTTATATATTTGAAAAGTGTTTTTAAACTAAATATTGATCATTATTTGGTTTGCATATGTACTTGCTGATTAATTTCAAGGAATAAATTGCAATATTTCTAGAGTATAATTGATTAAATGAATTACAACCACATTATTTCATTTAACAGTAACAAAAATTTAACATTACATTGAAGTCATTTTTTGTGTGCCATCCCAAGATTTGGTGTGGCCTCTTCTGGCCACCCCTAAAAACATTTCTGGGGGCGCCACTGCCTCTTTACCTTGCATTTACCAAGTTTTATTGATAGTGTTGTATAAACAACATTTAACCATAAAGAAAAACATGTAGGCTATATAAAAACTGCAGCAATACTGTGTAAACCAAGACATATCTTGGACAATAAATGTTCATCCATTCATTTTCTTTTTAGCTTCCCATCACTGGGAAATACCCATATACAATCACATACACTATGGCCAATTTACCTATACCACGTCTTTGAACTTTTGAGGGAAATTGGAGCACTACGCAGACCTGGATCTGAGCTGCATCCAATGCTTTTTAATGCGCTCACCTAACCCCAACCCTAACCCGTCACAGGGACGTCACACTCCGTTGAGTGCAATGTGTCTGACATTGCATCGCTGAGTGATGCAATCTCTGCTTGCAACATAAAGGCTGAATCCAGGTGCTATTGGCTTATAGTGGGGTGAAATTATGGAATAGTCTGGAACAGATAGTAACAGTGTCCAGATAGTAAACAATTGAAAAAGTTGAATTGGGATTATTATTAATGTTATATGCGGATGATATATAGGCTAACTGAAATTGGAACATTCAGTTTAGTTGCTGTTCGCAGTACAATGTAAAGATTGGATTTGCCTTCATTTAAATAAACATACAAATGGTAAGGAAAATATTTGCGGGGGATGGGGGAGATATAATATATATGAGTGATTATCAAAATCATGTTGAATTGGACCTAACAGGGTGGGATACCTTTTGGCCAGGTTAAAATCATGTAGAGATTTTGATGGAATTCTCATTTGAATATTTGTTTCTACGTGTATTTTTGGTCAAATTAAATCAAATAAATACAGCTGCTGCAGATTTAATGGCATATCAAACTAAAATGAAAACTTTACCATCATTTACTCACGTTTGACCCGTAACAAAAACCAGTTAAACATGTTTAAAGAGTGTTGGAACACCATAGTATTTGTTTTTCTGACTATAAATGTCAATAATTACGTTTCCAACATTTATCTTTATGTTCAAATGTGGCATTAATATTTTGTGGTATATCTGTGATTCTGTATTTATTAGGATACTTGAGGATGATCTTGAGGAATGCGTGTCAACCCCCAAGACTCAGATGCTTGCCATTAATGTGTGGCCGACTACACACAAAGTGAATAAGTGAATAAGTCAAAAAGGAGTTTGCAACAATTATGTATTTGCTGCAGAGCTGAAGGTGAGGATGAGTGCTCTAAACTTGAACCTTCCAATAGCAGCGTACATTCACCACAACACAAGACTGTTCAACACAGCTGCCAAGAAAAACTCTTTGGGTCACAGGAAACTACAGGACCAGCAAACTGAGACCTAAAAGGCAAATGTGCAACCCCTGTTTGATTTTACCTGATGTTAGGATACATCCTTTCAAACTTGTGCAGTCTGCTATTGCTTAAATTAGGGGTGCCTATGTTCCTGAAGAGTTCAGCTCCAATCCCGATTAAACATAACTAAATCAACAAAGTAAGATCTAGGGCATATGGCAATTAAGGACAGAAGAGTTTAATCAAGGATGCAGCTTAACTACACAAGCAGAAAGATCTCCAGAAACAAGATTTTAAATGTTTGGGATCAGTAAAAACATTTTAAATGAAGGATTTCAGTTTTTACAGTAACTTTCCAATTATCAATAACGATAAATTAAAAATGTTACATGTATAAAATATTATCAAACAGAACGTTCATTGATGAGAAATAAAATTTGTAAATTTACTTCACAATGGAGTAAAGGCTTCTGGGAACACCTTTGCTGTCACTAGAAGTGTACTTGATTGACTTTATCCACTTATTCATCCAACAATGAACAGCACTTAGTTCATTGACATTTAAGACTTGCAATGCAAAGAAAAATTCTGTGAAATATTTGACTCAATTGCAGTTTACGTAAATTCATAAAACTAAGTAAAAGAGCTAGAAAATATATTTGAATTAAAATTCTTTTCCAAGCCCTGATACAATTATGAATCTCTTACCATTTTCAGAACATGTCCACAAGAACTCGACTACTTTTACACAGAATGAAAGAGCACTTTGAGCACTTGTGTTTTTTTCTAGGAGGTTATAACCAGTTAATGCAGTACTAAAACAGCTGCCTAACTTTCTCAATCCTCCTTTTATAACAATGTAGCTTAACTAGTTGTTTTACATAGTGTAAAACACAGCTTTCTCTTGGCCAAACCAACTTTCTAATAAAATAAACTTTCCACTGTATAAAATGAAGACAATGACATGAGTTGGGGTGTTTTCTTTAATGGTCGTATCAAAGAGCGCTGTACATCTATTTGCCTTTCTTGGCTTTAATCTTCCTCAGGTAGAACTCCAGTTCTTTGCCCTCAAGGACGTAGCCATCAGCCCTGCCGCACTGTCCTGGTCTGGATGAAATGCAGGCTGGGGGAAAAAACAAACACAGACTTTTAAAATTTGCACTGAAGCCAAGCAAGACTGCAGGCAGCTTTTCAGTGCATGTCAGAAAGGTTAAAAGCTCAGCACCATATTATCAGTAGCAGAACTGGTTAAAGGTTTCATCATGAACACATTAAAAAGCCACGTTCAGACCTCATAACTAGCCTTACCCAGAAGCTTGCCCTGCAGGAACTGCTCCTCCAGCAGAGGACTGATCTTGGCTGTTTTTCTGCGCAAAGTAAACTTCTTTTGGACCTTTTTGGACCTCTTCTTGTTCAGGATTTCCTCTTCCTCAGGGGTCTGGATTGACAAATTAAAATGCAACAATTAGAAACTGACAGTGTATATTTTAGGACTAACATGATTTACAAGCCTTCCTCAGAGTCTTAAACTGCATCACTTATATTTCAGTAGCAGAACTGGACAAAGTTATCGTCACAGAAAGACTATAAAACAAACCAATACACTCGTTTGCACTCACCAGTTTAGCTCCCTTCTTCCTGCCAAGTGGGAGGGCATAGTGAGACTCATACCACTGTCTGTAAGGAGTGCTGTCCACCAGAACAACACAGTTCTTCACCAGGGTCTTGGTTCTCACCAGCTCGTTGTTTGAAGCATTGTAGACCACATCAATGATCCTGGTCTTGCGGGTACAGCCTGAAAGTGTAACAATATATTTAAAACACCCTGAAGGTAATCAAAGTTAGAAAAATGTCAATTTTTAAAATTCTTTCTCAGAGTTGGAACATAGATATCCATCATGAACATTCAGTAGCAGAACTGGTCAGATTATCTTCACCGAAAGAACTACAGACAAGGCTTCTGCAGGTTTTTGAAAGCACATTTTAGACTTTATAAAAGTACAGAAAAAAATTATTAGAAGGAAACCAAACCAATTGTCACTGGTGTATCATTTATCAGATTGCATAAGTCAAAATTGATTTATTTTATACCAAAAGAATATTAAGGATTAAGACAACTTAAAGGTTTATTTGTAAATGACAAAACTTAATTTGATTAAAAATATATATTGCTAAACACTTTTTGCACAATTGTAAAGGATTTTTACATTTAGATTTAACACAGATTGTAGAACATCTGCATAGTCCCAATATTACCTTAAACCATTAGCCTGTTTTTTTTTAAACACAAAGTAAACACTACATATTCATGATATTTTGTATTAATATCTGGGAAAAAACTTTTCCAAAATGTCCAAATACATAATTCTATATAGTATTGGTAACTTAAGTATGAGTAACTTAATTTACGACTTACTGAAAATGTTTTACAAACATTTGTCTAAATAAATAAATCAGACATCTAGTAAATACAACCTAATGTTGAATTTACACACATTTCCTCAATTTAAGTGTGCTCTCTGATGCTTTTACAGTTTCTATAAATGTCACTTTCAAAGACCAAATACTTAAAGTATGAATCCAAAGTAATGTAAAAAATGCAAATGTAAAAAAATCCTAACTTAACTTTGAGTTGAGTAATGGTTAAAACCTGCAGAAACCCAGTACACCTAAATGGCCAGCACTAAAAAATACAAACTTACATTCTGACCCCCATGAGAAGTTTCCCACATCGAGCCTCAAGGCACGGTATTTCTTGTTTCCACCACGGACTCTTATTGTGTGGATGCGGCGAGGTCCAATCTAAAGAGAGGAGCCAAAACATACCTTTAGACAATACAACAAAGACATATGAAGAGACCATGCGAGTTCAGCCATGTGTCAGTGTAACTATGACGAATCCTAACATTGGAAGGTCAAAGACTTTGACCAAAACGGCCAAATAAGACCAACCTAAGGACATGTTTACATCACCCACATTATCATTTCCCATACTGATGGAAAAGTACACTGAAGAGTGTTTCACCTTGGTGTTTGCTGCAGGACGCCCGAGCTCATACTTCCTTTTCTTGTGGACGGGCTTGCGTTTGCCACCGGTCCTGCGGCGTTTGTGCCAGTTATCCCTTGAGATACCTGTGGTGTAGAGATTGAAATGCGTTAGACTTAGTAAACAAATATGAATGCGAGTAGAACGTAAACTCAATAAATGCTTGAGCGTTCAGTTCTCCAAGGTGTTTATCCGCATGGAAAATCGGATTCCGCAATTTGGATTCATCATGTACACTCAAGCTTTATTATCAACCCACAAAAATAACTCCACTCATCGTGTCAAGCCGATGACTCTAAAAGAAAAAACCATTAAAAAAAAATACTATTTTCGAACTTCATAGAGACAAAAAAATGCATTTTAAACTTAAGATTGAGTTTGGACGAATCGTTACTTTAAAAGCAAAGACTTACAAATCAGCAAACTGATTCATTTAACGTTAGCAACAAGCTAACACGACGTGAGCTCTTGCCATTACACGCTTCCACCAATAGCGAAGATAGTGTTGCAATCGCATTTATGACAAGAAATATAAAGTGAATGTTAATTTAACGTTTACAAACTACATAAATCCAGTTCTCGGGTCACGTTAGCTGGCCATGCAGCGTCGTAAGTTGACACATGCATCTCACTCGTTTAGCTTAGTTAGCTGTGCTAACTACTTCCCATACACTACACCTCTAAAACACAATATTTTGTTACAGCAATGTTACTTACATACACAGTACTTTTATATTTACAGCTTGCCTTGTACTCGTCCCTGTAACTACAGCTTCGTCTGTTCTCTACACGCTGTGAAAGTGTACTCTCGCATGCGCGCAGCCATCTTGAGCAACGTATCCAGCCACTTTACAGTTTATTTACGCAAACTGTTTTAAAATACACTGAATCATGCAATTTTCACCTAAATCTTTTAAATATTACTTCTGTAATACAAAATAAAGTCAGATTAACTATAAACCTCGTCGGATAGAGAAGATGAAGACGGATTGTTCCAGCGATCAGAATCGGAAGACACATACCCATTCTCAGGCGCCGGCTAGAAAGAGGGCTCGCAGAGGCTCATGGGCGGGTTTCAAGCAAACACATATCGCGAGAATACCTGCTGAAGTCGCGACTCGCGAGAGCAGTTCAGTCAGTGGGAGTACATGGGACTGCCACAACGAGCCCTTCCAGTGTTTTGCAGAAACAGTCATTCATTTATAGTTACTATAGTGTGTGTGTGTGTGTGTGTGTGTGTGTGTATATATATATATATATATATATATATATATATATATATATATATATATATATATATATATATATATATATATATATATATATATATATATATGTAAATATATATATAAAACAGTAAACCACTTCAATGTGGTGATGTCATTGGCCCATGAACATTTCCTGCTTGTTATCAAACTATTGTCTTAACTCGTGGGAAATCTCTTTTTATTGATAAGTGGTTTGAAAGAGGAATAGTTTTTGTTTTGGACTTATTTAAAAATGATGGCAATATTTTGAAATATGAAGAATTTATGACATTGTATAACTTCCCTTTGCCAGCTAAATCCTTCAACTGTGTTATAAAGAGTTTGTCACAAAGTTATGTGCATTTATTTAAGACTTTTCTTTACTTTAATGAGAGGGAAACAATTATGCCTAAACTTTTTTGGATGGAGTGTCTTTTTTTGATAAAAAATGTAACAACAGACATGTCAGACGATTGTTACATTACTCTGTATATACCACCCCAGGATGTAAATTTTTTTGGACCAACTTCTCTGACTGCATTCAATGGAAGAGAGCGTGGTTATTACCTGAAAAATTCAGCATATCCAACAAAATAAGAGAAATACATTTTAGGATCTTGCATAATGTTTATCCTACAAATTCCCAAATTGCTAATTATTTTGATATATCTAATTTGTGTACTTTCTGCAATATACATGAAGAGACTTTATTTCACTTATTCTATAGTTGCTCTCACATTAAACATCTTTGGAATTACATTATTTTTTATTTATCATCCCTATTTAAACATGATTTAAATTTGTCTATAAAAGATATATTTCTGTATTTCTCGGATGATGATCATGCTCTTGATCTTATTGTAATTTTTTTTGTGTTACACTGTAAATTTTTTATACACAAAAATAAGTTTCTAAAAACAATACCTATTTTTAATACTTTCCTTGTTGACATTTCAACATTGAATCTCTTAAGCTTATTAATAATAATAAGAATAATAAGTTTCTTAAAGCTCATGACAATCTTTTTTTGTTAATGTTTGAGGCTGTGTATTTTTTATTTTTTTTTCTCTCTGTCTTCTTTCTTTGGTGTTATTGTATTTTTTCTTCAATGCAGTGAAGTTATTTTTCTTGTATTCAGTTAAAAATTGAGGTTTGACAAATTGTTATCAAACTATTTCATAACTGTAGCAAGAAGCAAATCAATCATAACTTAATGTTAAAACAGCTTGGAATCATTTAGAAACTATAAAAAAAATTACACATATACAACAGGACAGAGGGACCAATGTTTTAGTTTACATCCCTCAAAGTGGTCTATGCCCGTAGCCGCAAAATGAGCAATAAAAAGGTGAGAAGCACCAGAAGCGAACCATTACATTAATTTGAATATACTTTGGCTATTGTTGAAATCCAGGAATTTTCAAATGTACTTTTTTTACCAGAATAATTCTGAAGATTTTATTATTATTATTATTATTATTATGTTTCAATTTATAATATATATATTGAAATTGCCTAATTGTGACTGAGGACATTTGAATGTGCTGGCCAGTTTGTTGTCTGCCTAATAAATGATAGTGAGCTAGTTTTTTTACTTTAAAACTTTACCAGATTCCAATTTTTTACTAATGATATATGATGTAATACATTTGTATTTTAAAAATTAGTCTTGTTTAAATTGTTTTTATTGCAGTTATTTAGGAAATGTTTTAGTACATCAAAAAGTGTGAATATGATGACATCTGACTAGCTAATCCAGCAAAAATATATATATATTTAAAAAAAATTAAAAATTAAAATAGAAACTGAGGCGTATAACTGCAAATAGGTCAAATTTTTGAAAAAAAAAAACACCCCTCACACCAGGCTGGCTACAGGCTTGGCCTCATATTACTAAATATTATTTCGTTAACAATATTTTATGTTTCCAGAATCATTACAGTCTTTATTGTTAAGATCCTGTCATTCAAAAGCTAATTTGCTGCTCAAGAAACCTTTCTGAATATTAACAATTTCAAAAACAGTTGTACAAATATAATATAATATAATAAAATGTAATATAAGGGACTTAGCCGAAAAGAAAATGAATGAATAACATAATATAATGTTACAAAATTGGCTTAAAATAAATGCACACAGTAAAACACTTTACTGATCACAGATTTCTGAAAAGTAAAATGTATAATGGTTTCTACAAAAATATGAATCAAAAAAGTATAGTTTATTTTGTCAAAATGCAAGCTGATTGTTAATGGACAATGCTGACAATTAAGCAAGCTAACAGAAGTAAATGACAGGAATAAATAAAAATTGAAAAAGTGTATGTATATATATATATATATATATATATATATATATATATATATATATATATATATATATATATATATATATATATATATATATACTTATTGTACAATTTGTACAGAATGGCAAAAATGTGTATGTTGAACTGATGATAGTAAAATGAAATGCATTGAAACCGAATTTAAAAAGCTGTGGATTTTCTTCTCACTCATATTTTCCTATTATGCAACTTTTCATCATCTAAAGGATTTTGTATTAGAACTAACTATGAAATACACAAAATCTATATTTCATTCTCTAGTCTAAAACATTCTCAAAAGAAGGACATTTAAGTCATGTTATTATTGGCCATTTTAACACAAGCAAAAAAAAAGAAACCAACTGCACAAAATAAGTCTGTCAAATAAGAAAGAAAAAAACATTCTCATGAGAACAATCATTGCTAAACACTGTGGACTTTTATGTTTATTATTTCTGATTCTGACTTTTATCTAAATTAAGCCCGTAGTTAATAAATCTTATGTCTAAAAATGTGGAATTATGTGTACTTTCACCAATCAAGTTTCTTGAAGGGATAGTTCAACCACACCCTTTACATGGTCCAAACATGTTTGTCTTTCTTTCATCTGTTAAATACACAAAAAGACATTTTGAAGAAAGCTTTGTTTTTCCTATTATGAAACTCAACATTTACAGGTTTCAGCTTTCTTCAAAAAATTGTCTTTTTTCTCAACAGAATAAAGAAACTCATAGAGATTTGAAACCACTGGAGGATCAGTAAATTTTTGATTTTGTGTAAACTATCCCTTCAAGTTTATATTGCTTGAGTTTCTAAAAATAATTCCAGTTGTCAGCACTAATGGTGTAGTGGTTAGTGTGTTGACAAATCGCATTTTGGTGATCACGGCACGCAAGTTCAATACCCGCCCTGAGGTCCTATGCCATTCCTTCCCCTTTCCACTTGATTACCTTTCTATACTCTACACTGTCCTATCAATTAAAGGTGTAAAAAATTAAAATATTCCAGTTAATTTGTTACCTTAAATTGAACAAAACATTCTTACTAAATTAAAAATACTGATTAAATATCCATGGAAAAACAGCAAACCAGGTATTGTGTATAACATATTTATTTATACTGTACAGATGTAATTGGCAATAGTGTAGACATGGTCATGTGCACGATGCTGAAGGCTACAGTCTATTTATGCCAAAATTCTGTGTGTAAAATTGGTAAACATGGCAAAATCAGTTGCAATCACTCCTCCCATGGGCTCATGTCTGTGTCAATGGCCACACAGTTATATGCAGCATAGCGAAGCTTCTCTTCACAAACTTTAGCACTGTGGAGGAAGCACACCGTTTAACATGCAGCCAAAAAAAAGGTGGTACATTTATTAACTTAATATGAGGAACTAAACATCAGCAATAAACATACCTTGGGTATTTGGGCAGATAAAGGGTGCTGGAACATGTGGAAGATTGAGGAAGTGCATCTTCAGTTTCAGACCTAAAAATAAAGAGAGCTTTTGCTCAATAATTTGCTCATAACAACCTAAATGAATGTGTTGTTATTTTATGCAAATCTTACCCTTGTTTGTCTGGGAAGATGTAGATCGGTGCAGGAAGTCGACTTCTGCCAGTCACAAACCTCAAAAACCTGCTACGATCCTCTGATGGAAATAAAAAGATAACAACATTGGAAACTGAAGCACTTCCTTTCGCAAATGACTAGAAACGGTTGTTTTGTGTATAACAAGTAACCTCACTAACCATTGGTGAAGTTCATCAGCGCTTCCCATAAGTACTGCACTCTGACATCTGTTTGCTCCAAGTCTTCATATCGTGCTGATAGAAAACAAAAAAATCATTAATATTAATACCAGGGTTCCCACACTTACATGGACAGCAAATTCAAGAACTTTAAGCACCATTCATTTCAATTCATTGAATTCAATATTGGTAGTATTCAAATGGTTTTTGTGAAATGTTCAAATGGGGGTTATTTGTCATAGTTCTTGTACAAGATTTAAATTTAAGATTGTAAATGAAGAAATTCTTTTTTTTTTCATTTAGTATTTGAAAGCAGAACAGTACAACGACTGAAACAACACCATAAACTATAAATTCAAGCACTTTTAACAACCTACAATTGTTTTTACTTTCCAGGCCTTGAAAGTGCTTGAATATTAGACATATGAATTCAAGTACTTTCAAAAAGCATGGGAACCCTGTAATATATTTGAGAATTTGCATTACATTAGCAATCATTTTAGCAAAACAATCAATTCTGTCCATGTGATACTTTAAATCTAACCCAACATATTTGTCATGAAACAGAAGCAGCCGAGAAGCACTGCTGTTCAGGGCTGTAATGCTCCTAGTTTCATCCACTATTTGGTTCAGTGCCTTCGAGAATTCATGCTGAGGCAGAGAATGTGAATTATTTAATGCTCATGCCGGCTGCTGTATGACTCACTGAGGCGTTTAAGGGCCTCCACTGTGATCTCTGGGTCTCCACACACTTTCTTCTCTACTTCCTGCCATGTCAGGAGATCAAGCACAGCTTGTGGCACCACTTTCACCAATCCTGCCTGCATGGCAGATATCTGTAGTGCAGGGAACACAGCATGGATTAAGAACAGGGTTTGTAGACAGATCTGAGAAATATACAATGTCCTCTAAAAGAAGTTTGAAAAAAAAATACAAGTGTTGCAATGCTAGCTCACCCAAAGATCTAAATTGTCATTGTTTACTTACCCTCCACCTCTAGCCATTATCTTGCATACAATTCCTCCCTACAAAAAGAGGTCAGTGGCTACCAACATTCATCAATAGGTCTTCTTTTGTGTTCAGCAGAATGAAGAAAGTTTAGAACAACTTTCTGAACTTTACCAATGAGATTACTAGAACTGTCTGATCTTGCAGATTTCAGCTATATATATATCATCAGGAAGATCAGACTCTTCCTATAAAAACAACTGCTTGTGTAGGCTCTTGTTCTATCCAGGCTGGACAATTGCAGTGTTCATTTGGCTAGTCTCCCAACACTTTTAAGAATGCGGCAGCGAGAGTGGTCTTAATTGAACTGAAAGGAGCACACGTCCACCTTTATTCATCAATCTACACTGGCTGCTAATTGCTGCTCGCATCAAATTCAAGGCACTGCTAAAACAATCACTGGCTTCGCACCCCCTTACCTGAAGCCATTATTTCAGGCTAATGTGCCTAGCAGGAGTTTGCATTCTGTTAATGAACATTGCTTTGTGGTACCATCACTTTCAAAGACTTTTACTTTTAATGTTCCTTGTTGGTGGAATGTAATCGTCAATGTAAAATTTAGTTTTTGGGGCAAAGTAACCCTTTTTCAAAGGAGTAATGCTGCGATCACACTACAGTTTTTTCGTGCAAAATTCTGTTTTATGGCGCTGTGAAAACATTAAACAAGATGATTAAACAAGATGATTAAACAATTAAAGCAAGCTATTGGTCCATGTTTTAAATTTCTGTCCAGAAAGGTCATGTTTCATCTTCGATTAGTCTCACGCAATCATGTTATGCAATTTCGCAGGTCAGAGTTCACCAAGCTTTAACTTTCCAATGCAGCAAACTGCGAAACTTGTCAGATGGGCTTGTCGGACACATTTACGTGCGTATTAATGAAAGTCTATAGGGAGAAAAATGCAGTGTGACCGCAGCATAAATGTGTAGCCTGATCTGACACAAGGCAAAAAAGTTTTTTTTTTTTTTTTTAAACACAAATACACTCACCATCATGTCAATCTGGACCAAAATCTTTGAGGAATATTTCCAGTACCTTGTTAAATCTATGCCACAAAGGATTAAGGCAGCTCTGAAAGTAAAGGGGGGTCCAACCCGGTACTAGTAAGGTGTACCTAATAAAGTGCCTGGTGAGTGTTTTTTCTTGGATCTTGATTACAGTATGATTACAGTTGAACCACTGAAGTCACATGGAATACTTTTGGTTTCTAGAAAGTAGCTGCCTATGGAGGACGAGGAAGCGCTCAGACTTCATCTAAAATACCCTAATTTGTGTTCTGAAGGGTGAGTCATTAATGACAGTATTTTCATTTTTGGGTGAACTAACCCTAAGCCTTTTTCGGTGTTATATTACCTGTTCTCGGTTCTCTTCTAGTCTTGCTTTCTGTACGAGGCGAATGAACTCTACGCGATCCTCATATCGAACCACCACTCCGCTTCCTCCAGGAATGAGCTCTACCAGCCGCCCGTCGCTCAGAGGTGTGGTGTACACCAGCTCCTGGCCAAACTTAAAGTCAAACGTCTCTTTGTCCATGTGCTCCATTGCCTCCAGCAGCTTCACCTAAGGAATCACATTAGAGTCCAGCAGTTGCTTAAAGTTGCATAAAAGAAAAGACAGAAGAAGAGATATTTGGGCTTCTTACTAAAACTGAATCTACAGCAGGGAAGTCTTTAGTCCAGCTGACCGCTTCTCCAATCAGCTGCTTCCACACCAGCCCTGGTAAAGCCAGAACCTAAAGAAAAAATATTATGAAATCTCATTTACAGCTAGCTTAAAGCTAAATATAAATGAATGATAAGGTACAACTGGAAATTCTGGCACTGACCAGAAAGTCTTTTCCACGAAGAGCTGCACCCATTAGCTGCCCAATCCACTCAAACTTGTTGAATTCTCGGCATGAAGGATTTGGGACATAGAAGTCTCTGGCTTCTCCAGCTCCCTGTCCCAAAACAGTGGAATAATTATTTAGTAATATATTCAAAACATCCATATCCACGTTCATACAGAGTGAACCCCAGCTGAATGGGCTACAAGAGGGTTTTTAAAAAAATAAAGAAAATAAAAATATACATAATAAAATAAAAAACTAAAATAATTTACAAAATACAAGTTGTATATTTTATTATCATCAAAAAAACAAAACAAAAACAAGCAACAAGTTTCAGTTTTGAAAAGTGAGGATAACTAAAATAAATTATAATGCTTATAAAGATTCTGTATTATTTAGAGCTTTTTAAGAATGAAACTATGAACTGATTATTTTTCATCGTAACAAGACATCTGGGGCCTCATGTACTAAGACTTGCGTGGAAATCATACTAAAACATCGCGTACGCACAAAGCTGTAAATGTGCGTACGCCGAATCTCACGCATATTCTTTTGTACATCCGAATGAACATGAAACTGAGCGCAACATGCACGAGCACAAACCCCCTCCCTGCCTCCTCCCCCGTATGAATATGCAAATGACTCTACTGACTCTACAAAACCCAACGAAAAAGCAAAGGCAAAAGCAAGCAAAAAGAGAAACTTTGAACAGAATGTGAATTGGAGGTGCTGCTTTCAGAGGTAGACCGGAGAAAAGCGATGTTATTTGCAAATTTGTCCTCTGGAATAAGCAACAAAAGAAAAAAATAGAGTGAGAGAGTTTAGCTGATGCGGTTAACACAGTTGGGTCTGAACATCGCACTGAGTGAATAAAAAGCTCGAAAAACGCATGTCATCATGTTTTGACACGTTTGAGCATGAACTCGGTTTGAATACAGGGTCTGATAAAGTCATTCTTTTTTCCCCCCCGCTACATATCAGATTTTGCCAACTATTTATCACGAGAAAGACAATTAGGAATCATTAATAAGTTTGTGCATCATATTTTATTTGCACATTTATTGAATGGAAAGTTTCTAATTCACGCATGCAAATTCATCTTCAGATAGTGTCTTTATACCATTGTGCGTGCAGTAGATCGCTCCCATTACATTGGGAAAACAGGCGACCGCTGCAATTTGCGCTTTAATGTTTGGCTGGTCAACTGCATGGTATGGAAACCTTATATACCTGCTAGATGAACCCGTCTCATACAGCTGCCATTGCAAGGCTCAAAGACACTTTGTAGAGTGCAATTTAACACAACTGCCTCTAGGAGTCGCCAATGGAAATAAAACAGACACGCACAAAAAATGTGCGTACGCCAGCCATGAAGCTGGCATGGAGCTGTGTACATTCCGACGTTCAGTTCATCGTTAGTAAATCCAAATGTGAGCGATTCTGAGCGTGAAACCTGGTGTACGCAAAGTTTTTGTGCGTATGCAGCGTTGATACATGAGGCCCCTGGTGTGGCTTATAGTCAGATGTGACTTATTTTTCCAGAAAATGCAAAATCAACAATGCATTCATTTGTTGACCTGCATTTCATGTGACCATTAACTTATATCTGAGATCCGTGAACATGTTATCAAGTTGTTAACCTGTAAACTTAAAATCTCAAGGGATACTTTACGTGAATATTTTAGGTCAAAGTGTCTTGGCAGAATAAACATTCGGATATCCCAGGATCCTGGATTGAAAAGTCGATATAAAAGCGTAGTTGTTACCTGGTTAGATGTGCGAGTGAAGAATGGTAGAGGCAAAGGACACTCTGACGAACTGGGACAGAGCTCTTCAGACATGTCTGCCAGGCTGTCTCGAAACCCTCCGCCTACAAGATGGAAATCGCACATAAGGGTACCGTGTTTAATTTGATTGCAAATTTGCGAATTAATGTGGGTGTGTAAGAAGCTTATGACCTTGATCGATTATGCCTTCTGCAATGAATTTACACTCCCACCACTGGTCATATCGCGCTGACCACCTGTACAAAAGTAAAAAATATATGCGTGTACATTTAATTTTCTCAGCCATGTCTAATATGTTATGGAGCATTTAGACCAGACATGTCCAAACTCGGCCCTGTGTCCTGCAAAGTTTAGTTCCAACCCCAATCAGACACATCTAGATTAGCTAATCAAGCTCTAACTAGGCTTTCTGGAAACATCTTTGCAGGTGTGTTGAGGCAAGTTGGAGCTAAAATCTGCAGGACGCTGGCCCTACAGGACCGAGTTTGGACACCCCTGATTTAGACTATTTGAAGTTAAATAAAGTTTAGTACAATTCTTGTGATTTCACCAGAGAGAAAAACTACCTGTAGTCCAGAGTCTTTTCATATTTGTCAGATGGTTTCAGACCCTCATAAACCTAGACAAGAGAAAAATAAACACAGTAAATATTAAATGTAAGGGGGCTGTTAGATTACCTTTTTGTCAGTTTTTAGAAAGAAGTTCTTTATGCTAACCAAGACCCCATTTTGCTTGCAAAACATTAATCTAACTATATTACAGGTTTCCATTTCTAAAATATGTTTTGTATTTTAATGTGTTTTAAAATTAAATTTATTCCTGTAAAATTTATTCTCAGACATTAGTCCAAGCATTATTGTGAATTTATCTGAATATACAGTTGAATTCAGAATTATTAGCCCCCCTGAATTAACCCTCCTGTTTATTTTTCTCCAATTTCTGTTTAACGGAGAGAAGATTTTTTTCAACACATTTCTAAACATAATAGTTTAATAACTCATCTCTAATAATTGATTTATTTTATCTTTGCCATGACGACAGTAAATAATATTTGGCTAGATATTTTTCAAAACGCTTTTATACAGCTTAAAGTGACATTTAAAGGCTTAACTAGGTTAATTAGGTTAACTAGGCAGGATGGGGTAATCAGGCAAGTTACTGTATAATGATGGTTTATTCTGTACACTATCGAAAAAATATAGCTGATAATTAAATAAGCGGCTAATAATTTTGATCTTAAAATGGGTTTAAAAAAAATAAAAACTGCTTTTATTCTAACCTTAATAAAACAAATAAAACTTTCTCCAGAAGAAAAAATATTATCAGACACACTGTGAAAATTTCCTTGCTCTGTTAAACATCATTAGGGAAATATTAAAAAAACACAAATCTACTGTACATATTTTGTGGACTACCTGAGTTAAAACAGCATTTTTGCATGTGACATCTAGAGTGGGATTGTCCCGGTGCTCCATGGCAAGGCGACGGTTGATGTAAAGGCGGGGCATGAAGTTAGGCTTACTGGTCTCGGAGTCCTTCAGGCACTGGGTGATGAGAGCAGAGCGACGCTTGGACAACAGCAGGAACTGCTTTATGCTCTAACCAGCACAGAGATCAAAGAAACAAAATCAAACATTAATCTCAATTCCTGACATGTACAGTATCATGTTGCAATACTAGATTGTAAATAATCATTGAAATGGGTATCACTTTATTTTGATGGTCTGTTTGTTGAATTTAATTGATATTGCATATACATGCCAACTAATTCTCATTAGATTCTAAGTAGACTGTTGGGTTGGGGTTAGGGTTAATGTAAGTCGACATGTACTTGCAAAGTTTATACTAATACTCAAATGGACCATCAAAATAAAGTGTTACCCTAAAATGTTGCAAACATGGCATCAACATCATTCACTGGCTTGGTTGGTATTTTTATATTTTGTCCCCACCAAAAAAGTAAAATACTTATTGCTTAGCTACATCTTTTTAAGCCTTTAACTTCTCCACCAAGAAAAAAAATTGTCACTAATTAACACACTTGCATTTTTTCCAACACATTTCATAATTTCTAAGATAACAACCTCTATCAAATGGTTGATATCTCAGTTTATGGTAAAATTACTGTAATCAATGCAAATACTATAAAATAAAAAAAAAATGAAGTGTAAAACTAATTTATTTAAAAGCATAATCAAATATAAAAAAAATTTTAATACTAAATCATCTTTTTTTGAAGTATGCCATAAAATATTTTAGATTCTCATTTATTGTGTTTTCTTGTTTTTTGTTGTTACAATAAAACCAAAATCAAGTTTAGTAGTGCAACAGAACTATGTTTGTTTGATTATTTTGTAAACCAACAATGCTGTGTAGTGTAAACCATTATTTAAACGATCATTATTAACAGTCATTATGTAAAACAGTCAAAATATGGTTAACCATTTGGTAGAGCAGGCAGTTAACAATGTGTCAAAACAAGCCAAATATAGTTGTGTGAATACATTTTTTATTTAAATGTGCTTTGATCTGCTACCTTAGTTCCCAATAACACAATTACTACCACAGGAAAAAACTTCATATATCTGTTCAATGATCGTAAAATAATTATTGGTTCCATCAGACTGAAGACTTTTTTTTAGGTAACACCTATCAAATCTGAATTTGAGGCTTTTTAAGGCATTTTAAGACCTTTTAAAGACCAGCAGCTACCCTGATTATATTCTATTAGGAAATTAAATGAAGGTTCACCAGTGATAATAATAATAATAATAATAATTAAAGAAACTGACATGAATGATGGAGGATTACATATAGACATGAACAGTGAACACAAACTACTTACTGAAAGTATAAAGAATGCCATAGGACAAATTTGCTCAAGACAAGAGTACTAACTTTGATCTGGTTGAATGTTCCCAGACTGTAGTCCCATGCAGGCACCATATGAGGCAATAGACTGTCCAGAAGTGTGATGAACCTACAGACATGCACACACATAAAAAAAAAAACACTGAGTGCCACTAAAAGCTCAAATAAAGCCCTTAGAAATTGACATGTTGCCGGTTGTTACCTTTGAATCACCAGTGCACGTCGGTAGAGGACATCAGGTGGTGTGCCCTCCAATCTCGGATAGCGCACTAGATTGGGAGATTGGAACACATCTGCATTCAGGCCCAAGTCACGTTCGCAGGACGATTTGATCTTTAGACCCCTGATCCGTACGTCAATTCCCTCATCTACAACAAAAATATATATTATGAATAAAGATTACTAATCATGCTTTCTCTTTCAGATGACGGCAAATGCCTCAATTACGTCTGATGTTAAGAGTTTTAATATAATTAAAAGTGGATGATGCTAAATACATGTGTAAACTAAAACATTTTGAGCCCATCGACTTGCTGTAGTAGCACAAAATGCTTTGACTGTATTGCTGTTATATTTAAGTTTTCACTTCAGGTTTATTTCAATAGCTATTTTCACAATAAGTAATGTTTCAAAGCAGCTATTCAAAAGGTGCACATTATTTCATTACAATCAAATTCAGAAAGTTGAGGTTATTAGTTACCATAACTTTATAAGTTATTGATAACTTTAACTGACAGCAAATCGCTTTCAACAGTTAAAGTTTGTATAGATAAACATAGTTATTCTGCAGTTATATAGCATATACAGTGGGTGACACTTTAAAATGAGCATTACCGTCTCGCCTTGTACCTCCGCCACACTGAAGGATTGAGAACGCGTTTTTAGGTATAACCGCAGTTTGCGACTATGCAGTCAGGTGGCAGAGAGAGACGGTAAATACCCTGCTACTTGTAAATGAAGATGAAATCATGAAACAAAGCATTATAATTCCTTCAGTAATCATTAAAAACTTAACAAGCTTTATTATAATTGTAAACTTGTAAAGTGAAATGAGGATTCATTTTGTAAAGTAAAATTAAAGAAATAAAAGACAACTAAAATGAAAAGTACAAACCTACATACAAATAAGTAGGCCTAAATAAATTACTTAAATAAATAAATAATACATATACACTGATATATATAAATAAAATATAGAGTGATGTACAGTGTTTGTTATTATAAAATAATAGGACTTAGGCAGTCAATGAATAAGCCTTTTCGTTCATGTTTTCATTTACATTTTCGTTATTCATTATATTTTGCCATCTTATTTTATGTCTCAATTATTGTACATAAATAATAAAGGAATAAATAAATATGCCTAAATAAACATTTATTTAAAGATATTACCAGCAACACACAGAGAAATGGTCCAGTACATGGTCTAATGCTCACACCAGATGTGGTACGCGTGGATAATTCGCGTTTGAACGTTTTAAATTTAGTCTCTTCATTCGCGCATCAAATTCACTAAACAATAGACGCGGATTCACGTCATAGTCAGAGCTTCTGTTTGCCCAGTGACTTGAGCTTTGTTGCTAAATGGCTAACATGGATTTTATTGAGAGAAGAGTTGTGTTTATGTGCTTTTTGAAGGCTGAAAAACAGTGATGATTTGTTTGGAGCTGTGTCTGAGTCCACTAGATCCTTTCAGAAGTGTACCCAGCTCTGTGAGTTCATAAACTTCTCCAGAAACTGAACCTGGATGATAGAAGCTTTCAGCTTCTTCCGTGTCTGGTGCCAACGCAGCATAAAGAGCTCTTAAGTTGAATGCTACTTCATCAAAAGCATAAAAATAATTACCTACCTAATAAAAATTGCCCTACCTCAAGCAAATCACTAAACTTACATTAAAAATTAATTTGCCGCAGGATGTAAATTAAGTCTCGCAAGTTTATTTTTAATAATATAGTTTCAGTTCAGTTTTCAAAATGTTAATGTTCTCCTTTGTATTCTTTTTTTTCTTACTTTTTAGGTAGGTGATGTCTATGTGTCCATGATTAATGATGTGAAGTAAATGAACACTATAAATGCATTTGAATGCATGCTAGTTTCTAATGGAAATGTGTGAAGAATCTTACCTCTGCATTCCTCAATCCTGACCTCTATAACTGGTAAATGTGATGTCATGTCCTCCAGAACACACACCTCTCCTATCAAGGTGCTGAGAGAGAGCGAGAAATGAAGCCATAGTGTTGAAAAATTTAGCATTTTACATAACTTCTACATATTTATAACTTGAAAAAAGAGGTATTGCTACAGCTTATTCATTTTAAATAGTAACTTGCATGAAAAAGTAAATGGACTTTAAAAACCACTTAAAAATGTACTGCAAATAAATATATTAAGCATATATATATTGGGGCGATGCAGTGGCGCATTAGGTAGTGCTGTCGCCTCACAGCAAGAAGGTCGCTGGTTCGAGCCTCAGCTCAGTTGGCATTTCTGTGTGGAGTTTGCATGTTCTCCCTGCGTTCGTGTGAGTTTCCTCCGGGTGCTCCGGTTTCCCCCACAGTCCAAAGACATGCGGTACAGGTTAATTGGTTAGGCTAAATTGTCCATAGTGTAGTGTGTGTGTGTGTGTGAATGAGTGTGTGTGGATGTTTCCCAGAGATGGGTTGCGGCTAAAAGGGCATGCGCTGCGTAAAAACGTGCTGGATAAGTTGGCGGTTCATTCCGCTGTGGCGACCCCGGATTAATAAAGGGACTAAGCCGACAAGAATATAAATGAATATATATCATCCAAATGGCTTTAAATAATCATTCAATGAAATTACTTACTCGTCAATGGTTACATCACTGTATTTCTTGAGATTATCCCCCTCTCCACCGTACACGGTAACTCTTTTGGGCATGTAGTTGTCATCTGTTGAGTCCACTGTTAATATCAGTTTGCTAAATGAAGAAAACATTTACGTCTTTATGTTGTCAAACTGAATCGTATTCATTTTTAGAACGAAACATAAATGGATAATGGATACACAGATGTATGCGCGCGCACATACACACACACGCACGCACGCACGCACACACACACACACACACACACACAAACACACGCACGCACGCACACACAAACACACGCACGCACGCACGCACGCATGCATGCACGCAAGCAAGCAAACAACAAATCTGATGTGAACAAAAAGACAAGGTTTGAAACCTGAAAAAAAGTAATAAATTTCACTTAATTTATTTGTGGAAAAAGACAATAAGCTAATTTAATAGGCTAGTTTTAATATGTTCAGTGAAAAAAATCTAATCAGATATTTATTTTTGTACATTTTTCATACACACTTATTGATTACCTACTAGTGTGTAATATTTAAAAGGTAAAAAGTATTATATTCAAGAACACTCAAGAGTTTGTTTTTGAGCTAGTCCACTGGCTGTTTTAAACTTGTCATGAATGAACAAATGTTGTTAAATAAAAAAATAAAAAATAACTTCAATTAAAGGTTCAATTGTCAACATTCTAACTCAATCCTGAATGGCTTCATTTTGCTATGAAAGTTTTTCTGACTTGTTTGTTTTTGGCAAAAAAGTGTCATACTTGATAATGTCAGCTTGTAAATCATTAAAACAAAAGTTTGAACAGACTGACCTGATTTCATAACTTGTGAAATTATCTAGAACCAACTGGATTTAAGTACAGTGTGGAAAAAGTCCTTTTTAATTACAGTCGCTAGCAGACCAGTCGTCCTTACTTGACCACAGTGCCTCTCCTCATGTGCAGACGGATCCAGTGCTGTCCCTGCATGCCATCGCTCTCCCAGTACGTCTCCGTGTCTCCATCTGTCAGACAGCTTGCTCCACCACTAGGGTCCTCCTTCAAGCATAGCAACTCCCTTACTAGTCGAAAACATCTGATATGTTTGCAGCTCTCTGCTATTCAGTGTAATGCAGAATGATACTATGCCCTCACATACCGAACTAGAAGACACGTCAATACTGGTCACACATTGTTTCACACTGCCAAGATTTTCATCCTCCTTTCCAATGTGGTCATAGAAGTAGTGCACGAGGTCCTCGTCACATTCAAACGTCCATGTCGGAGGCACATACCTTGAGGACCAAATATGCACATCAGTGATATGACATTTATTTATTTATTTCAGGGTTTCTGCAGGTTTCACAAAGTAAAATGTAGGACTTTTTTGTAAGACTATTTAGAATGAAATTTCAGATGTATATAAGGTTAAAGGGTAAGGTTTTTTTTAAGGGTCCAGCATAAAAAAACAACAACTACTTGTCCCATCAAAAAAATTAATTCTTACTAGTTATTTATAAGCCACATATTTTTAATAACATGTAATTAAAACATGTCATATGTAACATAATAATAATGTCAAAGCATGCAGACCCTAGTCGTAAACAGTACATACAGATTTTTTTCAACATAACTTAAAAAATCTCTTTAAACTGAATGAATGCACAACAGACTTTTATAATATTAGAGTTTATAATAAATTTATAAAGTTTCTAATAAAATGAGCATTGGATGAATGCTACGCTATCCCATGATCCACTGCAAGAAAAATCATGAATGGGAGTGCAGCGACACAAATGGCGTAGGTAGGTCAAGTGATGATGACAAAATGGCGGATGCAGTACGTCCATTCATACTTCTGACATTCATACTGTACACATAGAACACACTTTTCTAATGGCCTAGTAGTATGTTTAAATGCAATTGCAGTACCTACTGAGTAGTAGGCGATTTTGGGCACAGCCCATGTTATTTTCTGGATGCATTAATTAAAAAAATAAAAAATAAAATAAATTCAGGGTATAAATACAAAGACTTCAATGCAACTCTTTTTCACCCAAAGAATGAAAATTCTGTCATCATTTACTCTTACTTCCCTTCTTCAAAATCTATTTGAGTTTTTTTCTACTGTTGAACACAAAATAAATATTTTTATTTTTTTTTCCTACTAAGGAATTTGATGGGTGACAGCAACCAGCATTCCTCAAAATATCTTCTTTTGTGTTTAACGAACAGAGACATTTAAACAGGTTTAAAACCACAAGAGGGAGAGTAAGTGATAAGGAAAAATCATTTTTGGGTGTACTAACACTTTAATATTCTGATATCAATATGAAGAGTATTTATTGGCTAATAAACAGAAGGATAGCCTTATTTTGGAATATTCTTGCAAAAACATATTTATACAGCTATGCACGTTTGTATTATTTTTTCTAGGACAACACACTACCAATGTTATTTTTATTTGAAGTCTGAAATAATTGTTATCATATCTTTACATAATAATGCAAAGATTACCATTTTACTCAATATGTAACAAGTCCAGTAAACCTACAGACAGAGAATTTTCAGTTGGTCTCTTAATTTTTTGTTTCCAAAGCTGTATGTATTTTCACTGTATTGCCTATTAGTACTAGACGACATGCAGAAATGTATAAAACAGCTAATTATATTATAGGGGACACATTTTTAAACATTCTATTACAGATTGAAATGTTTCGGTCAAAGTTTTCACTTGCCTCAACTTTCGAACAGCAGCCTCATCCGCCTCTGCCACCTTGGGTTTGGCACCCATGTGTAAGGAGTTCTCCACATCCACCACTTGCTCCCACCTACAAGATATTTGGAAACAACATTGGCACTTTAGATCTATTGAACCATTAAGATATAGATACATTACTTTTTAGGACAACATTTGAATTTTACATAAACCATCAATTCACTGACAGTTCATCCCATCTATCCATCCATCCATCCATCAAGAAAACAAATGGAGTATAGATATTATAGGGTTTGTATACATGTTTAACTATAACAATTATATATGAATATAATAATTTCATCCCCAATTTTTATTTACACTCATCGAAATAAAGAATGGTGGGCCTTTACGAAGCCACAAACCTATTACAAGGCTTGTGGTCATATCCAAAGAGTTGCTGTTGCCGGCTGATAGTGTCAGCAGACTCGACCGGGACGAGTCTGTCGCCTCCTTCAGTGTGTTTGCAGACCAGGATCCAGCCCTCCTCAATGTCCACACCTGCCCGATACTCCTCCAGCTGCTCCTGGGATAGACAGAGCACTCAAACAAATCAGACCGGCACACAAGCAAAACACGCTGACTCTCATTTGAATGTCCATTGAGCAGAGCAGTGTAGAATTTCCAGAGCCACACAAACACCTGTGTGGTGAACACCTATTCATTTCTCCATATTTAATTTAAGGTAAGATACTGCTGGCGAATAATGTAAAAAGATTTTAAAAATAAGTATCACAATAGATCCTCAGTTTATTGCTACATAAATGCAAACATTTATTTTGCAATAGTTGAAGAAGTTTACTAAAAAAATATGCAAAATATTAGTTTTTTCATTAAATATGTGCTAATTTGCAAACATATCTGAATATGCACACAAAGACATCTGAATATTGAATGAAGTCATGTTTAAAATTATATTATTAAACAATATTAAAGTCAAAGGTTTTTACAGAGGAGATGTAAAAGCTGTTAGGGTGGTCTGAAAAGCTGAATAATTGCAAAGTTGATAACATGGGTGACGTCACCAACCAGGAAGTCCACTCCACATTGATGGCAATAATGATACAGCAGATCAATCAGAACGGCTCCTAACAGCAATCCTCGACTGCATTTCCTATACATAAAGTTTCTACCTTGTTTATTTTGACCCACAGGCCGTGGCTGTTGCAGTACTCCTCCCCTGTCGTCCGTATGCACGTCCCTTTTTTGGGCTCGATGTTACATCTGCACGATTTCTTGTGTGGCGCTTGGTGCGGGCTGTCCCACACCGACACCACACTCTTGCCACCCGAGTTGCCCGCTGTAGAGGAGGACGCGGAAGCGGAGCCCGAAGACGAGTCCTTACATATCTTATAGCAAACCTCCTTCGCCACATAACACAGGGACTCCGGCAGAGGTTCGCTCTTTCGGAAACACTCTATACACCTGTTTAAGAAGCGTATCCTGCCCAGGAGGGTGTGAGGGTTGTCGTCCGGAGACATTTCTCCTCCTCAAGTTTTGGGAGCGCTAGCCGGAGAGCTAGCCGAGGATGTGTCAACAACACTGAGCGTCAGCGAGCATTACACTCACTCATCCGCTTTCCCTGTTTGTCCGCTTTTACTAGAATCCGACGTGATAGAAAAAGAGCAGCGTAACAAAGGTTTAGAGACAGTAAAGCTTTGTTACTCCCGCCAGAGCTTTCTCGCGGATACTGGCATCTGTCAAGACAGCTACGTGTCTCCACCACCGGTCTAAAGGGCGATCCGCCCATGTGTGTTTACTTTACTCGTTCCCCCTGCTGGATAGACTGCCTGTTACACTTCCCTTAAAGCTGAATGAATGTGGATTTTAAGATTACACGTTTTATTTATTGCTCAAAAGCGAGCGCGTCTTGTCGTTTGTACTTATGATTAAACAACTGAGAGAAAACAGGAATTAATAAATAGGTGAAAGTCAAAATCTCAATAAAAACAGTATAAATTGTACATTTTTATTCCTATTTATCATTCCAATCTATTTGTTTCGATGTGACGGTATTTAAAAATGTATTCCTGTGATTCAAAGATGACATTTTAGCATTTAAAATGTTCTTAAAAATCAGAAATCATCTTAATATGTTGACTTTCTGCTCTGTTGTGATATATTATTACTAGTGTTAATACTTGTTAATGATGTTAAAACTTTTTTCCTCTTCATTTTTATTTGATGAATGGAAAGTTCGAAAACAGCATTTTAACATGTAAAAAGTTTACGGTCTTTTAATCAATTTAATATGTCATCGATATTGTGTGTTTATAATTTTCCCTGCTGGATAGACTGCCTGTTACACTTTCTCTTAACCTGAATCAATGTGGATTTAAAATGACACGTTTTATTTATTGCTCTATAACACGTCCTGTCATTTGTACAACTGGGGGAAAATAATAATTAAATGGGAGAAAGTCAAAGTTACCATAAAAATGTTATAAATTATGAAATTTTATTCATTTATCATTCTACGTGACTGTGTTTTAAAATGTATTCCCGTGATTCAAAGTTGAAGTTTTGTTTTATTATGCAAGAAAATTTACAAAGATACGATATGAACAATACAAAAAGGGTTACATAAATAAAATTGAAATGTTTTACACCAGGTAAGAGTTTTACATCAAATATAATTATTAGAGTCTTCTATAGAGTTTACATATAAATCAAAATCCTTTCTGAAAATAAATAGTAAGGGCGTCTCTTTTAAAATTGACATTTATGCATTAAAATTTAGCCAGAAAAAGGACGACGCAGTGGCACAGTAGGTGCTGTCACCTCACAGTAAGATCCTCGGCTCAGTTGGCGTTTCTGTGTGGAGTTTGCATGTTCTCCCTACGTTCGCGTGGGTTTCCTCCGAGTGCTCAGGTTTCCCCCACAGTCTGAAGACATGCGGTACAGGTGAATTGGGTAGGCTAAATTGTTTGTAGTGTATGAGTGTGTGTGTTTCCCAGAGATGGGTTGCGGCTGGAAGTGCCTCCGCTGTGTAAACATGTGCTGGATAAGTTGGCGGTTCATTACGCTGTGGCGATCTCAGATTAATAAAGGGACTAAGCCGACAAGAAAATGAATGAATGAATGAATAGATAAATTTAGCCAAAAAAAACCCACAATAAAATAATGATAAATTTACAATGAGAAAAATCTAAGTTCAGAGAGCAATCACAGAATATACCCATAACAACATTTCTCTGGCCCACACAATCAGCTTTTGCATGGCCCACATGTTGCAGTGAATTACCGGTACATGACTGGACCAAGTTTGGATGTCAGATTACACATGGACCATATTTGGGCCAAGTCGCAGCCAAGTTGACAACCTAACTGGGCCTGAACTGGGCCAGATATCTTGGTGCATCACAACTGCACCGATAAAACTATAAAGCATTGTGCATTTTTCTCAAATTGATTTGATTGAAAATTACCTTTGTATCCGAAAATAATAAAAATGAATTTTAAATGTGGGTCAAGATAGGCCAAACTTACGTGGCCCACATATCAATTATTAACTGGGCCAAATGCTACATTTTACATTTGGCCCAAGTATTTTGTGCCACCTTAAAAATGATGCCACCTCTGCCAAACCCGGGCTATGTTTGGCCCACCTGCTGTATGCCAGTGCCAGATGAATGTCTGCTGAACTAGCTTTATGCCAAATCTGGGCCAGAATTTTTTGCTACCTGGGCAATTTTTGATGAAATACAAAAGTTTGGAAGTAAGATTTTTTAAACGAAATAGGAATAGTCAACCCACTTTACAGTGAGTACACGCCAACAATAAATTACATAGTGTTTCCTCATATTGAGTACAAAATAAGCATTTAGGGGAAATGTTGTTATTTAATTTAGCTAGTTCGGTTTTTATTGAGTAGCAATAATGAATGATTGTGATCGACATCGTGACAGCTTTATTAGATAAAAAAATATTTTTTCTCTGAAGAGGCGAAAACTGTTCCCAATCTATATCACCAAATATTATTCCAACAACCTATGCAATCAGGTAAAGATATCTGAGAACTATTAATAACTAAGCAATTTTTTTTGTTTAAGATAGCACTGAGAAGAGTTTGGTCAAAGCTGAAATTTCACAAATTATAATGTTCTGCTATATTGTGATAAATTACTACTGGAGCTTAGTGCTAATAATGGTAGATATTTAAACATCTGGCGACGCGGTGGCGCAGTAGGTAGTGCTGTCTCCTCACCCCAAGAAGGTCGCTGGGTCGGGTGTCAGCTGGGTCAGTTGGCATTTCTGAGTGGAGTTTGCATGTTCCCTCCGTGTTTGCGTGGGTTTCCTCTGGGTGCTCCGGTTACCCTCACAAGTCCAAAGACATGCGGTACAGTGAATTGGGCAAGCCAAAATTGTTCATAGTGTGTATGTGTGTGAATGAGTGTGTGTTTTCTAGGGTTGCATCTGCAAAGCATCTGCTGCGTAAAACATTTACTGGATAAGTTGACAGTTCATTCCGCTATGGCAACCCCTGATTAATAAAGGGACTAACCAAAAAAAAAAAAAAAAAAAAAAGAATGAACATATAAACATCTATGATGGTTAATGATGTTGAAACTGTTTGTAAGTTCAAAAACTAGAAAAACGAGTTTACTCTTTTAATCAATCATTTATTCATTTTTTGTCGGCTTAGTTCCTTTATTAATCCGGGGTCGCCACAGCGAAATGGACCGCAAACCTATCCGGCACATTTTTACGCAGCAGAAGCTTTTCCAGCCGCAACCCATCCCTGGGAAACATCCACACACACATTTACACACTACGGACAATTTAGCCTACCCAATTCACCTGTACCGCATGTCTTTGGACTGTGGGGGAAACCGGAGCACCCGGAGGAAACCCACGCGAACGCAGGGAGAACATGCAAACTCCACACAGAAACGCCAACTGCGACCACCGCGACCTTCTTGCTGTGAGGAGAACCCCAATTTATATCAGTGCTAAATAAACATAAATCAAGGCTAATTTAACACTGAAGTACTGAAGTAACACTGAGGTAATCATGCTGAAAATATTGCTTTGATTCACAGGAATACATTATATTTAAATGTTGGTAATTTAGTGTTGATGTGTGTGTGTTACACTTTTCATTAATTCATTCAACTATCAACTATCTATTAAAAGTTATATCTTTTTAAAATAATTATGAAGATTATCGTATTAAATGAAACAGAGATTGTTTTTAATTGTTCTGATGCGTTATATAATAAAACTAGGCCAAAAGTCACTGGAGCGACGGTGCTTAAACACGTGATAAAAGGGAGGGCGATAATTGGTCGGTACTTCACGTCTTCTGCGGGGAGGCCAGTCTAAGGACATTGAAGGATCTGAGCTCTGGAACTAAATGACGATGCTTTTTAACAAGGTAAATACGCTTTTTCTAGTGGCATGTTTGCGGTCAGTATCTGTTTTTTTCATATGCATGTCGTCGAATGCACGACAAATATGAAATTTGGTATTGTTAAACCTGAAATATAGTTAGCTTAGTGCTAACATCAACGTTAACGTTAGTTATATTAGCTGGTCTAACGTTACGCAGTTATAAACCATCACACCTTTGAACTGTGGTCGTTACCATTTCTATATTGAGAGAAGTTAATAGTTTTCCCCCTCCTCGTAGTTTCACTTTTGTAAATGTCAACAAACAAACCCTAATCATGAGTGCTTTATGTTAGTGTACGTTACATTTTTCATGTGACCAATAAAAAAATTATAACATTCTGTTATATTGTTTACAGCTTATCTTGTGGATCCTTTAAATAATCTTTTGAAGACTTAAGGCACGTTATCAGAACTGTGGTCAGTCTTTAACATTGTGCATAATCTTTGTTTAATCATTGTGCAACAGGTTTTGAGGGCAGGTGTTCAAGCTGGACTCCGGTTTCAGGGTACCAGTGCTCAAGCTAGTGCCAAAGCAGCTACTGCCTCTTTGAAGGGAGGTAATGGAGGCTTCAGCTTTGGTATGTACTTCAACCTTTTTTCATTGTTTTTTTTTTCTATTTCAATATATTAAGGCTAAATGTAAAGCATCCCATCCCAACATGCTATTGTACCAATTTAACAGAACTAACCGAGCAGCAGAAAGAGTTCCAGGAGGTGGCAAGAAAGTTTGCACGAGAGGAGATTGTTCCAGCTGCCCCATCATATGACAGAAGTGGCGAAGTAAGTAATATTATTCCACCATTTTACACACACACACACACACACACACACACACACACACACACACACACACACACACACACATATACATACATATATATATATATATATATATATAATTTTTTTTTTTTGATCAATTAGATGTTTAATTTCAGATTTTTCTCTTTGCAGTATCCTTTCCCCCTTATTAAGAGAGCATGGGAGCTGGGTCTAATGAACGGACATATTCCAGAGGACTGTGGTAAGTATTTTAAAAGCTGTTGCCAAAAAAAACTACTACTCCAGTTAGTGTGTACTCACCATGTCATTCCAAACTTGTATGACTTTCCTTCTCTAAACGTTTCTTAATGCAAACAGAATTGTTTATAGCTTTCCAAGACAAGGTTATCAGTTACTGGTGCAAATCTTATTTTACTCCACTAACAGTTGGCTTTTTCTCTAATGATGATCCACTGATAGCTATTTCCATGCAATTATGCCATAAAGGCGGTGTAAAAGTATGATTAATGTAGTCCATATGGCTTGTGTTCTATCTCTGAAGCATTATGAAAGATTTGTTTAATGGTGTGGGTTGAAGTTTTAGTTGAAATGTAGCCTTCAAATCTTTTTTTGATAGTTTTTAGGTGCTTTTAGTGTACCTTTTTAGTTGGTTGAACATATTAATGTATCCAGGATATTTACATAAAATAAAAAGTCTTGGGTTTGCTGCAACAAAGGACAAATATCCCCTTATGTTGTGAATTGAGCTACTGTTTCTGATCCCAATACTCTGCTAGTTGGAAATTAGAGATGTGAACCTACACTGCTCTCATGGTTTGGTTACGATTATCGTGCCATCGATTCGGTGCTTTCCATACAGTTTTATAATTTACTTTACAGCACAACAATTCTTGTATTAAAATTTAGAATTTGTAAATTTATATATTTGTAATGCAGTTATGTCCTTTTAATACAGTCAGATATATGAACTGTATCTTTAATTTTTCCTGCTCAATGAAAACACTGTTTTTGAATGTTTTAAACAACTCAAATACATGCACAGAATATGCATTTATAGCAAATAAACTAAAGTAAATAATATCCCGCTTGCTTTTTGAGCGTTGTCAAGTAAGTTTTTACATCCCTATGATTGGTCACGCAGTAAACGGAAAGGGCTGTGATTGGCTCTAACACGCTGGTGCTGTTTACCGATGAGTGGCGCTGATAAACGGCAACGGCGATCACAGCTGATCTGTGATGGGCGCGGTGGAGAAAACTTGCTCTGCAGACACTCATGTCTGGATCCACTGTAACAGCTGAGAGGAGAGGAAAGGTTACCTCATGCCAGCAGGTCAAAGGTCCACAGTGAAAGAGGGGGAGAGAGAGGCAGAAATGGAGTTTACAGCTTTCATTTTCTCCATTGCAGTGGAATGGGGGCTTCTGGTTTTTGCTGTAACTTTAGTGTCAGTGAAACACTGTTCAGCAAACACACACACAGTAAATTGTGCAGAGTTTCTGTGTTTTTAATTACTTGCAGACTCCTCCCTCGTCATGCATATGAGTTAAACGAGTGTCAGTATGTAATTACCGGATAGGAACTAATGCTGAACTAATACCGAATTGTCTGCATTGTGGTGCACCAAAGAAACAATACACTTTTACACCCCTATTGGAAATATAATAAAGCTATTATAGTTTAAGCTTTTAAAAACTCTGTCTTTATGCTTGCAATGTCTTGGATACCAGCATTTATCAAGTGATGAATAACTCCGGCCTTCTGTGTTTTTTTTTTTTCAGTATGGATGTAAGAGTTATGATAATAATTTTCGAATATGTTGGATGTTGCGGTATTTTTTAGGTGGAATGGGTCTGGGCATTTTTGATGCCTGTCTCATTACAGAAGAGCTGGCCTATGGTTGCACTGGGGTGCAGACAGCCATTGAGGCGAACTCTCTGGGGGTAAGTCTCTGGAGTTTAATAATTGTATTTACAAGTAAAAAATATTTGAAAACGATGGCAATTTGTAGTTAGGACTTGTTGCACATTGTATTTTTGTTATGTAGTGAACGTGAGGAGGAGTTATGATTAGTCTAAAACAGTTACTGTGATTTTTAGAGGTGTTTATTTATTTTCTCCATGCAGCAAATGCCAGTCATCATCGCTGGTAATGATGCTCAGAGAAAGAAGTATTTGGGCAGAATGACAGAGGAACCACTGATGTGTGTAAGTGTCAAATGTTCTAACCATCTGTACTCATGACTTCTGAAGTGTTCTCATAATGGTACTTGCACACTTTTTGTCATTAACATGGTACTGTGTGTGGATAGGCGTACTGTGTAACTGAGCCAGGAGCAGGCTCTGATGTGGCTGGAATAAAGACCCGGGCTGTTAAGAAAGGAGATGACTACGTGATCAATGGTCAGAAAATGTGGATCACTAATGGAGGAAAAGCAAACTGGTAGGAGAAGCATTTCAAATTCCTACAATTAATTCATAAATTTGTTTTAGGCCAAGTATAAACCCTTTTGTTTTGCATTTAAAGGTACTTCCTGCTGGCCCGCACAGATTCCGATCCCAAATGTCCTGCTAGCAAGGCTTTCACAGGCTTCATTGTAGATGCTGATACCCCAGGAGTCCAGCCTGGCAGAAAGGTAAAGGCTGGTGACAGTCGTATTTGTGTCCCAAACTGCTAAAAACACTATAAGGACATATTTCACAAAAAAGTGAAAATTTGATGTTTTTGCGTTATTTCGAGCAAATTCGTACTTCCGTTTTGAAACTAATTTTTGAAGCTTTTTATTATAATATTATTATTTTCTGAAAAATGCACATGTCTGTGTTTATCATTCTGTCGAATTTAACAGAAATAAGACACGTATATTCCATGTATTTAAAGGAGCAGTCAATAGCCCCTTTCACACATACAGACCTTTCCGGAATGATGCCGGCAATTTTCCGGAAAGGTTGTATGTGTGAACAGGTCCTTTTTGAAAATACCGGTAAATTCGTTCTGTCTATTTTCCGGAAAGAGAAGTTGTAACATTACCGGCAATTTGCCGGAATGCTGCGCTGTGTGAATGCAGAAGGAAGATTCCCGTAATAAGCGCGTGCACGTCTAGAACGTGCTGACGTGAGACGTCTGGTTTAGCCAATCACAACAGTCAGACGCATTTACGTCCGCGCGGTTTGTGAGAATAAAAGCCTTTGAATATTTTTCCAGACACATTTAGCTGCTAGAAGTTAGTCAGATCACGTTTATATGTTCTTCTTAATGCCAACTGTGTAAATAATCATCGATGAGATGCTTATGATAAGCCGTTGTTTGTTTACCTTCAAGCTTTGCATGCGCCTATGAGCGCCTGCACACGCATGAACATCTCGACATGCGAAAGTGATCCTGCGAAAGTTGTTCACAATATTGATCATCCACAGAGTTTGTAATTTAGTCAAATGTTTACAAATACAAGCGCAGCCGTTTAAAGCTCATTTGTGGTGAAAGATGTCAGAATGTACCGGTATTTAGGAATGGATGTGTGAACGGTCTTTTCCGGAAAATTTCCGTAACGTCCTCGCCTGTGTGAACAGCGCTTTTTTCAATATACCGGTAAAGTCGTTCCGGAAATTTTCCAGAAATTTACCGGTATCACTGTGTGAAAGGGGCTAATGCATGCACTGAAAAAGTCTATAAGCCCCCTTAAAACTTAAATAGGCTAACAATAACGGATATTAAAGATAAATAACTTTTTTTTTTTTTGTGAAAGCAAGAGAGAATCATGCCGCAGTGCTGTTAAAGTAGTCTCAAATGATCAATGACCGCAACACGTTTAATTCCAGAACATTTGAGCTGGTTTCAGAGTTCTTTCATTTTCGTTTTCAGTTGTTTCATTTTTACAAATGGTTTTATTTAACATGTTTGTTAATACAATCCAGTTTTGCTATTTAGCCTATTTTAATGCAACAAAGTTGCAAACTAATTTGCTCTAAGATGTGGCTGTGCCCTCATGTGCAGCTCGCGCTTCAACACCTGCTGCTGCTGAGAGAGAGGGACAAAGAGAGAGTGCAAGAGAGCAATCTAAGTAATTCATTTTTGTCCAAAAGTGTATACGATATTATTTAAAGTTGATTTATTATTAATGAAGATGATTCAAATTAATAATACTATTCATTTTATTCAATAATGCAATTAAAACGTGTAATATGTCTACATTAGTGCAAAATGAGATAAATATCGTCTTTAAAATCGTCATAGGTTTCATACTATTATCTATCAGCACAACCCTAGCATCCGCTTTACGTTGTTGTCAGAATTCTTACTTGTAAAATATATCCATAATTTTAGAATGCTTCGTTTGAACCAATTTGATGAATGCGATCATTCATGTTGATGAATCTGATGAAAAATCACTCACTAGATGCACACAGGCAATACATGCAGTACAGCGCGTTCTCTAAAGCAACAATAACAAGCCCCTGACATCGCAGACGGCGTCCGTGTCTGCAAGTTGTTTAGAATTACATTTTTAGAGATTGTGACCCAACGCATACCCATGTGTGCCTGTGATGCACCCCTTGATGCTTGCGTCCTTATTGCAGCACAAGTGGCCCCGAAATTCATATGCTGATTCGGTCTGGTTCATACCGGTTACAAAGGTACTGGTGCCACAATGGCACTGGGTTTCGGTACACATAGCTACTTATTTTTGTCTTTTGGTATCGTTTTATTAATAAATCCTGACTATAGGGTTTTGATGCCAAAAAAGTGTTTGTGCTGGTTTAAGCTGTCATTACCAGCATTCACTATTTTTGCTAATTTCCATTATTCTGTTTAACAGGAATTAAACATGGGCCAGAGATGCTCCGACACCAGGGGCATTACATTTGAGGATGTAGTGATCCCGAAGGAGAACGTTTTGATTGGAGAAGGAGCTGGCTTTAAGATTGCCATGGGTGCATTTGACAAGACTAGACCACCAGTAAGTGTTATTGCTTATAAAGTGCAGATGTCTGCTTCATCCCGCTTCTCATCAATGAGCTTTTGATGTTTGTCAGGTGGCTGCAGGTGCTACAGGCCTTGCACAGAGAGCACTAGAAGAGGCCACAAAGTATGCTATGGAAAGGAAGACCTTTGGAAAGTTTATTGCAGAGGTAGAAGTCCTGTTTTTCTGTCTAGAGTAAATGGGTATACCACAAGGTTAATAAATAAACCTGCCTATTTTTGCAGTGTAAATGAGTAAGCCATGTTTGTTGCAATCTTTAGCACCAGGCAGTGTCTTTCCTTCTGGCTGAAATGGCCATGAAAGTGGAGCTTGCCAGGATGGCCTATCAGAGAGCAGCTTGGGAAGTGGACATGGGTCGCAGGAACACTTACTATGCTTCGATCGCCAAGGCCTTTGCTGGAGACATTGCCAACCAGTGTGCTTCTGATGCTGTCCAGATCTTTGGTGGAAACGGTTTCAATAGTGAATATCCTGTGGAGAAGCTGATGAGAGATGCTAAGATTTACCAGGTAAGCATGCATGAAGCTTGTTTATTTGAATTGGTAAAGAATGGCAAAATGTGACACGTCTTGTCTTGATTTACAGATTTATGAAGGAACTGCTCAAATCCAAAGGCTCATCATCTCCAGAGAGGTCCTTGGGAAATTCAAACAGTAAACCCTGGACAATCCATCCATGCTAGTGCAACACTTTGAGCATCTTTTTTACATGATTGTATGGTTGATCAACAGATCTCAGGATTGTGTTTTGCAGATTGTAAATTGCCTACAGAGAGATCAGGTTGCCTTGTCATATCAGCTTGCCTTGCCATATTTATGTTTGTTGAACAACTAAGTTGATCAAATGTTAAGCTGAACAAAGTAACATAGTTACACCGTTCTTCCTCAGATTCCTTTTGTAACAAATGACGTCCTTTTGAAAGTAAAAATAAATAACCTGCCTGAAATTCTGTCTTGGTTGAAATTCTGTAGCCCCTTTTTGTATTAGTTTAAAAAAAATGCAAATTATGTTGTGTATTTTTTCCAAATATTTTGCTATAAAATATTGTTTTGGGAAACTTTTTTATTTAGACATATTTAAGATTTGAATACTAGCTATGTTTTTGGAGCAGGGAATTTCAAATTGGGCTCAAAACACAATAGACACATTTAATAGACTCACTGATATGAAAGAAAGAAAAACATAAAACTGGATTAAAATCCAACAATTTTAAATATAAATCAAGTATTTGATTTTAATATAATTCACCCCCAAAAAATCAATTCTGTCATTTATTCAACATTGACTTTTTCCCAACCTTTTTTTGTTCTGTTGAACAAAAAAAAGATATACTGAAGAAAAGCACCTGGAGGAAACCCACGTTAACATGAGGAGAACACGCAAACTCCACATAGAAACGCCAACTGACTCAACCGAGACTCGACCCAGTGACAACCTTGCTGTGTGGCAATCATGCTACCCACTGCATCACCGCATCGCCTGATATCCATAGTATGGAAAACTAATTCTATGAAATTCAATGGTAACAGGTTTTCAACATTCTTCTTCTTTTTGTGTTTAACAAAACCAGTCAAACGGGCTTGAAACAAGTAAAGATGAGTAAAGTACTGTCATTTTGGTGTGAATTATTTATTAAAAAGGAATGACAAACAGATTATTCCAAGGTAACTATTGTATTAAATTTGTGTGAATAAATAAATAAATGTACTATTAGTGAAATGCATGCAATAATGCCTTAAATAATATTTTGGACCAAACATAACTAGTTTTCCACTATATAATCTTTATATCCACAATATGATATTTCTTCAAGAAATTATACATTTTGTCATGCTTTGTCTACTTTGTCAGACGTCAACAAATAAACGCTTGTACCATCGGTGTACTACCGTCCCAGTTAAATGCGTTGTGTACCTTACGGGCCCCCGTAGAAATGACGAGCGTGTGATGATGATGTAATATATGTGTGACGGCTGAAGTCATCCTGTAGTCCGGTCTCTTGTTTCTCCTGCAGAATGGTACGTAAACACAATACTGTTTTGTAAACGTTTAATTGTTTAATTAATAGAAATAGCATTCGGTTATCTGCGATAATACAGAAAAGAGCTTCGCACATTAAAATGAGAATAAAGAAAGCAACATAAAGCTGTCATGTCACCGCCCAGTCACTACAGCAGTTAACTAGTCTGGACAAAAACAAATGGTTTATTTTTCGAGCTTAATGTCTAAACCTGATTGCAGCTACGTTGTTTTACAGGGGACCCAGGTGAAAGACGTGACCATTAAGCCTGATGCTCCAAACACTCTCTTCCTAGACAAGCATGCAGACTATATTGCAGCTTATGGTTCAAAGAAGGATGATTATGTAAGTTAATGGCTTAAAATATATATATAAATAATAATAATAATAATATGTATTGCCGATTAATTCCCAAATATTTTGCTCTAGGAGTACACACTGTCAGAGTATCTGAGAATGAGTGGCATCTACTGGGGTCTTACCGTGATGGACCTGATGGGTCAACTGTCCCGAATGAACCGAGAGGAGATTATAGAGTTCATCAAATCCTGCCAGCACGACTGCGGAGGCATCAGCGCAAGTATCGGTCATGACCCTCATCTTCTTTACACTTTAAGTGCTATACAGGTGAGTGGGAAAACTGCTAAACCCAAAGGACAACCAACAATCATATTTGATAAATGACTATAGAAAATCTGTCCATTGAAAATAAAATATGTTTTTTTCTCTTTAGATTCTGTCCTTGTATGATAGTGTTAATGTCATTGATGTGGATAAAGTGGTGGAATATGTTAAAGGACTGCAGCAAGAGGATGGCTCGTTTGCAGGGGACAAATGGGGTATTTAAATAGTTTTTTAATCAGTCTTTGTGTGAAAAAAAAAAGTTATAATTTTAGTAAGGCTGCAAAATATATTATTTCAACATCGTTATGTGCAAATGTGAAAGTCACATTGCAGAATATATGTTTTACTGACAATTCTAGCTTACCCAATTCACCTGTACCCTGTCTTTGGACTTGTGGGGGAAACTGGAGCATCCGGAGGAAACCCACGCAAACACAGGGAGAACATGCAAACTCCACACAGAAGTGCCAACTGACCCAAGCAGCCGGCAACTTTGTTGCTGTGAAGCAGTTGTGCTACCCATTATGCCATTGTGCTGCACCTTCTTTAAACATATTTTTAAAAATGGTGATTTATGTTTTAATATGGAAATTATTCATAAAATTACTTTGCCTTTTCAGTAATATTTATTTTTATATGTATTGTAATAAAAAAAGGAGTTGCATCATAAAATGTCTTTTCTGTACCGTATAAAGTACAATTTTTACAAAGGTACAAAACTGTTCCTCAAGGAACATTATTTATACCACCGTGCACCTTTTTTCTGAGAGTGTAGACTCTCCAGAAAATCATAAATCAGTTTATTTCATTTGTATCTTTGTTTTATTTGAGTAATTTATGCTTTGAATTTGTTTATTATTTTTAATGCAGATTCACTCCCCTACAAAATCATTACAATCAATGTAAAATTATGAGTTCTTTTCTTATAGAGTTATCTTGTTAACTTCTATTTATATCGCAGAACTTCAAAATATTGCAAAGCCAGTTTTATTTCAATGTCATGCCCTAATTATTAGTGATTTTTTTTCCTTTTCTATTCTTTAATAGGTGAAATAGATACACGTTTTTCCTTTTGTGCAGTTGCAACTTTAGCACTACTGGTATGAATTACTTTATTTCCAAATATTTCATCTCAATACCTTTTAATAATGTTTCTTGGAATCTTTCTAGATTTTATGCTTCTAACAAGACAAATTTCTGTGTAGGGCAAACTGGATGTGATCAACGTAGACAAGGCCGTAGAGTTTGTGATGTCCTGTATGAACTTTGACGGTGGGTTTGGTTGCAGGCCTGGTTCAGAGTCTCATGCTGGTCAGGTGAGATATTTGAGCTGTGTTGTGCCCTTATTTGGTATATTTGGGATGCCCTGCAGTGCCAGAAATAAACCTTTCTATTAAGTAGCGATGTTTGTCAGCATGAATTATTTTAAAGATAATTTTGTTAACCGTATATAGGCAATTAAAAAAAAAATTACATGTTAATTATCTGATTTCATGTTTTTATAGCTTTTTAATAAAGCACTTTAATACACTTGAATGAAACCAAGTACTTCAAATAACTTGTTAATCTGTTACCAATAAAAACAAAAGGTTTTAGAAAGGGAAGTTAAAGTATACATGTAAAAGAAGTAAATACAGAATGTGCAGTATTATGACCAAAAGCTTTATTGTTGATTATTGAAATGATGGTTATTAATAGTGAATATTATAATGCATAAAAAAACATTTTTGTTTTTAGGAAGAAAGCATTTTAAATTCTGTCTATAGACAAAACCTGTTGGTCTATGTAATGAATCTAGCATAGAATAGTTTTAAATTTATTTATGTTTTAAAAAAACCACAACAACATTATTATAACAAAGATATAACTAATTCCTTACTTAGATTACTTGCTGGAAGGGCATCCGCTGCATAAAAAATGTGCAGGATAAGTTAGCGGTTCATTCCACTGGGGCAACCCTGGATTAATAAAGGGACTATGCTGAAAAGAAAATGAATGAATGATTGCTTTAAAACATTAATTACAACGTTAACATTTAAAACATTACCCACAATATTAAACATTATTTACAAAATACTTTAAAAAACAAAACTTTTCAGCTGTTTCTAGTCTAACACCATTGATTGACTAATACATTCTTAAGCTTAACAGAAGCATGTGTGGAATACTCAACACTGCAAAAAAATACTTTAACAAAGCTAAATATATTGTAGCGACGACTATACACTTTTCATAAATTATCTTGTCTCTTTAATCTGTTTGTTCACTTATCCTGTTAGTTTCCAAACATGTTTGTCATTTATACAATATTTCTGCTTTTGTAGAACTGCGAATCAGTTGTACTCATTTTAAATAGATGAACTTCACTGTTATCTGAACTGAACTGACTTGAGCTAAATAATGACACTGTTGCCATTTAAAGCTGAATCTCAGTTGTTTCCGTAATTGATTCTATTATTTTCCTGGTTGTCCTTGTTCATCTGCTTACATGTCCTTATTGTATAGCTATAGAAATAAAGATGACTTGATTTGAGTGTCTCGTTGTGTTTCTAGATTTACTGCTGCACAGGTTTCTTGTCTGTCACTGGGCAGCTTCATCAAGTCAATGCAGATCTGTTGGGCTGGTGGCTCTGTGAAAGACAGCTGCCATCAGGAGGACTGAATGGGAGGCCAGAGAAGGTAAGATCATGTGTAGAATTAATAAAAATGAATTGTATCACAAATAAAATGATTTTCTAAAACATTTCACTTTATTTTGATGGTCCATTTGAGTATTAGTAGACTGTGTGCTTAATATCTGTTGATACTGCTCCTTCAACAGACATTTAACCGAATTTAACAATCTTTGCAGTAGATTTCAACTTGCACTTACCCTAACCCTCACCCCAATTCTAACAGTCTACTTATAATCTAATGAGAATTAGTTGGCATGTAACTAATGTAACTTAAATTCAACAAACGCACCATTAAAATAAAGTGTGACCCAATATTTTTTTTGATGCTACTTTATCAAATAATATAATTGCATCCCAGGTATATTTTCTGGATCAAAATTCTAGAACAAAATTTATTATACTAATATTGTATACTAAAATAAAAAGTATTACTAAAATAATTGTATTACTAAAATAAAAAGTCAAAATGCGGGTAAAGCAGTGTTCCATCAATATTCAGTGTAGCATAGTTATATGTATGAAAATTAACTAAAATATTCAGAAATCCTGAACGGTGCTTATTATATAGCAAGAAGTAAAAAAAAAAAACAACAATCATACGGAATTGCATTTAAAGTTTTAAAACGTCTTGCTGATAAATGGATAAAACCTAGTGTTTTAAAGCATAGTGGAAAAGTATTAAGACTTATAATTAGCATCAAAGTATTTAGGGATTCCACTGTGCTCCTTAAAGTGTCTTTTAATATATCATTACAAGATCTAAGTATTCCTAAAAAGTGAACGGTGACTGACATTTAATGTTTAGTCTGCTGTACATCATAGAAAAAAAGAAGAAAAAAAAAACAGTTAAACAGGACACATTGTAATGATTGGGGTTAAAATGCATTTGAATTTTGTTTTGAAGCTTAACCAGTCTTCCTCTTGTGCATATTATGTATAATAAATACAGTTAAAGTCAGAATTATTAGCCCCCATTTGAATGTTTTTTTCTTTATTAAATATTTCCCAAATTATGTTTAACGGAGCAAGGAATTTTCACTGTATGTCTCACAATATTTTTTTTCTTCTAGAGAAAGTCTTATTTGTTTTATTTTTCGGCTAAAATAAAATTAGTTTTAATTTTTAAAAAAATCATTTTAAAGTCAAAATTATTAGCCCCTTTGAGCTATATATTTTTAGATAGTCTACGGACAAAGCATCGTTATACAATAACTTGCCTAATTACCCTAACCTAATTAACCTTGTTAACTCTTTAAATATCACTTCAAGCTGTATAGAAGTGTCGTGAAAAATATCTAATAAAATATAATTTACTGTCATCATGGCAACGCTAAAATTAACCAATTATTAGAAATGAGTTATTAAAACTATTATGTTCAGAAATGTTGAAACAATCTTCTCTCAATTGAACTGAAATTGGGGAAAAATAATTCAAGGGGGCGAATAATTCAGGGGGGCTAATAATTCTGACTCCAACTGTAGATCAAAAACACATGTAAACCTTTTTTTCCCTGATTTCAGCTGCCTGATGTCTGCTATTCCTGGTGGGTTCTTGCCTCATTGAAAATCATTGGCAGAATTCACTGGATTGACAAAGCAAAACTGCGCAATTTTATTCTTGCCTGCCAGGATGAAGAGACCGGAGGCTTTGCTGACAGGCCTGGAGACATGGTAAGTTCTTGCCGGAGTTTGTTGCAAAAAAAGAAAAAAGTGTGCCTCTGCAAAGATTTCACTCATTTATTTTCACATGGACTTAACTTATTTCAAAACATCTTATCAGTCTCTGCAGTTCATTCTTACCAGTATTATCCATTCGTCTTTTTCCTTTCCTTCAAGGTGGATCCTTTCCACACTCTGTTTGGTGTAGCCGGTCTGTCTCTGCTTGGAGATGAGCAGATCAAGCCAGTGAACCCTGTGTTTTGCATGCCTGAGGATGTGCTTCAGAGGATTGGCCTCCAACCAGACTTACTGAGCTGAGCTTAAATTTTCAGCATGACCATTTTCCGCTTCTCCTTATACTGCACCACCAGCCCCGATTTAAAACGGGCAAACCAGCAAACCGTGAAAAAGCTGTCACTTTCAACTCCCCATCGGCACACCGTTTAGAGGGACCAAGGACTTTAGAAACACCCTTAACATGGTGTGCTTTTGTTCATCTAAATTACAGGACTTGCTTCTGTTAGTGGGCTTGCTTTCTTTAAAGAGGCTGTTCAAAGGGGTAATTCTGGTATTTACAGCTTGCACTGTGTATCATAACCTTTATTTAAATGACTTTTTGGTGTCAACCAAGAGCATTTAGTCGATGAGGAGAGAAGTGACAAACTCATCTCTGATGGCTTTTCAAAAGTGAGACTAATACATGTTGCGTTACACTTTAACGTATACATAAGATTAATTTTATGTCCAATTTCTTTCACTGTAGTTTGTTCACATCGATCGTGGAGGTTTTGTTGGTCTGTGGTATTCACAAAACGTACTGTGCAGCCATTTTAAAAGCCATATTTGCTTTGGAACGGTTTTATTTTTAGGGTTCAGGAGGCAGTTTTGCTGTAAGAATTCTGAATAATTCTCTCATTATGGCATTTATACCACCTGTTGTGTGCGATGGAATAAATGTGTCATTAATGTCAAAATTTCAAGCGATTTTTGCTGTACTTGTGTAATTCAGATCATTCATTGTCAGGTGTTAATCTGTTGATGTTCCTCCATCAAATGAAGTGTTCGTCACCCATAGAGCTTTGACACTGATTGTGATGGGATTGCGATGGCCTGCTGTTGCATGATGTTCTTCACATCTAGGTTAGAGATACTTGTATCAAATATGTTCACTGTCACTGGTTTTTGTTAGGTATGTCTGTTCAAGTCAGCCAATCATGTGGCAGCAACTGTTTGTTTAGACATCTAGACGTCATCAGAATGAAGACAGGATTGAACTGAATTGCTTGTCTGTGTGTTTCAGAAAATACTGATCTACTAGGATTTTCATTCAACAATCATCTCTATGGTTTAGAGAGGAATGTTGTAGATGAGAAAATATCCAGTGAGTGGCTATCAAATGCCTTGTTGATGCTAGGGTAAGTGATGACCCACACTGGTTTGAGCTTGAAGAAGGACAACAGTAATTAAAATTATCAGTCGATACAACTGAGGTCTGCAGAATGAGAGCTCATCTTTGAATTCACATGTCAAACCTTAAAGCAGATGAGGTAAAGCGGCAGAAGAAGTGCAACCGGTGACACTTGCCAAATAAAAAGAAAACTAAGATTAATTGAAATGGTCTAGACAAAAATAGTCAGCAAAAAACTGGAAAAAGCTTTCCCGGTTTGATGAGCCTATATGCCTATAAAAGGCAAGGTCAGAATTTGGTGTAAACAGCAGCAGATGGAACATCTTGTCTTGTATCAGTAGTTCAGGCTGGATGTGAAGGTGTTTTGCTGCAAGGGATATTTTCTTGGCACACTCTTAGGTTGTATATAAAATCTAAAATAACATTGAATTAATATACCAACTGTATAGTTAGGGGTGGGGAATATAGAGTCTACACGAGGTGATATTAGCATCGTACTTCTAAGATGACAGTAATATTATTAGACATAATTATTAGTAATGAATTACTTTCTATTGATGAATACAAGATACAACTATTTGGAATCAAAGGGTTAAAAAAATCTACTGAGAATTTTCTAATTGTCAAAATGAAGTGCTTTGCAATGCACATGACTAATAAAAAATTAGGTTTTGATAAACTTATCAAAATAAAATTACAAACTAACAAAATATTTACAAACACCTATTTTACCCCTTTTACAAGATGTAAGATACGCTTTTGGTGTCTCCAGAATGTGTCTGTAAAATTTCAGTACAAAAATACCCATCAGATTATTTATTATACAATGTAGAATCTGACTACACTGTAACTGTTTTTGTAGCATGTGGCTTTAAATCCAAATGAGCTGCTTCTCCCTGCCCACCACTTCCACGTGCATATCTGCTTCTCATCATGCCTTATATCAGATAAACAGCAGTCAGTAATAGAGACAGACATGGATGAAGCTGAAATAAGGTCACTGGTCAAAAATACCATGTAAGTTTATTTGATGTATTTGGTGTGGAGTTTATTCAAGCCTTTCTGAAACGATGGGTCTCACACAAATGCCATTTTTCAGAACACACACACATATATGCGCGTTTGCTGACACCATGCGGCCGTGGTGATTATATTGGTTTAAGAATTACATAGCGATTTTACTCTCTTCATTACAAACATGCTGTTTTAAAAGCATTTTAAACTTATCAAATTAATTATTGAGGTGCACCTGATCACAGAGAGTTGTAACATATGTTTTAATCTCATTTCTTTTTGCAAAAAATGTTCTGTGGACGTGTGTATACATGTTATTATGGATACATGGCACCTTTCAATCAATTCGGTTGGTGGGAAAAACCGCACCCCTGCGTCATGTTGTGGTGTGGGATTCTATTTTAAACGTCAGGACATTTTAAAAAGAGAGACTTGTGTTTCTTTCACTCCAATATGACTGTGGACACACCATACACACAGTTCTGTCCAAACAGCTTCCAAAAGTTGATTTTCATCATAGGTGCCCTTTATTGGTACTTAATATTTTTATGATTTTTGGCATAGAAGAAAAATTGGTAACACTTTCCAATAAAGTTGTATTAGTTAATTTTAATGTATTTGCTAACATGAATAAACATTGAACAGTTCATTTATCAGAGTATTTGTTCATGTTAGTTTATGATAATACAGTAATTCGTTATTAGTTCATAATAACGATAATAAGCATGAAATTGTAATTTAATAAATAATCAGTAAATGACCTCTGAATAATAAATGCTGTACAAATAACTAGTTTATAGTTAGTTCATGTTAGTAAATAAGTAAACTAACATTAACTACTGAAACCTTATTCTAAAGTGTGACTGTAAAATGTAACATGTTGACCCATACATTTTGGCTATTGCTAATAAAATTTAGCTGTCACAGTATATTATCTTTTCCCACTTTAACTTATGCAATCATGCATGTATTGATATTTTAGTATTGCCTTGGAAAATATCACAATACTATGCTGTATTGATATTTTTCTCAATCTTAGCCTATGAATATTGCCATATAAGGTTTTGTTTACAAAAATTCAATGCAAAATATGCATTTTACATGGCGCTTTTAAACTTGTATTCATCTCCTAAGGGGGATAAAAGCGGTAAAACTTTCAAGTACACGAGCATGAGTTGGAGAAGTGAAGAGGTAATCAATTCAGAGTGTGTGAATTGATGAGGAGAGCCGCAGTGATCTCCAGACCCCTGACAGATCAGCAGAAACAAACACGAGGGTTGTTAGGATACGCCGCTGAAACCCCACTGGCTCTCATTACCAACCTGTTCAGAGTGTGAGAGTAGATGTGCCACATGTCACCACTGTCTCCTGGTACTTATGTTGCTGTTATGAGCCCCTCACACATGCACAAACACAACCATTTACAGGTAAAGCTGCTGTTGCTTGGTCAATGTTGCTGATTTGAGACCCAAAAGACAGAGTTTTGCAAGATGGCAAAAAAAAAAAAGTCAATATCAGTGAAGTTTTTTGATTATGGCCAGGTATATTCATACCATTTGATCTTACTGACATCAGTGCAATTTTTCAAGTTATTATTTGTAAATTCCATTGAGTATCTTACAGACAATCAACAGATTTTGCCTCAGTGCCTCATGTGACATTATACATAATACACTACCAGACAAGTTTTGTTGTTGATCTCAGTTGTAAGAGCAACAAATAATAACTTGACTTCTAGTTGATCACTGGGAAAAGAGCAGAAGGTAGATTTTTTTCCCCACATGAATCATCTATTAAACTGCATTCCAATCGTCACAAATATTACAGAAGACCTACTGGAACGTGCATAGACCCAAGATTCAGACAGAAATCAGTCAAATTTGGTGAAGAAAACATCATGGTTTGGGGTTACTTTCAGTATGGAGGCGTGCAAGAGATCTGCAGAGTGGATGGCAACATCAACAACCTGAGGTATCAAGACATTTGTGCTGCCTATTACATTACAAATGCAAATTCTTCAGCAGGATAGCACTCCTTATTATACTTCACCCTCCACATCAAAGTTCCTGAAAGCAAAAAAGGTAAAAGTGATCCAAACCAATCAACTAGAAGTCAAGTTGTTATTTGTTGTTCCTAAAACTTGGATAGGCCACAAGACCTTTGTCGAGTAGTTTAGTGATTTTTTTAAAGTGCACAGCTAGCAATTTTTGTTTCATAGAATGATTTCTTTATGTAAATAGAGTATTTCTTCTAGGTTAGGAGATTGTTCCTGAAACCTTCACATGTTATTTTTAAGTTGTGATGAAAAAAAAACATCCCTGCAAAGTTCTTGGCAGGTTTATTTTTGGTTACCAAATAGAACCTACAGAACTTTCCCAGAATGTTTTTATGTTGTTCCGCCCCCTTTTTTGTAAGGAGTAAAATCTGCATTTTAGGTTCAATGGGCAACAAACATTCATTTTCTGTTACAAACAGAACTTTTTTTATTATTATTAAATGCAGATTTAAAATGCTAACCACAAATTCAATTCAATTCATCTTTGTTTCTATAGCGCTTTTACAATGTAGATTGTGTCAAAGCAGCTTCACATAGAAGATCATTGTAAATTGAAACATTGTAGTTCAGTTTTCAGAGTTTAAGTTTAGTCCAGTTTAGCTCAGTTCAGTGTGGTTTAATAATCACTACTGAGAGTCCAAACACTGAAGAGCAATCCATCGATGCGCAGCTCTACAGATCCCGAACCATGCAAGCCAGTGGCGACAGCAGCGAGGAAAAAAACTTCACCAATTGGCGCAAGTGAAGAATTTAAAAAACAAATGAACCATGGTTTTGCTGCATTGACCATAGTTTAATGGGGTTATACAGTACAAATGGTAATCAATACCCCGTTAGTGAGCATATGCAGGCTGAAATATCAACATTTTATTTTTCCACTGTAATTTTAATATTGAAATCAATTAAAACGGTTGCAATAGAAATTTCTGGCAGATTATCTTTAATATCCATAGTTATAATCAGTCCACAGTGCTGTAACAGATGCATTAACAAGGTACTGTGATGGAAAATTTGAATGATCAGCTGTTTTGTTTAGTAGAATGCAGAGAGAAGCAGAATCTACTGCCAAGGCTCCTTTTTTCATAAAACAGAGATGTATCTTTCCCTGGAGTTTGGCACAAAATTGATTGTACATGCACTATGGGGTATAAAACTATATAACTGACAGATGAGAAGACTGAGACACGTTCTCTTACACACTCTTCTCTCTCTCTCTCTCTCTCTCTCTCTCTCTCTCTCTCTCTCTCTCTCTCTCTCTCTCTCTCTCTCTCTCTCTCTCTCTCTCTCTCTCTCTCTCTGTGTTTGTGTGTAACAGAGGTCATTTTGCAGGATTGAAAGTTATTTTTGCTTTGCTCACCCTAGATTAGTTTTTTTGTTCATATGAGAATCAGAATAAACCCTTTTAATACACTACCAATCATATTTTTGCTTTGCTGCTTTGGTGTGTGCATTAAAAGCATTGCTTGCACCTCGGTTTGCATCTGAACATGGTCTGCAGCCAATCTTTAGTCATATAATGGTCAATTTTGGGGCGGCTCAGTGGTCAGAAATGTCACCTAACTGCAAGTAGATCGCTGGTTCAAGTCCCAGCTGGGCCAGATGGTATTTCTGTGTGGAGTTTGCATGTTCTCCTCGTGTTTGTGTGGGTTTCCTCCAGGTGCTCTGGTTTCCCCCACAATCCAAAGACATGTGGTATAGGTAATTTGGATGAACTAAATTGGCTGTAGTAAATTAGCTGTAGTGTTTAAGTGTGTGTGAATGAGTGTTTGGGTGTTTGCCAGTGCTGGATTGTGGATGGAAGGGCATCCACTGCGTAAAACATATGCTGGATAAGTTGGCGGTTCATTCCGCTGTGGCGACCCCTAATAAATAAGGAACTAAGCAGAGGGAAAATTTATGAATGATCAATTTTAGTTCAACAGCAGACGGGGCCCTCTAGGGGGCCTCAGCTAGCTTCCAGAGGGGCCACAAGAGCTTTAGAAACATTAGTGAAGTTGTTTTTATCAGTTGCTTTGGCACATTTCTCAGAGCGCAGTCCAAAACACCACAGCATTAAAACAATTTATATTTATTTATTTATTTATTTATTTTTAACATTGTCAGTCCTTTAGTACAATTACACAAGCGATTTTCTACATTTGCCTACTGGTTTGCAGATGATAAAAATTATGTTAAATGTACCTTAAATGTAAAAATTAATGTACCTAAAAACCTAATTAGGACAATAATTAAATTATTGTCCTAACCAATTAGTTACTTAATTACTAAAATGACTAATGACTAAAAATACAGATTACTTTAAACACACAATGTTAAATTGACATTATATTGTGTTTATATTTGAGAACCAGAAGTAAATATCAGCTCAGATACATAAAAATATCTATAAATTATTCACAGATGTTTTCTTTTATTGATGCTTTCAAATTGCGTCATGGGACCTTGATTTTTTGCTTTGTCATCTATTGATGCTAAAAATATAACTTTGCAAAATAATATAAAAATAATTGGTCACACTTTATTTTGATGGTCTGTTTGTTGAATTTAAGTTACATTGCATCTACATGCCAACTAATTCTCATTAGATTATTAGTAGACTGTTGACTGTGGTTAGGGTTAGTGTAAGTTGACGTGTACTTGCAGTTTCTTAGCAGTATCAACAGATATTAAGCAGACAGTCTACTAATGCTCACATGGACCATCAAAACAAAGTGGTACCAACATTTTTTCTGGCACCTTGTAGCATAATTTAAATGATCATTAAATCATAATTTAAAGCTTTGTTTAACTGTTCAATGCACCATAATGTAATTCATTCATGTAAGTGTAAATGCAAACAACCCTCAATTAATTTACATTATTTATAGTAAAATGTCTTTACATTTTCTCGCACAAAGTGAAAAATGTGGAGATCCACTGATGTGACAAGGTGACAAGGTCATAAGCAAGCATTTCAAATGAATTACCCTTGAGTAGCTAATGTTTACTCACTTGATTGTTTAGCTTGCTTTATTTTACATGAGATTTACTTGATTACCATTAATAAGATAAGAAATAATCTGTTTACACTGGCTTTATATTTATTTTAAACCATGCTCTAAAGACATTTTGTTCATCCGCTGTAAAAACCCTTCACAAAGGTCCAATCCTGGCATCTTGTGCATACATAGTGACATATTTTCAACAAAATTAAAGCAAAACAATCCATAAGTCACATGGGAAAACATCCCAATAACACTACTCTCATCTAATGTTCAACTAAAAGACAAGTAGACATTTTTCATTGTCTGTACGTGCTTCTTTTGCAAGCCCGAAAACGTAGAATGGTATTGATTGTTTGATTGATCATCTGGATGTAGGGCAATGTGTTTAGCTGTGCATGAACTGTGAATCAGATAAAAGGGAACCGAATCCCTTGGAAGATGATGAATTTCATATGACAGCAAAGAAAGCTTTGCAAATCAGTTACTTAAAGATTTAACACCCATATAGCCCATGTGAAAAAATGATGGCTTACTGTAATTTATTAAACATATTATTGCTCGATTATTATTTTATTGGTCTTTAGTTAATTTTGATTGCTTCTGTTGTCTGATATGTCAGTTGTGTCTTTATAGTCATTCTTAAGAATTTTCTAATGGTTTATCTTTTTTATCAGCACTCGACCTTCTATTCTTTTTTCTGTTTTCTATAATAATGTTTTAATACTCCAACATTTTCAAGTCAGTCATATATATATTTTTTCTTTAAAATAATTTTTTAGGGGTTTTTCACCTTCATTTTGATAGGACAGTAGAGAATTCAGACAGGAAAGCACTGGGAGCAGAGAGAGGGAAAGGATCGGCAAAGGACCTCAAGACAGGAATTGAACCCGGGTCGCCACGAGCACACTGGTGTTATATGTCAGCGCGCAGTACCACTAGGCTACCGTAGCCGACCAAGTCAGACCTTTTTATTATTTTTTTTCTATCATCTGACTTTATTCATACTATTTTTGAAATAGATTTCATCACCTTGCAATCATAAGGTTCTATCTGCGTTCTGAATGATTTTGAGATATTAAGCTTCAAATTTTTTTTAGGATTTATTAGGATTGGACAGGATGTTTAGTAGGGTTGTCAAAATGAATAGTTTCTTCAATAAACAAGTAACGCAAATGTGGATTATTTGGTATCATGTTCAGCTTAGTTGAAGGCTTAGTCCCTTTTTTAATCTAGGGTCACCACAGCAGAATGAATCGCCAACTTATCCGGCATGTATTAAACAGCATCCAGCACTTTTACGCAGCAGATGCCCTTCCAGCTGCAACCCATCACTGGGAAACATCCATACACACTCATTCACACATATACACTACAGACTTACCCAATTCCCCTTTAGCACATGTCTTGGGACTGGTGGCAGAAACCAGAGTACTCGGAGGAAATCCACGCGAACACGGGAAGAACATGCAAACTCCACACAGAAATGCCAACTGTCTCAGCCAAGGCTCAAACAGCAACTTTTTTGGCTATGAGGCAATCGTGCTACCCACTGCGCCACCGTGACGGCTGGTATCGGATCAGTAATAGATTTTAACCTATTAAAGGGCAAAATTGTATTACAAATAATACATTTAAATATTTTTATACATTTTAGGATTTTTGTTGTGAAGAAAACTTGTGGATGGAAAGCATCATCAAAGCACATCGATGACATGAAAATCGTAACAGAATAATAATCATAACCAAAGCAAATCGAAGCGTGAGATGTTCACACCCCTAATATTCCAATTTCCAACACAATCTCACAGCAATTCGTAACGTTTTTGATTTAGTGGCTAATTCGTATGAATTTGTATGATCTACTTCGTACAATTAAATACGATTTGCTCATCCCCTAATGACGGTTGAGGTTAGGGGTGGGGTTAGATACCACACCTCTTGTACAATTTCGTGAGATCAGGCTGAATATTCAGCCTAATCTCACCAAGGAAGCATAACTTTTTTACTTACTGTCACTTGAAAAGTGGTTAATTCATACAAATTACGAATTAGCAAATAAATAAAAAAAGTTATGAATTGATTTAATTGGTAATTCATATTAATATGTACAATCTCATAATTGTACACATTCTCCAATGAGGAAGGGATTTGTTTAGTGGTGGAGCTGAAGGGCATGCTTTGAAATAAAAAGCATTAATTAAATCGTATGAATTTGTAAAAATTAACCACTTTTCAAGTGACAATAATTAAAATAGCTACGTGCAAGATTGCATTGGGATATTAGACAGGTAGCGAAGATTCAGAGATATTGAGGATGGGATCAGAGAAGGTCTGCACGGCGGGATTCGATCTTAGGACGCCTGAAGCCCAATGACTGTAAGTTGGAGGTTATCAGCTCCAACCAGTACTAACACTTTATTATTCTAATCTCTTTCTATCTTAGAGCTTTGTGGAAATAAACTTAGTTTCTCTGAATTTATACATTTTTGATTTTTAGTAAAACCTAATTTCTGTTTTATTCTGTGAACTACACTTTAAAAAAACTTAGAATTGTTAGGCAACTTGCAGCATAGCTTTTTTGAGTTGACTCAACTTAAATCAAGTCAGATGATACGTGGGTTGAAAGTTGACTCAAAAAAGCAGCAAGTTGCCTTACAATTTTGAGTCAACATTTTTATTTGGCTTTATTTGGTCCCTATTGCACATTTTGTTGACAAAAAGTTGCATTGCAACTACATGCCATTTATTTCTCATTTGAGTATTAGTAAACTGTCTGCTTAATATCTGCTGATACTGTTTCTTCAACAGTTTAACTATGACAATCTTTTCAAGAACATACCATCTTAAACTAACTCTAACCCTAACCTAACAGTCTACTTATAATCTAATGAGAATTACTTGGCATCTAGATGCAAGTTAAGTTAAATTCAACGAAATGCATTAAAGGTACCATCAAAATAAAGGGATACCTTTTTTTATTTATTTATTTTTTTTTACGATGTAGTAATTTATTAAATGATTGCATTATTTAGCTATTGTTCATTATTTCTTCGTTACGCATTTGTAATTTATTTCAGGATAATGGGTTTTGGGTTTATTTGCATTCGTTCTGAGGATCCTCTATAAAATATTAAGACAAAACAGACAAACCAGACTTCTGAACACCACATTTAAACCCTGAAATCTCTGACACAAATTCAGAAACCTTTTCTTGCAAACCTCTTTGCTTGTTGTTGTTGAAATTATCAGCATTTTGAGAGTGATTGTATTCACTCACAAGCAGATGAAGGCCGTGTTTAATGGTGGCCTTGGATACGTAACTTCTGCCATGCTGATTTCTCAAGTATCTTGACAATGTCTTGCTGTCCTGGTCTTGCTGCTGTTTATCATGGTTCTTCATTCCTGGTGGTGCAGGACGCTCATGAAAAGCTACATTCTGTAGTTTTTGACGTTCTTGTTTTGGTCTTCTGTGAAGGATGAAATGTGCAGAGCTGCTCCTTAGATCAGTCTCTGTGACGTTTGAAGGCAGCTCAAAGGTCTTCTGAGCACATCCATCACTTTCATCTTCATCTTTTTGATTGAATTCACTTGAGAATAACTCAGAATAAGACAATGAGGCATTTAAAGGATCCTTACAGTTATTAATGCTGCATTTTTTATACAGTCCTGGAGTGAGTGGATGGAGTTTGACTTCTGACAGACTCCTCTCACATTCAGCAGAGGTTTCATCACCCGAACCGTCATGCTTCTGGCTAAACGTGCGTTTGGACTTCACTGGGTTGCCGCTTTCAAAATTCAAGCCAATATATCCACATTTTCTTGCTTTCTTGGATTTGTTACAAGTAGAAAAAGCAATACTCACTGATCTCAGATGAGAAGCGCTGGCTTGGTGAAAATATCCGCTTATCAGGTTTACGTCCATCAAGGTCTTTTGAAGCTCTTGTATTTCTTTGTTGATCAAAAACACCGTTCTCCTGTGATCTCGGCGCAGAATCTCTCGCACATCCACAAACCTTTTCATTTCATAATGGTTTTTGAAGTGCGCTCTCTGTAGATGCTGGACTTGAGATGTGTTCGCTTTTCTTGCTTTCAGAGAGATCATGTCTCAGGCTGATTCAACAGGTACTGAGCCTTGAGACAAGTGTGTTTTTGTTTGTACCTCAGCTTTACCTCAGGGAACTGTTGGAGGCTGTGTGTACATAGAGATACAGGCACAAGACTCAAGATATGGGTAAAGGAAAAGAGTTTATCCTGTTGATGAACTTCTATTCTTGTGTGAGTAAATGATGACAGATCTTCAAAGATTTTTTCCATTGCTTGAACTGAAAAATGTTTGGTTATGAACATTCTTCAAAATATCTTCAGTTGCACTTTAGTACAGTAAGGTTCCATTAGTCAATGTATTTACTAACATGAGCAAACAATGAACAATACATATATTACAATATCTGTTTTTATCTGTTTTTAAACATTTTTATTGTCTGCATTTTATGTCCTAAACTTGTCTTTTATTCCTGTTTATGTAAAGCACTTTGAATTGCCACTGTGTATGAAATGTGCTATATAAATAAACTTGACTTGGCTTGCCTTACAGTATTTGTTTATTTTTATTAATGTAAAGTAATGAAACTCACAGCGCATTTGCTAATGTAATGTTAATAAGTGTGACATTGGATTTTCTACACAGTAGGCTAGTCCAATATGTATTTACATTCAACCTACAGCGGGGCTGAACATGTCATGGTTTTTTCCTGGTATTACTGTTTTCAAAGGAGCTGTTGATGTTGAATTAAACCAGATTTTGGTAAAAACCCAAACAATACAAACATTAAAATAGAACAAAACAAAAGGTGTGATTTTCACAGACTTTAACAGAGTGTAAATATCTTGATGGTTCTCTGGGTTTTGTCTATCAAATCTTATCTTCATTTGGTATTTTCTATTGGATTCAAGTCAGGTGATTGGCTGGGCCATTCTGCAGCTTGATTTTCTTTCTCTAAAAGCATTTGAGAGTTTCCTTGGCTGTGTTTTGGATCATTGTCTTGCTGATATATATTCAATAACAATGACGAAGGGCAGAGGGTTGCTGAATAACTACTGAGAGATTTCAGCTGCTGTCTGTGTGTTTATTATGAAATTCTACTCCTCCATTTCTTCATGTGTTTAATACTTTTTCCTTGTGTCATTTAATTTCATTATGCACAACTTAATTTGTAAACTAATTGGTTTTCTTTGCATATATGGTTTTCATTTGTTGTTACCAACATTTAATTAAAATGCTTTAATTTTGGTTTTATTTGACTTTTATTACATACACAAAATATAAAATAAATATCAATGGCAAAAACAAAACTGTTTGGTTACCATTCTGCAAAAAATATTGTTGCTTTATTTGTGTTCAACAAAAGGTGAAATGAGCAAAGAATGACAAATAAGCTTCTGCTATTTAGATTTTTATTTAACTAATCAGTTTTTGTTCCTATAGAGTTCAGTGTAGTGCCAAATCTAATTTTTGATACAAATGAAAATAAGGCTGTGAGGAAAAACATATTGTGCATTCAATAAGTTGAAGCCTACCATTTAGCAATAGCAATTGTTAAAGAACAACAATGTTAATTGGTTTTGAAAGGTATGAATTAGAGAAAAATGACAACTTTGTACAGTGAATTTCGTTGTAAAGACTGCATGTGACCACAGCAGTTTTATTATTTGTCAAATTTAATACAATGTAAAATTAATTAATTAAATAACAAAAAAAAATTCATCACAATGTGTCAACAAAAACAAAATTGTTGATTTTCTGAACATTCTTCAAAAATATCTTCTAGTGTGTCCAGCAGATGATATTTACTTAAAGGAAAATAATGCACTTATAAATGAATACTCTGTGAGTAAATGGTGACAGATATTCTTCACATATTTTCAAGAGTGTTGGTAACTAAACTGCTTTGGTTCCCACAGGTCTTATTCAATAAAGTGCCAAATTGAGTCTATGAAAGGAATGAAAATGATGCTGAGAGGGATTTTAGTGCACTCAATAGATTGCAAACTATTGTTGTTTAACAGCATACAGTACATGCTGCTCGGCTCATGGGAGAGAAATAAATCAGTAGACAAAAAGTCCATAAAACAGTTTTGAAAGGTATGAGTTTAAAAAATGACATGATCTGGCACCTTTACACACAGTGGAAAGTTTACCTCCATTACTTTGCTTTCAGTCATGTTTAATTCAGGTTGTTGCCAAACCTGACTAAGGTATATTGGCTTACATTTTATTGACAAGAAAAACAGTAGAAAGTCCATGACAGCTGAGACTGTTTGATTATCAAAACTTTTCAAAATATTTTCTTATTTGTTCAGCAGAAGATAATGTTTAAAGCAATATCAAGAAAACTTAGAGTAAATGATGACAGATATCTTTCTAAATATATACGTTTTTGTCTTTATCAGAAGATACTGCTAGATATGTCTTCATCGGAAGATACAGAAGATTTATGCATCATGTGTGTGATCATTAGTGAAGATCAACAAGATCTTAATTTAATTTATTAATTATGATATTGTGTTTGTTTTAGTTATTTGTATTCATATTTCCTGGCCAGGGACTGCAGATGAAATTTAGCTAGCTAATGGACCCTTTTTACAAGACTGTTATTACTGTTATGTTACGTTTAACGGTTATCATAATCTTAAATCCTTGAAAGTTTTTAATATTTAGATAAAAAATATATATAAACATCTATATGTATTTATGTATGTATTATATCATCTTTGCATCAAAAAGAGAATGCAGCGTCTATGGGCAGGACAGTAAATTAGTTTTTTCTTTCTATGTTTTCTCTTCTGGCTGCCGTTATTATTCTGACATGATTTTTTTTCCCCTGGAAGTCTTGATAACACCACTTTGGAGTTTTTCTTTTATTATTTCAGCAAATATGATAATAAAAAAAAAAAACATTTGTTGTACTCTCCCATTCACTGCTCTCCAAGTTTACCCAATTATGATGACTTCTGCTGCTGAGAAACCTGGTAATGTGAAAAGGGTCTATTCTGGGACAGTTCTTTGAGAGTCCATTGTCCCTGTCAAATAAAGAATTGAAATAAAATAAAAATACAGTTAAAAAACAAAATAATCTACAGAGAAATAAAAACAAGCTCTCATTTTGTGAATTAAGTATGACAGAAATTCTTCATATACTTTAAAAAATGTTAAATAAAACATTTTGGTTCCATTTTGTGAATTATAAATTAAATGAGAACCTTTTGCTCATTCATTAATTTTTCCTTCAACTTAAACTCTTATTTATCAGGGGTCACTAGAGTAGAGTGAAACACCAAACGAAAATGAGAACCAAGCGATCTAAATATTATTATTATTAAAAATAAATCTTGTGTATTGAAGATAATATACTGTAAAATAATCCAGTAAATGATGGCAGATCATCTTAAGATGAAAAATGGTGATGGCAAACTACCCTGTTTTTAAAAGATGTCTAATAGATGTCTAAACATAGTCGTCTTGGCTAAAACAAGGCTAAATTTGGGCTGTCAGTGAAAATAATAGACATCTAAGGATAGGCCAAAACTAGACTAGTCGTCAAATAAACAGAAATGAGTGACTACACCTATAAAGTCTGTCTAATCTGTCTATTTGACGACTAGTCAAGTTTTGGGCTATTTTTAGATGTCTATTAGACTTTCACTGATAGCCCAAGTTTAGCCTTGTTTTAGCCAAGCTGTCTACATTTAGATGTCTATTTGACGTCCATTAAACACAAAATAATTTGCTGCGTAATTAATATTTTCTTTGGTTTAAAAATATTAAAACTTTAAGCAATGAACATTCTTCAAAAGGTTTTCTTTTCCGTTTTTACTTACATTTTTTTTGTGTGAACTATCTCTTTAAATAGCCTATTCAAAATATGAGCTCTATATATTACCTTATGGGCAAAAATAAACGGACAGACCAAAAGTGCTAAAAGGTCTTGTTCACAAGGGGGCAGCAAACATCTATCTTCTATTGGAAAATCAGCATGTAACATACACGCATGCTGTTTTACTTACATTAAATCCAGCGTTTCATTAAAATTATGCAAAATTGTAATTGCGAATGACAGCGCAAGGAGGATCAAGCTGTGATACAGAATGCAGATGTAAAATGTAAGACATAAATCTACTCGCAATCTTTTACTTAGCCACTTTTTATCATTCTTAATGATCATCCATCAAGATCTGCCTGTAAGCGCAGGTTTGATTTGGTTTGCATCTGCAGTGCCATCTCAAACTCTGCAGATCCCGCACTGATGCTTTTCTAGCGCATGTATTTTTTATCATAGTCTACATTGCATAAAATATTCAGACAGGACATTCACTTTTCTGAGCCCAGGCAGGCTACTGATCCCTCACCTAATAGTTGGATGAGCATCCAGGCCAAAAAGCCCAGAGCCGGTATCAGCAGACGCTCGCCTGAATGTCAAGTCATGTATGACCAGAACTCATTCCAGCCCAAAATACAAAGTTAAAGCCAATCATATTTAGAATGCCTGAGTATAAATAATCTACATAACTGCTGCTGAAGTATTTAACATGTTAGGTTTTATCACATTTTGGAAGGAGATATTTGTTTTTCGATGCTGGTCTTATTTCAGGACATTGGATGAAACTGGTTGGGCTTTAATATACCCACAAGATCTTAATTGGTGTACCTAGAATCTTTAAATGTATATTTCACCCATAAAAATTTACTCACTATTTGCTCTCCCTCAAATGGTTCCAAACCTTGATGTTTGTATTTTGAATTTCGAAAAAAAAAGAAGAAAAAAAAAAGAAAACCTGCAACAATTGGTTCCATAGTAGGAAAAACAAATACATGAAATGGTTACTGGTTTCCAACTTTCTTCAGAATATCTTCTTTTGTGTTTATCAAATGAAAGTCAAACAGGTTTTGAACAACACTCACATAAATATTTTTTGCTGCTTGTTCAAACAACTTATTTAAAATGAGTTGAATCAACACAATTCTTGAGATTTTTTTGGAACAGATTAATTGTTTTATGTTCAATCTACTTAAATTTGTAAATACAATTATGTTGACTTTATCAATTTGAGTTGAGACAACATGAAGAAGTTATGATAATTTAAATTTATGGGTGAACTATTCCTTTAATGGACTGTCTTTAACAGAAAATACCCCTTACAGTAGAGGGGTGGTAGGCATTTGAAAGTGGTTCTTATATGTAATCACCTTAATTTTAAAGAGTGTAGCAGGTAATTGCCTCTGGTATGAAAAAACCTTTTCACATTCTAAAAAGGATGACAACGAAAATTTAAACAGTGATTATGAGGATTCAGAAAAAAATCTAAATGTTGAGAAAATAGCATTAAAATTGTAAAAATTAAGTTCTTAGTCATACATATTACTAATAAAAAATTAAGATAAGCTATATTTATGGTAGGAACATGATATTTAATATCATTACATTAAAATTTATATTTTTGACTCCCCTTAAACAAATATAACTGTGCAACTTAAGACTGCTTTTGTAGTCCAGGGTCACACAAAGTCAACATTTGAGGTGGATCGAAAAACTTAAACAAAGTCATCCTAAAACAAGAATGGGTGTTGTCCTAATATCAAAAACAACAATGATGAAAGGTTTTGATCCCCTTTAAATGTTGACTACTGTAGGGTTAATACACGGGAAATCACAAGAGAAGAACTTATACTTGGACGTAATATCTTTAACATACAATACTGTGCAAACGTTTTATGCCACCATTACGTTGTTTCAGTGAAGGCATTATGACAATTCAAAAACAAAGATCTTGTTAGAATACAGCCAGAAATTACAGATTAGAGTTGGAATTTATGTGGATCAATTGTTTTCTACACGTGAATGGCACAGTTGGAGAGAGAGATGGAAGAAAGAATGCTTGAGGCCCTCAGTGAAACATGCTGGAGGCTCTGCCCTGGTTTTTGCATTTCTGCCAGTGGTGTTGGCATTTGTTTCTGAAAAATACAGACAGGCTTTAATCCATTATGCTATTACTTCTGGAAAGCACCTCTTTGGTAATGGTTTTATTTTTCAGCATGGTAATGATCTCAAACACTCTCCTGATGCTGTGAAATCCTGTTTAAAAAAACAGCGGGTGAAACCCATACAGTCATGAAATGTCCGCCACAGAGCCCACACCTTAATATTACTATGTAGAGGTAGAGTGAAAAAACCTGTAAGAAAATGAAAGATATGACAGCCTAAATCTAAAGTAGAATTCTGCTGAAAGAGATCTGATGTTACATAGCACATCATTTCAGAAAACCTCAGGACAACCTCTACAAAACCGTGAAACTTTTACTTGAAGAAACAATGTTGTTCTGACGAGTGTTCTAATTTTTTGTGTACATGTTTTCTGATATTTCTATAAACAGAGAAAAAAAAATGTAATTTGGATATATACACAATACTATGTAAAAGTCTCATGTCACCAAAGTTACCAAGTTATTGCATTTACCTTTGCCTTTTCATAATATCAAATATTAGATCAAATCTGACATTTAATTTTTCTTTCAGTAGATAATAGCATATTGTCTAGACAATTGTCGATAATAAATATAATTTATTTGATGGATCTATTATCACTATAATTGCCATTTTATTTTATGAATAATAATTGTAGTACAGATAATATATTTAGAAATGTTGAATTAACAAATAAACAAAATAAATGTGAAAAAATACAGTAAAATCAGTACTATTGTAAAATATTATTAATATTTAAAATAAGTATTTTGATTTTTAAATATATTTTTCAGTGATAATAAGCCTGGATTTCATAATTACTCTGATCTTCAGTGCCACATGATCCTTCAGGAATCATTCTGATGATTTGCTGCTCAAGAAACATGTCATTAATGATGTTTAAAAGAGTATTACAGTGCTCAGCATAATTGAGTACAGCCCATTTTGAAAATTAATATGTTTCTTCATTTCTCAGTAAATATAGGCAATGTATTTTAGTACATTTAAACAAAACATATTTATTTAACATGTATATTTATTAAAATACTTTAGTCACCAAACATATCTAAAAAGTAAAAGATAATACAATTAAATTGAATTTAAGCAAAATATTGCAAAAAATAAAAAAATTACAATCCTAAATATTTCTACCAAAATTATTATTATTGTTTTTTTTGCTTCTCTTGATTTTTCCTCTTTTTTCCTCTTTATTCATAAGTTATTTTGTTAGATAAGCTCCAGATATGGCTTCAGTACTGACTAATCTAATGCATATGCACAGATATAATATTGTATAGCATCATATTAAAATATTAATTTAAATAGATAGATTTGTGAGAGGTGTAGTTATACACTATATCCTGAGCACTGTATTTAATATTTTTATAGAGTTTTTTCTCAGGATTCTTTGATGAAAAAAAAAAAAATTCAAAAGACCATCATATATTTGAAATAGTAATCTTTTGTACCATTATTGCAGCTTTTGCCTGTATATTTTTTACTCCAAGTGCTAGCAGCAGTTAATTGCATAATATGAATCACCCAGAGATTTCATGATTTCAGCTGAGTCATTTACATCTTGGAAGGCCTGAGAGTAAATTGACAGCAAGTTTTCATTTTTTACTCTTATAATAGGTATTCTCTTGAGCATGCAACAATGATGAATAAATATGAAAAGTTTAGATGCAAAAACATTTAAATGCTGTCAGAAATTTTCTTCTAAAACTAGCATTTTTATCAGGCTCCTGTGTGCAGGTTTAGTAATTTTACTTTTACGGCAAAGGAAAAGTCCTTTTCGTGGTCATTAAAGTAAATGAACTCAACATGAACAAAGAAGGCTGAAAAAAATGTTCATTTTTGATGGAAATTTCAGATGGCACTAGAGGTTTTTGCATCTGAACTATTCATATGCTTCATAAAGTTACCTAAAAATGTATCCGTGGAATAAGCGGTTTGAAAAGTGATCTGTGATGCCATTTAATGTTTTGTGAAAGAATAAAAAAGGACGTTTTAGAATTTTAAAACCAACACCTGCAGAGATCATCACAAAAATATTGTAAAATATTTAATATAGCTTTACATCCATGCCATACAAAGCCAAGCCAAAATGTCACTTGTCAACAATGCATCCTTCTATCACATGAGTGCACCTCGTAGACAAAAAAAGAACGCTTTATTTTTTGTTTTTCCATTTCAGCATGTTTCTTTAGTTCGACAGAACATGTTGGCTGTACAAAACGTCACATGAAAAAGAGGACACAATCAAATCAGATGGAAAGAAATGCTTTCTGTCTCTTTAAATACTGAATACAGTTTGACAAGACCACAATAACAACAGTATAAGAGTGAGAGAGTGAAAGCGTCCTGCTGCTGACTCACACACACGCGCACACACACACACACACACTGTATCGCCACTCAAGACGCTAAAACCGTTCCTCATATCACATGAATAATTAATGTTGCTTTTAAATGCTACAAAAATAACATGAAATAGAATACAAAAAAATCCATTTCCTTTTCGTCCATGCCCGCAGTGCGTGCGCCGGTGAATTAAAAGTGGCTAGTCCCTGATCCTCGCAGATCGTTTTACTCTTGCAACACTCATTGCTTGTTTGTCCCGCGGAGCTGGAAAAAAAATAGTAATGCAGAGTTTTTTTATTTTTAAGCGGCATTTGGGTTTGCACCAAAGCATTTATTCTCATTTCAGAGATTCAAAGTCCTCATCCGGCCACAGTTTTTGAGGTGACGTCCAGCAGTGAGCTCTGAATTTGGCTGCGTCTGATCCACCAGCTGAGCCTTACACCAGAAGAGTGGCTAAAAGGTCTACTTCTGTTGATTTTTTTGCTAATAAAAATATATTGTTACTATTGTAAGAAGATCAGTTTCACAGTGTTTCACATGCATGTGAATGTCTAACACTAAGTTCCTAGCTGCTGGCTACCACAAAACACATTTCTTCTCTCCCTTCAACCAAAAAATAAAACTAAAACTCTGAAGAGAGTCCTTTGGTGTTGAGAGGGAAATCCCCTTTTAATTCTAGGGCTGAATGTGGTTTATAAATGATGTGGGGGGCCGATAGAACAATCCAAATGAGTGTCTGAAATCTTTTGTAAACCGCGACGCCCTGAAACGTGACGAAATGGCACATGAATACAAGCCTCGATTACATGACAGCATATATAAAAGGTCACATTCCACAAAACTGCAAAAGCAGCGCGAACGTCTCCGTCCTCGACTGGTCTGCGAGGAGCTTGTTCGGTTACAAAAAAAAAAAGGATGACGGCGCAGTAGCCTATGGTCTGGGGGTCTGGATGAGAGAGGGCTTCCCTGAGGGAGTATAGATGGAGGGAGAGGGCAGACAGTCTGGAGGAGCTTCCTAAACGCCGGCCAGCAGAAACACCAGCAGCAGCATCAGCACAGCAAGGCACGGGCCGTCCGCCCCGCAGCGCTGGCTCTGATCAGTCAGGAAGGGCTCTGGAGACTCGTAGCCCGAACCATCTGAAACACACAAACACAGAGAGAGAGAGACAGCAAGCGCTCGGAAATGCATACCTTTACTCAAAGCAGCAGGAGCCTGCAGCGCTGACCTAATTACAGTTTAATTACCGAGGCTGAGGATCTGGATCACATTTCACACCGTTTTCATAGATTGCACGAATCTGTGACGATGAATTTAAAATATAAACTGGATTTCCAGTTTTGGGGGCTGATGTTGTAAAATGGAATTTATTTACTGTCAAAGAGCCACTTGTATCCAGAATACATATCTGGATTACGTAATCAGTTTTCAAAAATTCTGTAGCCCTGTAAATTTTAGGTAGTTTTGGCAGGCTAGGTACTTTTTGTTGATTACAGTGGGGGAAAAGTATTCAACATATTATGTGTTTTTGTTTTCTCGAAAAAATATTCTAAAGAAGCTGTTGACATGGCATTACACCAGATTTTGGTTAAAACTCAAACAATACAAACATTAAAAAAAAAAAAAATCTGAAATAAGTCTGTGTAATAACAATGGAATGTGATTTTTTTTTTCAAAGACTTGAACAGATTTGTTGATTTTTCAACAGAGTGTAAACATCTTGATGGTTCTGTGGGTCTCGTCTATCAAATCTGATCTTTATTAATTGTTTTCTATTGGACTCAAGTCAGGTGATTGGCTGGGGCATACTACAGCTTGATTTTCTTTCTCGGAAAGCATTTGAGAGTTTCCTTGGCTGTGTTTTTGATCATTGTCTTGCTGAAATGTCCACTCTAGTGTCACCTTCATCCTCCTGCTAATGTAGATGCTGAACTAAAGCAGCTTATATTTATTTACACTGACGAAGGGCAGAGGGTTGCTGAAAAACTACTGAGAGATTTCAGCTGCTGTCTGGGCTTTCATTGGATTTCTACACCTCCCTTTCTTCATGTGTTCAATACTTTTTCCCAGTGTCATTTAATTTTATTTCACAAAACATAATTTGTAAACTAATTCATATTGCTTTATTTGGATATATTGATTTATTTGGTTGTTACCAACATCTGTCAAGTCAATAGCAGCTTTAGAAATAGGTTTTCTGAAAAAAAAAAGGTGACATGTTGAATACTTATTTCCCCCACTGTATATTTTATGCTGCATTTTTTTTATGCTTGATTTTTTTTTTACTAAAAAATGGGCTTAACCTATATTTTGAAAGTACTTTACACCTGTAATTGGAATTGTCACAAAACATTGTCAATAAAACAAACTTGTAAATAGATTACATTACTACTTAAAATTATCATTTTGGCTTTGAGGAGATTACACTTTTATTTAATTTACATAATTGCATATTATTGTATGAAAACGCACTTAATATAATCTATCAGTTAGCGTTTCTGTGTAGAGTTTGCATAATCTCCCTACATTTGCGTGAGTTTTCTCCAGGTGCTCCAGTTTCCCCCACAGTCCAAAGACATGCAATACAGGTGAATTGGGTAGGCTAAATTGTCCGTAGTGTATGAGTGTGAATGGGTGTGTGTGGATGTTTTCCAGAGATGGGTTGCGGCTGGAAGGGCATCCCCTGAGTAAAAACATGCTGGATAAGTTGGTGGTTCATTCCGCTGTGGCGACCCTGGATTAATAAAGAGACTAAGCCGAAAAGAAAATGAATGAATGAATGATTACATATTGTGATTATTCATTCATTTTCTTTTCGGTTTAGTCCCTTTATTAATCTGGGGTCGCCACAGCGGAATGAACCGCCAACTTATCCAGCATATGTTTTATGCGTCGCCATATTATGATTAATATACTTTTATTATATTTAACAGCATTTACTTGGCTACGTGTCCACCGAAGCGTTTTTGTGCTGAGGAAACACCAGCTGAGCCTTTTTTTCCCAAGTTGTTGTCAATAGAAGCAATGGAAGTTTTTTAAAACTCTGGCTGTGTACTAGCCAGGCGCTGAACATGTGTTTTATGTTCACTGCTGAGTGCTCAGTGTTTTTTAAATACTTTGACAGTTGGAGAAGTGCTCACAGCTGATTTAAGGAAAAGCACTCATGTTTCTGCAGCGCAAAAAAAAAAGCTTTGGTGGAGACGCAGCCTGATCATGTAAAAAGTAATGCAAAGATTTTTTCTTTGTTATATAATTTACTGTTTATGTAATACAGGAACAACATAACTGTTTGTCTGAACCTTTATATTAAGGGGTCAAATATTTATATTACCTCCTAAAATTTGTATGTGATAAAAAAGTCAAATATAATCTAATATTAACCCAAAACATAGTCAAATCATTCATTTATTCATTTTTTTTCTTTCAGCTAAGTCCCTTTATAAATCAGTGGATGCGACAGCGGATGCACTTCCAGCAGCAACCCAGAAATGGGAAACATTAGTCAAATCACATTACTTAAAATATAGATCAGGGGTGCCCATACTTTTACGTATGAAGGGCCAAAAATCAAATATCATTGAGAGCCGTGGGGCAAAAGTAAAAGTTTCCATAGGTCATTTCCTAATTTATTTCATAATGTTTAAAAATAAATATTTAAACTAAATAAAATAAAACAATTATTAAAATAAAAATATTACTTTATATCGTATTAACTAATGCAATATAATTTTAAATTATAACTAACTACATTAAAACACAAACAATTTACATAAACCTAAACAACAGTGGAGTTCAACGCTGAGTACACTGGTCAATCAGAATTTGCCTTTATTTGCTCACTGATGTCTCTGCATTGTTATCTATCTGTCAGGTGACAGTACATTCATTAAAAAAACATCTGATTTATTTACAACTTTTATTTGAAATTGAGTTTTTTGTAGCTTATAACAAACAAACAAACAAACAAAAAAATTACATAAATTAGAAATTACAGTCTTTAAACCATCCACATAATTCTCCCTCTCTTCTCAGATAGGATGGTGGGCCAAATCAAAGGTTATCATGGGCCAACTTTGGCCCGCAGGCCCTAGTTTGGCCATCTCTGATATAGATTATGTTACAAACTACATTTTTTTATGTTGAGTTCTAATCAGTAATGCAAGTATCAACCCAGGACTGCCAATAGCTATATAATTGTTCAAAAACAAGGAGGTGGGAAGTTTTTATTTTTAAAGAAGCCTTTTATACACACAAAAATTATACTTGTGTTTAAAAAAATGGTTCAAAAATTATACATTGTACAGTTGAAGTCAGAATCATTAGCCCCCCTTGACATTTTTTCTCTTTTTTAAATATTTACCAAATTATGTTTAACAGAGCAAGGAGATTTTCACAGTCTGTCTGATAATATTTATTTTTTTTGGAAAAAGTCTAATTTGTTTTATTTCAACTAGAATAAAAGCAGTTTTTAATTTTTTATACAACATTTTCAGGACAAAATGATTAGCATCTATAGGCAAATTTTTTTTCGATCAAGTCTGCATTACAAACCATCGTTATACAATAACTTGCCTAATTACCCCAACCTGCCTTGCTAACCTATTAACCTAGTTGGGCCTTTAAATGTCACTTTATGCTGTATAGAAGCGTCTTGAAAAATATCTAGTTAAATATTATTTACTGTCATCATGGCAAAGATAAAATAAATCAGTTATTAGAAATGAGTTATTAAAACTATTATGTTTAGAAATGTGTTGAAAACAATCTTCTCTCTGTTAAACAGAAAACGGGGAAAAAATAAACAGGGGGGCTAATAATTCTAACTTCAACTGTATTATATATATATATATATATATATATATATATATATATATATATATATATATATATATATATGTATATATATATATATATATATTTAAAGGCATACGTACAATCCATTTCTCCCAATATTACAGGTATCTATCCGCTTTTAGTTTTATAGACAAAGTCATCCTCTCCCTATTTTGAACGTTAGGGATATCTAAGATTTGATTTCATTCAGATTTTGTATGGGGTTCGAGCTGTAGCCACTTTCGAGTTACAGCTTTCCTACTGGTTGCTAGAAGTATTTTTACTAAATACTTGTGTTTTACCATTACGTTGGCTGCAATGTTGCCCAGGTAAATTGTTGTAAAAGAAAAGTCCACTTCATCACCAAAATATTTCGCATTACTTGCATTACATCCTGCTAATATGACTAAATGGCTGGGCAACTCCAAAATACTGCATGTGAAAATGGTTTGCTAAGTCTTCACCACATTTCCTAATCTACCAGCTCTTAAATTGTAATTTCTTAATTTAATAGAAAAACTGAAATTTCAGCTGACATGAAAACAGTTTTTTATGGAAACTGTGACTGTTTTGCTGGAATGATTCTTTGATATTTTGTTACACCATGAATGTTTCTGTCACTTTTGATCAGTTCAATGCACTCCTACACAAATCTCGCCTTTTGAACGGTTTTGCACGTTTTTGTCCATGTTGCAAATTCGAAATATTGGAAAAACAATATAACAAAACTGTCACATATGGGTAAATTTGCACAAAATAAAAAAGAATAGATAGATTTCCTATTCTCCTCCGAGTGAACTTAGTGTTTCTTTTTCAATGCACGTCCAAGAATGTCTCAACTTCATCTTTCCAGCCAGCATTTTAGCGTGTAATATACCAAGCTTCATGTGGATGGAAAACTGGCTAATAAAATTTGACATACAGAGGCAATGTTGTTGGCCATGTAACAAAGAAACCAGAATTGCAAATGTGAATAACAGCATCATGCACAATTCTAGCTTTCCTCTCCAGAGCCTGATAAAAAACACAGATTGTTATCCTGACATCTTGTTTTAGCAAGTTAACACTATGCTAAGCTACTAAGCTAAGATGTTAGGGTCTCCGAGGAGGGATAGGGTCTTACATAACAGTGACAGCTCACATGAACTGCCTCACAATGCAGTATAATTCACAATAATCTATAATGTAGATGGCTAGAAATTCATGTAATCAATGAATACAACAATGAGAATGTAAACAAAGCTCTGACAAGCTGAAATGTTATTTGATCTGTTTGTTTGTTTTGAAATGGGAAAACAAGAATGGCTGTGACTCTGAATCAACTTATGATGTCAATATCTGATTTAAATATGATGTGCATCTGCCAACAGTTAATCCCCAAATTAATTTAAAATCTGTGTAATATTTTTGCATTTTAAATAAAATTGGATCCATTCACTCACTCACTCACTCACTCACTCACTCACTCACTCACTCACTCACTCACTCACTCACTCACTCACTCACTCACTCACTCACTCACTCACTCACTCACACACACATCCTTTAGCTAAGTCAGCTCAGGGGTCAACACGGCAGAATGAATGACCGATTACTCTGGCATAGGGCTAGGCGATATGGCAAAAAAATGAATACGATAATTTTTTTCATATCAGTCGATATCAATAATTATCATGATAAATGTCAAATCTTTATATCTACCAATTTTAAAGGATTTTTATCATGCCAATCCCTTTGTGCAGCTGATTTAACACATTTTGTGAAATGTTTTAGCTGTCTGACAATATAAATAAAAAATATTAAAAGAACAATCTTAATAATTTTCAACAATCAAAGACATTACCCTACAAGTTATTGTATTTTATTGTTCAACATCAGAATTTTAAAAAATGCCTGCGCAGCGTTACGCATAGTGTATAAACATTATCAAACACTTAACATTATAAACATTATCAAACAAAACTGTCAATATCATTTTATTAAAAAAAAAATGTATATCGTGATAATAATATCGTTATCGAATTATCACCCAGCCCTACTCTGGCATACGTTTTATGCAGTAAATGTCGTTCCAGCCACATAAATTGGATCAAAATAATCATTATTTTATAAAGCAGTCATAATTTAATATTTTTCAACAAAAATCAGATTGTTACCAATCAGAAAACTTAATGATACATTTCGTTTGGAGTTTTAACATGATATTACTATGGTAATAATACAATTAGCTATATTTTAATGATAAAAAAAAAATCGAGAAATCCATTAACATATCAATTGACACATGAACCACAGCAAAACGTGTTTATTATATTTTATAATCATTTTATTAATATAGTATAATATATTATAATATTACATATAAAATTATAGTTATATATAATATATATTATAATGTATTAATTATTAATATATAATATATTTATAATTTTAGTTTAGCTATTCATTTAATTTTCATAATTGCATATCATTGTATTCATAAATTTTTCTCCTGCTCAGTCTCTATTTCAGAGGTCGCCACAGCGGAATGAACTGCCAAGTATTCTGGCATATTTTTTATGCAGTTGATGCCCTTTCATCTGCAACCCAGTACTGGGACACACCCATACACAATCATTTATACTGACACTCTTACACTACAGACAATTTAGTTTATTCAATTCACCTATAGCACGTCTTTGAATTGTGGGGAAAACTGGAGCACCCATAGGAAACCCAAAGCTTTGCTTTGTTGTTCCCTTCTTCCCTTTTTGTTTTTATTTGCTGTCTGCTATCCTTCTAAAATCTAGCTATTTCAATTGCCTTACAGAGTTTTCACGAGTGGACCAATGACAAGAGGACAGGGGTCATTTAAGTGCTCCAGTGACTACTTGCACCAGACTGGGGGGAATCCGTCATCTCTTGCCACTGCTCTTTGTTTTTGTGTGTGAATTGTGTGTATGACCTGTTCTCTGGTTCACTTCATTATGTTGAGTTGTTCATCTATTCAGAAGGTCCAAACTAAATTACAAAAGGGAAATGAATGTAAAGTATGTCACATGACCTATATCTTACAAACACATAGCTGATTCTCTGTTAATCCATTAGTTTAGAAGCCACCCTCAGTATGTTTTCTCCACCAAGCCTAGTTTTAGTGACGGAAGATGTTTCTTTAGTTATTTAGAGGTGGGGAGGGTTTAGTTAGCATGTTTAATTTGTTATTTTCTTTGACTTAACGCAGCTTAATTTCCTTCCATTTTTAAGGTTTGTTTCAATTAGCTTATTTGTTTCTTTTGCATTTGTTGATTTGTAAATATACTTTGGGTGATTTAAATATTCTTATTTTTCTTTCTTATCTTTATTTGTAAATAAAGCGAACCACTTTTTGCCAAGTGAATTTTCTGTGTCGATTTATTGCAGCTTACGTCTCAGGGGAATTTAAAAGATATTGGGTTGTCATAATTATGTCTAGCCCTATTGATCCTCCAAGACACACGGGGCGTAACAGTTGTAAAACAAATCTGAAAAAAAATGTGTATTTTGAGGGTGATTTGCAGCTTTGCAAGTGATCGGAAATCGGGCTCGATCACATGGTTTCAAACTCTATCGGAATCATATTTTACCTCCCGAAACTTGAATATATGTATATTTACAGTTGAAGTCAGAATTATTAGCCCCCTATTTATTTTTTCCTCATTTTCTTATTAATGGAAAGAAGATTTTTTCAAAACATTTGTAAACATATAAGTTTTAATAAATCATTTCTAATAACTGATTTATTTTATCTGATCTTTATGACAACAACATTGCCAAAGCAAACTGTGAGATCTGTAAATTTTGAATTGCCTTCACAGTATTTTAAATTGACGTGCTATATATTTGATTGTTTCTTATATTTACTGTTGCACTAACGTCCAAAAGTAATTGACTGTTCAAGCTACCTCCCAGAAATGCTTTGTTTGTTAACTGAGTTTTTCAATGTTAAAATAAAAAAATAAGGATCATCCTGCATGTTTCTTCACTCCTCTTTATTCTTTTTTTTATGTATTAATGATGTTATCAGATCAAGTTCGGTATTGGTAATTACTCAAAATCAAATGACTCAGACTCGAAAGCAAAAAACCCTGATCGGGACTCTTTTACTTTTTACTTGATCTCACGTCAAGTCAAATCTGCATGTCTGGAAAATATAAAAATGTAACAAATTTAACATAATTTACTTTAGAAATTATTGAAGCCAAACTGCATTTGTGACCATTGGCTTCCATCAAATGTAATTTTTAAAAATATCTACATGGTCGCAGCAAAAAAGAGAAAATCAATCCTCGAATGTCATAAGAATGAGTAAATGATGTCTGAATTTCAGCAGAACAACTGCTTTAATATTAAATTTCCATGAGTATTGAAGCTAAATTCTTTGCAAATAACCCACAATAGTTTTCCTCGCTCTCATTAGACCTGGGCTGCTGTTATAATGGACACAGCCTGCATTTGAACACATTCTCACAGCTTGAAAATAAATATGACATCTCATTAACAAAATGTTCATGGAAAAATGTGTCAAACGCTGCTTATTTGCATTCTTATTATGTCCAACAGAAGTCTGGCATGCAGACAGGAGATGTTGTTCGTTTTTATGGCACCAACAGGGCGAAAAACAGTATAAACATGACTTACTTGTAGGCTTCACGTACACCTTCAACTTTAAACATGGTTTGCCAGCGTGGTTGGGATGAGGAGAGGCTGTTGAGAAAGAAGAGAAATAATGAGGAGGATCACTCAACATCCAATGAATCAATGTGTTTAAGATTCTGTCAATGATGTGGAGTGACACTCTCAGGCCTGACCCCTCCACAAGCAAAACAAGAACAAAGCCTGAGATTTTCTTCACGCCGAGGAAATGGCTGTGACCTTCAGCAGTTTGGTGTCGTCACATACAATGGCCTGCTACACAGAGTGCGTCCCACAGCAAATTAGCCCACACAGCACCCAGTGACCTGAGAGCCAGCAGTCCAGCATTAGAAGAGCTCCACCAAAGTATCAGCACCAGCGTTCATCTCTCTTCTTCAGACGCAAGCCTTCTGACAGATCACTTGAGTTGTCTGTTCTCCACTCACACAACAAATCAACTGCTCATTTCCTTATATGGGTTTGGTGAGGAGTGAAATCATTTATTTGAACTTGGTCATGGTCAAATATCCATTTCCTCCTTTGGATTAGTCCCCTTATTCATCAGGGGTCACCACAGTGGAATGAACTGCCAACTTATCCAGCATATGTTTTACGCAGCAGATGCCCTTCCAGCCACAACCCAGAACTGGGAAACATTAAAACACACATGCTCAAGATGTAGTTCAATAGAAATTGGTCTTCCCCCCCCCCCCCCCCCCCCGCTTGTCTCTAACTTTGCTAATTATTTTCTTGTATTATCTGCTTTGCACAATACAGTGTATCCTTTAAATGAGTACTTCAAGGCCAAAATGGGATAACATTTTTTAAATAAATGCACCTTAGTAAAAATCATTACTGGTGTCCATCTTGAGACGAACCAAAGTTTTATTTTAGTAATGAAAAATAAAGTTATAAGACAAAAAATACTGTTAAAAAACAGTCAGCTTAGGCAGCGTCAGGACGTAGACGCACTGTTTTTTTTAACATGTCAGTGTTTACGAATAGATTACATCAAAAAGAACACGAGTAATCTTGACAAACTATACCTCAGTCTTAAGCTGCAACCCTCAAGTAGCCATTGTAGCAGTTGTTTTTCAATGCGAAGCTTATAAAGAATGTATTTGCTAAATTTGTATAGAACACGCTTATTAGATATGGAGTGAACATTATTGTAATAGCAAGATACACAAGCATCCAATGCTGTACATCACGGTTAATTTTCAAAGGTAAGAATACTCAGAACAACATCCCATTAAACACATTTAGTCCAACGACAATAGTTTAGAATTATGAATGGTTATTTGTTTGTTTATATCACCGTTTCTGCTTTTTTAAAGCGGTTTGTACAAGAGGTTATGTAAGCTAAACAAACACTAAACTTGGTTGAAAATGGATTAAAACTCTGCTAAACTAGAATTACTTACTCCCAGTAAGTAATACATTATATTGAAGTTGATAATTAGCCTCACCATGTTGGTGTTTCGTCAAATCAAATTTTTATGAGGTGTGTCGTTAGCCCAACCCTCAACCCCCAACCTGGACAATTTAGCTAATTACCCAATTCACCTACACTGCATGTCTTTGGACTTGTGGGGGAAACCGGGGCACCCAGAGGAAACCCATGCTAATATGGGGAGAACATGCAAACTCCACACAGAAATGCCACTGACCCAGCTAGGCCTCCAACCTGCAACCTTTTCGCTGTGAGGCGATTGTGCTACCCACTAAAGTGCCTTTATTAATCTGGGGTCGCCACAGTGGAATGAACCGCAAACTTATCCAGCATATGAAATGCCAACTGACCAAGCCGGAACTCGAACGAGCGACTTTGTTGCTGTGAAGCGACAGTGCTAACCACTGCGTCACCATGCTGCCAAACTACTAAATTACTAAAACGAAATATATAAAATTAAACAGAAATGTGTTGACAAAACTAAAAACAAAACTAACAAATCCATTAAAGAAATTAACTAATAGATAATAGACAGCGCCTAAAAATAGCCCCAGTTAAATATATTACCTATAACTGGATAACATTATCGTGTAATGTCATTGCGCCTACTGAAGCCATGGTATGCCAGTAAAGTCTGGTCTGAGCCTTTCCTGGAGAAACATTAATCTGTAGTGATCGCTGATTGGCTCCTGTACTAGTAGGCAAGGTTTCATTCGCCATATTGACCATTAAACTTTTCCCATTCAAAACTAAGTGACGTGTCTTGTGTATTCTATAGTTTTGGACTATAGTGTGCTCCAGTTTTATATTTAATAAATAATTATTATCACATGTTTGGCTTCCTAAAATAAGAATGTAACAACAAGTGCACCCGATCAACTTGCAATTAATTTTAAAATGTACATAACTTCTTACTTAGACTTCAGCGTATCTGGCCTTAATGCTTGGCGATGTTTCCCTATGGAATCTAACACTGTAAATATCTCAGAATCCTATCATAGAAGTAAAAGCTTCAAGCACAGTTAAACTAATGCTAGAAGTTTTCACAATTCCCCAAATCCCTTAGAACCCCCCCAAAAGCTCAACCCTAGTCTAGAGTTTGTCGCGTTCAACCTGAACGACCCCCCTCCTCCTCCTCCATCTCCCTGCGCCCCATCGCCCATCCCAGGTCATTGTGTATTCTTGTGGCGCGTCCAGCACACCGGATCCTAGGTTCATTGGAGAGCACCCAAGCTCAACCGCCGGCAGCTGTGTAGAAGACGCCTGTCAAGATGTCATCACAGCCGATCAATACAGGCGGAGAGATGGAAGTCCGGGGGTTAAATCTGACCAGGCCTGATGGACGTGTTCTTTTACCAGCAGACAATCGAGATCAGCCCCCACTTCCCCATGATAACCTCTCAGATCCATCTCTCATCGCTGACCCCACCGACCCTGCCGAAAAGCATCAATCCCCGAGGGACCGTGACGCCCAGTATCCAAACAATCCTCTCAGGGAGTGTCCTGAATGGAGGAGCCGGGGCCTTTTCCAGCCGTCCTGAAACAAAGGCCTTCACAATGTCTGGGAAGCGCGAGGCAGATGCATTAAAAATCAGTTTGGGGGGATCGGGGCAGAAACGCAGAGTTGAAGGGTATCTTTGAACTTTTTTTTTCGCCTGCTCTTTGTGGCATCGCACTCTCTCTCTTTCTCTTGTGCGTGGAGAAAACACTGCGGCGTGGATGATAAGCAGCGTTACGCCCTGCTGCTTTTGGGGGGATGTTGACTCAGAACGACGCCCCCTTTCAGTCTGAGCTGTCAATCAGAGAATAATCAGCAGTCAAATGAAAAGCATGTAGGATCTGTTGGGAGAGACGAAGACCCGTCCGGACACAAAGCCGGTGCGAGCTCAAAGTCACCGGGGTCTTTCTCTGTACTGTACACAGGTGGCTCCACATCTGTCCGCGCCACTGCCTCCCATGTCAGGAATTGTAATTACCATATAAATTATTGATTTGCTTGTGCCGCTCCCTGTTTTCTCTCCCGGCATCTTCCTGATGCAAGTCTTTCATGTTATCTTATTAAAACAGCTAGGCAGCTGAAGTGGGGAAATTAAGACATTTATTGTGTTTAATGTCTACTTTTAATTTGGCTAAACCACACCAAACTGTCTTCTCTGAAGGACAGTGAAACAAGGGATTGAAGGACAAGTTTGCCGTCTGAACCAAACAGTTTAAAGCTTTGTGAGGTTAATGGGAATGAGCTGTTGGGTGTTTCTCATTTAGGAAACGCTAAAAGCTTTAGAGATTAAAGCATCTCTATTTCTCCATTTGTGTTTTTTTCTGTCTTTTGAAACCCAAAATGAGAATATTTCGCTCAGTTAAACACGGTTGAGCATTTTAAAAATGTACTGCATCTGATATCTACGGCTTGTATGAACCCAGCAGGCACACAACATCATAATATTAGGTTAGATTTAGATCATGACGTCAGGTGAACTAAATTTAATGTCTTGCCAGCGTCTAAGGACAACGTTGTTTTAACATTTAATAACGACGTCAAATTCCATTAATATTTGGTTGATTTTAGGTTGTGTTGAAATGTGACCAAAATCCAACATCTGATAGATGTCATGGTGGTAATGTCCACACAACGTCATGGTGTAACATGATGAGACGTTTATATTTTATTGACTTTACGTTGATTTTATGTTGGACATTGACGTCGGCCTGACGTTGGGTTCTGATGTCAACCAGATTTTCATTTCCAAACAAAATCTAACATTCCCACAACGTTGTTGTACATTGGGGTAAAACATCAATATGATGTCATGTTGACGTCCTGTGCCTGCAGGGAAGTTCTAATATTTATATTACTTACTAATACAACAGCAGCTTTTTCCGTTACCTCATGCTTTATGTACGTTACTGTATGCTCACAATCTACTATTTTGTTATCTCTTAAGTAAATTATGAATTTTTTATGACATGTTTTACGAATTTGTTTCCACTTTCAGGTAAATTGCCCGCATAATGTACCTTCCCAGCAAACAATTTTGTGTTTAATAGACATCTAAACGTAGACAGCTTGGCTAGAACTAGGCTAAACTTGGGCTGTCAGTGAAAATCTAATAGACATCTAGGAATAGGCTAACACTTAACTCGTTATCAAATAGACAGATTAGACAGACTTTATATGTGTAGTCACTCATGTTTCACTCTGTTTATTTGATGACTAGTCTAATTTTGGCCTATTTTTAGACATCTATTAGATTTTCACTGACAGCCCAAATGTAGCATTGTTTTAGCCAAGACGACTATGTTTAGACGTCTATTAGAAATCTTTAAAAACAACAAAAAAAGCTTGCTGGGTTGCTAATTCACTTTAAGTTTTTATGACCCTAGATCACAAAACCTTATGTTGCTTACTTGTGGCAATGGCCAAAAATACATTGCATGGATAAATTTTTTTTATTTTTTATTTTTATTGAAACTTATATTTGACTTATGACTCTTGTGGTTTCGTGGTATTGGTACTAAGACTAAAGTGTTTACTTTATAAGGAGTACTGTTCTGCTTTATTCTCCATATATAAGCCAATGAACATGAAAAGTACAAAAAAAATTATAAATAAGTAACCTTAACTTAAATTGTTACATGGTTCTGTGGGATACTTGATTTTGATTGGTCAGATTTTGATTGGTTCCACGGTATGTTAGTCCAAAATAACTGTGGAAACTATATCAGAAGCTCATGTAGTTGTATCAATTCATTCTGACCATCAGTGAATACATTTACATCCATATTCATATGCTTGTCCAATGCTTTCTCACACCAATTTGTAACTTTTTGATTTAGTCACTAAATCGTTTGTATTCGTCCAATCTCTTTTCCACATTTTAGGATGATTTGCTCATCTCCCAATGATGGTTGGGTTTAGGGGTGAGGTTTGATGCCACGCTTCCTTTTAAAAATCCTACATTTTCACGCAACTAAACTTGTACTATGAATCTGTAAGAATTTGTCAATAAACTGACAAAGTGTAAATTATTTATGTTTTCTCATGAGATCAGGCTGGCTTGTCAGTCATGCCACTGTTTTTGACTGTTAGGCACCGTCTTGTGACTGAATAATACGTAAGTTAAGCCTGGTTTATACTTCTGCGTCAAGTGACCGGCGTAACCCACGGCGCATGCAATGCGTGTAGCTATGCATTTATACTTCTGCGCGTTCTGTGGGTCTGCATTAACACTTCCGAAACACTAGTTGGCAGTGTGGTGTAAATGTTCCTCTGTGTCGAGTTTCTTCGGTGCTGTTTTGCTTTTCCTGAACACTTCCGGGATGTACAAGTGGCTCAAACTCGCACATTTTGAGGCAGGAACCGGCGGACGTGCAACAACTTTAACTATGAGGTAAACACAAAACAAAACTTTCCATCCGGAGCTCCTTCACGGGACTCTACACTTGTAAACAATCGCTCCATCAGGCTCGCACCATTCACGCGGCTCTCGGTCCCGCCCAGACTCGTCAGCGCTACCAAGCCGACCAATCACAGAGCATGCGCTACGCGTCGTTGCGACGTGTAATTACATTTTTTGAGAGGTGCACGTCAGAGACGCCGATGGCCACGGCGAAGGGCTATGCGTCAGCGCCGTAGCATACGCCGGCGTTTGACGCAGAAGTATAAATCAGCCTTTTGTGTGTGCTCCATTCAGCCATTTTCATTTCTGTCAGCTTTGACTTTATTTAAAGAGTTCATAAACTATTACGGCTCAGAATAACATTTTGTGACAAGTAGCCATGTAATAAGTAGAATAAAATAAATGTAGGCAGTTATTTGTCACAAAATAAAGCCCTTCTGACTTACACAACAATATTGATGAGCTTTATTCTGTGATAGAAACCAGCTAGATGTACTTGATCCCTTAAAACACTTTTGTTTAGTACTTAAGGAATCAGTAAAAAATGCACTTTAAAAAAGTAAACAAATTAGTAAATCATCATCAGTGTGTCTTAAAGCAAGTTAAGAATTAGTACATTTTGTGCACAGTTTACCTAAAACAAGATAATGAATTAGTAAATATTGCACAGTTTACTTAAAACAAGAAAACAAATAAGTAAATCTTGCACACAGTTTACTTAAAAAAGCTAATGAATTTGTATATATTGTGCACAATGTTCTTTTATAATTAAGTAGTGAATTGGTAAATCAGGCATGTGGTGAACCTAAACAATGTAACAAATTTGTAAATTGTGCATATGAAGGTAATAAATTACTAAATTGTGTTCACAACGTACTAATAATCAGCAAAACAAATGAGTTATACGTTTTTAATAAGGTCAAATTTGTCGACTGTGCAAAAACTATGCAGACTTTTAGCTTAAATGTCCTGTAATTCTGTTGCGTTTGTCAGAGGAAATTCAAATGAGAGAACAAAAATAGAATAACAAATAGTTCGAAACTTGAGCTGAAACTGTGTGTAAAGCACTCATTTTTCAGAGGTCTATGCGCGGATGAGGTTTCAGAGTGAGAAAGAGTCTCTTTAGCTTCCCTGGAGCTCATTGTGTTCTCAGAGGTCCCGAACAGTGCTGAATGTGAGGAGTCACTGAAGGTCTCCGTGATTGGCGGATTGACCCTGTCACTGAGATAAAGCCTGTTTGTCATGTTCACAACAGGCCTGCATATACACACCAATAGCTTTTACTGGTGGAAAGCAGCTAATTACCAAGTTAACAAATCACGTTCAATCAAAATCAATTTAACATGACATACAGTTATCAATCTGATTGATTTAATTAAAGATGCACCTCTGTGTCTTTGACAATAATTAAATCTGTTTACTGAGCTTGAGATCCATGAAGGAGACTAAATTAAAAGTTGATGCAGACAATAATTATTACAAAAATAATACTGTTATGTTACATTTAAAGCATTGTTGTATATGCCTTAAACTTCAAACTGTGTAAACGTAAACAGAAATGGAGCTTGAATTTACTTTGGACTAAAACAACAACAACTGAGCAGTGGTTCTTAACCCGAGGGCCTCAGCAAACCTCCAAGGGTCCTCGGGATGACTAAATTATTCAACATAAGACAAACAGGCACTAAAATGAGCTGAAACTAGAAATTAAGATATTTTATATTCTGATCCATCTCCTTTTTATGCAAGTGAAGTATTATCATCATCAGCTATTATTAAACAGGCTTTCAAATCAACTAATAGAATGTAAACTAATAACAGCTCGTTGCTGCTTTCTACAAAAATGAAATTTTGGTAACTGTCAAATCAACATAGAATTTTGGATAGCTTTCTCTGTATTTAACATGAACTTGTCCAGGGGCTATGGATGAAAATGTAACATTTTTGGCTAAATCTGCCCCATTTTCCTTTTTTTGTACATTGAGTGTGTATTGTCCCTGATTAAATAAGCAAATACATGAACAGTGTACAATGTACATGCATATATATGTATATATATTATATATATATATACACATACACACACACACACATATATATATATATATATATATATATATATATATATATATATATATATATATATATATATACACACACATTTTATAACGATAATATTTTAAACTAAATAAACCACAAAAACTAAACAAAAATTAAACAAAAACATAAAAAAGGAAAGTTATTTCAAAATAGTTGAATTAAAACAGTATATCGATAATAAAACTGAGTTTTAAAACTTATTTTTTTTCATTTTCATTATTATTTTTTTTATTTTAACAATAGGATGTTTTTTTTTATTATAAAGGAATATAAACATTATATCATCATTTACTCAGCCTTCACTTGATCAAAATCTACGGTATCTACAGTGAACATTCAAATTCCAAAACATTTTCAAAAATCAAAAATCCTTATGCTTAATCCTTATCCAGTAAATCTACTGGAAAGAGCGAGAATTTCCAAAGAACATTCAGCTCTTAAAATATTTGTAATTAAATATATTGCTGTTTCACGTATACTTTGTGTTTGTTTTCAGTTTTTGCTTTCTCTTCTCTTGCCCATTGTGTTGTGGCGAATAAAATGTTCTCCCATTTTCTCAAAGTGCCACTAGGAGGCGCTGCTTTGTTCTGCCCTCCCTCGAGCTTCCAAAACCTTATTTCCGGGGTCGGGAGGAAGCGGAAGGGCAGGTACACAATAGGAGACCATAAAAGGGGGTGTTGAGGGTTGCTCCGGGTGGCTGTTGTTGTTGTTGTGGTTGCTGCTGTTGGAGTTGCTGTTTTCTTTGCTGTTTTTTTTATTCGTGTGTTGGTGGTGAAATCGTGGGGAGAGAAAAGGACGAGAAACAAGAAAGATGCAAAAGGTGAAGAGCTGTTGGCTTTGAAGATGGAGGTGTGGTGATAAATACTGTGATGTGAAAGTGATGGTGGACAGGCTGACCAGAAAAACTACACGAGCGATTAAGTGCGAGGGGTCTGCAGGATCTTATGGGGATCGAAAGCCAAGGTGGACCTGTACAGAATCAGCTTTGTTTGCCGGGTCAGTTATTTAGGTCATTCACATTCATTCATACACCCATACAATCCACACCCATTGCCACTCAATTTCACAAACCTTCTTTACATTTCTCTTTCTCTCTGGTTTCTGTTACCTCAGCCACACGTTATTATTGTTTGTTTGATTGATTGTTTGTTTGATGTTTTCTCTCTTTTATTTTATTGACTTATCTAAGCAGTGATTTCTTTTTTTGTTGTTGTTGTTAAAAATCGTTCAACCAAGATTGAACAGGGGAAAACAGAATTAGTTATTATTTAGAAAATATATTTGTTGTACTGTGTGAGAAAAATACAACAGTTGATTTCATTTAAAGTGTGTTGCGTTGTTATTATTTATCCTTTTCTTTTGCAGTGTGTATGGTGGTTAAATGCCGGCTGTAGCTAACCAGGGTATTAGTAAATGTTTTTTCTTTTTGGCAAGGAAATCTTGTCTGGCGCCCAAAGTTTAATTAAAAATATTGGTAACTAATTTTTTTTTTTGTTTGAGGTCTGCTGGGAGTGAGATTAAGGGCCGTGAAAATCTGAAACTTGCTAGTGGTCACGTGGAGTAGCGGTTGAGCGTTGGACCACGGTGCAGAGGGGCCTGGGTTCGAATCTCGATACATCTGGTTTTTGAAATTTGAATTTTTTTTTATTTTACTTCATTCAAATTACATTTAAACTGAAATATTATTACCAGCCACCGTTACAGTGTATTCTGTCCTGTCCCTGGTGTGCGACCATTGGTCAAAAAGGCCATCAATCATCATGATGATGCCACTCGGTGCACCAATCAGGAGCTGGTCCCCAGCGTTTAAAAAGCATTTGCTTGCTCTTTCCATCAAGAGCACCTGATTCAGTACTAAACTCCTCACTAATGGTGACCAGCCTGTTCATTATTTTCTGTTGTTTAGTTTGTTTCATTTAAGTGCTTTATTGTTAAGACAAGCTTTTGTAGCTCAATTTACACGATTCTTAGCTTTTGTTTTGCTAAGTGCTAACAGTGTACTTTACGAGAACTTTAGTAATTCTGAGTAGAAAAATTATTTTTGTGTTAGTTTATGGAGTTGCCACACCTGTAATTATGTTTTGAATAGTTGAGTACTTTAGTTAAGCGCTGTATACGCTGAAGATTACGGTTTTGATCCTACATTTTTCTCTGGTTAGTTAGTTTAGTGGGTTGGGGTTTATTTAGATAGTTGTGCTATATTTATGTCTTTGTTTTGGCAGCACTCCTGTGTTTGTTTGATTCTGTCATTTAAATTACATTACAAATTCGTATATTCATTCATTCATTCATTTTCTTGTCGGCTTAGTCTGTTTATTAATCCGGGGTCGCCACAGCGGAATGAACCGCCAACTTATCCAGCTTTTTACGCAGCCGATGCCCTTCCAGCTACAACCCATCTCTGGGAAACATCCACACACGCATTCACACACACACTCATACACTACGGACAATTTAGCCTACCCGATTCACCTGTACCGCATGTCTTTGGACTGTGGGGGAAACCGGAGAACCCGGAGGAAACCCACGCGAAGGCAGGGAGAACATGCAAACTCCACACAGAAACGCCAACTGAGCCGAGGTTCAAACCAGCGACACAGCAACCTTCTTGCTGTGAGGCGACAGCACTACCTACTGTGCCACTGCCTCGCCCTCGTATATTCATTATTTAATATTATTCTTTATTAAATTATTTTTGTTTCACATATCTATTTGCTGTGATTTTTCTTATTTTCACCCATAGAAACTCACTTAATGTTATGTCTCATTCAATATAACAACATAAACACATAACAACTGCACTGAAACTAGAAGAGTCAGTCCTTTGAGCCCTGTCATGAGCAATGGGATGTCAAAAGTTGGAGTTAAGCACTACTGCGCCAAACCAACTCAACTTAAAAGCCTCATCACAAAAGGCCACGGTCGAAATGGCACTAAAAACACACATACTTACAGATGTAATAATATTCATGTCCAGGCCGGAACTCAAAGCCAAGCGAGAAGGGGGTGAAGAGCTGAAACTTCTCCGAGAAGCGCAGGGGTCCGTCAGGACTCTGGGGCCGATTGCACTCCCAGCGCTTGAAGCCCCTCATGCGGTGCTCACAGGTCAGGTAACCATCATGGTTGACCATGAAGAGGATGTAGCGCTCCATGCGACTGTGCGGCTGCGGGCTCTCATAATACGGACAGTACACATCCAGGTAGTCGTTGATGCTCACAGCCACAGTATATTCGCCCTGCCAGAACCTGCAAGCAAGAGTCAGAGGATTAGATCATTGAGGATGACTGACTGACATACAACTGCTGTAATGGGACAATTGAAATATTCTTTAGTTCTGGCCTCCATTCAAACTGTACAGCAGCAAAGAGCGATGTTTAACACACAAAGGCTAAATCTGTTGGGCAGAAAATCACAGGGAACACAACAGAGTAAGCTGGAATGAATAACCACAATGCATATTTTCTATCTAGGTCACCATTATGCAGAGAAAAGAAAGAATGGAGAACCAGAACACACAGAAAACCAAACTCTCTCTCTCTCACTGTAATGGTGTAATGAGAAGAAGGGATGTTTGAAGAAGAAAAAAATATGTTTGGGCCTAAAATAGCACTCTTTCAAAATAACTGAGTTTGCCTTTGTTAGTGCGGCAGCAACATTTATCAATGAATATGTTGATCGTGTTCATAAAATCCACAAATTTAGTCAGCGTGCTTGTCATATAAATCATAAACTTCATATTAAATTGCACCCTTAATCCAAGCTTTGAACCACGCAGGCATCATAAAAGAGTTTTCATGCTCCGCGTTTGATTTTCCCTCTACATAGTGTGCGTTTCATGAAAATGCAGCTTTCGGAGCGTAGGAGAGGGGAGAGAGAAAGTGTGGAGAGGCAAAAGATAGCATGAGTGAATCAGTTTGAAAGTCGGTGTGACCTACAGAGGCTGTGAAAGTGTGTGACAGTGCTGTGATGTCCTGAGAGTATAATATATGTACAGTATATATGCCTTTGACTGCAAAACACATGGCTGTTGACAGCACGGGAAATAAAATAATAAATGCATTGAGGTTTTGACACTTCAAATGAGTAACAAATGCTCCAATGGAACAAGACAAGATGCTTTTCCAAAATGGATTTTATTTTGCCGCATAAAAACAAGTCTTAATGCGTTGCAGCATTTTTGTTTGGCAAATTTATAAGTGAATCTGAGAAAGCCTGTCAAGGATATGTCAAAGATTGAGGGTTGTTTCAAAAAATAAAAATAAATCAAGAAACAAAAATCATGGAGGGAGGAAATGAGTTTCTGCGTGATATTTATTTATCTTGCTGATTTCTTTTTTTTTTTTTTTGCATATTTGTCACACTTTAATGTTTCAGATCATCAAACTAATTTAAATATTAGTTAAAGATTACACAAGTAAACACATCATTCATTTTAAATGAAGCTTTTTCATTATTAAGGGAAAACAAAATGCAAGACTACAAAGCCCGGTGTGAAAAAGTGTTTTTAAATTAGGGTTAGGTATTGTTTCGATACTGGTGCTAAATCGATACTTTTAAAAGAGCCAAATTGTTGTCTAAACCTACAAAAAAATATTTTAATCATTTTAATTGAACAATTTAAAGTTTAAAGTACACATAAATTCATGTTTTATATATTTGAATTGAATTGCATTAATACGTTTCTCTTGATCATTTGTTTATTAGCATGAATTAAAGATTAGCATTATGCAATTAGCATTACATTAGCTTAATACTGTCCTGTGGAAAGGTTGTCAGCAAACTCAGGGACCACCTTTTTTCTAAGGTTGGGGCTTGTGACTACGTTTACATGGACATCATCAGTAATCTAAGTATTTGCCTTAATCTGAATAAGACAATAATATAATTAAGGTGTTTACATGAGATGCTTCTTGAATGTTACTTTCATGATCCTGTTCTACATGTTATAGTACCTAGATTGATTAATGTCATTGCGTCAAAAGGCTAATCACATTTCCTGTGGTGTTTCATGTAATTTTGGATGTTTTATTTTTAATTATTTAACCTTAACTACAGTTCGGCAGTTTCATTTTCATTCAGCAACATATTGTTCATGCCCCGTGACAACCTGAGGTATTGGATTAAAATATGAAGGACTGGTAGAAGAGTGTCGTTTTAATGGAATTTGATTTTTGTTTCATGATGCGGGTGTCTGTTTACATGGTAGACTCTTATTTAGAGTATTGTCTTAATCATATTAAAATCAGATTATTGGTGTCCATGTAAACGTACTGACTGAGACGCAGAGTGTATTTTTCTGCCTTTAAGTTGATTCCATGTACCCTCAAAAATGTTAAGTTTGACGTGTTTTCCCCCTTACACAGAACTTTTGTAAAGCATCTGCTTCACGTTATTGTGTCAGAATCATTGCTTGTAAAATATTGCCATACTTTAGAACTCTAAGTTTAAGCAAATTTGATTAACGCGATCATACGTGTTGATGAATCTGAAGGCAGTCGCTCACTGGATGTGCATGCGTTCACAACAATAACAAACGACTAATATTGCAGACAGTGTCCGTATCCCTCAAAGTTGTTTAGAATTAACTGTTGGTGTGACACAACGTGTACCTATCTGTGCCTTTGAGGTATCCCTTGATGCTTCTTACGTCCTTGTCGCAGCACCAGTGACACTAAAATTAGGCACTGAATTTCAAATGCTGATTCGATCTGGTCTATACCGCTTACATTGGTACCCAACCCTAGTTGAATTATAACTTAACTCTGCTTTATCATACCTGACATCCATTTCTAAATCTGCACCCTGAGTTATGCCACTCCTGTTCACAATCAATAACTCACTTTCATAGTACCTGCCTGGCAAAGTGAAGTAGACCAAAAGATCCTCAAAACCCAGACATCATGCAGAGATCCAAAGAAATAAAAAAAATTGAAAGAAAATAACAGATCTACCAGTCTGGAAAAGGTTAAGCCATTTTTTAAAGCTTTGGGACGGCAAGGAACCACAATGAGAGTCTTTATCTACAAAAGGGCAAAAACATGGAAAGGTGGAGAACCTTTCCAGGAGTGGCCAGCTGAAAAAAATTACCCCAAGAGGGCAGCGACAACTCACCAAGGAGGTCACAAAAGACCCCACAGCAACATCCAAACTGCAGGTCTCACTTGCCTCAATTAAGGAATCACAATTATTCAAATTGATTATGAGAGCGCAATATGAACAAAACTTTTTAGATTTATTTACTTAAAGTTTAAAGCACACACCATGCTGCAAAATTAATGTTTTATTGATTTCCATGTGAAAATGAGCTTTGTAAAGAAAGAAATGAGGACTGCTGGAAAGGGGCAGAATATGAAGTAAAAATTGTTTTATATTGTTTATTGGGGGTGGCTCTGTATTCGCATGGGGGGCTCCCACAGTCCAAAGACATGCACTTCAAGTGAACTGGATGAACTAAACTGGTAGGTGTGTCACAATAATCCATATATCGACTTATCACATAACACTTGACCATGACCTCAATGATTTTGGGCATGCAGTGTATATCGCCCAGACAAAAAAAAAACAAACAATATCAGCAACAATTTAGCTCTATCGGAAGAGTCTGTATGCTTAAAAAACACTATAGTATTTACTATAAATTACTTATTTTCATGTGAGTGTCTATCAAATGAAAATAGATCTGTAGATTTTTGTTAACATTTATCATTATTATTATTTATTTGTTTATGATGTAACGTTTTCACATTCTGTTTCCAATGTTTAATTATTAAATCGTTAAAATAACTACAATTAAATAAAATTAAATATTCTTAAGAATAAAATACAATGTGTTCTTTGGGAGATGGTACTTGCATCATGATGCTATTGTATTGTCATTCTGGCATTATAAAAAGAGTGGCATAAAATGACAATAATACCGCTTATCACATTATATTTTGGTGCAGTATATCATACAATGAAAAATAGATTTCGTGACAAGCCAATAAATTGGTGTAGTGAATGAATACATGTGAATGTGAGAGTGTATGGGTGTTACCCAGTACATTGCTGGGTTGTGGCTGTAAGGGCATCCGTTGTTTAAAACATATGACAGAGTAGTTGGCGGTCCATTCCGCTGTGGCGACCTCTGATAAATCAGAGACTGAGCTGAAAGAAAATGAATGAATGAATCTTAATTATAGATTTTTTTAAAATAAATGAAACCAACACTTGTTTAGTGTGAATTGAATTTCGAATAATTACACAGTAGGGTTGTGCGATACTGAAATTTGGTACCAAATCGATACTGAAATTTTAAAAACGTCTATTTCCCGCTAACATTTGAGCCCTACTAAGCATGTTCTTAAACAATGCTGATTCGCCATTGTGTTCACGTGTTCAACAGAAATCACTTTGATTGGCCGTGAAGGTCATCAATTCACCAAACTCACAGCTGTTTACTGAGTGTAACTACAAATACAGGGACACTGGAGCATTTTAAAGCCACAATTAATCAGCGGATCTCTCGTATGTGAGCTTATAGACAGACCAGCTGATCGACGTGACTTCAAAAAACTCCAGTGTCCCTGTATCTGTGGTTAAATTTAGTAAACAGCAGTGAGATCGGTTGAACCGATAACCTTTACAGCCTTCACAGTTATTTCTTTTGAGCACGTAAACACAATGGCAAATTATCGATGTTTAAGAACATGCTCAGTAGTTTGCTCAGAGGGAAAACTTTAGTAACGACTGGTACAGAATTCCAGTATCGTGACAGCCCTATTGCACAGTCTATATACCGTATCGTGTCAGTGATTTCCTTTAGACACACATAAAAGTAAATAACTGAAACATGCTTTCATGTGATCCACCCATCAAATAACCAAAATCTCACCAAGAGCACAATGTTTTGTAAAAGTGTCCTTGTGCCACAAGTGAATGCCTCTTAAAAAGCTTCCTTGTATGGAAGCGAAAACAGCAGAAAGCACTCACACCTCCGTAAGCGATGAAGCAGCGTCAGGCACTGGTCCATTTGCCTTCAGTGTTCAGAATGAGGTCCTGTCCTCTCATCTAGACAAGTTGCCCCCTCCAGCACCTGCCCGCCTGTCCTTTAACCAGATCAACTATTGGCACGCCGATTTCCTCACAGAGCAGCCCACGTCAAGTGCTTTCTTAAAGAGTGCTTGTTTTGCCCCGGGTTAATGGCTCTTTCAGATGTTTGCACTCACATGCGCGCACACACAAACACTGGTGTACCATAAAAACGTGCCGTAAATTACTTCCATGCGGCGGAACATCTCTGGATACGTTACTGTAATTCAGCTCTCACAGTCCAAACCGCGTCCACCTGTTGTAGATTAGCCACACTCCCAAACTGTTACCTCAATTCCATCTCTCCACAGCCACGTTTACATTACGCGGACAAATGTATTTCAGGGCCTTTCAAACAAGTCCAAGAGACTTGTTTGTCTAATCACTTGTTTATACTATCAAAAGGAATAAATCTCCGGAAAGTTTGGAGCTCCTGACCTTCAACGTAAACGCCGCGGAGATATTTCTCTCTAATCAAGCATGAACAGATTACCGAGGGGACATACATCAGTTTGAGCAGAACATCCCAGCATATGTTGAGGGATCGCAACTGTGTGTGCGTGCGTGAAAGCCATCCTTCACTATCTTTCCAGGAACACATTTCTCCTGTTGCGTCTGACCTTCTCAAACTCTGCCCAAGCACATGGGGAACTTGTTTATGGTTCGTGGTGAAATATCGATCTGCGAATTTACAGTGGCTTCCATAACCTCATTAAAAATAACCGCTGATTGGTTCCATCGGCAATCGTGGGGTTGCACATTAAATGGGTTTCCATTTTTTTTTTTTTTGAGGCACGAGTGTTAACGGACATGATGAGGAGACTGCGGAATCATAAACAGACTAACGCTCGTGCTTAGAATCATCAAAAAGATCTCTTTCTCTCTCATGTACATACACACGTGACTTCACACACGCGCATCTTCTTGCTTTTCCAAATAGGTGGAGTGTCTTGGAGAATCCTAAACAAACACACTTGAGTTTTGCGCAGCATGTCGCTCCTCATTCACCTGCTGCCGTCTTCTCTTTGTCTCTCACATCTTTGATATTCAGAAGATCTTCACGTTCAAGTATCTGAAGCGGCTTTCAGACACAGAGCTCGACTTTTCTAAACTGTCAAAACTGGAGAAAATACGCAGCAATGCCAAACAGTGATACTCTGGTAAACATCATCTGAGAAATTCTGAAACGCACTGAAGCTCTGTGAAGGACATAAATACGCTTGTAGAGAAACTTCTCATTTGTTCATTTTTAACCCTCTGATGCATGAATAATTCAGTCCCGAAGGAGACAAACATCTTTATGTTTTCTTTTTATGTCAAAACAAGAAAATAATTATTCTCCGCTCTCGCTCCATCTTTTATCAAAATGATTGGTTTTGAGAGAGTTCTGAACAACAGAAGATTGAATAAAACATTCCTGAGACTTTCACTAATCATGTTGAATGTTACCCTGAATATTAAAGTCTGCATAAACCGGAAGTTCCTGAGACTTTTATTTCAGTATGTTGATGTACTTCCAGCTGAAACAGCACGGGGGGTTCTTTTGTGGATTTATTTACCAAATTTACTGAAATAAAATAGTGGGACTACTGCTTAAAAAAATTGTATTCATTGCATTATTCTTTCCATTCAATGAATGCACTGTCAGAGTTTCATAATAGTTAAACCAAACCTTTATTTTGACAGCTACTCCAGAGTTTCTGTGCATACGTGTTATTTGTTTCTCAAATTAAAAAGTCAAACACTAATGAAGTGACTCACAGAGGAACAACGAAGTTCATTTTGTTTTAATGGTGGTGAAATGGGAGATTTACATCATGGATGTGCAGCCGACAAATCTGCAGCAACTGTGTGATGCTATCATGTCAATATGGACCAAAATCTCTGAGGAATATTTCCATTACCTTGTTGAATCTATGCTACAAAGTAGTGATGGGAAGTTCGGATCATTTTACTGACTCGGATCTTTGAGTCTTGTTCATCAAGATGAACGAATCTTTTTTCGAGTCATTTCGTTCATTTGGTTCAATTTGCCAAAATATTATTAAAATGTTATGAATTGCTTCCAAACACACCGACAAATAGCCCAAAAGGTTGATTGCACGACAAATAAGTCATAAATAGAATACTATAAGAAGGAAAAAATAATAATTTAATGTTTACCTGCTCTTTTGTCTATGAAGGCATTGTTGTCTCTTTGCTCAGCTCACCTCTTCATGTCTTCAAATGTCAGGGGTTCATTCACGTTACACTGACAGTCACATATAATCTTAATCAATGCACAGTCTAAGCCGATAGGAGCCATGATCGTTCGTTCATCACGTGACAGAATGACTCAAACCCGAGGACTCGAGAGATGAACTGTTCAATTCTTTTTCCGGCTCTAAATGTGTATGATTGGCTCGTGATGAATGAGTGACTCAGACCCAATAGAGGACTCGAGAGGTGAGCCGATCAAAACTTTTTCCGGCTCTAAACGCATATGATTGGCCCGTGAGGAACGAGTGACTCAGACCCGATAGAGGACTTGAGAGGTGAGCGGATCAATTCTTTTTCCGGCTCTAAACGCATATGATTGGCTTCTGCCAATGTGATGAAGACTTGAAATTAATGATACTACCTGCACAAATGTGCGCACGCGCGGATGAACGAATTAATTAAAAATGAACGAATCGTTCATGAACGACCCATCACTACTACAAAGGATTAAGGCAGTTCTGAAGGCAAAAGATTGTCCAATCAGGTAATTGTAAAGTGTACCCAATAAAGTGGCCGGTGAGCATGCTGTTTTAATATTGACCAATCAATGCTGTCTATCCTCTAAACCAACCTTTACTCAAAACCATACAGCCAAACGTCATTCATATAAACACACGTTTTCCACCTCATGTGGATGAAAAAAACAAACAGGTTGTGCTATTATTTTATCCAATGTAGGACAACCTCATACACACACACACACACACACACACATGCACACACACACAAAAGCAAGTACATTTTTCCTGTGGCAGAGTTCAGTGAATTTGCAGATTTTGCTATTAATAGTTGAGACGGCAGCATGTGAGCATTTCTTTAAGCCTCACAGGAAGTCTTGCATACTTTTTTCCTTGAGTCTTTGTACCAAAGGATCACTTGAGGCACATGCACACACTCTTACACACACACTGCTCCAAATCCAAAGGTGGTAGATCCGAAACTCTGGCATTACACACGCTTGCGTTCCACTTTGCCGCGATGTGATTCTGGAGACTTTCCAGCCTCACTTATTGTGTTGTTGCCACAAGCAGGCCTTTTGCCATCATGCCAGCCCTGCAAGACACTGGGGGCTTTTAATGATATGGAAAAGCAAAGGGCTGCCACAGTGTTGTGAATGCAAAGCTCCAAGGCAAAGCTCCTCCATGCGAGATAAAAGAGAGGAGAAAAGCCACTTATCGCTGGGTCTATCTGCTGCCCGCATCTGATGTGGGGGGCTTGGGAACCGGACCTTGTTATGTCAAGGGGAGCGAGGATGTACTGACGCTGCCAAAAGAGAAAGAGAAAGGGACAGCGAGGAAGAGAAAGAGTGCTGCCATTCTAAACAAGTTTCCCCGCATGACGGCCATGCTGGACGAGACCTAGCCAGATCTAGCCTTCATGATGTCACTGTGTTCAAGGGCACTTCCTAGGGCTGCTACATCATTTCAGATCAGCAAAGTCACAATTCATTCACACTTACTGTACGCTGACTTACACGATAAGCATTAAGATTCACTGTGAACGACGATAGATGCATTATTCTTTCTGTAGTTGAACAAAACCGCCTTACAGCGCATTATGAAAAGATGGAGTGGAATCAACAGGGAGAAATATTACATATTCATAACCTCATATATTAAATATTAGAAATACATAAACAAGCAGAGAGGACTTCTGCAAACCTTCATCACAATTGTGTGTCAAGGTCAATAAGTGTCTTTGAAATTAGATCATTCGCGCTTATTACATTAGGAGAAAGAGAGGCTGGTTCTGGTTCAGGCAAAATGTCATGAGGTGTGATTCCCTAAATGGAGGACTGATTGAGTCTTGATATTAGGGCTTTGTGGGGTTTTTTCTCCACTCCCTCCATCAATGCCACATAATAGATTAGATTGCATAGTGGCTGAATTCAGTCACTCGCTGAGATGTGTGATGTAAATTTACTGAGAATACTCACAGAAGATATCAGTAATTAGGTCGGTGAAATATTCAACTGTTTTATCCATGATTAAAAGATCTTTATTCGTCTCTGCATTTTGATATTCATGTTGGCGATATGTGTGTTTTAAAAAAAAAAAAAATCTTTTAAACATTATTTAAATACTTTATATTTTAAAGTATTATTTAATGACACATACAGTTGAAGTCAGAATTAATAGTCCCCTATAGATTTAAATTTTTTTTTTTTAATATTTCCCAAATGATGTTTAGGAAATTTTCACAGTATGTCTAATAATATTGTTTCTTCTGGAGAAAGTCTTATTTGTTTTATTTTGACTAGAATAAAAGCAGTTTTGAATTTTTTAAAAACTATTTTATGGACAAAATTATTAGCCCCTTTAAGCTATTTTTTTTCTCGATAGTCTACAGAGCAAACTATCGTTATACAATAACTTGCCTAATTACCACAACCGGCCTAGTTCACCTAATTAACCTAGTTGAGCCTTTAAATGTCAATTTTAAGCTGTATAAAAGTGTCTTGAAAAATATCTAGTCTAATATTATGTAGTACTGTCATCATGGCAAAGATAAAATAAATCAGTTATTAGAAATGAGTTATTAAAATTATTATGTTTATAAATGTGTTGAAAAAAATCTTCTCTCCATTTGACAGAAATTGGGGAAAACAAAAAGCAGAGAGGTTAAAAATTCAGGGGGGGCTAATAATTCTGACTTCAGCTGTATGTTTACAGAGTATAAGCAGGAATCAGAGAGTGAAATGCAATACCTTTTCAAAGACACTTTCCAGACATTTTAAGACCTTAGAACCACTTTTCAACCGGAAACACTGGCGAGATTTTAACTTACAGTATATTTACTAAATATTAATGCAAGAAACTAATCCAAAACTAAAACATTATTTATATACTGAATAAAAATCTATCAAATCTAGCTAATTCAGCAGGTCGGCGCTTAGCAGGAATAAGGGTGTTGCCTTGGTAACTGCAGTAAACAAAGCAGCATAATGTCAAATCTAACCGGATTTTATTTATTTTATAAACTACAGAGCACCCTGATATTCGCAGATTTAATTCAGGGAAACTTTATCATACAACCATACATTGCATAAACAAAAATTTATATAAAATTGAATACGTAGCAAAATAGCATTAAAGATTTTTAAATATTTCTTAAGGGCTTTTAATTTCTCTACATTCATTTATCAACGTTTAATACTTTTTAAGACCCAGCGGACACCCTGGTTTATAAAAAAACATATAAAAACATTAAAATAACATATATTCAAGTTCATGCTAATTTTTTTTTTGTTTCGGGTCTTTTCTAGAAAAGGCAATTTTCTCATATTTTACATTGCAATGGTGGATATTTTCTCACAACGCCTGAAATTGTTCCTTTTAGGATTCAATGTGCTTTGAGAATTTACTCTGCTCTGATTGGTCAGATAGCATAGTCTGTTGTGATTGGTCGACTGTTTACAGTGCACCTTTGAAACAAAATGCTCATTACCATATTTGAGTTTCAGCTCTTGTAAACAGCGATCTGAACAAAAACAATGGCATGGTTTTGATGGCATTTGAACCTGAGTCCTCATCCTTTGCAAATGCAAAGTGGATTTGCTTTGGCAGAGTCTTCTTGAAATGTCAACAACACAAACCAAACTCTTCCAGGCCTCAGCTACAACTACAGTGTTTGAAGGTCAAAGTAGACAATTATTGAAGAGCAACCATTGAAGACCATAGAATAGCAAAATTGTTACAAATCTGTATAGGTTTGTGCAAACTAGAATGACTAAAGACTTGTTTTAGGACAGTTCAAGAACAGTGCTTTGTTTTCATTCATTCATTTTCTTTTTGGCTTAATCAGGGGTCGCCACAGTGGAATGAACCGTCAACTAATTTAGCACATGTTTTATGCAGTGGATTCCCTTCCAGCTGCAACAAACCAATGGGAAAGTGCTTTGTTTTATGAGACAATATTTCTATTTTTCATTTACTTTGATCTTTAAAACTATGCAAATCTTTTAAATTCACAAACAACCGTATTAAAAAAATACATGAATGGTAACATCTAGAAAAAAGGTAATTAAAAGTAAATGTAAATTTGGTCCCACTTTATATTAGATGGCCTTACTATTATGCACTTACATTTAAATTACTCATTAGGTACAGTGCACTTATTGTGCATTTGCATGTTTTACATTATACTTACGTTTTAAAACAATATCTGTATCTGTTTGTAACTATATCTGTAACTCATAATTCATTTTATCTGTAATTCTTTTCGGCTTGATCTCTTTATTAATCTGGGGTCGCCACAGTGGAATGCAGCGGATGCCCTTCCAGCCGCAACTCAACACTGCAAAACACCCCATACACTCTTACATTCACACAAATACACTACAGCCAATTTAGCTTATTCAATTCACCTGTAACGCATGTCTTTGGACTGTGGGGAGATTCCGGAGCACTCGGAGGAAACCCATGCCAACATGAGGAGAACATGCAAACTCCACACAGAAATGCCAACTGACCCAGACGGGGCTCGAACCAGCAATCTTCTTGCTGTGAGGTGATTGTGCCACCCTGACGCCCACATCTGTAATAACTTTGTCATTAAACTCACCATTACACTTTTGACCCATCCTTTACACCATAACTCTACCTTAAACCTATGCATGCCACTAAACCTGTGAATATCACCATAAGTGTTTTGCAATACAATATGAACACAATAAGTACATTGTACTTTTTTTAACGTAATTTCTAGAATTTATTTGATTTGATTCATTTGATTTTTACGAGATGGGTCGTCAGCTTAACACTTAACCCCCAATCTGGAAGACTAGGACATACACACATACACTATGGATAATTCAGCTTACCCAATTCACCTTTAGTGCATGTCTTTGGACTTGTGGGGGAAACCGGAACACACGGAGGAAACCATGCTCGATTTTGATTAGTAAACCATTAACTAAGACATTTAATTCAATAAACTACTAATTAGCTACTTAGCTACTTAACTACTAAGGTAGTAGTTGGGTTAGTTATTAGGTAGAATTAAGTATGTAAAATAAGATAATACTATTTAAGTGATAACTGTTAATATCCTAATAGGCAGATAATTAACCAGTGGTAAATGGTATAAATTGTTACTTAAACTAAGGTGTCAACAAAAACGTGACATTAAATAATCGATGTTAATAAATTTTTAAAATAGCGACTAAACCAATATGCGCACAAACATGTAATAAAAACATAACTACTTGATCACATGGCAAATTATGCAAATGACGGCTTTCAAAACCATCTGTAACCAACACACACACACACACACACACACACACACACACACACACAAAACATATTTCTAGGAAACCGAGTGTGCATTAACAGTCTCCACTCCTTTTATCATGGACACCCTTAACTGACCTAATTACTGATATTTTCTGTCAGGATTCTCAATGAATTTGCATCCCACATCACAGCGAGTGACTGAATTCAGCCACATGCAATCTAATCTATTATGTGGCATTGATGGAGGGAGTGCAAAAAAAGCAAAAGAGAAAGAAAATGCAGCCCTAATATCCAGACTCAATCAGTCCTCCTATAGCAATGTTTGGCTGAGGTGATTAATCAAGCCCATTGACTGCTTTAGCAGGCCGCTGTATGATAAATGGCGTCTGGATCGTAACTCTGCCTCTGGTCACAATGTCAAGGGATCTGCAGCCAGAGCGACCCGTCCCGATGATGAAGGCTGTTCACGGGCTCCTCGCAGCATCCAGCCGGCCTCATTATTCCCCTCCGCTCATACAGAAACACAGCAGGGATACGGCAGCATCTCCATGGGAAGAAATAATACTTTTGGATACAATTACCGGATCGGGAGTGTGTAGCGTCTTACCACAGGCAGTGTCGCTCCTAATATCGGGCTCATTGTTAGGCAGCTCGGCTTGCACAGCACCGAATTGGGATGGACGTGCCTGCGGGGAGCCGGAGCAGCCTCGCAGGGGCCGTAATCATTTTAAACGTGAAATTATGAGCTTGCGCGTACGGAAGTCACAACCAGGAGATTTGTCCGCTCTTTTGCATGATACTAGAGGCTGGACCCGAGGCTTGGGCTCCTGTGTGACTTATTACAGAGGGCAGGACATGAGAAAATAAATCAGTTTTATATTCTTTTGTCGTGGGATGAATTTTAGAGCATCAAGGCTAACTGAAGCAGTCTGAATAGGTCTTTTTGTTAGAGCATAATATGGATTATGACATGAAGGAGGACAATTATGGCACCTTTTTTCTCTGTAAATTGTCAAGAGTCATGTGGGTCATGGATAAATCCTTTAAGAGGGTGCATTAGTAATGAATAAGGAGATTCATCAATCAGTAATAATGAACAGAGAAAACAGTAAAAATCCAAAGTCTGTTATATACATTAATGTATAACATTAGGTTATATACATACTAGCCAAACATCCACCCCTCTATCCATCTACAAAATTAAGAAACCAGTTATTATCAGTTTTACCATATAAACAGTACATACATATTTTGCCCAGTATTAAAGGTCTGAAAACATGGAATACAAACAAATTACTATTTCGATAGAAGTTTTTTTTTTATATAAAATGTTTTCCATTAAAAAATATTATGTCTGGAAATAAGTGATATATAATAAATATGTGTTTTCAGTACTGGGTGGCTGTTGAAAGGGCATCCGCTGCGTAAAACATATGCCAGAAGAGTGGGCGGTTCATTCCGCTGTGGCGACCCCTGATAATCATGAACTAAAGGCTGATTTACACTTCTGCGTTGAATGATCGCCGCCTACATTGTGCATAGCTGTGCATTTATACTTCTGCATGCTGTTTGTGTCGCTTAGCAATAACATTTCTGAAATGCTAGCTGGCAGTAGGTTTTTATGTTCCTCTCGTGTCGGGTTTCTTCATGGGTGTTATGTTTTTTTCTGAACGCTACCTTAATGTACAAGTGGCTCAAATTAGCTCAGAGAAAGGAACTGGTGGACGTGCAACCACTTTAATCAAAAGGTAAACACAAAACAACAGTTTCTATCTAGAGCTCCTTCACTAGAGTTGACACTTGTAAGCACTTGGTCCAACGGTTTCGTGTGACTCTCGGCCCCGCCCACACTGGTCAAAGCTAACAAGCCAACCAACCACAAAGCTTGCGACATATGGTTACATTTTTTGAAAGGTGCACGTTAGTGTCGGCATCGGCCACAGTGAAGACTATGCGAGCACGCGAAGACTGCGCCAGAGCATATACGTGCGTTTGACGCAGAAGTAAAAATCAGCCTTAAGCTGAAGGAAATGAATGAATAAGGAATAATTTAAAAGTGACTACAAGTCAAAAATTACCTATCAGTGCAAGTGCATTTTAAAATGCTTTAACTAATCATTTTGTAATGGAAATGACTTCAGGTCTACTTTATGTATTAATAAATGCAGTTAAAGACTGCAAACTCATATTAACTCGTAATATTGAAGTGCAGCACAGACATGTAAACACCGCAATCAAACTATTACCGCCATGTAGGACTTTTTGTCACGTTTGCCGACAGGATATTTCATACACAGATGGCTGTTTGACACTATTCTCTGCACCTATTGAGTCAGTGAGGGACCACAGACACACATCGCAAAATCCAATGCTTTTTTTCCCCCATTCGGCGTGTGGAAACAAATTTCATCAAAAACAACCGGTCACTAATTTGTACTCAAATTGAATACCTCAGTTTGTCACCGGGGGGATGCATGAAACGTTCCTGAATAAAAGCAAAAGTGGCAAACTGTAGTTAAAGACAACAAATTAAAAATGAAACACCCAAAGTTACATGAAACTCCAGAGGAAATGTGGATAGCATGGTGACGCAATGACATTAATCGAATTATGTGCTGCAACATGTAAAACAGGATCATGAAAGATACACTGAAAATACAACTCATGTAAACACCTCAATCCTATTATTGTCTTTTTCAGATTAAGGCAAATTATTCGATTACTGATGTCCATGTAAACGTAGTCAATGTCCTGTATATTTCACACAAGTCTTTTCAGACCTTACAACTGTGCATGAATTATGAACTTCTAGAACTGAACTAGACTGAAGCAGTGTGTGACCCCCGAAGTGAACTAATTTCCACACACTGAAATGGAAAATGACAAAAACAAATAACACAATTTATTAGGTCTTATTTTCTAACTGCATACAATAGCTGTTGCTATAATTGCACTCTCTTAACAATGTTCTCTCTCAAGTGCAAACAGTAAATAACCAATTGTTTCCTCAATCATGGCTCAGAGCTAATAGATGGTTTTAACAACACGAACCAGCCTAACATATACCAATCTTGAGGGTTGAAATTGGCAGATATTATGTTTAGCCTTACTTGCACATGCCAGGAAGCTGATATACCGATATGAGACGATGGGCAAGTAGTTTAAACGTGGCAGTGGCATCTTCTATGCTAATTTCACTCTCACGCTCCATCATGGTAATATCAAGAGACAGTTTTTCACCTCGATGAAAAATACATCCAGTATCACGAAATCTTGTCACACCATTACTTCTAAAGAATTATGTGACATTGAGAAGTGAAGAAAATTTAGCTTTGCCGTCACAGCCTTAAACTAGAAAAGTGTCATTTAGATAAATGAGCCTTGGTGACCATTTATAAACATTAGAAATCTGTCCTGAAACTTTTTCAACATTTTGACGTCCATCTGAATTAAGAACTACCAGTAAATACATAAAACATACCACAAATCATTACATAAATAAATAAATCAAGCATTGTCGACTCTTCAGCTGTCAAAATCAACACAGGCTCATTCTGAAAACGTAGCTCTATATACATTTCGGGAGATTGTAAACTATGTAGACAGAAGTATGTATGGCGGCATTTCATTTTTAAAACGAACGATATGGGTCGGTATGACTCATGTCGGTATGACCAGCTGATCGCTTTCCTCTGTATGGACAACTTTCTTGCTGTTACCAGTTTGTCCAGTTAGCTCACCATGTATGTCAGCGGATTTGAGACGCAGAGAAGAGTTGACCCCGATAAGAAAAGCAGTTTCAGAAAGCAGGTAAGACTAAAACAGAATCCCAAAAATAAAGTAAATAAGTAAATAACAGGGTGAGAATGTGGTAAAACTCAGACGAGAACTTTTCTTTTCTGGATTGCTTTTGAAAACTGCCAGTTGGGTTTAGGGAATTGGCTGGGCGGGGTCAATCAGTGCTTATGAAAACACAATTGGTTGGGTTTAGGGAAGGAGGAGGGGGGTCCGTAGATTGCTTAGTCAGTCAAGTCAGTCAGTCAGTCAAACAGTCAGTCGACAGTGGTCTCTGATGGATTTATGCTCAAAAAAGCAGGGACGTATGCCACTTGAGAGAAAAATTTGAGATCTCACAAAGCATAGACAGTGGCCTCTGGTGGATTCGCAAAAAAAGAATCTGCAAAAAAATGCATCTCCTGTGATATGTATTAGCTCTCCAGAAATGTATATAGAGGTATGTTTTTCAGAATACGCCTGCGTTGATTAAAATTATGCTCACATATTCAGCAAAACATGCAAACATATTTTATTAATTTTGTTATTACAAATATTATAGCCTGCACACACACATGCACACACACAAAATCATATTTGTATACCCCAATCAATGCTTACAAACTTGATCCAATATGTGGTTTGGAATCCAAACAAAATGTGATTTTAATTTTTTTCCTATCTTTGCAGAGTCTCAGCTTCGACAGCCATATCAAGTAACCCATAATTTTCTCTCTTGTCCCATAGACGACTTTCATGTAACAAAATACAAAGCATGCTCTGTTTGAGCTCACTCGAATACCCAGTTTTGCTCTCTATTTCATCATTTATCGAACTGTGCGACATTCATTATGTAGTGAATAGCAAATGAGCAAGAGAGTCAGCAGTTTCAACAACATCTCTGGTGTTTTGAGCTCGGCATCACAGCGGGACACCATGATGGACACGAGCAGAGGTGTAATTTCCAGTTTTATGTCCTCTCCTTCGGCGCTGACAGTCGCTGTAAATGAAAGTCTGCTAGATTTGTGCTGACGCTTACATACTTTTGCGACAGATAGTGATGCAGTGGATATAAACTACAAGATCTGAACAAACGGATCAGATATTATCACTCGGACGGATCAGAACGGATCTGAAAAGCAAATCGGATTGGCGTGCAGTGTGAACAAGGCTTTGTGCTGAGGGTTTCACCTGAGCTGGACGAGTCTCTGATGGAGGAAGACTAATGCTGGAGGACAGCTGTCCACAGCGGAGACGCTCAGCCTCTGCGTGAGCCTCCTGCAGATGAAGCTTTTACACCCATGTCTCAAACTAGGAAAGACTCCTGAAACCTTGAAAACTGAGTGAAAGGATTCTTCTATCAGCTGACAGGACTGCAATGAGGCCGTGGCCCAGAGTGCTGCCATTGTCACCTAGTTTAACTGAACCCTGGGTATCAAGACACGTAGGCCCTAATATAAAGTAAATGATGTCGCTTAATGAAATAGGTAGAAAAAAACAATTACTTTTACATTTAATACCAGTGGCGAGGCTATATAAAGGCCAGGGGGCATTGGCGCACTCAGATTGAAGGCTAGCCTACCCAGACAAAAATATTTTAAAGGGGTGGTCCACTACAATCTCATATTTTAAACTTTAGTTTATGTCTAATGTAGTTGTGTGAACATAAACAACATCTCAGAATGTAATATGCTCAAAATTCAATGGAAAGGGAGACATTAGCTTTTAGGCGACGCAGTGGCGCAGTAGGTAGTGCTGTTGCTTAACAGCAAGAAGGTCGCTGGGTCAACCTCGGCTCGGCTCGCCTCAGTTGGCATTTCTGTGTGGAGTTTGCATGTTCTCCCTGCGTTCGCGTGGGTTTCCTCCATGTGCTCCGGTTTCCCCCACAGTCCAAAGACATGCAGTACAGGTGAATTGGGTAGGCTAAATTGTCCGTAGTGTTTGTATGATTGGGTGAGTGTGTGTGGATGTTTGAGATGGGTTGCAGCTGCATAAAAACATGCTGGATAAGTTGGCAACCCTGGATAAATAAAGGGACTAAGCTGAAAAAAATATGAATGAATGAATGAACACTGGCCTTTAAAGAGTTAGCTTGGCAAAACCTACAGCGAACGAAGCTTGGCAACTACATATAAAAAAACATCTGGGCTAGTGAGAATACAAGTGGTTCAGGTTATGCGCATTCACCAACCGCAGAAAACACGCGCAGCGAAGGGGTGTGTCAAGTTATAGCAGAAAAAGCTAAAATGCCGTCCAAACACAGCTATTTCCACAGAGCTTGTTCTGTTTCTGTATTTAGGCTTCAAACACAAAGAGAGAAGTGCTTACAATTTAATTTTAATTATGTTCCAGGGAATTATAAAAAAGATATAGCTAGCATTTGACAAAGGACAGCTTTCAGAATCTCTCCCAGAGCTGTAATTAGTTAATACTCCTCCAACCGATGAAGCTGTGGATTGTGGGCCACAACCTGTAAGTATTTTTATTTGTTAAAATCAATCTATTACATGCACAGTTTCTAGCGTTAATGGTATGTTGTAGCAAGGATATAAACAAGGATGTAAACAAAGGGAAATTCTGTTTGGCAGAGTTTACAATTTAGCTATAAATTCATATTTATCCGTCAAACTACTGTAAACACCTAAAATCTTCAGCAGCTGTGCAGTGTCTCTCTAAGCGGCTGCTTTTCCAGCGTTCTACATCTCAAATAACAAACTTGCTAAAGATATGTGAACGTTTCATATTACTTATACATGCTTATTTCAAATATATGTAAAAGACACTTGTCAGATTTTATTTTAGAGAGCAGGCGGGAGCTGTGTGCTCTTCATTTCCTGTATGACTGTTTACAAATCGCAAAAGCACATGCTTGAAGGCACATGACGTTTTTCCTGGTCACATGGAGCCGATCCACGAATCAGAGCTCATTATGTTAGCTGACCAATCAGAGCCTCTTGAAGGCGGGCCTTTTGGAGGAACTAAGAAATATGATTGAAATATTTTCATGTTAGCTGAGTGCAGTATATAATTAAAGTAAGATAAATAAAAAAAAATAACATGATTTCCTACAAATGAAGCATGAGCACACATTGCTTTGCATCCTATAAACACAACCAAATCATAACAAATACACTGTGGACCACCCCTTTAAAGCTAAAAAATTCTGTATAGAAAACATGCAACCATTGTAAGGCGCAATATGAATGCAATTTAATGATGATAATTAACAGCGCTCTTTAGTCATTGTAAGTTTGTCAATCAAAAATTGATATGTCCAGCTGTTGCTTAGCATTTTACACTGATGAGCGTTTTTTTTTTCAGTTTGATTGACTGAGGCTGCAGCTCTGAAAATGAAACCATTTCACCAAGGTTTTATACATATTTTGGACTTTGTGGGCAGCTATTATTTTTGATGATGTCTAATGGTTGCACCACTACTGGCCCTCTATCTGTTTCTATTGTCAACGCAACACAAATGGGAATGCAAAATACTATGATGATGCCACATTGTGTGGCTTTTGCTTGTATTGTTCAGACAAACAACACCAGAAAGAAAAATGATCACCGTTTTCCTAGACATGACAAGAAAGAAAAAGATTAAAAGATTTTTGATGACTTCAAGGATTTCGGTAAAGCACATGAAAGAGTGCACAGATCCAGATAAGTGTACACTTCTTAAAGCAAATGCATCAGTGTTTCTACACAAAGGGCCAGATTTACAAACTTTACTAACTTACTAAAGCTGGTATTTACTAAACACCAGGAGCAAAAAATAGCTCTGAAAAAGCATGCATTGAGCTATTCATTGTGCTTACCTTTTTTCTGACCTTATTGAATATGCATTAGAGTTTTCTGGTCAAATGCTAATTTTATGGGAGGAGAGTATTTAAATGAATTATGCAATGCAATTTATTACTAACATTTGTGCTCCTCAAATTTGCGACATTATTTAATGACTAAGAAAGCATGTCTGAAACGTTATGCTTTAAATGACTGCAGTTGTTGCAGCCAGGAGGAGGCAGAGAGAACAGAGAGCGCACAGTATAAAGTAGATGGTTTTCTGCACATATTTATTTTGGATTGCCAGTGTGCCAAAATATTATTTTTAATTTGCTTTAGGAATTAAAAGTCGGCTTGGAACAAACAACTAGTGTGAGTCACCTTTTATCAGCACAATCCAAATAGTTCAATCAGACAGTGTGTGTCTGAGCTGTCAAAAACACAAACAGTTGTCAAAATATACATCTTGTGGACTATGTTTGTCACGATCACCAGCGATCTAGCTTACTACACATCTGCCACAACATGAACTACAACTACCATAATGTTTTGCGCCAATCAACACATGCTACAGCGGATAATAATCCGGACACACACACTCACACACACACACACACACACACACACACACACACACACACACACACACACACACACACACACACACACACACACACACACACACACACACACACACACACACACACACACAATAAAGACAATATAGACTATAAAGACAACTCATTTTCACACACCCTGCTGAGTCTTGTTCACTGTTAGTCTGTAACTTTACGAATCGTTTCCTTGTCTTGCCTTGTCTAACTGTGTTTTTGACCTCTTGCATTGTTTCATTGTTTCCGTTGTTTTCGCCGCCTGTCCTCACCATTCACCTGTTTTTGACTACGTATTTTGGATTACCTGTACGCTTCTGTCTGCCCCTGTTTTTACCGTTTCCTGCACTTGGATCCTCATCTACATTCTCCAGTAACCCTCAGTTACAATCTTACATTAATACAGTCGTATAAGGTGTGCACGCTGTACAAGGTGGTGGTAAGGTGCTGTCCAATTATTGTCTTTTACCTTTGCATGTAAAATGTTTTTGTCGTTGTCTTGTCATTAGGGCTGTGCGATTTGGGGAAAATATTTAATTGTGAATTTTTTGACAGATTTTGTGATTTCAATTTGGTTTGCGATTTAATTTTGTAGTCAAGCCTCAGCTCAATAATCTGTATCGTAGCTTCTTACTTCTAAGATGCAGTGAGTGTTAGTTAAAAAGAGCTGAAAATTTAAAAGGAACTGAAAATTTATTTTTATTTTATATTTATTTTTAAATATTCAGAAATGAAACACTCAATTCTCTCTAGAGCAAACAGTAAACAAATAAAATGACCTTACCTTTCTGTAAACAAGTACACACTTTCCTTATTGTTTTTTTTTATTGTGGGTGTTCCGCATAGTTCGATTGCGTGATTCTGATTGGACAGAATGAAAGTGTGCTCACTCAATTGGCAAGCAAGACTGTCACACACAGACGGCAGACACTCATTTGCTCTGGGCAGGGGAAATTAAATAATACACATATATTACATATAGCAGCCATTAGCTAATCGCAACGTTTTGAATTGCGGTTGCGATTCAATTTCGATTAATTGCACAGCCCTACTTGTCACTTATATTAAGCTTGTCTATTCTGCGAATATACCTTTTCTCTGGCCAATAAAAAAATACAAAAGGTCTAAATTTGAATTTAAAACCTGTCTCAAAGTTTTGTTTCAAACATGTATTCATCTTTACTTAACTGCACCCGTCACAGCACTGGTTGTGGATTTTATTCACACAGGGCACGTTCATGGACCGATCTCACATTATTACTAGTTCTCCAACCCAGGAACAATGCCAAAATCAATCCCAGAGCGTGTTTGCATTCACACAGAAGGCATTCCAGCAGTTTTACACATTCATCTCTATTTCGCAATAATAAAAAATACTTTTTTTCTTATCAATTAAATAAGACAATGAATATAGACATATTTTCAACTTTTGAAAGATATTTCCCCTGAATGAATCACAGCAAATACTACAATAATAACAACAACAACAACAACAATAATAATAATAATAATTAAATTTATTCATTCATTCATTTTTTTTCTGTTTAGTCCCATTATTAATCAGAGGTTTCCATAGTGAAATGAACTTATTCAGAATATGTTTTATGCAGCGGTTACCCTTCCAGCTGCAACCCAACACTGGGAAACATCCATACACACTCATTCTCACACACATATAGTACGGACAATTTAGCCTACCCAACTCATCTATAGCGCATGTCTTAGGACTGTGGGGGAAACCTGAACACCCAGAGAAAACCCACACGAACATGGGGAGAACATGCAAACTCCACACAAATGCCAACTCGAACTAGTGACCTTCTTGCTGTGAGGCGATCGTGCTACCCACTGAACCATTGTAAAGCCCAATAATAATAATAATAATAATAATAGAATAAAAAATTAGGCAGCAAAATTATTTTATTTATTATCATTATTACTAACTTCTAATAAAGCAATTTTGCATTTTGTAGCAAACACAAAATAAACAGCATAAAATGTGTTTGCATACCGAGTCCTGAATCAGTACTTACAATCCTGAATCCAAATAAAACATGATTTTTTAGCAATCTGACTCCAGATATCTCAGGCTCAACAGCCATATTAAGTATCACATCATTTTCTCTTGTTCCTTTCGCAAAGTCCATGTAACAAAATACAAAGCATGCACTATTTGAAACTCAAATACAGATGAAGCCACCTTAGAATTTCACGATTTTAAGTCTGATTTGACGTCTGACTCTTGAATTCCCCCAGTGGATGAACACTGAATGAAAGGCCTCTTCTCTCAGCTGACAGGCCTGCAATGAGGCCGTGGCCCCACACGCTGCCATCATCACCCACTTTAGCACACATGATTGTGAAGAGAGAGAATGACTCTCCTGATTGCCTCCACACACTCAGAAGACTACAGCTCGGTAAAGGTGACTAGTCTGAGCCGATCCATACAGAGACGAGACAGAGCCCGAACACGGCCTATAAACGAGACTCAGGGACTCAACATGACCCGACCCAGCAGCTGCTGTCCAGTTTTTGAGATTGGACCCAAAATTGCTCTGTTTCTAAAGATAAACTCTGAAGTGAAGGTATTTTTATAGGCAGGGATGGAGATGTAATGGATGATAGAATAGAATAGAGCAATAGAATAAGGGAATGGGGTGATGAATAACAAATCCCCAAGTAAAGTATAAAGTAAAAATCTGTATCTTAATACATGTGTATAATAAGTCTAATTGTTAATTTAGTTATAAAAATGATTAAATATTGACGCAAAAAAAAACCCGATATGCAGCCATAATCAATTAAATTCAATTCACCTTTATATGTATAGAGATTTTATAATGTAGATAGTGTTAAAGCAGCTTCACATAGAAGCTGTAACGTAACATTGCACTGCTACTCGTGTGATATTGCGTTTATAACAGCTCGACGGCATAATCATGTATATAAAAAAGAAAATCAAACACAAGAATCTCTAAAATCCTTTTTTACATGGAACTACTTTCTTCTGCCATTCATACACATCTACAGATGACGGTGAAAACAGAAAAAAAAAATGCTACTTCACAAATGTCATTTTAGAGCTAGTGTTTGAATGATTCTCTAGCGTAATGTCTAAAGTGATGACAAAACTGGTGACATTGCTCACATTTTAAGATTATAAAGCCTGAAATGCCATCAGTCTACAGAGATTTCCCAGTATTTCTCTGTTGCAATCGGGAGATTACAGTAAAAACATTAGCAAATTACTATAGTAAAGATACAGCATTACAACACACACTGTTAACCCTTACTGTAGATTATGCAGTAAATAACTGTAAAATAGCCAGTGTTTTGCTGTATTAAAAGGAAACAGTATTTTACTGTAAAAGGAGCAGGATTTGTATGAAATTTTGTAGTGCAAAGAATAAATTACAGTAATTTACTTTATGTACCCATTACAGATAGTTACTGTGATAATAAATGGTAAATTACTGCTCAACCATTATTACCCCATGTACTGCTTTATGTTGCTATATATATATATATATATATATATATATATATACATATATATATATATATATATATATATATATATATATATATATATATATATATATATATATATATATATATATATACTGTTCAGTTTTGGTATGTGTATGGTCAATATTGAGGAGAAAGTGAGACAATGCATTGATGATAAGCTAAATTTCTCTGCAGCCATCTCTGTGTTTTCTTTGGTTCCTTTTATGTTTTTAACATTGAGTATCAGGAGTCAACCAATGTCAATGTCACAGAGCTAATTAAAAGGTAAAGATATCGACGAGATGCATTTAAAGGCAAAAATATTTACACAGAGCAACCAAATTATCACAATCTTTTTTATAACTTTGTTTACTATTCTATAATTAATTTAATTTGCCTAGTTTAGCCAATAGTTAAGCTTTTAAATTGCACTTTAAGCTGAATATTAGTATTTTGCTAATTGACTAGTAAAAATGTGTTATTTAAAAAATATGTTAAACAGCACGTACAAACATTTTCGCAGAGACTCAATGAATTTGTTTGGAAAACTTCAAATGAAGTAGGTAAAAATGGCATTAACAGTATAGTATAAAGACTTTCCTAAATAAATGTATTAATCAGGTTATTTGTTTTTTATTATTATTATTACTACAGGTTTGGAACAACATGAGGATCAGAATATTTATTTATTTTTTATTTTTTTGCTTTGGATGACGTTTGTATATTGTTTGTATATTATTGTTTTTATTCAATGATATGTGCATGATTGTGATAAATGTAGGCAGTTCCTTTGAAAATATGCTATGTACCAAGGATGTCAAACTCCTGGAGGGCCGCAGCCCAGCAGAATTTAGTTCCAGCCCTTCTTCAACACACTACCTTTAGATTTAGTTTAATCAGGTGTGTTTAATTAGTATAACTGCACTGTTACTCTGTAGATTGTGCAGTAAATAACTGCAAAATAGCCAGTGTTTTGCTGTAATAAAAGAAAACATTTATTATTTATTAACACATTATTTTACTGTTAAAGGAGTAGACTTTGTATGAAATTGTGTAGTGCAAAGAATTAATTCCAATAAATTCTCTGATGGTTTATGTTGCTATTTATAGAGACGTGCATTTTAAAGGCAGAAAATAATGATTTAGGCATCACCATACACTCCCACAGGCTGTCTGTCTTATTCTAAACACAAAGGTGTTAGAAATAGTTTTCAGAAAATGCTGGCCCTTTAAGGGAGCCAGGTGTTTGATTTGTTTACTGCTGAGTGCGCTCTATTCTCTGTCCATCAATTCAGATGTAGAGTTTGATATGTTTTAGGCTTTAAATAAGAATCTTAAATGAGTAAGTAAAATGTGTTCAAATGTTTTTGAGGGTTTCTAAAATAAGGCTGTGTTTTAAGTTATATTGTTGTTATCTTGAACTGTGTACTTGAAAGCTACATTGTTAGCTAGTTAGCCTCTCCTCATATAACTTCTTACATTACTTTTGTTTAAGTATTTATTGGATATTGCATACTGCCATAATGTACAGATGCTAACAGTTGTATGTATCTTTCTGGCAACTAAGCCAAAATTAAATTCCTTCATCTCAGTAAGGTAACATTTGCACATCATCACAGGGAATCACAAAAACATATGATACACATAGCCATCCACACACAAAAGCTCCACTGTCCGGTTCCAGGTTGTGAGTTTGTTGCTAAGTATTTTTCAGAGCAGTGTTTCCACCTATGAATTTATATTAGAAACAATAATAAAGTTTGTTGTCATGAGATAATTATAACAATAAAAGATTGGATCCTTTGGTTTTTCGATGTTGCCAACTTTATTTTTTATAATTACTTACTAAAATTTTTATTGAGATTTAACACAGTTTTTAATTATTTAAAACTTTAAACTTTAAAATAATTATGTTGTGTTTTTTGCTGTTCATTTGCTGATCCACCTTCCTGCAGATTTTAGTTGCTATTCATTTCAAACACACCTAAACCAATTAATTAGGACCTGAACACCACTTGATAATTACAGGCAGGTGTGTTTGATATGGGTAGCAACTGAAATCTGCAGGAAGGTAGATATCCAGGAACAGGATTGAGCACCACTGCTGTATACCATGGCGGTCAAACTCCAAGTTCCTGGAGAACTGCAGCGCAGCAGAGTTTAGTACCCACCCTTCTTTAACAGTACCTGTAGATTTCTAACAAGCCTTAATTAGTTTGATCAGGTGTGTTTAATTAGAGTTACAGCTTAAAGTCCCGTTCACACTGCACTTTTCTCCCTATAGACTTCCATTCATACGCATGTGAGTACTGCAGACCTTGAATGCTAGCTCATGCGACAAATTTCATAATTCGCAGCATTGGAAAGTTCAAGCTTGGAGAACGCTGACATGCGAAATCACATCATGTGATTGCTTGATACCAATCAAAGATCAGAACATGACCTCTCTGGCTTGCTTTTTCAATCTCTAATTATTTTGTTTTATTCCACTACTCGCTTTGTTTAATTCCACTTCGCAGTGCAGTATGACAGAATTTTGCTTGCTCAAATGTTAGTGTGACCGCAGCCTTACTGTGCAGACCTGTAATATGCAAGACAATATTTATATCTGCTGATTTCTTAATTTTGTTATACTTTTTCTGTTATTTATTTGTTTGGTGCCAAAACAATAAAATAAATTTGTCTGAAAAATGTTATGCCTTCTATTTTTAAATAACAGCTAAGAATACTGATTAATTTTAGTAACACTACAATAACTATATATGACATACTATTAATGTGTATGCAGTATAATGCTGTGATTTGTAACACTACAATACAGTAATTAACTGTACACAGTTTCCAGTTAGTTACCACTGCTGCTCTATTACAGTAATTAACTGGCAACACTGTTGCCAGCTACTCCCTGTATCAGTTCAGTTACAGTAAATAACTGGCAACACTGTTGCCAGCCACTCACTGTAATGGTTCAGTTACAGTAATTAACTGGCAACACTGTTGCCAGTTACTTACTGTAACCAAACTTTTACAGTGAGTGGCTGGCAACAGTGTTGCCAGTGTTCTACTGTAAAAAACCCTGGTAAGGTCTAACAGTGCACAAAAGAGAGAGGTATATTTAGAATGTCATTTACCTGTTTTATAATGATTTGATCAACTGAAGTTTAAAATAAGAAAAGAAAATGCTAAGTTTTTTTTCCCCTAAGGACTTATTATATGGCTTCTGACGCCATCTTGTGGCACAACCGCCTTAGCTCTGCTCAGTATGACAGGCTAATGGCCGTCGATCTCCGATATTATACATATTTTAAATAGGCACTGTCCTTATAAATAAACTGCTTAGTTGCAATCTACACAACTACATTCTCGCCTAAAAAAGTCTCATAGTGCATTATATTGTCCAACAGCTGCAATATTTGTCGAACTGTAGTCTATTTTTAAATGAAAAAGATTAATGAGAACAAATGGATCTTTGAAGAAATGGTTCTTACAATGCTATATAATAAAATAATGAAATAAATTCTGTTAGTCTATATAATTTAATATATAGGCTACGATGCAAAACTAAAACCATAAATGTAAGACAATGCTTGATTATCAATGAAAATAAACAGACCTTTAATAAAAATAATAGGACTTAACTAAAACTTTAGCTTAGCTAAAATTAAAACCCAAAACAAATACAGTAAATACAAATAAATACTAATTCAAACTATTAATAAAAATAAATATATAGATATACTGTAGGATAAAGGATGTAGGATGCGGAACACTGCTGCACAAATTAACTTTTATTATTAAAATAAATAAATAAATAAATATTATTATTATTATACATTCTACTAAACATTTTAATAATATTTAATAATATTAGATAGTATAACTCTATTATTATGTTATAACTGCTACTCTAAAATCTAACATAAACCTGAAATTGCCTCATGAAAATCTACAGAAACGGATCTGTGCGGTTGGCATCAGCTCAAAAGAGCAAGTTCATGTGCTAAATGAAATAGTGATTGTGTAAATCAGCTATATCTACCAAATGATTTACTAACTGCCTTGCACCTGATCTGAAAAACACAAAAAATGTATATAGACAGAAAAGCCTTTTCGCCAGATAACGTAACGAGACATGAAGTAAACTGTATTTATATCTGCTCTAACAGACCTTGAGGTCAATAAACCTACTTCTACAAATATAACAATTTTTGATATGCAACCCATACGCCACTGATGATAAATAAATTAGGACTATTTGAAGTGAAGGTCGGGGTAGGTTGATTGATTCTGTAATTGCACTGACAGATGCAAAACATTACCATCTGTTGCCTTTTTCAGAGAATTAATCAACAAATACAGCATGTGTTCAGCGGTGCTGCCAGTTAGACACAATTCACCACTTTCCCCATTTCTCTTTTGTGTCTAATAAACACTGCTGAAGAATCGGTTTCAGACTCTTGGGAGGCGAGTGACCCGGTCTGGACCCCCCTTCTGCTGAAAATCACTCGCTCCAAGATTTTGACAAACAATTTTTTGATTTTTTTGCAGCCCAAAATGACTGATTTTGAGGACGATTTTCTACATATTTGCAGCATTATTTGCGCCATTACTAAGTATTAAGTAATTGTATCATGAGTTCAGTGTTGAGATACATATCGAATCATGACTTGAATGTAATATTACACTCGATTAGGCTTTATAATTTCAATAAAGGAAACACTGACAGAAACAAAGAGATTTTGAGGATTTCAGAAACCTTTTTCAGCAAAGCATTTTTTTAGGCAAATGCATTTTTTAAAGACCCATTGGGGTATATATATATGTACATGCTGAGCAAGTCAATGCATGAAGACCATTTATAGATTTTCTTCTTTCTTTTCGCCATCATCAATGTTCATGCTGTTTGAAATAAAGTGCACGAGGTTACCATAAAAAGTATGTTGTTTGCCCTTTATAGGTGTCAGGTTTATCGACAGCGCCGCCTGCACATTAGTTAAATCATTTTTTTTTATAAACTGAGTTCTTATTAATTTTGCTGTAAAAAATATAAATGAAAGGGAATTGTAATTGTATTTTCAATACAAATTTTTGGCCAAAGAGCTACATGCGGCTCACAAGCCATAGTTATTTGATACACAAAGAACTCTAAATGATCAAAATAAATCCACTTCTACATTAGAAAAAATATTATCATTGGAAAAAAAAAAAAAATATATATATATATATATAAATATATATATATATATATATATATATATATATATATATATATATATATATATATATTACAGCGCTTTCATAAACAAAATAGTTTCTTAAATGGTACCAAATTAAAGAACAATACATTACATTAATACGCATTTTATGTAACTAAACTATTGTAAAAATATATTTGATTTACATTTATGGTTACATAGTGCATGGTTACACAAGTGCATTAAACTGCAAATTTTTCCCAGTTTCCTGAGTAAAACTGTGCTGTTTATTCCATCCATATTTTCACTATATATAGATGAAAACAGAATAGTTGGTACCTTTCCAGGCCAGTTTCATTAGTTTGCCTTTGTTAATGCTACTGTTGATGCTACTACCATTTTAAAAGCAATATCTGATTTTCTTTTGTGTATTTTCAGATATGTTTAATTAAATTTTCAGTTTTCAAGTTACTTTAGTGACCTGTAGTTTTTCTATCTTCAACGGAAGGATACCAATACAATTGTGTCCATGTCTGTATATCATATGGGTCGTAGTGTACTGCATACACAGTTGAAGTCAGAATTATTAATTAGCCTCGTGTTTATTTTTTTCCCCAATTTCTGTTTAACGGACAGAAGATTTTTTCAACACATTTCTAAACATAATAGTTTTAATTACTCATTTCTAATAACTGATTTATTTTATCTTTGCCATGATGACAATAAATATTATTTGACTAGATATTTTTTAAGACACTTCTATACAGCTTAAAGTGACATTTAAAGGCTTAACTGGGTTAATTAAGTGAACTAGGCAGGTTAGGGTAATTAAAAAAGTTATTGAAAAATGATTGTTATTTCTGTAGACTTTCGAAAAAAATATAGCTTGAAGGGGCTAATAATTTTGACCTTAAAAAGATGTTTTAATATTAAAATTCTTTTATTTTAGCTAAAGACTAAGCTAAGACTAAGACTAAGCTTTTAGCTAAGACTTTATCCAGAAGAAACAATATTAACAGATATACTGTGAAAATATTTCTTGCTCTGTTAAACATCATTTGGGAAATATTTAAAAATGTAAAATTCAAAGTAGGGCTAATAATTCAACTTCAACTGTATATATTAAAGCCTGGTTAATCAACTGTTAATAATAAATAATCACAATACTCTTTTCTGGCATGTTTGAGTCCAAAGTAAAATATTTAATTGGATGTGAGTTGAAATAACATCACATGATGAATTTGAGGCAGCCCAAATTATCCTAGGCAAATGTAAAAAAACTACGAATTCTGTTGAATTTTTCTGGCATCTGTTTGATTTTGCATCAGATTCAGAGAATGCAGAATTGCAAAATCCTAGAGGGCTTGGCAAATGAACACGGGCCACCCCGCAAACATGAAAGAGCAAGCGTTCGGCACGGTCCGAGCAGCTGAATGTGTGCACGCTCTAAACAGTACTTTGCTCTGCTTTCACCCTCCATCGACTCTCCTTTGACTGGCTCTAATCAGGAGGGCTCCTGTGGAAAGCTGTCCTCACCACTGAAATGCATGACTGGTCTGAGACAGAACGGTCAATTTAACACAGAGGCACAAGGCTACAAACTTGAGAGGTGGTATAGAAAGTGATCGGAATACTGAGTGCTTTAAGGACCTAAACAGCTAAATTAAATCTATAGAGTCCTTCAACAGCTGCAGCTACAATAAATCATGGATGTCAACATAACAAAGGCTTTATTATAATATAATATAATATAATATAATATAATATAATATAATATAATATAATATAATATAATATAATATAATATAATATAAATCTGGCTGTTATTGTAAAATGAAGGCTGACAGGCTTATAAGTTGTTCTTAACAAACAGCTGGATGCAGCTTATACTAACCTTATAATTCATGCTATTCACTAGCAGGATGGGCCAATGTATACTATATCCTATATGTCAGAATTATTATCCCCCCTTTGAATTTTTCTTTTTTAAATATTTCCTAAATAATGTTTCACAGAGCAAGTACATTTTCACAGTATGTCTGATAATATTTTTTCTTCTGGAGAAAGTCCTGTTTGTTTTATTTCAACTAGAATAAAAGCTAGTTTTTAAATTCTAAACACCTTTTTAAGGTCAAAATTATTAGCCCCTTTAATCTATTTTTTATAGTCTACAGAGCAAACCCTCTTCATACAATAACTTGCCTAACTACCCTAACCTGCCTAGTTAACCAAATTAACCTAGTTAAGCCTTTAAATGTCACTTTAAGCTGTATAGAAGTGTCTAGATATTATAGAAAAATATCTAGTCAATTATTATTTATTGTTATCATGGCAAAGATAAAATAAATCAGTTATTATAAATGACTTATTAAAACTTTTATGATTGAAAATGCGTTGAAGAAATCTGCTGTGCGTTAATTGGGAAAAAAAGGCGGTCTAATAATTCAACTGTATATAATTCGCAGACTTTTACTAAATGAGTGTATATTTCTTTCAAACATTATTATTTTATTAAAATTTCAAAAATTAAAAAAAGTTCAGAGACCTCTTAAAAATGAAAGTGAGGCACGGACATTCGCGGGTAGAATAACTATACATGTATAGGCTGTATTATCAAAAAGATCGAATTTTTAGATTGGTGACTATATGATGACAGCCAGCGACACGGAGGCGCAGTATGTAGTGTTGTCCCCTTACAGCAAGAAGGTTGCTGGTTTGAGCCTTGGCTAGGTCAGTTAGCATTTCGGTTTGGAGTTTGCATGTTCTCCTCGGGTTTGCATGGGTTTCCTCCGGGTGCTCTGATTTCCCCCACAAGTCCAAAGACATGTGGTATAGGTGAGTTGGGTAAGCTAAATTTTCCATAGTGTACTGTATGTGTGTAAATAAGTGTGTATGGTTGTTTCCCAGTGATGGGTTGCAACTGTAAGGGCATCCATTGCATAAACCATATGCTGGATAAATTGGCAATTCATTCCACTCAGATTAATAAAGGGACTAAGCCGAAGAGAAAATGAATAAATGAATGAATGATGACAGACATTCAAAGTTTCATTTTCATATCTCAATAAAGCTTTGAATGTAAATATGTGACAATATGACATCTTATAAGAGAAAGGTCTGAATGACCACTATGGTAATTTTAGTAGTTACAGAATTTGGGTAGTTCCAGTGTTGAACAAGTTTTCCATGTGGACACAGACATTTCTTGAAAAGATGTGTGTATGGAATCTGCTAATTTAATCGGCAAACAATTGTTGCCATGTGGACGTAGCCTGTGTACATTCAATCAATATAAGGCCACAAACTGGCAGTATAGAAAACAGTACTGTTTAAAGGAGTTGGAGATGAAGTACAGCATGTCACCTTGCAGGACTCTGCTACAGCGCGTCATATCAACTGCCCTATTAAAGCGTGAATAATTTAGCTAGTTATCTCTGTTTATTGTAGATGGGGACTCTGTCTCTGGAGTGTTAAGCTATAACTACAGCCGTTTGTGAGAGGTTTGGCTAATCTCGAAATTGCCAGTACAGTGCTGTAAAGTGGCAGTTGCTCTTGTTTAAACGAGGACGCTATTTTTCTCCTCCACTGACCAAACCTTGACCCTCGTAGAGCTCTCGAAATAGGTACACACTCCAGGGAAAAGCGGCTCCTGCAACAGCCTAATTTTAAAGCAAATGAATAAATCGCTGCCTTGAGACTCCAGATGGCATTTTTTTCTTTTGTACTCCTTACACAAGCAGAATACAAAAACTACATTACTGAGAATTTCAGCATAACGACATGAAAGTAAGGTTAAATAACAAGCATAACAGAAGAACCTATACATAACTTTAAACAATTCATCTACATACAAATGAGGAGAAAATGAGCTTTTCTGTGTGAAATGACTGAATTTAAGGTTGTTACATAACAAAATATATATCTTAACCTATCCATATCAAAGAATGTGAAAGTGAATGTACTCAATTTAGGGTTATGGGTTCATTATGTTACATAAGATAACATAAAATTCAGCATAATACAAGAATTAAGTGTCAAAGCTCAAGCATATTAAATATTATAAACACTAAATGCTACATTAAATAAAATATGTTACATAATTTAAGGGACTGTTTTATTTTAAAGTGTCCTTTTTTTCATGTACTTTTATTCATTCATTCATTTTCTTTTCGGCTTAGTCCCTTTATTAATCCGGGGTCGCCACAGCGGAATGATCCACCAACTTATCCAGCACATTTTTAAGCAGCAGATGCCCTTCCAGCCGCAACCCATCTCTGGGAAACATCCATCCACACACACGCATCACACACACACTCAAACACTATGAAGAATTAAGCCTACCCAATTCACCTGGAGCACCCAGAGGAAACCCACGGAAATGCAGGGAGAACATGCAAATTCACACAGAAATGCCAACTGACCCAGCCAAGGCTCAAACCAATGACCAAGCAACCTTGCTGTGAGGCGACAGCACTACCTACAGCACCACTGCGTCGCCGTATTTTTATTAATGACAATAAAATATGCCTAACTTGATGCAACTAACTCTAAACCTAACCTTCATTCTCATTCTAACCATGTAGTACATACAGTATATGTAGTTAATCAATATTATTCAGTAGTTAGATTAATAGTTACACTGGGACAAAGACATCCTAAAATAAATAAAATTAACAAAACAAAATGATATTTTATCTACACATTAGATAATATAAGTGTAAAGGTGCTTCCAAGCTTTAGTAATGAATTTAGGGTTACGATACATTATGTAACATAACTTAAAAAAAACATACACTGCAACAATTTATGTACAAAATAATGTAAGCAGAAAAGTGCTTTCAAGATGAAGCGGTGACTTCAGGATTATGCTGTGTCACTTGAGGTTACTTACATAACATACAACGGCACAACCATAAAAAATGTATCTGCATATAATATAATATAATATAATATAATATAATATAATATAATATAATATAATATAATATAATATAATATAATATAATATAATATAATATAATATAATATAATATAATAAAATATAATATAATATAATATAATATAGTATAATATAATATAATAAAATATAATAAAATATTATAATATAAATATAATATAATATAATAAATATAATAATAAAATAAAATATAACATTATGTAATATAATAAAATATAATTTAATTAAATATAATATAATATAATATAATATAATATAATATAATATAATATAATATAATATAATATAATAATATAATATAATATAACATAATGTAATATAATAAAAGTGAAAATGTGCTTCTGACCTGAAGTACTCAATCATTATATGTTTTCATGTTATGTTGTTGCATGTGTAATGTTATGCTAGCCTACATAACACCTCATCATATATGTAGATGACTTGGTGATGAATATTCAATTGGCACAATCTTCTCCCAGTCTTTTACATTTTCAGTTTCCAGAACCAAAAGTCAGTCACGTTTCAGTTTCATTTACTAGCTTCACCCCCGTCACCTTAACAGTGGCTCTACCAGCTTCGTCTTGACTTACATGAAAGGGTCAGTGCTTTGTTGCCTTTTGTTTGAATGAGAGGACTGCTTACTGCAAGCCAAACGCACAGAATGAAGGGCTATGTCTTGGGGCATCAGCTCAAAATAAAAGAGTCCTTTTACAAACATCAATTTTTGATGTTTCCCATGCAAGCGCAGGGGAATAGCTGTCAAAGAGGTGACTCAACAACAAAAGAAGCCGCTGACTTTCATATCTAGTTCTGTCAAGGTCAACCAAAGACAGTCGTTTAAATAAAAGCTTCACAAACATAATTTCATATTAGTTAACAGCGGGTGACTTTTGAGAATTAGCTTGCCTGAATTTAAATGTCAACAGTTTTGCCATTGTCAGAGAGGATGCTAGGATAACCGCTGAAGGCTAACATTAATGCTAACAACAACAAAGACAGAAAAGTCAAAGCCTAATAAATTATTACTCCGACAAAAGTATTACTACTTTTCAATTTAAAGTATACAAGTACATTCAAAGTGAATAAAGTTGGTCAAAATTATGACTCCTGTGATTTTATTATCTTTTTAAAATATTTCCTAACTGAAATTTTGAGAGGAGCACATGATATGATTGATTGTGGCTGGCCTCTCAACCGTAATCACCAATATTCCAATCTGACTGATTCCAATCACCAATATTCCAATCTGATTGATTCAAGCTTACAACAAATAGACGGAATTCGCCCTGCTATCATCGTTTTGGAGGAATCCTTCATTCCACCCCATGACCACCCAACTCCTCCTTTTTCTCTCTTTTTAAGCATGCCAAACCTGCTTATAGCATCAAGCATATCTAAACGTGAACTCTTGAAATTATATTTAACAGAGTAAGGAAATTGTCATAGTATTTCCTTTGATATTTTTTTTCTTCTGGAGAAAGTCTTATTTAATTTTTAAAAACATTTTAAAGGTCAATTTTATTACCCCCCTTAATTTCTTTTCAATTGTTAACAGAACAAACATGACTTGCCTAATTACCTTGGCTGTTTCTCAATGTGCGTTCTGCAGTGATCATGCATCCTCGTGTTCTCGTGTAACGTCATCATCAAATGGCAAAGTTCAGTTCCAAAACTCAAGACCGCAAGAACGTAGGACGTGTAAAAGTTTTAATATCAAGAATGCGTCGATGCAAACTTGTTTTAGAAATCCCAGAAGTCATTGTGACTAAAAATGGGAGGTGGTAAGCACAGCATTTTGTATAGATTTATTATTTATTATTTGCTAAAATTTCTATTAAAATCCGTTTTATTTGTATTGTGCAAAGTATATTTGTAAGGTTTTTGTGCATGCTATATACATATATTGAAAAGGGAAAAACAATAAATCGTTGTATGATTGCTGTAGTGTTAAAATAATTTTCAGTTAAAAAACACGTGAAGATCACGTGACCATGAGGAAGACTGCAGCATCTCATTTCTCACAAGACACGTTCTTTGTTCTCGCTGTCTCCAGAATTCGTTCTTACGAGGGAACAAGGCAGGTTTCCACAAGAAAGCAAGTTTATTCTCAGCGTTCTTGAAATTGAGAAACAGCCACTAACTTGCCTAGTGACTCTAATTATGCCTTTAAAGAGCACTTTAGGCTAAATACTGGTATCTTGAAAAATAGACATTGAAATATTATGCATTGTCATCATGACAAAGATAAAATAAATCAGTCATGTGTCAGGAAAAAAAATCTTCTTTCTGTTAAACAGAAATTGGAGAAAAAAAATATACAGAGAATGGCTAATAATTCTGACTTATACTTTAGGTATTAAAACTAAAAAGTAGTTGTTTATTAATGCTTATTCATTTACACAGGAAAATGTGTCAATTTTATCCAAAACTTTTCATACTGCTGATAATTAATAACAATTCAAGTTTGCAAAATAAGGGAAATTATACCATATAAAAAACTAAATGCGAATAAATGAATAAACACAAAATATTTGTAAATAAGTGCTGACAGGTATGAATATACAATATCAAAATATGTGAATATTTTATGATCAAAGCTATGCACTTGTGCCTGTTTTAAATATATTGTGTGCTACAGCAGCACACAAATATTTTAACATTATGTTGTTTTTAAATAAAATTGACCCCGTTTAATTAGTAAAAATACATAAATGCATATTTTACAGCAGATTTACTTCACAGACATCTTACAGTTGTGAACTAAACATCATTTACATAAATAAATCCCAAAATGGCAGCACGCTGGCTCAGTGGTTAGCACTGTCGCCTCACAGCAGGAAGGTCAATGACTTAAACACTGGCTGGATCAGTTGGCATTTCTCTGTGGAGTTTGCATGTTCTCTGGGTGGGATTCCCCCACAGTCCAAAGACATGCAGTATATAGGTAAACTTGATGAACTAAGTTGGCTGTAGTATGAGTGTGTGTGTGTGTGTGTGTGTGTGTGTGTGTGTGTGTGTGTGTGTGTGTGTGTGTGTGTGTGTGTGTGTGTGTGTGTGTGTGAATGCAAGAGTGTATGGGTGTATCCCACTAGTACTGGGTTGGGGCTGAATGCATATCCACTGCGTAAAAAAACATATGCTGGAATAGTTGGCAGTTCATTCCACCGTGGCAACCTCAGAGACTTAGCTGAAGGAAAATGAATGAAATCACAAAATTCAACATACGCCACCATCAGTTGTCAGCACTCAAACTAAGATCATCCATTATTGACTCTCTTTGAATTAATTTACTGGAGTGAATCGTTTACTGGAGACTTGCATTTAAAGAATCATTTGAATCAGCGAGTCTTTAACTGTAGACTTACTCTGAACAGATCATTTGAATCAATATATTGACTCATTTACAATACCGTCATTGTTCAGCATGTGATTTGTAAAATGATTGAACAGGTAAAACAGACAAGATTCAGCTTGATCATGAACTGAACCCAAGTACAGCATTTTTGAGTAAATGACGTCATGATTTCTCCACTTCCAAAAAAACAACAACAACTTTTAAATATGCCACATTTATGAAATGTAGTAAAGTAGTAAAGTATAAATAAAATATTTTTTGGAATGTAGTGAAGTAAATGTATTCCAAAATAAAAATACTCAAAGTACAAATTCCGGCTAAATGTTCCCCTTTAAGCCCATCTAAAATAGCTCCTGTCCACCACTTATTTTTACAATAACAACCATGGTTAATTTTCACAAGAGCTATATCTTTCCCTTTTTTCACCTCAAATAAAAACGTGGGCACCAGGGTAAGCACTTGTTCTAAATTATTCACTTAATCAAACTGGTGCTCCTGGTCTTACTCACTTTTTAATATTTTCTTTTGAAGTTCAGTAATTAGCTCTGCTAGCTCTGCTGTTTTCCTCATCCTATTTTCCTTCCTTAAGTCCCTCATTCCCTTGTTCTGTGCCATTAGCTAATTAGTCTCCAGAAAAGGGCAGTCCTCCTCCTGTTTAACAGGAAAGCGTAAATAGACTGATGTTTGGCATGCGGTGACTGATTTGTGACATAGCCCTGTTAGCCACTACAATGTGGATTAGCCATAGCTAACATATGTAACATTTAGCACTTACGGCGCGACTCCAAATGTAAACTGCCAGAGTCATTGTTGTTTTTTAATTAACTGCTTGACTTGGTTTGTGAATGAGCCATTGTACCTAAAACTGAATATGTAATGAGGTCTCGGTAAACAAAGTGGGAATTATTTTCAAGCAACAAACATTTGACTCTGTGGGGACGAGGCGTGAGGGTGACATGTCACAAATTATCTTCCGCAATGAAGCGTTCAATCAGTTCAACGCAATTCATGCCTGACTAACACTCTGCAGTCCTTCCAGATCCTTCTCATGATCACATGAAGAGGACAGTCGGGTGAGAGACAGGCTCGAGGAGATACAGACACGGTTTTTCACTTACCACGAGACTAGGTCGTAGGGTGTAGGAGCTCTTTGATTGGCCTGTAATGAGTTTGTGGTGTCAAGGGATGGGACGGACCACCGGGGTCTGGCCTATAAATACCCCTGATAAAAGCAGCACTGTCATGTTGCATTGATCACAGAGAGATAACTGCGAAGGGAAACATCTGAATTAAGTGGTGTCCTGCTATCTCCCAACTCACACCTGTGAGGAAGAAGCAGAAGAAGGTGTGTGTGTGTGTGTGCTACCGGGAAACAGGACAGTGACAGATAGGCATAAGAGCTTGGTAAAGCAGGACGGCTAATGCTGTAATGCTGATACATGCATTGGAGACTTCTGTGAGGCCTCTGAAGGATAACTGAATAGCATTAAATAACGCTGATTTAATTACGGAGCACTGTGTTAATGCCCGCTGAGCTCGTTTCCTTTTCCTTCACTCTTCATTTCTTCTGTCACTCAGTGAAGAGATGACTGAGAGAAACACTGAGGCTTAGGTTTGAGAGAAAGACAGAAATTGATGCTCCGTCCAGCTTCATTAGAGGTGTTGAACACAGGATGGCAGGAGTTTATGAAAATACTGTCAGGGCACCATGTGCCATGCTATTTTGTTTAGAAAAGAAAGCAGTGCCTGCCAAAAATAATAAAATCTATGGTAATACACTATGGTCGAACATTTCACAAAGAGAACATTTATTTGATCTTAAATTGCAAAAACAGTGAAAATAAATTACTTATTTTTCCGCTTCTTAATACAAGAATTTTAAGTATACTGTAGTATAAATTCCTGTTCCTAAAGAAAGCAACAAAGAAAGTTTTTTTTTTTAGTTTGACATAAAAAACATGACGGCATTAGTATTACCATGCTACTACCATAATAAGAATTTCAGCATCATGATTATGGGTCCTATCATACACCCGGCACAATATGGCGCACGTGTTTGGCGCGATTTGTTGCTATTTTCAGAACAGCACAACTATAATTTTCACATTTTGCGCCACGCTGTTCAAATAGCATGTCTATTTGCACTACTTCGTGGACTCATGGGTATTCTGGTCTAAAAAGGAGGTGTGTTTAGGTGCATTTTTTGCAAATTGCTATTTTGAGGAGCTAGACCGCGCCATTGACCAATTGAAAGCTAACGCAGAGTGTGCTAGTTGTGTGCCTATGCGGATCCAAATGCTTATACATTGCTTAATATACACAAGATGTACAGCAATACACAAATATCTTTACATTTGAAAACAAATAGGATTACATTTATTTATTTAATTTATAAAATTGTTAATTTCTACATAAATATAAAAACACTGCCTCCATGTCTTCATATAGGTGGGCTTTTTTCAGTTATTCATGACAACTTGCATTTGTATATTATTATTATTATTTTTAGTTATATGCACATTTTTATTTGTTTTAGTAAAAACAAGTTTAGATTTGTCCATCTATCGGGTTTGGAAGACGTATGCATCACCATACGGGGCATAAGAATACCATGGGTGTTTGAATATAACGTTTTTTGAGTTTGGTGGTCAAAGTTTTTTGACCACACTTTGTTATTATTGTTCATTTATTCGTTAGCTTTAAATTTTAACTGAATTTAGAAATAGTTTTGAAACAAATCTTTGCGCATAAGAAATGAAATTATATATGTAGGCTAATGAATGTCTTCAGTGGAGTGCGTACAACACTGTTTCCTTATCCACAAAAGTAAAGGATTAAAGTAAAGAGTAAAAGTAAATTAAAGAGAAAGTAAGGAGGCCGAATGGAGGAGGCTTGTTCTTTATCCAAGCACTGCAGATGTGCAGGTAAACTTTTTTCTCGCTATTAAAGTGTTCAGTTTTTCCGCTTACAAAGTCCACTATGTAAATAGTAAATGCAGCAAACTGACTCTTAAGCGGGATGAGAGATAAGACTGATTATTGTAATGCACCTAATGCTCAAACCACAACAATTACTCATTGAGAGAATAAGCACAACCCTGTTAGACCATGCAACAGGGCGCAGACTATATTTTTCTGTCCTTAAAATAGCAAAAGTGGATTCAGACACTCCCTTAATGTGTTTCCGCCCTGCGCTTTACACTTCGTTCCTCAGTACACTTTTATAAGATTTTGTTAATCAACATTGTAATATTGTAGAATTCTTCTAAAAAGCATTGTCATACTATACTAATACTGTGGTAATGATGACACGGTGAAAAATAAAGAAAATTTTGTAAAACTATTGTAATTTTTTTTTTATGTGATTAAAAAACTTTTGAAGTGGATCATCACCTTTCATCAAAGTTGTTCTAATACTATGAAACAAAAGCAATTCTTGTCCTAGAACAATTTTGAAAACCATTTTCAAATGTTGAATACTGTATTTAAGCTTATTTCAATATACCCTAGTATGTTTGTATTATATCATTGTAGACTATAGTGCTGCACAATATATCGTTTTTGCATCGATATCACAAAGCGTGAATACAAAATAATCACATCACAGGATGTCCAAATTAGTGTCAGGATTATTGTTGATCATGTTCAATAATTTAACCATCATAAAGTGAAAGTTTATCAATTGATTGTGTTTTTAAGGCCTGTGTAAAAACTTGAAGCAAGTTTAAAGCATTTGGGCACAATATTATTTGTGGAATTATTATATTTATTATATTTATATAATAAATTTATTATATTTATTATATATATATAGGTATATTTATTATATATATAGGTATATTTATTATATTTATTATTATATTATTTGTGGAATTATTACGTTTGAAGCTTTAACAATTGTATTTGTAATTGTATTTAATTATTTACACAATTAAGAATATACAGCTTTATTGTAGATTTGATTATTTTATTTCCGTACCTCTATAGACTTGTTAATTTGTATATTTGCTCTATTTAACTCCCAATCCCAATCTATCTAAAATTATAAACCAATTTATCTTGAGCAAAATCACAATATAAATCGCAAAAAATATATATTTCGCTTTTTTTTTTTTATTATTATCGTGCAGCCCCTGTAGACAACTTACAAAAAACTATTACTTTGGATATATGTTGTACCATGGTACCATTATAATGCCATACTTCATTGTAAACATGCCTAAAGACCAGCACCCTGCCCAAAATATTATGGTAATAGTATGCTACCAAGTCAAAATGAGGAAAAAATATAATGGTTTAACTCACATGATACACTAAAAAGGACTTTGTTTTGAATAATGCTAATGCTTGCCATATTTCACAAAAAATGTTAATGATATTGTGCCTAAGTCTCTGAGATCAATGTCCCCTCGGCAGGTGGTTTCAAAGAAGGAAGACTCTCCTAAACAGATGGCGAGCAGTTTGTCACATCGATTGATTTCTCAGGTCCCTGGCGCTGAGCTGCATCTGAGGTTTGGTCTGTGTCCAGCAAATGATCGAGGCCTGCGATAAGTATTGCACTTTGAGCCACTTATTTTTATCCCACTACGGCACTTTCCAGCAACACTCTCCTCACTCCAGGATTTCTCTTTGTTTCAAGTGATTTCAAAGACGAAATGTCTTTATACAGTTAAACCATAGCCTAGAGTACAGTTAAAATGCAATTATTTATTAAAAAACATTTGTGTATGGATGCACACAGTCTATTAATTTGATTCATTTCCCCCAACAAATCTCAAAATACCATTTATTATACTAAGACTATTAAGAAATAACACTTCTGGCAGCAAACTGCCTGGTCTCCACTCAATAATTTCCTCAAGGTTTTCATAAAAAAGATGAAAATATATCTACGTCTATAAAAAAGAAACAGCCAGCAAATACCACATTAAAAATAAAACATAAAGCATTACTGCTGAAATCCTTATGCTGTGTTTTGAACACTGTTTTTAACAAGGTCTGCAATAAGGTGTATTACCAAGAGAAATCTGTTAGCACTCCCACTCATCAAAAGGGATAGTTCACCCAAAAGTGAATATCTGCTTTTAATTTACTCACCCACAGGTGCAATAATAAAGTCTTGATCCTTCGTGATTTATAAAATTAAAGTCAAGGCTGCTCTCAGTGTCAATGCAAGGCCAAAAACTAATTCAACTCTTAAAAGGAACAAACTTTGTACTAAAAGTTGTTCAAATAAGGCCAGAATGAATAAACACCATAATCAAAACTAAAGATGATTCTAAAAAGGGTCATTAACTGACCCTGAGGAGAATCATAAAGTCTAGATCAGGTCACTTTGTTGTCTTGTGTGAAATTAAATCTTTTATCCACAATTTGGCTTGAAGAATCTTTGTATTATCATCCTAGAATATGGTCATTCTGGCGTACTTGCCTAAGAATTAGAAGCCGAATCCTGCATTATTTTGGATTGAATATTTGTTTACTTAATCCAAACAGCCAGTGCTCAAAATGGAGAAATCAACCTACAATTCTCCAAACTTCGAGATTGCCTAGTTCTATGTGACATGAGTTAACAGCAGATTTTAAGCATATTAGAAGCTTCTTTAGCAACATGTGTTATTCTCTATTATTCTCTCAACTATCCTCCGTTAATAAGGCGACACAGTGGTGCAGTGGGTAGCGCTGTTGCTTCACAGCAAGAAGGTAGATGGTTCGAGTCCCAGCTTGGTCAGTTGGCATTTCTTTGTGGAGTTTGTATGTTCTCCCCATGTTCATGTGGGTTTCCTTCATGGGCTAAATTGTCTATAGTGTATGTGTGTATGTCCTGGTCCTCCCGGTTGGGGGTTGAGCGTTAGGCTAACAACTTACCTCATGGGTAACATAGATGTTACGAATTACCAATATGGTGTGGCTAAACATAAACTTCAATATAAACGGCCCTGGAAGTAAGTACTCTCTGTTACTCTTTTAATTAGACATCAATTTTCATGCAGGACAATGAACCCTGTCACACAGCAAATAAAATAGAGCAAATTAAAAGTGAAAACACTGAAATAAAGAAATGGCCAGTCCAGTGTCATGAACTGAACCAAGTTGAGAACAGATTGAAATATACTTGGAGACAAAGCTATGACTCAGAAAACCCACTAAAGACCTGGGAAAAAGACTGAAGAAGATCAAAGCAGAGCCGTGTAAGAGACTAGTGATGTCCTGTGTCTGTCACAGGCTGTTCAGATGTGCTGAAGGCAGCTCATTTTTGACACAGTAACCTTCGGAAATGTTAACTGTGTTTTTCTTCAATCATTGGTGTTCTTTATTTTTAATCAATGTGTTTTCCACAAAATAAAGGGTTTGAGTTGGTTTGCTATGGCAATTTTATAAGATAGCCACAGCAAAAATTCATTCAAATTTGGAATCAAGAATACGTTATAGGGCTGGGTGATAAAATTGATATTGGTATTTATTGACCAAACACCATTGTCAATATCGATAATATTAAATATTCAGTATATAGTTTTGGTATGAAGTGCTATAGTTTTATTAAAATATGGCTGCTTAGAGTGCACCTTGGAAGCAATGCCAATAAGCTTAGGGTGTCGGTTTTTCATTTCCAATGGAAGCACGCGACGTGCATGACGCGTATCTTGGGTTGTGGACCTCCACTGACTCTGCTGAAACTGACTGTAAAATCCGACGGATAAACATAGAACTGAGAAGTTTCCAGAACTACATCATATCATTAATATCATTCAAGATTTTTAAACAAATTATTTGTATAAATTATTTTAATGATTATAAAGATTTTTATAACTTTGACGCATCACTTGCTATTGTTCATATCTCGGACAGTTTGACTTATTAAAGTTTATTAAAATATTAATAAAAACAGAGGATGGGTTGCTCTACAAATATATTTTTTATTACGGCAAAAATTAAAGCAAAGAAAGTACACTTATTTAGCCCACTCCACAATTCACATATTACTGTCTGGCTAGTTTCTGTGCTCTTCTTACATGCTTAAAAGAGAATAATGGTCCAATATTCCTGACCATCATCACTAATAAAGCTTAGAAAAATAAGGCATTGGTATATTGTAAACCGATAGGTTTAAATATTGTTTTCCAGCTATGAAAGAAATAATTTGTTACTTTGTTTTAGTTTTGTAACTATTAAATTGATTTAAATTCAAAATTGTAAATATGCATCAGTGTAAAATCTATGAATGGTGGTGAACCTCCGCAAACACTGCCATGACGTCACATTTGCTGCAAGCACTCAAGTGAACGCATAGAGTATAAACCAGCCTTAACAACACATATTTTGTTTACATTTTTTTGTATTGACTTTTAAAACTATTTGCCTTAGTTATGTTGGTAAATTAAAATAAAGTGGTTAAATAAAGAAAATCCCAATATTCTTAAATATTTAGTTAAAAAACATTCACATAAATATAAATGATATCATGATATTTTTTTTTTTTTGCAATATCGTTCAGCCCTATTACATTATTAAAAAAAAATGTTTGCGCACACCTTATATTAAATGCAATACAGTGACAGCTTGTGAACTGGACTAATTAAACAAACCACGACCAACCAAGAATCATCTCTAGCTTAACCAGCAAGGCTACTTCTGTCAATCACCAACAACAAACATCACACCAGTACAATCCAGCTTGTACTTCTTAGAAGGGTAATCAATAAAGCAGTGGTTGATTGCTCAAGGATCCGCCCGCACCAGTAATCAGACTATGTGTATGAAATATTTAAATCAAATTAATTAGATGCAGTGCTAAACTTCAATCAGCTGTGCAAGATGAGATTCCTCCCGAACTTTCCAAATCAGCATGCACAACTTGGTACACGCTTTAGTATTCGAGTCAGGCAAGAGAAACAAAGAGAATATTTACTGGGGTTACGTAATGCAGATGGAGGTACTTAAGTGAGTTTGACCTTGAGCGGATAACAGCTCTCCTGTTAGGGTAAATAAATAAAGCAAAAGCAAACTGCGGAATGAGGACAAAAGTACAGTACATTAGCGAGCGCTTGGATGGGGCAATTCATATAGTGAAGAAGTGAAAGGCAAAAAGAAGAAAATAAAGTGAGGGGGTTGGGAGGGTGAATCCGGCCAAGTGGTCTGTGGGAATCTTCCCCGTCCCAACAGCCACCCTCCCCCACTTATCTCTCGCTCTCCTCCACCTTTCTCCCCCTCTTTAAAATTCCCCGAGTGGATAATGTATTCCCGGGTTCTCCCACCGCCTCTCAGTGCCCATGGCTAAGCGGAGATCAGACACTGAGATCTATCGGTCCTCTCCTGGCAGCACTGGCACGCTGCCTCTCATTGGCTCCCAGCGCTCTGCGTTATGTAAACACACTCTGCGATGGGGAAGGAGGAGAAAAAAAAAGAAAAAGAAACGACCTCCGCTCATTTCCACATCAAAGAAGCCAGAGATGCTAGTCATCATAAGGAAAGTGGCATGTTAATTGTTGTGTAGGTTAAACTTGCTGATAAAAGAGATAGAAGGGTTAGTCTCCTCAAAATGGGATGCCTGACTGCGCTGCGCTTTTTAAAGAGCGTTAGGCTAACCGAAGCTGATTTTGAAGCGAGCTTTGATTTTATTCCCCTGTGAGGCTTGTCAGTTGATCTTAGCCAACCTTCAGGAAGTTCCTCCAGCTTGACAATATTGCTCATTTCCTCCTCCTCTCGTAGCTTTTAACAACTTTACACTCCACCTCTGGCACATAAATGATGGTATGAAAAGGCAAATTGATTTCGCTGACTATCTCCCCAAAATCGATGCTCAAGCGAGAAGCTCATTCTCTGCATCTGTTAAAGTAGGTTTCACACCAACACGTAAGCAGCGCGTTTGCATTTTGGCACCCATTTTAATGGCTTGCAGTCTTCACACTGCTCATATAAGCAGTGTGACTCTGCATCGCTGAAAACCTTGGAGAAAAGACATTAAAAATGCATGACAAAACTATTTATGAACACAATTTGTTTGCAGTGTAGGTTATGACATGGAATATAATAATGAAGCAAACTAGTGATAGATGGCATGCATTAAATTCTATGCTATTAATGTTGCATACACAATGTTTACTACTGTTCAGATATCTCAGTTGTTTACCAAGCTTGCATTTTTATCACGGTAAATAATAAATAACAAAACATAAAGAATATTTTACTATTCCAAGATGCAATTTATTTCTTTTATGGCAAAGCTGAATATTCAGGATCATTAATCATCAGTGTCACATGATGGCAGGATCATTCTGCTATGTCTTTAAAGCACAAGAATATTTTTTCTTAGTAACAAACTAACAATACCGAAATTTATACCGTTCAATATTTGTTTTAGGATTGTTTGGAACAAATATTGTGACTCCTGATGAAGTGAATACTAAAATTTGTTACACGTATGCTCATTCTCTTTATGATGTATTGAGGAAAAAGACTAATAATTTACCTCTGATCTGTTGTGCGGTCGATCATCCATCCATCTATCCATCCATCCATTCGTCCGTCCGTCTGTTCATTCATTCAACCATCCTTCCTTTCATCCAGCCATCCATCCATGCATACATCCATCCAACCAACTGTCCATCCATCTATCCATCTGTCCAACCAACCATCCATACATTCATCCATAGGTCCATCCATCTGTACGTTCGTCCGTCCGTCCATCTATCCATCCATCCATCCGTCTGTCTGTCCATCCAACCATCTGTCCATCTGTCCATTTGTCCATCTATCCAACCATCCATCCATCCATCCATCCATCCATCCATCCATCTAACCCAAACATCCGTCAGTCCGTCTATCCATCCATCCATCCATCCATCCATCTGTCCAAACAACCATACGTCTGTCCGTCTGTCCATCCCTCCATCTGTTCATCCATCCAACCATTTGTCCATCCATCTGTCCAACCAACCATCCATCTATTCAACCAACCATCCGTCCGTCCGTCCATCCATCCATCCATCCATCCATCCATCTGTCCAACCAACCATCCATCTATCCAACCAACCAACCAACCAACCAACCAACCAACCAACCAACCAACCAACCAACCAACTATCCATTGTTCCATCCATCCATCCATCCATCCATCCATCCATCCATCCATCCATCCATCCATCCATCCATCCAAACAACCATCCATCCCTCCACCCATCCATCCATCCAAACAACTATTCATCCGTCCATCAGTCAGTCCACTGTCCGACTGCGTTCACTTGAGTGCTTGTCCGTCCGACTGTCCATCCATCCATCCATCCATCCATCCATCCATCCATCCATCCATCCATCCATCCATCCATCCGTCTGTCCATCTATCCAACCATCCATCCATCTATCCATTCATCTGTTCATCCATCCGTCTGTCCGTTCGTTCATCCATCTGATTACTGATTCTGTTTAATGACTCGATCAAACATTTGACAAAACAGTCAAATAATACTAAGGATAGGTAAAAAAATTTTTGTGCACACTAAGTTATCTAAAAGTAACCTTAATACTACACTTAAGAACACCGAGAACAAAAAGAGCATTAGATTTAGTGGACATGAACATACAGTCAGTCAGTTATGGTCGAATCTGCAAATGCATCTGATTTTTTTTTGCCAGCAGTGAAGATCTACTGTATATTAGCCGAACACCTGCGTGTGCTGTCATTTTAAAATAAACTACCATTATTCACACAGTTCAAAATAAACACCCGTCAGCCCACCATTTGTGTGTATTGCACAGTTACCTATTATTCTTGGAAAGCAATGTCTTTGCATAGACATTAAGTTGAAGTCACACGTGCCTGCAGAAATGCACATTTAATTACACCGGAGAACACTTGAGTAGTTTTTTCATATTCTTACTCTTACTCGAGCAACGATTAAAATGAGAATTCTACTTGAGCAATTTTTAATTTAGGTACTTTAATTAATTTTTAATTTGACTTCATTTATTTGAGTACAGTTTCGGGGTACTCCATCCACCTTCACTATATAAAGTGATTTTTTTATATCATTTTTATATAAAGTACGGTCCAAATTTGACGAAAAGTTAATAAGATGCTATATTCACTTTCTTTCTGTCATAAAGTCACAGCTCTGTCATGCAGCAGAGAGGCTGTTAGCTTTGCTTGCGCACTGCTTATGTATGCACAGTGAAACAGGGCTCATTTGTGACAGTGCATGCCATTTATACTCATACTCAACATATGAAGTGGCACCATTACCAACTATGCCCAGTGACATCCCAAAGCAATCAGCAGCGCAAGTAACACTGGCTGTGGCTGAAAACTACTCCGCCTACGACCCACCTCTCAGCCATCATCATCATCATCATCCCATCACACACCATCATTAACAAACACTTGGGATATCAGTGAATCTGTAATGCTGATCGATCCTCCAGCATGGCTTGATCTCGCTGATCAGCGTGCAGCTCCTCCATAAGGCCCTGCTTAGCTCCCACGCTCCTCCACCGCTGACACAACTATTCACCCGGGGCCAATTAGAGTTACCCAGGGTGTCTGTCTTGTCCCTCAAGAGCTCGCACCCTCCCACACCTGACCAGCCTGTCAACAACACAGGGAGAAACACAACACAACTGCAGCAATTTTCTACCCAAAAAATTCACCTGGCTGCTGCTGCTTCTCTGAAGGAACTGAGCTGGCTGGTTACTAAGGCAGAGGAGAAAGGTGAAACCATCTGAGATTGCCTGTGGCTGAGTGTAGTCAGTTTGCGCTGAAGATGTTTTGAAATATCAACGCCCGTCGGCCTTATTCCCTTTCCAGATGCTTTTTCTTTCCCATTGTTTGGAAAAACAAAAGCTCGTTCTTGTGTTAATGGAGAATGAATGGATTCATTGTAGTAATTAGCCCTTGGGCAGTGGCGCATCAAACGGTGCTTGGAAATGAATGAACCCATATGAAATCAATATGCATGATGAACTTCAACAAATGATTTCAAATTAAAAGGGAAAGCACGTTTTTCTATTTGATGCATATATATCTAATACATGCACATGTATTCCATGAAAACAATACTTTTGTTTGGAAAACAATTTCAATGGCGAAACGCAGGCATTTCGACTGGAATCCACACAACTAGGTTATTCTCATGAAGCTGAAACATTTTCCTATATATATTTTTACAATATAGCTGCGTCCCAAACTATACACTATGTACTTATGCTAGGGATGCTCATTTCGGTTAATTTTGCCAACCGACAACCACAGCTAACCGAATATTAATTGGTAAGATTAACACTAAATCATTATTTAATTAAGAATAAAATGACTATTTTGTGTCAGACACATTAAATATTGTATTTAAAAAATATTTTGACATGCGAACAACAGCATATATAACAACAGAACATCTTCACGCATCTCCATAGATATTTTTCACTTAAATGACAAATTTAGATTACAAAACGAAAACGCTGACTGAATCCTTTTAAAGAACCAGCATAGGCTGTTTGTCCAATCGTGTTTTTTTTTGTATCGTCAAATAAAAATACCTACCCCGAATTGATCGCTCCATGGAAAATATACATTTCATTAATGTTCCGCTCTAGATCTTATATCACAAACCTCTGTCAACATTTTAATTTATGTCATTAAAGATTGTCTTGAGAGTCTGGTTTTACCTTAGAGCTTGTGTGCTTTTATTTCCTTTCTCACTCGTGGTTCACTTGCACACACTGTGTGTGATGACTTTTTCTAAAGTATAGACTACTATAGCATATCATAATTTTGTTGTTTATATATGATATTGCATTCATTTGCAAACATGTTTTATAAACTACAAACCGAAAGCATCAGTTTAGTGCAGAGTTAGCATTATGCCAAAATCAAGAAAATCTTTTGACAGATAGAGGCAATCAGCGCTGGTTTGGCATATACTCATCTGTGTCAAACTGTGACCAGCAAAATTCACCTTTAATTTTGCTTCTTTGTGGTTTGTGTGGTTGCACTTGTAATAGTCCCGCGAGTTAACAAATATGTGTTGCACATTTAGGGACCAATCACAACGATTCCATTCCAAAAATGCAAGGCGCACCTCACTACCTTTTTTGTTGACAAGAAAAAAAGAAGCGCTGTGCTTTTTTTTATGTCACAAGGAAACGACTGAATCAGCTGAGTATTGTGCGTGAGTGTTCCTGTCGAAGTTGTTATAATTGTAATATTTAATGAAATTGTGATTTTCAAGATTTGTAAAGTAATACAGGTCTGGATAACACCACTATTTTCTTCATAGTTCTGTAGTCGTCTTAATTACACAAACGCTGCTTTCACTTTAACAGAAACCCTGCCTCTGCTTTCATTTGTTTGATGAATGAAAAAGATGCAACTGATGTAACACACTTTTTCCACTCAGGGTTGACTTTTATTTCAAACGCTCGCAGCCATTAGTAAACCATTCAAAAGATGCGCCTCTCAATGCAAAATGTGCGTTTGCTATGATCGGCCCCTTATGCTGCCAAACTCTCAAAATACATAAAATAGTATTTTTAAGTCGTTTAATTGATACCTTTATCAGTTTAAAATCCACCCTTTCAGTAAACTTTTTTTTTGATCATCCCTTACTTATGCACTATGTACTTTTGCACTTACACACTCAGCAGCATAGTATATATGAATGTAGTGTCGTCCCAAATGGAAAGCTAACGGTTTTTTTTACTAAGCGAAAATTCAAACCTTTTGTTTGTCGGATGCCAAACGAGTGAAATAAATGTCCAAACTACCAAATAATACCTGCCATGAGTATACAGTATACTACAGTATATTACAGTATACTGCAACTGCATTCACCATTGGTATGTGCTATATATCACTCTCATAAGACAATTTTGCTTTCCCAATTCAAAACAAATAAAGTGATCCAACATCAGTGCCCGCAAGCTCTGCCCTTTCTGCTATGTGACACACGCTTAATTTTAAACGTTGATTAAGTGCACACAGTATTAGTGTCAGCTGCAGCAGGTGGATTTTATAGCACCCGGTTAAACTATCTGACACCAATCAAATTCATTAAAATAAATACAGGCCACAACTGAATATTGAACATTGTTATCCGAGTGGTGGTCACTGAAATTAAACCAATAATAGATTGTGCTGAAAACATTGTGCCCACCGGTCTCAGTATGTGAGGTTAATATTAAATTAAACAAATTAATGAATGACTATATAAATTATAGCCAATCGTTTATGACTGTTGCACTGTTTTGTGTTCTCAATATGCTCATGTTTATATTGGTCTATTGTCGTGTGTGCAACGTTTGTATATTTATAACCACCTCAAAGGAATGTGGGAGTCGTGAGACACTGGAATTGTTATTTTGGAGGTCACAGGGTGAAAAGTTTGGGAACCCTTGGAATAGTGCATAACTATATGATTTGGGATGCACCTTAAGTTTAAGTTAGTCTCAAATTAAGGATGCTAAGTCTTAAATTTTTTAAATAATTTAAAGGGCACCTATGGTGAAAAATCTACTTTTCAAGCTATTTTGACAAACGTATGTGTATATATAGTGTATAGACCATCATATTGGGGTGATATAAACACACCCAGTCCTTTTTTTTCAATTTAACAACATAAAAACGGTGGACCAATTAGAGTGGTTTTCAGACCGACCGCAAGTTTACGTAGGAGTGCGGTCCACCGCCCACCGAATTGATTGACAGCTGCGCGCATTAACATGTCCCGGTAGTCATGTGTATATGTCAACAAGATCAGGCAGACATACGCAAAGCAACCGGGAATAAAAGGTCTGTTCTGTTGGCTAGGCTCAGCAATCATCATCAAATGTGATTAAGAGTAAGTTTCACATGTTTAAAGTGATTTAAAACAGTGCACGTGTATAATTAATTACAGCGATTTACTTCAGCTTTACTTCATCAGCACAGCCGCGTGTCAGAACAATTACTGTATAAAAGAAGATGCTTCAATCCTGGTTTGTGCATGTTAAATCAGGTTTATTTTGTACATTAGCATAACAGATATCCACACAGCACTGGAGGTTAGCCTGTATCCTGTCACATTTGAGTGCAAAAACAGTGCTAAACTTTAAATACACGTTCTAGAGACGCAAAAGACTTCTGAAAAAAAAAAATCTGAAAAAAGGGATAACCTAGGTGCCCTTTAATTTACGGCTAAAACAAACAATGGGGTACTCTTTGAGTATGAATAAACAACGAATAAACAGGTTCATTTTTAAATGCATTTATTTTGCATTTATTTAGTGTTTAGCTGAAATATATATTGATATCAGCGGAATTCTCAATGCTATCAGTGTGATGACAGCCACAGTGCATTGGCACTGGTGCACTCTTCACACACTAGCTATAGGTGGAGAAATAAACACAGTAATAGAGCAAACTGACAAAATGAGGATTATTAGGAGGCTGCAATAGGTATGGGCAGAGAGAGAGAATTTGGCCAGGTCACAGTGGTTAAACCCTTACTCTTTGGAAGAAGCAGCATGGGATCTTTAAGGTCCAGAGAGTCAGGACCTCAGTTTAATGTCTCATTCAACAGAGAGTGCTTCTCTATTACTAAACTGGGGCATTAGGACCTACAAAGAACAGGGTGAACACCCACTGCTAGCCTCACTAACACCACTTCTTACAGCAACCTAGTTTTCCCATGTGGTCTCTAATCCAAGTACTAACCAGGATCAACAGTGCTTAGCTTCAGTGGGAAACCAAACTTAGGCTGCAGAGTTAGTTATAAATGATTAGCCCTCCTGTGAAACTAAAATATTTCCCAAGTAATTTAATAGAGAAATTCATTCATTCATTTTCTTTTCGGCTTAGTCCCTTTATTAATCTGGGCTCGCCACAGCGGAATGAACCACCTTAATGGAGACATTTTAACATTATTAATATAGTATGTTTTCTTCTGAATAAATTCTTTTTTTTGTTGTTGTTGCTGGAATAAAAGCATTTTTAAAACTATTTTAGTCAGTACGGAGGCTCTGTGGTCAGCACTGTCGCCTCACAGCAAGAAGGTCGAGAGTTCGAATCCTTCAGATTGTTGGAATATCAGCCAATTCCATGCGTGTTCAAGAGAAAAGGTCAGGAGAGGTTTTTCTTCAATGCCAAAAATCGTAACAATTTATTAGATACAAATGAATAATTCGATGACAGAGCTCTGGGTTACATTACCCCAATGCAATACAAGAATTACATTCAAGAGGTTCGCAACTAACATACATTTCCTGACTTCAGTATATATACACCACCGATCTTAACATGTGGAGTTTTGGTGTAAGGTCACTCCATTGGCCGCCCCTTCCTCATACTTCCTCTTTATCTATGAATTCTCTGCCCAACAACAAAGTATACATCTTTCTGTGTTCTGTGTTCAGTTTTAACACCTCTCTTCAGACAGGAAGTTTCTGCAGAGCTGAATTTAATTTTGGACCCGCATCTATCTACTTCTGCAAAAATGCTAATTAGTATGCACAGCACCCACAACATTAGAAGTTCAGTTAATATGTGACCCTTACATGACCAATACAAATAATTGTTTGATTAAAAGAAAAGAGACAAAAAATAATAAAAAAATGGTTCCTATTATTCAATAAGATCCTCCGGTTTCCAAGTGGTGCTCACTGCAGTGCCACTTGGGCAGAGCTGAGCTCCAGCAAGGGGGAGCTTGAGCTCAAGCTCCTCCTTCCTTTCACTGCTTCTATAAGTGATGTCACTGGGGTTTAGGTTTAGGGGTGGGGTGGGTGTACGCATTAAAACAGCTTATTGGTGGAGGAGGTGGAGCTCAAGCTACCCCTCATTGGAGCCCAAGTGGCTCTGCAGCAAGCAGTGTCTCCCTGTTTCCCCCACAAGTCCAAAGAAATTCAGTACAGGTGAATTGAATAAACTAAATTGGCCGTAGCATATGAGTGTGAAAGTGAGAGTGTATAGGTATTTCCCAGTATTGGGTTGCAGCTGGAATGGCATCCACTATGCAAAACATGTGCTGGAATATTTGGCGGTTCATTGCACTGTGGCGACGCCGATGAATAAATGGACTATGCCGAAAGAAAATTCATTCATTCATTACCTTTTCGGCTTAGTCCCTTTATTAATCTGGGGTCGCCACAGCAGAATGAACCGCCAACTCATCCAGGAGGTTTTTATGCAGCGGATGCCCTTCCAGCTGCAACCCGTCTCTGGGAAACATCCACACACATTCACTAAATCATACACACACTCATACACTACGGACAATTTAGCCTACCCAATTCACCTGTACAGCATGTCTTTGGACTGTTGGGGACCCATGCGAACGCAGGGAAAACATGGAAACTCTACACAGAAATGCCAACTGACCCAGCCAAGGCTCGAACCAGCGACCCAGCGTCCTTCTTGCTGTGAGGCGACAGCACTACCTGCGTTAGCCAAAAGAAAATTAATAAATGAATTAGCTATTTTAAAAATCAATAGTATTAGCCCCCTTAAGAATTTTTTGTCAACCAAACACATCACTGTTATCCAATAACTTGACTGATTAACCGTTAGCCAAGTTAAGTTTTTGAATTGGACTTGCAAAATAAGTAGAAAAATGTTATAATGGCAACGACAAAAGAGGTTATTAGAAATTAATTATTAAAAATATGTTGAAAAAATCTTCTCTCCACTAAACAACACTTGGTATTTAAAAAAAAAAATCTAAACTTCACAGTTAATTTTGACTGATTTTGACAACAGTTACTGTTCGTTGGCTGTGTGGCAGCTTCATGCAGCTTGAGTGCCGCTGTCAATTGTTAAACATCATTACACTCATTTTCACTCAAATCGTTATGCAGATAATCTTGATAAACATGAAAAAGAAAAGTTGTATTAAGTTTGAAAAATGCATAATAGAAGCATTTTACCAGTGATTTCTCATTTCTACAAATGCAACGCTGTTCTCTGCTTCATTGCGCTGTTTATCAACTGTAAATGATCATAATGCTAAGACAAAATCTTGAAAAGTTAATCTTGTTTATTACCCTCCTGACAGTGTGAAGAATAACACTAATGTCTACTAATGATCATGGTGTTTTCACCCAATACATCACACACACACACACATAGCTGTAGTTGTTGGCCTGCGACAGTGTCAAAGTTTTTCATGATTGTGTCACACAGCTTGGGGATCAGATGATGAAACTAATTGTTATTGAGAGCCCCTCTGGAGCTTATTAGCATTGATGAGACTTACTGTAATGTATCTCTGCCCCAACAGACTATTATGCTAGGGGGAAACTGTCCCGCTTCTGTTGTGTGAGTGTAGTGTTATTACTGGCAACAGCTGTCAAGAGTTCACAATCATAGAGCTAAGTGCTAGGGGCAAAGAGCTCCACATTAGCACATAGCACGAAATGTGTCATCTTGATCTAAGACACCATTTTGTGCCTCTCCCTATAATGGTCTAATGGTTCAGTTGGGCTAAAGGTATGCCGGCCTACTAGAATTTAAATTATAGGCAAAATGTTAAACTATTCATGACTCAGTGCCCTTAAACTTTTCCTTTAAAGAATGCTAATGAAAGCGCTAACACACAAAAGGCTATGGATTACAGTGACTTTACAGTTACAGTAGGTAAGGTGAGAACAGCAAATTTGCAGAACATATAGAGTATGTGTGGTCAGAGCAGTGTCTACTTTAGCCCTTTTATGCAATATAATCTACATAAATACTACAGACTCCTTTCACACAAGTTATGATACTATGTATGCAGGTTACTGATCAGTAAAGCCCTGTTTTTTATTTTTAAATAAATCCTGCATTACTGTTATACGTCAAAATGTATTTGCCAATGTCATATTGGTGGCTTTTGTTAATGCTATACAAAACCAAAACAACCATTATAATGAAATCTGAATGACATTCATAGGCTGCGTCTGAAATTTCCTACTACTTAGTGGGTACTATATTTAAATTTAAATGTACTACTCAACCATCTGAAGAGTACGCTCTATACAGTATGAATGTGAGTAGTATGAATGAAACTCGGACATACTTCATCTACCATTTTGTCATGATTACGTGACCTACCCCGCATCAGTTGCGTTGCTTCACTCTCATTAATTAATTTTCTCATGGTGCATCATAGGATAACGTAGCTTACATCAAATTATGTAGCTAATAATATGCCAAAGCAATCTGAATTTGAATTGTGTTCGTTTGAATTATTGACAAATGTAAATTTAAAAAACTGATTTTTATATGCCGCTAAAATTTGTTTTGAAGGTGAATTTCTCAATTTTAATAAAAAATTTCATAACTGGAATATTGAACATCTGAAATTTAGGACAACAGAAATTTTTTAGGCAGAAATTTTTATAGACAAAATTCGAATGAAGAAATTTAAATTCAATTTAAGAATTTCAAATTCAAATTTTTTTAATGGCATATGAAAGTTAAGATTTAATAAATTATAACTGTCAACAATTCAAAGTAACACAGTTCAAATTCAGATTGCTTTGGCATATTATTAGCTCCATATCGGATGCGCACTTCAAATCTCAACGGATGTAGTAGGTTATCCAGGTACTTCTCGCATACTGTTTTTTTTTTAATTCTATGAATTCGGATGTACTACTCGACTCACATACTGATTTTAGCGTACAATACAGTATGGCGGCATTTGCTTTCGGAAGCAGCCATACACTCAAAAAGTTACTTTTGTTTTATTTTGTTTTGAAAAAAGTTGCTTTTTCAAATGACTTATTTAAAATAAGTTGAAACACCACAATTCTTAAGTTTCTTTTGGTACAACTTAATTGTTTCATGTTCAGTCCACTTAAATTTGTAAAAACTTTGATGAAGTTAATTTAATTGATTTGAGTCGTGACAACATGAAGAAATTGGGTGGAACCCAGCATTTTTTACAGTGTAGGTTTTGGATGAATATTTTGAAATAATAGATATTTAAATGAGTCAATAGATATAAATAGATATAGTAATACATATTTAAATGTTTGAATGAGTCAAACAAGTGAGGTAAAACAAAACAATGCAATATGCAGAAATTATATTATATTATATTATATTATATTATATTATATTATATTATATTATATTATATTATATTATATTATTCATTCATTTTCTTTTCGGCTTAGTCCCTTTATTAATCAGGGAAATAAACTCCCAACTTATCCAGCATACAGAATGTTTTACGTAGTGGATGCTCTTGCTGTCGCAACCCAACACTGGAAAACACCCATACACTCTTGCATTTACACTCATACACTACGGACAATTTCGTTTATTCAATTCATCTATATGCCAAGGCTTAAACCAGTGACTTTCTTGCTGTGAGGCGATCGTGCTACCCACTGTGCCACCGCAATGCCCATAACCACTGATGATTTGCAAACTGTTTTCTAGTCCTCTATCTTTCAAACAAACAGGTTGTACAAACACGTCATCAGTTATTATGTCAAGTTGAGCCATTAAAGCGAATACTCTGCCATATCATTTGGTGAGACTTGTGTTGCAGAAACCATCTACACACTTCACCATTGAAAAAAATGTCTAGAGCATGAAGAAAATATACAAAGCTGCCTCTGCCAACACTAATATCCACTTATACAAAATCTCCAGCTGTTAAAAGTTAAAACTCATTCTACAGCATGTGGCATTGTGGTCTTAAACACTTGCCCACACTCAGTAATGCGCGATGACTCAGTGATTCAGTGACTTTTCCTGAGTCATTAGAGACTTGACTGTCTTACATAACTGCTGTAGGGCACCTTTAGTGACTCGACTTTGTGTTAACATTTACAGGATTCCTGCAAATAAAATTCTTGCTTTTTAAATGTCACTTGCAATAAACTGCATGAGAGGATTCACATTGAATCCCCCCTGTGATCAAGTCAAACAGATGGACAATTATACTCTAGAACGCAGGAGAGCATATTTCTGAAAAACAGGAAGACATGGAACTATTCAGAAGAAAGATCCAGGTGGGAAATATTGAAAATGCGGTTTATTTTCTTCCATCTTTTTCCAAGAAACTGAGGGCACAGTTTGCGGTCCTGCTAAATAAATGTCAAAATAACATTTCTGAACTCTTCAGAACACATAAGCATGCTGTATTCGTATCGTATGCAATAACAGGCAAGCGTGCAGCACTCAAATATTTGAAACACTGGTAAATAGATAGTATATCAGATTCATATTTGTACATTAACTCTGTAAAATTGAAAATGTAAGACCAGATGGACCAAAGTAGTCATTTGATGAAACTGGGATAGCATAATGACGTTAACATAACCGGTTTTCCCTTGAGCTCCCTTCTCTCTTTCATACAGAATTATCTCGGCCCTTTTATGTTTTCAGACCTTTATACTCTTAATGATGTCTAACAAGACGCCTTTATATCGAGGGAATTTGCAGGACGGCTCTCTCTGTTCTGCCTTTGTAGAGTTGCGTTTTGCTCTTTCTAAGCTATCTGCTGTGGATTCAGCTCTCAAAAAGTAATCCGCCATATCAAATGTGTGCATCTCTGACAGCAGATTGAGGATGTTTTAAGTAATAAATGCTGTACTGTGTCATTTCATAAGACGAGAATTTGTGTTTAGCACAGTCTATGCCTGACAAGTACTTTATTTGCATAGCCACGTTGCTTTTCAGTCTCTCTGTTGGCGCCCACCTCCACCAGCTCTGTGATCCGTCTGCATGAAAGAGTCAATGTGAGCATCGTCTTTATCTCACCTGGTCCAGCTGCTTTTTAAAATAATATAAAACTGAAAAAATTGTCTTTTACCCTCCTTATTTTCAGAGTCTCGAATGCATATATCATAGGAACATTTCTTTTTATCGTTCCAAAAGCATATAGCACAACCCGTGCATTCCGATTCACAAATAAATTATTCTTTTGAGTGGGCCTGTATTTAAGGAATTGTTCAGAAAGGGTTGTTTTAACATTTGAGTCAGTCTTATGAATCGTTATCAAACAAACTGTTGAATTCATCATAGTCGCTACAGGAGTCATCACTCCTTTTCATTAATGGAAACGGAATTGAAATTGGAGTTAAATCAGATCAAGATCTTGTAAATTAGAACTAAACTCAGAGCTTGAGGCAGTGTTTCAACTATACCGTGGACTTTGGGGGAGCCCATTTTTTCTAACAGGGGAGGATAGTTTCAGTTTAATTTCTCACCAAAAAGTGCTTGTTTTCCTATCAATAACTTTCTTTGACCCTTGAAAATATCTTTGAGGGATTTATTTTTACATGCACAAACAACAGCAGCCTAAACAACAGAACATCTTTGTCTAGCTTTACCTGCAGTGCTTCTGTGAGAGAAATACATTTATATAAAACCAACAAACACAAACATGTTTCACTTAATAGCAAAATAAATAATCTCGCCATAGCCTATCATTTTTCTATTCACTCTATAAGTTCAAGATGATGGCACCAAGGACAGCTTTTTTATTTTACATAGGGCTATAGAACGTCATGGTATCTCACTTTTGACTCGGGTAAAACAATCCCGAATTTGAAAATGAAAGATACCCCATTGAAAGGGGGGTTCATTTTGTCAAGTTTACCCTGCTTTCAGCTTAATTGTCCAACATGTTTATCGCAATGTCATGGTGTTTAAAAAAAGAACATTGCTTTGGCCTACTGTATAAATTAAATAAAATGAAACACAATGTCACATCCTTTGTTTCGGAAAATAAATAAGCAGTGTCTCAACATCCATATGAAAGCATCTGGCTGTCATTCTTTGACATGACTGGACTTTGCTCCTCAGTGCCCCCACACCTTGATGCTCATGACAAGAAAAGCATGTGTAGTTATCTTTTTTAAGGGAGGTGTAAATCGCCGTCCGTCATGCATGAATGAATTACATTTTTGCACATTTACACATAACAATCCATGGCCACATTACACAATACTGAAACCGCATGTCAAAATAACACATTGTAAATATTTTTTGAGACCCCCTAAAATGTCATAAATCAGGGGAGCCCATGTCTTATATAGGGGAGCTGCGCTCCCCTTAGCTCCCCCGTAGCTTGCACCCTGGCTTGAGGCAAAGGTGAGGCTATAGGTGAGGCCACTTTATATGGGCTACGATATTTTGTGGAAAAAAGTGGAACAGACTGTAAGTTGGACTGAAAAAATACAGTGTCATTCACTGTAAACAGCATTTATTATACTGTAAATGTCAAGCATAAATAAATTTCTTCAAAGCAAAACTGAAAGTCATGGAAAATACCAATGTAAATATGCATGTTTGTCTTGTTTGACATCAATTGCATAATGTAAGTTGCAGCATTCTGCATTCAGATGACCACAAAATGTGATATTCCATAAAATAGTATCTCTTTTGAGTCAGCCACAATCCTAAATCACTTTTATTGTTCAAAAAAGCTCAACATTTGACAAAAAATGTTCTCTGTGTTTGTAATGACTTGAAGAAGATCGAGTGGTTAAATGACTTTTCCCTGTCAGACAAACACAGCTTTAGATTTTTTTCCTGGCTCTTCCATGCTGTATAATAGTGTTGGATAATGGCTTTTATTTTGAAGCTTCCAAAATCCATTGTAGAACTAACCCATATTCCCTCAGGGGGGTAATGCATGTCATTCCAAAAAAGATCAATGATCAAAACAGAAATGTTTCTAATTTATCAATTATATAATCAATAAATAATTTATTAACTCCAACCACTGACTCATGAGCACTGAGGACATTATGCTCGACTGACGTATATGATGTATGACACATGACAACAAGTTAGCACATGTGCATAGCATTGTAAGTGTAATATACAGTATAACATGATACTATAACGTCAATTAGTTTTCTTTTTCATCATCATCTCCTGTGCTAAACAAATTATGAGAAAAGTGGTTCCTGAGAAACAAATATATCCCAGCAGGCACAGGACGTCAACATGACATCAGACTGACTTTGTTCCCAAACGTTGGGAAATGAGAATCGGGTTGACGTCAGAACCCAACGTCAGGTCAACGTCAATGTCCAACGTCCAACCTAAAATCAACCAAATATCAATGTCTAATGATGTTGCAGCTTTACATTGTGTGGACATTGCCACTATGACGTCTATCAGATGTTGAATTTTAGTTGCCATAGCTGACAATAAATATCAGTCTTTGACGTCAATATGACATTGGTTTAACACGTTGGCTCGACATGAGATTTTGGTCACTTTCCAACACAACCTAAAATCAACCAAATATCAACGTCTAATGATGTTACAGCTTGATATTGTGTAGACGTTACCACTATGACGTCTATCAGACGTTGGATTTTAGTTGCCATACCTGACGAATGAATGTCAATATTTGAAGTCAATATGACATTGGTGTTGGCAAAACGTTGGTTTTTGATCACTTTCCAACAAAACCTATAATCAACCAAATATCAATGTCATTTGATGTCAAAATAACCTTGTCCTTAGACGCTGGCTAGATATAGAATTTTGGTTACCTGACATTACAACCTAAGTCTAACAATATATTAACGTCTTATAACGTTGTGTGCCCGATGGGATTCCTAGAGCTTTCGCTGTGAATACATCTTATGTTATAAATTGTATTCACGTCCACACGGTTTATGAAAATTAAAGCCTTTGAATATTTTTCCAGAGACATTTAGCTGCTAGATGTTAATCAGATAAAGTTTATATGTTCCTTCTTAATGCCAACGGTGTAAATAATTATCGATTGGATGCTTATAATAAGCCATTGTTTGTTTACCTTCAAGCTCTGCTTCCATCAGTTGCTTGACGCTTCGCGTATGCCAGTGAAGCAGCCCATGAGCGCCATCACACACATATATCATATACATCTCGACATGCGAAAGTGTTCGTCTATATTTTCATTAAAGTTGTTCACAATACTGATCCATCCGAAGAGTTTGTAAAAATCAAATGTTTACAAATACAAGCCCAGCCATTTTGAGGTAATTTCTGGTTAGTGATGTCAGAATTTACCGCTATTTTGGAATGGATGTGTGAATGGTCTTTTCCGGAAAAATTCTGTAACGTCCTCGCCTGTGTGAACAGTGCTTTTTTAAAGCAGTTTCGGAAATTTTCCGAATATTTTCTGGTATCACTGTGTGAAAGGGGCTAACGATTAATCATTTTCAATTTTTTAAGAAAAACACAATGAGCCAATGACACAATGAGCTCTTATGAAGTAAACATTCAGGCAAGAATCTTAACATTATTTACAACATTAGCACTTGTTAATTTAGTCTTGCCTGTATATGATTTTTTGACTCTCAAATTGCAGGTAGTTGTTGACTTTGCCTTTATGAATTACAGAGGACCACGGTTTCAGCTAGAAAATCTCATTTAATGCTCTGCCAAAGAAGAAAAAAATCCTCCACACCTTGGATGGCCTGAGGATGAGCAACAGTGTATTTTCATTTTTGTGTGAACTGATCCTCTAACAGGTTTTCCCATTAACAATCATTTGAAAAGGCAGAGCAAATCCATCAGCTCCACGAACAATGATTTCCCACATGCACGAATCACATATTTAGACATTAAAACTACAGCAGTGACAGCGGGATGCTACCGGTAACTGATGATTTACAAGCAGAGCTGCAGTGCGGTCTGGAGGGGTCCTGAAGAGCTCTTCGGGCAGCCTTCTGTAAGCCTGTTCATTAATCATCTCTCAGATGAGAGACTCTCACCAGCTGGGGCTTAGAACACTCAAGGGAACACAACCACGCAGAGACCGAGAGGAGAAAAAAAGAAAAACTCCAAACAGGTGTCACTGTACCAACTGCATCACATAAGTAGGATGCTGTCAGCAGCAGAAACTGAATGGAGGCTCTGATTGCTGTGCTATGGCATACTGGAATAACATATTGAGCGCTGACCTCTTTTCCATTACAGGATCAGCGTATCAGTTCCTGTGCTGTTTGTCTTTACACTTGAATGAGTGAAATAATGGAATAGCAATAAAAGTGACACCCCACTCATTTAATGCACTAATGGTATTTGAACCAGCGTGGATGCAGAATGACAAAACAGCATCGAGAAGGAGCTTTTGTTATTGACAGAACTGTTCAAATCCTTCTGGCATTTTGTTCTTTATGTCTGAAGGCTTGAGGGAAGATTGCTGTTTGCTCCCGTACGGCTTTACGGGGGGTTCTGCCAACTGCCTAACCTTCACTCCAAAATGGATGAGAGCATAATGGTGAGATAGAATCAGTGAGAGACACGGTAACTCATGTGAGGTATTCAGTTTTCTGTCAGACTTCATGTTCAGATTCAGAAGAGCATCACGCCGATGCCCTCCATGTTAACATGAAATAGTGGGAGGATTCTGACAGTTCCTCAAATAAATGCAGATGAAATCACACACAACTGCAAGGAATGAGCGTTGCATGCAAAAAAATCAATATGTCATTTTAGTTATCTGGACAAAGTTGCATTTTATGTGACCTTGACATCATTTTTTAAAGTGTAAAAGTCCAGTGGATGTTGCGATTAAATGGAAAACACAAATCTTTGGTCGATAAACACACTCTAGCTGTAGCTCAACTGATGGGAACTCTGTGCAAGAGACTCGTCTCTGCCTGCAGGCTCGCTGCCATGTGAATGCAATATTTCTGCTACACTATATAACAGTCTTAAGGTTTAGCCAAGCAAAATGTGTCAAAAAGGTTAAAAAAAGAGGCAGAGTTTATTTACACTGTGCTCAAGTAGCTGACCTTGTTGCCACAGGCAATTCTGACCAACTTGCCTGACATTGCAGAGACTATTTACCCTTAGTAAAGTATATATTTTTTGTACAAACAAATCTTCGATTATTACATATTTTTCAAAAAGCATATCTGCTTTGCCTTATAATTCAAAATAACAACATATTCTCTCTTCAAAGCTTCATCTCAGGCAAGAAAATGTGGCATTTTATCACATAACAAACAGCGGTTATATAAGAAGATAACGTACAGCGAGCAAAACCAAACCTGACAGGGTGATCATGACCCTGACACAAAGCGGCGGGTTCTTGTATCATCCTGAAGAGGTTTATTTTGAGATCATGACAAGCTGAATGTACATTATCCCACTTATTACATGTCTACTTACCAAATAAATAAATAAATGACTTGACATATTGATTCGAGTTTCTATTACTTCATCATATGAGAAGAGGCAGTGGAGTGATACGTGAAACTGGCACAGTGTAGGAGACTTTATGGTTGCCAAAGGTTATGGGCAAATGTACAGCTCAGTGGTCATTATTTAAATAACATTTGACCACAGGATACCATAACAGAGCAGAGTAACATGTTTATACTTTCAAAGTTGTATGTAAAAAGCATCAGTATAAATGTACTGCTGCATGATTAAAGAACTAGAGCTGGGCGAAAATGAAAATCATGTTTTATATCAATTAATATCGATAATTATTGAATATTTTTTAACATTCATTTGGGAATCCTAGGATTTTTTAACCTCTTTATTTTAATATTATTTAATGTTATTCAACATTACCAATTGTAAAGTTGAATGACTATATTACCCCTATTCTAAAAAAATATTTCAGATGGGGAGCTAGGGGCTTGGATGCACAAGAAAAGAAACCAAAAAGCCACTCTGGTGACATCCTTACATTCTTTTTTATTTACAATCTCCTCATTGATGCAATACAGCACAAATTTTCGCATGTGTTGTAATTCTGACCTTAACTGACAAGCGTGTGCACATGGATTCCTAGACCATTTACAATGGAATTTGCACTCCCCTGCGTCTCTCGTAACTAGGCGACCATCAATCGTTTTATCAGAGGATGACAAATGGACAAATCATTGCTGCAGGTAATTAATCTGCCGTTATTACAGAAATGTGTATATTCCATACAAAGTGTGAAGCAGATTGGTTAGTTCAGCTTACAAGAATCGTAGTGCTCTCGCGGCATTAAGAAAATTTTAGATGTTTTCAACTGCATCTGGAAAATGCGTGCGCCTCGTGTGTGCGCCGCTTGCACAACATGTATGCTTCGCTCCCATATGAGACCATATGTAAGTCGCGCGCCTTTAATGGAAATGACAAATTTGCACCCTAAGCTTATTGGCATTGCTTTCAAGGTGCATGCCCAGCACCCACATTTTGATAAAGCTATAGTGCTTTATACCGAAACTACATTCCGAACCTTTTTTTTTTTATCAATATTGACAATGTTGTTCAGTCAATAAATATAGATTCTTATTTTATCCCCCAGCCCTATAAAAGACCTCAATATATTCTGTTAAAATAAACATTGATATTAATGTTTCTGAGTCTGATTATAAAAAGCAAGCAAATACAGTGGATGATTGATTTTACTTTAAACTTAACTTAAAAAAACATGTAAATAACAATAAAACATCTTTTTTTTGCTTCCCAAAATCACAGACAAATTGCAATTCCAACGTACTGTTTTCTTTGTGAAAATCCTCCACACTACCGATATTTTGTCTTACAATAAAAACTCTTTCAATCATCCGTACCCAATATACTACAAGTGAAATTGAAAAACTAGCCTGTGAGCCTATTTCAAAAAGAATCTGTAAAAAAAATGTATGCTTTTATCTAAACACTGCTCTTTTTTATGCAAGTAATCGCAAAACACACAGTGTGACTCATATGGCACAATCAACACCAAGATCATGGATTGTGTTCTGAGAGGTAGACGTCCAAACAGAATGTATTATGCTTAATTAAGTATTAACTTTAATGAATTTAAGTTGATTTGGATAAATCCATCTGCCAAATGCACAATAAAATAAAATAACATGAAGTTTTGTTTACATTGTGAAATAATGGCAATTAAACTTAGCTCTAAATTAATCTAAGTGAATTCTCTCTGTAAAAATGTTCACTTTTTGTTGTGTCTTTTAAAGAAGCACTGCATCACTCTATCCAGGTTGAGCTTTCTGATCTATGGTTCAATAAGCAAAGAGTGTCCACAGAGACCCCGTCTTCAGAGAGAAGCTGGTGGGAAGTCTCCAAAAACGAAGCTCATTTAATCCAAAGCAAGGACAATTACGGCCAAAACTTCTAGTCATTTCTCCCTGCAGGCATCGTGTTTCATTTTTAAAGCTCCGGGAGACATCCGCAGAACAATGAGATTAAATCTCCTAAATTATTTTTTACCCGGTTTAACAGAGACTCGTTTGAGAGCGAACGTTACATGGACCACCAACCATCTCCGATTCAGCAATCGTCATTATTATTAGCATTTTCCTTTGCAGAGTAAAATGATTAAATAGTGTGGGAGGCCTGAAAGGATCCCATTGTCATCTTTAGAGGAGAGTCTGTCGCCAAGCTGACAGCATCAACAAATTATTTAATTTTTTAATAAGACTCATTTGTCATGCAAAGGTTTGTAAAAGTTCATGTAAATTGAGAAGCCACCTCGTGGGAGAAATATGCTATCTGAGATTTAAAAGCTCGTCTCTCCCCCGAGAGGTCAAAGAAAATGACAAAACAAACACTCTTACAATGAATGTAAGTGATTCCAATAAGCAATCTGACATGCGTTCTGCATTTGCGTTTGTTTCTCATTCTCTTGAGGAACAAGTATAAACAGGAACACAAAATGGTGACTTTTACGCCTCATGAATTATTCATCGTCATCTCCCATTGCCATTTTTTTTTCAATTTTTAACATTAGCTTTTGTGTTTCATCGCCTCAACAAAAGCCGTGCCGGAGATTTCAGAGGATTTCATTTATTTGCACTTAATGAACACCCCTGCATGCTGCCGGATTCAAACGGAAAAGGCTCAAAGAGCGGATCATTTGTTATATCTGTTGTTTTGTTCTCCGACTGCATTAGCTCACGCTCGCTTAACTTCAAAGTTTCAGAACAACTTTATATTGCAATTCTGCAGTCCGCCGTCGTCCTTCCATCACTCCTGTCTCAACTAATGCAAAGCCCTCTAATAGCCAATCAAATCTTGTTGTGGGCCTATTTGTAGCCGTGTTAGTGAATGGGAGACCCGAAATGAGTGAGAACACAGCGTCTCTCGTCTACTTTCCACACTTCAGCTCTGAGAATTGGTGAAGGTCCACACTCAGCAGGGAGCGAGAAGGCGGAAACAAAAGGCGCAGATCGTGTACGTTTTCTCTAACGCATATTACAAGAAGAAGCAGCGAGAGAGGGAGGAATTGTCCAGTGTAATCCCAGCTCCCCGTCTCATTCAGTGTCTGACGGATAAGGGGAGAAATAAGCATCAGAACTGAACCCTAAAGCCTCTTTCCCCCAGCCCTTTGTGACCTCCCGAATTGTGATGTTGCCAGGGGAAACAAGGCCCACTCATGGAGGAAAGCCGCCTCTGTAAGGACCTGACCCTCTATTCGCCAGGAGGGGCCACTCGTTCCAGTTTTGGAGCTGTGAATGTACTCGCCACACAATGCACCAATGGGCAATCAGTGTGCACTCTGATCCCCTCCACGTGCCTGCTTCCAGGAGCTGTGTTTACTATTGTCGCCCCCTGCTTTAGAGGAGAAACAGCTTGTGTTCCAGAAATAATATTAAATATTTGCCTATTTAAAGTTTAATCCAGGGTTACTTGACTTTGAAAAACTTAGTGGCCATGAAGCAAGTCTTTAGTTTCAAGTGGCATACTGTGCATTTTTTATAAAAAAAAAACTTTATCGAATGGGGAATAATTTATGGTTAAATGATCCCAATCTTAATTCAAACATCCACATAATCCTTAAATGACAGAAAATGACTGTTAACTAAGGCCCTGTTTACACTAATACATTTTTGTTTTAAAACAGCGTTTTAGAATGAAAATGATCCATGTCCACACTGGTGTTTCACCTAGCGATTCTAAAAAGGTCTCCGTCCAAACTTTACTGCTGAAAATGCACATCACATGACCACACAAACACTCTGTCATGTGCTGTAGCGTATGCGGACGTCTGAGCTCCAGACAGTCAGCAGGTGCTTTGAGCATACCTCCCCACGTGAGGGCAGCACACATCGGACAGTTCATCAAGGATCTACCACTGGATTGCATCTCACGTGATATTTAATTTATCTTGTCTCTATTTAACATCTCTGGTCTTTTGAATCTATTACTTGTTCTCAGGTAACATGTTTTGGCTGAGTGCAAAGTTAAGTTCATATATAAATGTAACCACGTACACTAATTCTGCACATTTGACTGATTGCTTGCCTTTATTTCCTATATTGTATAAATGTATTGCTTGTTATATTTTTATAATGGCCAATATTGATTATTAAAACTGATATTTAGCAAAAGAGACAGAGTATGCTGCATATTTTTCAAAGAAAATGAAAGGAGGCAGTTATGTTAAAGGCTCTGTTTTGTTATAAATATGCATATAGTGAAGATGATGGTCATATAAAATTATGAACATGATGCCTTAACATTTTTGGTGGTTGTTAAGTTGTTAATATCAAAATGAATATAGCCCCTTATACCATGTTTTGTTTTATTGTTAAGATAGAGAAACAACGTAGCAAGGGTGATGTGAATGAGGTTATAAAGTAGCCTTCACTGTTGGTTTTAAAGATTTACCCGATGTGTCCCCGGGAGTTTGTTTTCCATAACAAACTTGCGAAGTTTGAATTTACAAAGAAAAGATGCAAGACTGAACTTTGTGTACTTAATATTCATAAAAAGCCCCAATTCGATTTGACCAGCCACGCATACCTGCCAACATTTAGATCATAAAATCTGTGAGACATAAAATCTGTGAGATTTTATCCAGGGCTGCATGTGAAGTGAAGAGCGGGTAACCAAAAAGGGAGTTTCCTGGAATTTCGTGAGTTTTTCGGGAGACAGAACAATACGTGAGATGGCTGGGAGATGGGTCTGAAATACAGGAGACTCCGGAGAAAAATGGGAATGTTGGCAGGTATGCAGCCACGCCTCCATTTTCAGATTTCTCCTTTTTTCCCCCATCCACACAGACATAGCGCAACAGCAGTTTAAAATAAAAATGGCCTCTTCAGCGTTTTCAAATAGCTCCATTTAAGAGGCTCAAAAATGCGCCTTAGTATGGACTGTAGGGTTAACCTTAAAATTTTAGGTCTTTTCTACATGAGCCTATTCTAACATGCATTATCACTGTTACTATTCACTTACATGAATTATTATTATTTGTTACACAAAAGTCAAAGTACCACAGATATGAACTATATAAACATACATTTATTCATTCATTTTCCTTCTGCTTAGCCTCTTATTTATCAGTGGTCACCAAAGCGGAATGAATCACCAACTATTCCAGCATATGTTTTATGAAGTGGATACCCTTCCAGCCGTAACCTAGTACTGGGAAACACCCATACACTCTCGCATTCACACACACACACACACACACACACACACACACACACACACACACACACACACACACACACATAACTGTTTACCCAATTCACTTAGAACGCATGTCTTTGGACTGTGGGGGAAACCAGAGCACCCAGAGGAAAGCCATGCAAACACTGGGAGAACATGCAAACTCCACACAGAAATGCCAACCGGAATCCAACCAGCGACCTTCTTGCTTTGAGGTGACAGTGCTAACCACTGAGCCACTGTACTGCCCCCTTTCTAAACATTTGAAATTACAATTTGTTACAATTTGTTGGCTACGAGGAACAGTTCAAAAAGTATTTGCCATTGATTTGAAGGGATTTGTTCAAAAATGTTGATTCACCCAGTAATGAAACAAGTGAAGTCTTTATAGGTGAGTAAATTAATTCAGTCAAAAACTAAACAAACCAACCAAAAACGTGGTGCACCTGTTTCACTGCATGTTATTGGAAATATCTAATCAGCCAATCACATGTCAGCTAACAGTTGGTCAAGAGGATCCATTGAAGTTCAAACGGAGTATTAGAATGAGGAAGACATGTGACGAGACTTTGACTATAGCATGGTTGTTAATCTGAGTATTTTAAACTGTTATCTGCTAAATTTTTATATACAACTATTTCTAGGGTTTACAGAGAATAGTTTCTCCAATAAAAGTGAGCAGCAGTTCGGCGTGCCTTGTTGATGGCAGAGGGCTGAGGAGAATAATGAGATCTGACAGAAACTAGTTGATAAAACTGTGGTCTGCAAAAGAGCATCTCTGAAAACACAACAGGTCAAACCTTGAAGCAGATGAGCTACAGCAGCAGAAGTAGAGCAACCACTGACACTCCTGTATGCTGAGAACAGGAAAACTGAGACTACAATTCAAACAGCCTCAACAAATTTAGACGATATAAGACAAAAAGATTGCCTGGTCTGACGACTCCCAATTTCTCTCGGATGGCAGGAACAGATTTATACATGAAGAACATCAAGGTCATCTACAGTTCAGACTGCTGGTGTAATGTTGTGGGTGATATATTTATGACTCACTTTGAGCTCCTTATTACCAACTGAGCATCATTTAAACCTTAGCTGAGTATTGTTGCTGGCCATGCCCATCCATTTATGACCACAGTGTACACATTTCAGCAAGATAATGTTTCATGTCTGAGGGCTCGAATCATCTCAAACTGGTTTCTTGAATATGACAATGAGTTCACTGGAATCAAATGGCCTGCACAGTCACCAAATCTCAATCCAATAGTGCACCGCTGGGATTTGCTGCAAGAGACTCGCATCATGAATGTGCATAACAATTCGGCAGCAATATAGACCAATAATTCTGAGGAATATATTGATCCCCTTGCTGAATACTTGCCACAGAAAATTAAGGCAGATCTGAAGCCAAAAGAGGGTTAAAGTCAATAAAAGTAAGGTGTACCTAATAAAGTGAGTAGTATAGTAAATGTATTTTATTACGTACTATTATACTGGACAAAATGTTTTGTGTGTTATGTAACCATGAACTAACACCTATTGTTTGATTATTCTTTGTAAAAAATGAAGGGTACTTCATCTCGCTGGCTTTTTAAAAAACTTGATAGATGCAAGCTAGCACAAGGGTAAGAACATCTGCACATTATATAACAGTTAAAATGCTCAAAACTGTATTATGCTATAAATTTGATTAAATGAGACATGTTTGAAACTGTCATAATAATAATAATTATATATATATATATATATATATATATATATATATATATATATATATTATATACTATATTATATTATAGTATTACATAAATACATACATACATACATACATACATACATACATACATACATACATACATACATACATACTGTACATATAAACACCTGTGAATGCAATTAAATACAGTGTGCTTCAATCTGCTTGGCAACTGTAACACAATTCACATCCTGCAAACATAACAAAGAATAATTTGCCATTACTATTGTTATTGCACTGAGGCTAAAATAAATTATAATGTTCTTTAGAAAATGTTGACTTTGCATTAAGTGTTTTTATTTCTTTGATAGAAGCACGCAAATGGTCAAAGTCTTTCATAATTTTAAGTATTTTTTAGTACATGTGTTTTATCAGTACATGTGTTTTAGTTTATTCAGATGATAGTATTGCTGACCTTTTGGCATTATTTCTACAGCATCTTCAGAGTCACACGATGCTCCAAAATAATTTTAAAATGTTGATTTGATGATTAAAAAACATTTCTTATTAATGTTTAGGATAGTTGTGCAGTTTACATGATAGTTGGAGGGAAATGTGTTCACTTGAAATACAACGTTTGTAACATACTGTCTGTGCAGTAACTTTTTTTAATGATTATTTTTTAGGAGTTTTCACCTTTATTGTGATAGGACAGTGGATATTTAGAGACAGGAAAGTATGGGGAGCAGATATAGGGAAACGGTTGGAAAAGGACCTCGAGCTGAGAATCAAACTCGGGTTGCTGTGAACACCTCACTGCCATGTGTCGACGCACTAAACACAAGGCTATTGGCGCCAACTGCGCTGTGACTTTTGATCAATTTAATGTATTAGTGCAGCATAAAGTAATAAATTCCTGGTGAATTCATGAACTGTAGATAAAAAACTTTAACAAAATGATTTTCAGTGTACATATAATACTTCTAAAAATAAAGCAAACTTACTTTGAGAGTCCCACAAAAATTCATAGTAAAATGTTTTTCTTTTCTCTTGGATGTCCAGATGCGATCATGTGATCAGAAATCGGGCCTGATCTTGCGGTTTCAGACTCGATCAGAATCAAACGATACCTCATTTTTAACACATCTATAGTTATGTAGTGGCACAGAGTTAGATCTCTATCTTGACTTCACACAGCAACGCATGCGGCATGACATCACTTTGTTGCAGAGATGCTATTGGTTAAGTAGAACACAGAAGCAGCTTGAAGCGGAAAGCGCGAGTATGTCTTTGGTCTGGAGGTATTATAAAGTTGATGACGACAACATGGCCAACATGGCAAACTGAGAGATATGTACTTGGGATTGCCTGCCCGGTATTTTAAATTGAGGTGCTATTTGTGTTTATATTAGATTTTTTAAATTTACTGTTTCACTAAAGTCCAAAAGTGAAGAATTATTTCTTACTTGATTGTTCAAGCTACTTCACAGAAGTGCTCTGTTTGTTAACAGAGTTGTTGAATGTTAAAATAAGGCGAATTAAATAACAATAAGGAACATCCTGGATCTGTTTCTTCACTCTTCTTTGTTTATGTATTATAGAAGTATCGGATCGGGTTTCTGTATCGGTAGATACTTTAAATCACTCAAAGTCAGACTCAAGGGCAAAAAACCTCATTAAGCCATCTTTACTTATAAAGTATTTTCCATGTACCCCCTACCATGCCCAAGAGCCTGTTTTAAAAAAAAATCCCTGCTGGAAATAACCTATATTTTCTTTGTGTTTACACTGGACATGGACTGAAGTCGAAAAAGCAAATCAGCAAAGCTGTCTGCATCTGAAGAGTTTGCAGAATACAGTACACTACATGGTTCAACACATTCTCTGCCATTTGACACATTTCTACAATTGTATGTCAAGGCATCCTGCCCTGATGCTTATTACCAGTGTAAGACAACATGTTTGTGATTGTTACTGTTTGCTACGTTGGCGATGTCAAGTAGGCGCCAAAGCAAAGACTCGAGGGCATGTTTTGAGTAGCACTGTTTTCCTCTACATAACACGTTGCTGTAGTCTGACATTTACTAAAACAGCGCAGGAATTCAGTATGTAGAGATCCAAGATTTATCATTAAAAGAATGCAAACTTGACTCAATCGCCCATGGGACCCTATTCCTAAATGACAGCAATTCAGCTGTTTATTAAACCTTTGACAAAGATGATCACAGTAAAAATTCAGATCTGCGTTTGACCCAGAGGGAGCAGTTGTCAAAAACACTGAATGGAAAAAGCTAAGACGTGAATTTGAAAAACGCACATTAAATCTCCCAAAAACAATTTCTAATAAGAAGACATGTAAATACACTACTGGCACTATTAACTCTTTGACACAAATGATCACACTGGTGTAAGGAAAGATGAGTTTTTTTTATGAAATAACCTTTATTTTTAGACATTATATACACCTAAGTTCTAGAGTCTCTAAATGAGACAGCAATGATAATTGTTTATAAACTGCTTTGTATTACTAGAATGTTTACTCTATTCTTCTTCCAGTTAAAAGGCCACTTAATTTCATTTATTTTAAGAGAAGAAGAAGAACGCGAGTGATTTACATGTTAAGTCAATGCAAAGACGCGAATAGACATCCCACGTTTTGAGTGAATGAGACAACGTGATTGATGCGATTCAAATGAGTGAAGCAGCATGAGTTGAGCATTTGGTGTGTTTGATTCACGCAAATCATGTGAAACACTCGAGTTGGAAAATCTGAACTCAAGAGGACATTCGTGCCACGTTAACCAATCATTAGCTTGTTCTTGTAGGGGAGTGATTATGACGTATTGCCTGTTGTTGGTGCCCAGAGGGGAAATCCCCTTGCCGACACCAGACAACAGTTTATAAAACTGGGCTTGGCTCAGTCTGAAGTACCGTTGAAAGCCTCCATCACTCAGGTACATTTTCTGGAGGAGTTGATTAACTCAGAGAGCTGGGTGCACCTCTGAATGGATCTAATGGACTTAGACATGGCAGCGAACGAAACCAGCTTGTTTTTCAGCCTTCCTAAAGCACACAAACACAGCTATTCTCTCAATAAAATCCATGTAAGCTATTTAGCAACGGAGCTAGAGTAACCGGGCAGAGAAAAGCCCTGCCCATAACGTGAATCCGGATCTATTGTGAGGTGAATTTGATGCACAAATGAAGCGAGTAAACTCAAAATTCACACATTTTATTCGCGTGCGAATGGCATGGTTTATTTAGTATGGTGTGAACACACTGTTACACATTTTTAAGAATCTGTATATCAGATGTTTCATAATATAATTAGGATGTTTATCAATATTTGCAGAAAAGTGAAAAAAGAAACAAAATAATTTGAATCACTGGGGCTCTGGCTTCATAATAAAGCGAATCTGTCGACATGGAATCTATAAAAAAAAATGTGTTTTGGACAACAATCACAAAAAAAAGGCAGAGGTCTTAGCAGGAGAATTTTAATTTTTCATGCAAACACCTTATATAAAAATTAAACAAAAAGCAGATATCTTATTGAAATACATCATACTGCTTAACTGCAGATAACCTATGTTAATATATAGTATTAACTCACACCTTTTGTAAACCTGCTTTAGAACCATAACTCATGTGAAAAGCTCTATAAAAATAAACTTGAATTGAGCTGAATAAATAATTTGATGTACAACAGAAAAATAGAAACTGTGCCTCAACAGATGCTGTGATTGGATAAATAGACTAACCAGCAGATCGATCTCAACGCACAAGTTCTCAAATGGGGTTTCATTTATTTTTAAATGCCCGAGCCAAAGTCTGTAATCAAAATGATCTGGAATAATTACCCCAGAGAACTGTCTTACACAATTGTATTTCTAAAAATCAGGCATCAAAACATATAACACGACAGTGCTCATCAGAGTGCTGAGGTGGAAATAAGAACTATAAAAAAGGGACTCAATGGCCTATCCTGTTGCAGAAACTTCCATATCCTGTTGCAGAAACTTCCATTTTCCACAGTGATTTTCAGTGTTTATCAAAAAGTTTGTTCCTTTTAACTTGATATTGCAAATTTGGATGGAAATATGATTAGTGTGAAGGCACCATTCACATTTCATGTCTAAAAGTGTGAGGAAAACAACAGCTGTGTCACATTCTCCTTTCCGTTCTGCCATTTAATCTTTGAAGAAGGCTATCTACAGATAAAATGATCAGTTGGACAAACTTTTTATGTCATAATATTATAAAATAATATAGTATAAGCTGATATATAATCCCATACATGATCATTATGGCATTTTTTCTCATGTTATGATGTGAAACAATTGGTGCTTGACTAATCATATAATCATATAGCTCTGTGGTGTTTGTCGTGTGTGGATACAGTATGTATATTGTTAATTAAAAGGATTCAAAAATGTAATGATTCAAATAGATTGGGTTAGAATGTTAAATATATTGCAGTACATGTTTTGAATAGTGGGAACCATTGTGTTTACTGCAAACTCAATAATGGAGAATAAGTTGTAGAACACAGTTTTAAGTAATGCCGAGTGTGGATTATAATATTAAACTAGCACTATTAATCAAACCAGAGGAGTGCTGGCCTGTGTAAGTCAGATGCCTGGCCCATGTTTTTACATAACGAGTATGACAAATGCCTTTATGCTCTTTGTTTACTGTCATTGATTTAATGCAATTTAACTCACTTGTAAAACCCAGTGATAGTGCACTGAAGTCGGGATTGCTCTATGTTTGACCATTTTAGTGCTCTTTACCATCTGTGGAGCGATCTCCACTTTAATGCTATATCAAAACTCTGCTGGTTTTAGACAATTTAATCGTATTATTATTAAATCAATGACAGTAAACATGACAAATACAAAAAAAAAAAGTACAAATCGATGGAAAGCTATTTGAACATTTAGGGAATTTGGTCTCAGTATCTCTCTCCCTCCTTCTGCCTCTCTCACTCACTTTTTAATGAGCATTTCAGTTTATACAAGTTTGTATACGAACTATAAATAAAAAATTCTTCTCTTTGTATCTGATGCAAAGCTGTATCCAAGATACATTTTTGAGGGTGTTGGGAGAAGAAAGATTTTTTTTTCATCAGCAGGGGACACTGTAATTGTGCAGAGATCTCAGCTTGTGCCAGACATGTTTACATGCTGATGTTTCTTAAAAAAATATTAATAATAAAAAAATTCACAAAAAATAAAAATCCGAGCTATAAGACAAGTAGACAAAGTGTATACTTATACATTTATTACTATATATATATATATATATATATATATATATATATATATATATATATATATATATATATATATATATATATATATATATATATATATATATTCATTCATTAATTTTCCTTCGGCTTAGTCCCTTATTTATCAGGGGTCACCGCAGCGGAATGAACCGCAAACTACTTTTTTTTATTCAACAGTTCTGTCTGGTTCTTGAATGATTGGCGGATAGCCGTGCAATATTCTGCAATAACAGCACTCCATACAGCCTCCTTACGCTTCTGTATTACTCCGGACACATACAGGGATAGCAGATCAACACACTCACTACAGTTTGACAAATATTGCAGCTGTTGGACAACATAATGTACTTTTGAGGCATTTTTAGGCGAGAATGTATTTGTTTAGATCGCAACTATGCAGTTTATTATTAAAGATAGTTCCTATTTTAAATATTTATAATTTTGGAGATATAACGCATCAGCATCCCTCAGCCTGTCATACTGAGCAGAACAAAGACGTGACAGACACAAGATAGTGATAGAGACACAATAATAAGCCCTTAGAGTGGAAAAACTTGGCGTAATTTCAAATTACAGCTGATTAAATCATTATAAAACTGGTAAATGACATTCTAAGTTGATCTCTCATTTTTTTATGTTGTAGTGGTGTATTTATAACATAGTAATCTGGTAGTGTTTGCTTTGCTTTGACTTTTTCAGGGTTAATCATTGTGATATCCCAATAGCAACAGAGAAATGCTGGGAAATCTCTGTAGACTGATGGCATTTTATGCCGTTCAGCCTTATAATCTTAAAATGTGAGCAAAATCACCTGTTTTGTCATCACTTTAGACATAATGCTAAAGAATCGTTCAAATAGCTCTAAAATAACGCTGGTGAAGTAGCAATGGTCTCTGCTGTTCTGACGTCAGTTGCAGATGTGAATGAATGGCGGTAGAAAATGCGGCAGTACAAAAGGATTTTTAGAGTCTCTGTGTTTGATTTTCTTTTTTATATACACAATTATGCTGTTGAACTGTTGTATAAACGCAATATCACACTAATAGCAGTGCAATGTGGCTTTATATTGTCACTGGTGGGCCAGTAAGACACTGTGCCAACGTACGCCTATATAGTGCCGATATACAGCCATATCGCACTGCTACGAGTGTGATATTGCTCATTTATAAATATACATATAGTTATTTTTCATTACCTTTATGAGAAATAATAATATGTCACTTAATCATTTCTAAATTGTAAAACCATTTTGTAAAAATGTATTACAAAACCAGTATATTAAATCCTATCAAATCGCCAGTTGAGTGAATGGTTACAGCCCTATAGATGTTTTGATTTCTTAAACTTTAGCAATCATTATTTTGTCAGAATCTTTAGAAAATTACAGCTTATTTGGTTTAGCTGTCAATTTAAAATTGAGAGCTCTACTATAAACAAAAAACAAACAAACAAAAAAAAAACATGTCTTAAATTTTCCAGATTCAAGCAGTTCGAGCAGGTTCCTGTGCTGGAGCATTTGAATGAATTGTGGTTAAAAAATCCTGGTCAGCTGTTTTTTTTTATTTTTACTTTTTTGTTGGGCAGATCTTGGGCTTCTTTTACATATAGTTCAAAATCTAAAATGTTAATAAAAAAAAAAAGAATTAAAGTCCTGGTCCAGAAGAGTGTCAGAAAAGCAATATTGTGAGGCTTTTGCCAATTATTCAGGCGCAACCCTTTAATCAATACTTTTACAGTTCTATTAATAATACAGACATGTCACAGGTCAGCATTTTGCAAGACAGTCCAGAGCCAAGAAAGAGATATTTATTATCCCCCACACGATTCAGCTCCTCTGTATTCTGGCTATTTAATCTATATTCCAGCACAGAAAGATATCTTTGTTAAGAGAAAAACATCTGCCTTTATGTTTATGAAAACTCAACCGTGCTGACTCTATCTGAGCTGAAGATACAGGAGTGTGTTAAGGCTGGTGTCAGAGAAACACTAAGCCGTGATGGACAGATGATTCCGATCCAATATAATAAAGCCAGGACTGAGAGCGATGGGAAGGCAGTGGTAAATCGGCCTCCTCGTCCTCATCACATTTCTCATCCTCCGCTTATTGATATTGATTCAAGAAGCTCATTACAGTGGCTGACTGATGAATGCCATGAATCAGCACAAACACTGTGGTCTGAAATCTTCTCAGATCATTTTGACAAACTTGGCGAACGTGCTCCGGTTGCAAACGCCGCCGAGAGCATTTAATAAGGTTCACGACAAACAGTCTTACTGTCAAAAGACATCCAAAAGGCAGTATAAACATGAATCCTGAATGGCTGGAATGACAGATGTTGTGAGGCCTCTCATGTTTAATCAGTCGAATTTAATGCTTAGCAAATAGAGAGTGATTGCTTTTTCCTTCATCTATTTATATGTATCTTTACATTTTCAACATGTCTCTTCTCACAAGCCTGCATTTAGTTGACATTTAGGCACAAACAGGAACATTGTGAAATATTAATTACATTTACATTACATAACTGTTTTCTATTTTTATGTTTTATAATGTACTTTACTCCTGTTGTTCAAAGCACAATATACTTACAATAGTCTTCAGCGTCACATGATCTTTCAGAAATCTTTATAACATGCTGATTTGCTGTTCTGTTATGTTCAGTTATTATTGATGGTCCGTCATCATTAAAGTCCCCAGGAAATCAAAACTAACCATGTCATTTTGTTAGCTCAGATAGCCAGTTTTGTGGTGAACAATTCATCTGTGCATGTCATTAAGAAAAAAGAAATGTTTGCCCTTCTAATCTTTAATTGAAATCTGAAAATGCACTTCCTGTTTTCAGTTAAATAATCACATTACGTGATTTTGAGGAAATGAGCATGGCTAACACATTTAACCACGTTGCTCCAACTGTCAGTTTTGACAACACACAGAAATGGTGAGCAGGAGGAGTCTGTTAGGTTGTAATAACTCTTCTAAAACCACTTTTCCCATCTTTCTGAATGAAATGCCTACTTTCTTAAGCCCATTCAGCCTGAGGTAGAAAAAAAAAACAAGCTACGCCCACTGCTTATCATTTAAAATTCAGTTTCTCTTAGAACTGCCTTACAAAACGAAAACAAAACAAGGAGTGCAGCTTCCGGTTCATGGGGACTTTAGGATTCTTAAAATTATTGCTGCAAATTTTTTTTTTTCACTCGATTTCAACTCAATTGCAATTATTGAATTATTTTTTAGTTTTTGCTCTCTTAGTTTACTGACAGATTTTGTGCAGTAAATATGCTCGCATATTACAAGTGAGAGATTTTTTGAATGAAGGGTGCGTTACTTGACTTTAAAATAATTGAAGGAAACACACACTATCTACTGTACACTATCTCTGATTATTTATTAAACATCAGCGATAAAAAACTAAAATTAAAATGCACATTGGCTTAAACCAAACTAAACAAATAAAACAAATAAAAAAATGTCTTATGAAAAAGTGAAAACAATTAACTTGCACTTTTGGAAACAAAACAAATTATTTTCAATGTTTTTCATATGAAAAGTAGAAAGTAAGCTTTTTTTCTAAATAAAATAGCACTTGTATATCCTGTAAATAACATTTTCAAATGCATGCCTTAATCATCGAGTTTCTTTGCAGGTGTTTGTTTTTCTGAAAGCTACCTTAATGAAGAAGTAGCTCAAACTTGCTCATTCAGAGGCGGGAACTGGCGGACGTGCAATAACTTTAATAATGTAAACTCAAAACAATAGTCTCCATATGGAGCCCCTCCACAAGACTCGACACTTGTAAACCCTCGCTCCAACAGGCTCGCTCCTCTCTCTCTGTCCCATCCACACTCGTCAACGATACCAAACCAACAAATCGCAGAGCTTGCATCATTGTAATGTGCAGTTAAATTTTTTAAAGGTGTGCATCAGCGTCAGCTACAGTGGGGGGTCTCAACGCAGAAGAAAAAACTGTGGGGTAAAGTGACTCCACACACAGTAGGAAAAGTAATTAAAAAAAATCGACCTGGAAAAATTTGATCGATTATAGGTTGTGAATGTCGATTACTTTTTGATTAAACACCTTAACCTACTTACATGCTTCGTCCTACATTTTTCTAAAACTGCAAAACATATTCAAGCATTCTTTTGCTATGAGGATATGACGCCAGCAAATTTTGCTCCTTTTCACACTAATGATATTAAGAGGGACATATTATTAACGAATAAAGGAATATTTTTTGCAGGTGTTTGCGCAACACCAAATAAATACCCTGAAACAACTTAGCTATAACTTCTAATGAAATACGCTTGTGTCGCCTGTTTATCACCATATGTATTGTAAAAAGCAATAAATTGACTTGCCTTAAATGTATTAAGCAAACAAACTATGTGCATATTTTTAAATGTCTAACTGTTTATGTTGTGTTTAAAATTGGTTTACTGACTTTTTAAGTAAAGTCAACTTGTTGCTTTTAATGCAACGTGTTTACTCATTTTTTATTTTTTTAAAGTGACTAATCGTATTTTACAGTGTGGACAACTTCACTAGCATGGTCAGTTTGCTCAGCAGCTCACTTTGCAAGTTGCTGTACTTGGGACAAAAAGCAGAGTCAAAGAGTTCGAGTCCATTGAAAAACAGTTCTAGATCAAAAATTTAGGTCAAACTATGTGATTGCAGTGCACTTTTCTCCTACATCCCTGCCTTCTTGTGGCCATGTATGAGATGGAAGTGTACATACCCTAACTCATTTATTTCAGATTCACACTAATGTAGTCACTAAGGAAGCACTCTCTGGTGTATTCGTCATCTGAAACGTGCAACAAAATGTACCCATAGCAACGTATTTTTACATTTTGCAATAATATAGGCATAATATTAAAATAATATTTCCAATCAGCTTATATTTCAAAAATCATATCGATACCAGTTAGAGAGACCAGCGGTTTGTCTATAATTATCTGTGGAGCAGCAGGATGTGAAGTTATAAAGCTCTACTGAAATGCACACTCCTTAAAAGATCTTCTCCAGTCGTTCTTGACCATACACTTGACTTCTGTAATCTGCTGACTAGAGAGCTTTCTTCAATTCAGAGGAGTCGATACTTATTTTCAGAAGAAATGGCAATGGATTGATTTTGTTAAGGTGCTGCAAAAAAAACCTGTAAATCCTTGAAGACAAGATGGTTAGTCCACAAGCACCTTGATAGCTTGAATATCCAGAGGTGCCATCAATCACTGTCAGTCCACTGAAAAGCTGGAAATACTACTTCTCTAACAGTATATGGAGGACTATGAGTGGCACACACACATTAAAGATATAGTTCTTCTAAAATTGTACAATTACACACTATTTACTCTCCCTTTACTTTAGTGTTTTTCTATTAAACTCTTATACTCTCCATAACTGCTTGTTTAAAAAAATAAAACTGTGAAATTATTAACAGTAATCAAATAAATTTAATAAAAAGTTTTGTATTTTCATAAGCTATTTATTCATGTGATGCAAAGCTGAATTCAAAATAAGAATATATTACCAGCACTATTGTGATTACTGTGATTCATTTTCCATATTCTTTAATAAATAGAAAGTTCAAAAGAAGCTTTGAAATATTTTAAAACACTTTAGTGTTTAATCTCACTTTTTAGTTTGATGTGTCCTTGAAGAACAAATTATTTCTTTCTTCCAAAAAAAATAATAAAAAAAAAAAATCAAGAAAACAAAACCAGTAAAGTGGCAATACAAGTCTCCAACACAGAACACACTCTCAGACCGAGACAAAAAGAAAAACATGTTGAATAACTGAGAAAACACAATAAAATCATTCAGCACCGACTACTGTAATCAAGATGAACGTTTGGAGCTCTGTAAAACCTCAAGGTGACAAACAGAACAACTTTCACTAACAATAAACTCTATTTACAACAAGTCCCCAATGCACGGCAACACCACCAGCAGCACCGCTAGAGAAAACACGGCCATGTCATGTAGCGGCTTCCCAATCTCAATAGTGAAATACGAGCTTGAGCAGTGACAGAAACCGTATCCCACACTCCCTGCCAAACTCCTGAATGTCAACGCAGAGCGGAGAACCTGACAAAAACTCTGTTCCCCCCTCAGCCCCTGTTTAGACATTTCTGCTAGAGGTGGGCGAAACTGAAAAATCTGGTATTAATCCAGTACCAAGTAAAAACAGGGGCAGTTTAACCAGTATTAGCTGTGTTTAGCACATATTTGTATTCACATTTTGAAATATCGCATAAATAAACTGCTTAACAGAAACACCAAGATGTCCATAAAGGTTAAAAAATGTGCATAAATTATGCATGTTTTAAATGTAAATTTTAAATTTTAAAAAACGCATTAAGAAGATTTCCAAAGGTGCAAGAGCAAACCTGTGGATTTATAGAAACATCAGGCATCAGTTACCTATGGCTGCTGCTAAACTTTTTATGAAAACATTGATTTTTCCCTCATTTATCTTATTGTGCTACAAGCTGGTCCCACTAAAACATTAAAACCATTGTATATTATCTAGTGCGGTCAAAATTAGTGCGTTAACGCATTCGATTAATTTGAAATAATTAACACGTAAAAAAATTAAAGCAATTAACGCAGTTTTTTTTCCTGTTGTGGCCGACGTGTGTTCAACATGCAAAGAAATATGGATAAGACCAAGTAAGAACTTTTTGAAGGCAAGTTTCAGTATAAAATAATTAATGTCGCATTACTAGGCTCTCCAGCGTTTTCTCCAGAGTTTCATCTAATTTCACATGTTTCATTGTTAATCTTTCAACTTTTGTTTTAATGGAATTTGATACCGTATGACAAACGGAAAGAAAAACCTCCGCATTTCGTGACTCCTAATAAAAATTATCTTAGTCATATTAAAATCGGAGTATTGGTGTCCATGTAAAGGTACTCAGAAAGTGCCAGATGATGTCCCGAGCTGTCAAAGACATTGCATTCCTCTGCCTTTGACGTGTTTCCCCCTTTAATGCAACTTTTGTAAAATGTCTGCTTCGCGTTGATGCGTCAGAATCCTTGTGAATTACAGCCATACTTTAATATGCTTAGTTTAAGCAAACATGATGAACGCGATCATGCGTATTGAATCTGAAGGGAGTCGCTCTGGCTGCGCTGTCCTGTGTGCGATTAATTAGTGAATTTTTTTTTATCGATTGACAGCACTACTATCATCTATAATCAAACATTAAAACTTTAAGCTAAAAAGCCAAGGTGCTATCATTTCTATAACTGTGTTAAACAATATAATTTACTAACATTCGACAATTTATTTTATGTTGATGTATGTTTAAAGTATAAAATATTTAATGATCTTTCACCACCACCTCTCAAAACACTGTGTGATTGTCTGCAAGGACAATACAAGACAGACTAGGTCATCGGTTAAAGGTGATTATTCAGTTACACTCTGAAAAGGTACCACCCCAGTGAAAGCTCACGTACCTTTATTTCTGAAAGTATACCTGCATTCAGACCAATCTTTGAAGAAAGGACAATAATGTCATTTAGCGTAGATAAGAGCACTTTAAGCTTGATCTCATTACACAAGTGTCAATCCAATACCAATACCTACAGTAGTATCGATACTATCAATGTTAGGATCGATCCCCCCACCACCAAGGTTTCTGCAAGCCACCTCTATTCCTGCATAATAACCCCCATCATAAATGGGCCTGAAATTGCAGGGAAGAGCATTGTGTGCATGAAAGAGGCTGGTATAATTGTATGAAGAGACATTAAACGGGGGGAGAGTGGAGGTGAAATCGCCCTCTAAGGAGTCGAGGTGCTGCAGGATTGGGCCTGGACGTAATGCATCGCTATCAATGGCCTGCATCAATGTCCTCTGTGGCAGAGATTAGTGCTGAGGAAATCTATCCAACACAAATAGACCATAACGAGACAGTCATTTTGTGTGTTCAGTTAGGGAAAAAAACACTTTTCTTCAAGCCTCACGGACCATATGGTCTGTTAGAGGGGTTGTCAAGAGAAGAGGTTTGGTTATAAAGTCACAGGCTATATACTGTTACCCCTATACACAATCAACTATATCTCAGTATCTCAATGTGAAAGTAGCTTCTCAATCACACTTGTCGTTTAAACGCAATCACAGCTAATGTGAGCAGGAGAGCCATCTGCGCGCATTCAGAGAGCTGTCGCACTTATAGTTTTGTATTACAACATTTTCATGTGGTGAACATATAGACTTGGTTTCAGATTACCGAATTGTTTCAAAGCATATGTGTAATGCAGTCTGGGGTTAAGAGTGATTATCTTTAGTGGTGCTCAATTGGTGGTAATTCAGGATCCAGATGTTGCTTGGACAATAGAATAAAGGATTTCATTTGGCTAAACAGAAATGAAAGTTCAGCTGTTTAGTTACTTACTAAACATGAGTAAACTCAACTCATTTCAACTCTATGAAGAGTCTACATTTCATTCATTTATTCCTTGTCTTTTCATCCCTATATTAATCAGGGGTCGCCACAGTGGAATGAACCGCCAATGTTTTACGCAGCAGATGCCCTTTCAGCTGCAATTCTTCACTGGAAAACACCCATACACACTCATGTTCCGTGTACACTGATGTTTCGTACAGATAAACTTTTATTGCCGATCTTTAAATAAATACTTGCGAGTCGTAGACAAGCTATATATCTGTGTAATCTTTATTTCCCACTCTTTTACCCCCGATCAAAACAGAGACCTTCCAACCATGGGTTTTCGAGAAAATTCAGTAAATTTGCTATGTCCATGTATTGCGCTTGAAAATAGACAGTGGGCAAGCTAAAGGTGCTTGTGTCGATTTAGAAGGGAGACATTCAAAGCAATGACAATATGCATTTGCATTTAATTTATGCATCACACAGAATTAAAGTCGTTATGAAATGAATATTATGGTATCACAAATTGTTAAATAAATGATCTTTTGTTGAATAAATGCTTTGAAATATTTAAACGTCAGTTGTGGGTGATGATCACATGGCGCATCTCTTCGCCAAAGAGAGCCTGATAGACAGACTGCAAACACTGTTTGTATAATCTTTGTGCAGTGATGATTTATTCATAAAAGGTCAGTTAGGATAGCGTTAATTTGCATCAGTTTATTGTTTTAATATTTTAAATTGTCATGCTGTAATAAAATAAACATAATTTTAAAATTAAATGATTGTAAGGTTATATCATTTCGAACATTCATAAAAAGTTATCAGATATAATATTAACTTCAATTTAAACACAATAATAGTATATTCTGATGTTGGTTTTTAATAAAACTTAAAACAATGTCCAGTTTTGCCTATGAAACGAAGATATGCACTCTGCATGGAACACTATTTTAATCCTGTACCGAACACTGTTAATAATAATTCCGTATACATGCGTAGGCGGTACTTTACCTGTCTTTTCAAAATTTGAATTGGGCAATAGGTAATCAACAAAACACGATGATTATCTGGCTTTCAATGATGGAGAAGTGGTTGTTTGTGTGCGCTGAATAGTGAAAAGTGTTCGGAACATAGTTAGTCTCCATTACCACATGTTTTTGGACTTGTGGGGGAAACCAGTGCACCCGAAATGAAACCCACGCCAACATGGGGAGAACATGCAAATTCCACAAAAGGCTGAAACAAATGACTTTCTTGCCGTGAGGCGACAGCGCTACCCACTGCATCACCCTGTTTAACTTTTTTTTTTTTATTGGTGTTTAACAAGTCCATAAATAGTGGTCTACATTACAACATAGGAAAAATGAGACTGTCTTAGTTTTCTTGTTTCCCTCTATACCCTCAAAAAAAAAATACAAATAAAAAAGAAATTAGGGATAAAAAACAAACATAGAGAGAAAAAATAAATACATTTAAATTTTAATAAATGTAAATAAATATTAAAATATATTAAATTTTTTTAATAAAATTAATTCAATAATTAAATAATAAAAAGTAATAATAATCAAGCAAGTGTACAATAAAAGTGAAAAAAAAAGAAAAGTTTGTGTTAAGAAGTCAATATTTCCGTTTTTCAGTTATCTACTGTCTATAAGAACTGACATCAACTGAACAAGGTAAGCCTTTGATATAGTCTAAAGCAGGTCTTGTAAAAAGATTTGAGAGATCCTGCAAGTAAGCATCTTAACTTTTCAAATTTTATGCAGCAAGAGATTTCTCGGATCCACATATAATGTGATAGAGAAAGGACCTGTTTCCAGTTGATAAAAATGGTTTGTCTAGCTAAAAGAGTAAAGAAAGCAATAACATGGCGAGATGCAACAGTTAACAGTCAGGTCAACTCTCTCTGAAATACCAAAAAGAGGTTAGGGTCTAGATTTATGCTAATAGCTTCATTAGGTGTATCAAAAACACTGGACCAGAAATTTGTCAGCTGAGGGCAACACCAGAACATATGGAGATGGTTAGCAGGAGACAGCTAATAGCGATGATAGGCATCACTTATATCATGATTTTTTTTTTTACTAATTTGGCATCGGTTAAATGAGCTCTATGGAGCACCTCACATTGCATTAGGCCATGTCTGGCACATATAGAAGAGAAATGGACCATCTTTAAAATATCTTCCCATTGTTCTTCCGCAATATCAACACGAAGGTCAATTTCTTCGAGAGAAATTATAGGATTTATATTTAGTGCACTTATTAAATTATAAATAGCTGATATTAAATAAAAAATAATTATAAAATAGTCAAGATGTTGTTCAGGAAGGCGCTTACGAAAGTGGGGAAACAATTTCAAACAAAGTGTCTGACCTGAAAGTATCAATACAAATGACTGATGGGGAGTCTGTATTTAGTGGATAGAAATGAGAAATATGCGAATACTTCGTCTTTATATAAACATTTTTAATTTCTATAGTTTCTGAGAATCCACAAACAGCCACATATTGATAAATAATGTTACAATAGCTGTTTTAACAATAAGTTATGATTAAATTGCCTCTTGGTAAAGTTATGAAATAGTTTGTTAACAAGCAGGAAATGTTCTTGGGTCAATGACATGGACATGTGATGGAAAATGTAGCTTTGTATCTCTCAAATTAGTATAGTTTGTTAAACATTTCTTTGGTGTATGAGCTGCAGCTCTATATAGCTAGACAAAGCCAGACAGGATGTACATTTCTGCAATGCTTTTGTGGTTCTTGCATAAAGGTGTTAAAGTTGTGTTCCTTTTTGAAACCCCCATGCTATGTTCCTTTCTCATTGCCCTGTGCTCTGCATAAGTTTAGAAAACCGCATTTTTAATGATGAAGCTCTCAAACTAAGATGCCATTTTAGGAATTATTTTCTCTTGGCTTCAAGCCATTGGTTGAAGATGTATTCACAGCTCGACTGAAGTGAATAAATAAGCTGTTCTTTGAATAAAAGATCAGACAAGTGGTGAAGTTAACTCTGTGTGGACCTCCCTCTTTTCGTCCAGGAGCTCCTGATGTAAAACTTCTAGTTTACAGTGTACAGTACAGTTCAAACGTTTTTGATACTGAAACATGGTAATAATTAGAGATGTGAGCTTACTCTGGTCTCACAAATCAGTTCAGTTACAATTATCATGTCATTGATTTGGTTCAATTAGCCCGGAGATATCTCGGTCCACTGACAATGCTTTCTATACACAATTTTATATTTTACTTCACAGAACAAGAATTCATGTAATAACATTTATGATTTCTAAATATATTTACATTTTGTACAATTTTGTCCTTTAATACAAGCAGTCAGATATATGAACTGTCCCTTTAATTTTCTCTTTGCTCAAAGAAATGTGGATCAATTCTCTTTTTAAATGTATCAAACAAAACTCAAGTACAATCACAGAAGACAACATGAGCATTTATAGCAAACAAACTAATGTAAATATTATTCCGCTTGCTTTTTGAGCATTGTCGAGTGAGTTCTTAAATATCTATAATTGGTCACGCGCTCAACAGAAAAGGTTGCAATTAGCTCTAACACTTTTCACAGATAAATGACACTGGCAGCAGCAATCACAGCTGATCCGTGATAGACACGGTGGAGAAAACTCACTCTACAGACACACTCCTGTTTTGTAAGTACTCGTGGGTCGCCTCCTTCACCATACTCAACTAACGCAAATATAGCACATACAAGATAAATGACGTCAGTATGTAATAAGCGGTTAGAATGTGTTCTGAACTGATATCAAATTGTCCGCGTCTGCATCGTGGTCTACCGAAAAAACAATGATTTTGACACACCTAGTAATAATGTCACATTTTCTAAATATAATTTAAAATAACTTAATTAGGTGTTTATATAAGTTGAAGTGATTTATTTCTGACTGAACACCTTAATTGTGCTTAATCAAAACAAAAGAGAAGTATTTATAATAAATATAGAATAGAATTTAAAGAGAATTATTTATTTCTATACACTGTAAAAAAAAAAACTAATTTTACAGAAAATATCTTTACATTTTTTACAGTAAGTTTTTTTCATTTCACATTATATTCAAAACTTAGTAAAATGACAACCAATCTCTCTAAATTAACCGTTTGACTTTCATTTTAGGTACTTTATTATTAAAGACAAATTACTGACATTTGTGTTTTTATACAGGGAAATTACAGTATTATTTATACAGTATTTTTTCTGTTATTTTAAATTATATTCAAAAGTTCGTAAAAATTACAAACATTATCAGTAAATTAACGGCTTGACTGTTATTTTATGTACTATATAAGTAATGACAAATTACAGCAATTTGTCTGTTTTTTACAAAAAAATTGACATTATTTACAGTGTTTTTTCCTGTTTTTTAAGTACAATTAAAATTACGTAAAATTAAAGTAATAAATTGTAATTACTTGCTCTGTAAAAAAATAAAAAAATCGTAAAAAAAAGGTCAAATGACTGGCAGCTACGGCTGCCAAACAAAAAACATAAAATTAAGGTAAAATTTCTTTGTTGAAAAAAAGTGCAAAAAATAATAAATCTACAGATATTTTCATTCAAATGTTTACACTAAAACACTGTTATTTTACAGACTTTTCCTAGATTATTACTATCAAATCCATTTAATAAAGTAACACACTAAGAGTGCTCACATACACCTGTTTCAGATTCTGCTGATTGCACACACACAGTTGGAGGATCGTTATGAACTGATTACATGCACTTTAAAAGCAGCACGGACGCACGCACCAATTGTTTAGTCTTGTTATGCTGCTACTGTGAACATTATGACCCGTGTCTCTTCTTTTGCCTTGCTTTGTTTGTTAATTTTTTACATTGTTTGCTGCCGGGACTGACCATTTGCCTGTTATTTGACCATGACTCTGGATTCCCTGCAAAATGTTACATCTGTTTGCCCCTGTGTTGACTGTTGCTTGCCTTTGGATCTGCACTCATTTGTCAGCATCCCCTTCATGTTACAGTTCCATTTCATTTAAGATTTGTAACTGAATCATTCCATATAACTTAAACCTCTACATGATTTACATAAACACTATTCAATCAAATAAAACAACTGTAATTTTAAAGTTGTGAGATCTTTAATCAGTTCTATCTCGTTTGTTGTTTTTTTTCAAAATTGTTTGATCCAAAATAAAACTGTTAAATTACGAACATGAGCATGTCTTGGCATGTTATTAAAGGTGTTTAATCGTAATGATTTAGGGAAAATTCTTTTAAATAACATTGTTTTCTCTTGAACTTTTAGTGTAGTCACTTTATTGATGATGTTTGATCATAATAATCTAGGAGAAGTCTGTATAATAATAGTGTTTCTTTGTAAAACTCATTGTGTATACCTTTATTGAACGGATTTGATCATAATAATCTAGGAAAAGTCTGTGAAATAACAGTGTTTTTCTGTAATCATTTTAATGAAAATATCTGTAGATTTATTATTATTTGCACTTTATTTCAACAAAGACATTTTACCGTAATTTTATGGTTTTTGTTTGGCAGCCGTAGCTGCCAGTCATTTGACCTTTTTTTTACGATTTTTTTTCTTACTGTGTATATAAAAGAAATGTAGAAACCCATGAGGAATAAGTAGTCATTTCTTAATTTAAAATAATCTGTCTATCTATCCATCCATCCATCCATCCACTTTTACCTTGGATACATTCCTATTTCTTAAGAGTAAGTGCATGTCAGAGTCTCTCTATTTTGCAATCAGCCTAATTTGCAAGCTATGAAATGAATTCGCACTACAATAAATGTATAATTTGATTAAATGCATTACATTAACAACAAAATCCATGAAAAGCACGTTCTCGTCCATTTCAAAAGTTAGCAAGTCTAGTAGCATTTTATATTTTGTATTTAGAACAGTCTTTTCCCTTTTAGGAACAGAAGAGACCTGAAATCTTTTTTTACTTCGTGACCCAACAGCCAGCATAGACTCACAATAGAGTTGAAACTATTACAAACTGCTGCAAGCACATTTCAAGGGGATACATTTTCAAAAAGAGGCCTTTTAACAATTCCCAACGAGAGAATGCCTGCATTAAGCAACACGTCTGCAGGTACAGTGTTAACCGAGCTCGCTGTCGGAGAGATTTGAGGATGAGCTGGACTAAACCTTACAAGCAGCTGTGGGATGGATGACATATATAGACCAGGAAGATACACAAGTGTCGGCTTCACTCCACAGAGGAGAAGAGTGCCAGCATTCACTCACTTGACAGACTCTTTTATCCAGATTGACTTACTGTGCATTCAAGGCATGCATTTTATCAGCATATATGTTTTCTGGCAATCGAACCCCTGACCTTGGCTTTTATAGTTGCATCCGAAGCGACAAGAATACTAAACTACTCGAATATCAAACATTGGATTGGAACAATAAGAGCTTGATTAACATAACGCTGCCTGGAGACAACAGCACACATACTTTGCAAGTCTGCTTAAGGAAATCTGACACTGCCGTCAAATACACTTGAAATTCAAATGTTGAACTTTCTCTTAAATAAATGCCGCTTGCAGTTGTTTTCTTAAAAGGACTGTACAGCTTTAGGGCTGTGCGATTTCTCAGAGTTCGATGGTTAATTATCATCAGAGACAGATGATGACTTTTGAATACTGTTTATTGCGACATGGTGACTCAGTAGTTAGCACTGTTGCCTCACAGCAAGAAGGTCAACGGTTCGAGTCCCAGCTGGGTCAGTTGTCATTTCTGTGTGGAGTTTGCATGTTCTCTCCGTGTTGGCGTGGGTTTCCTCCAGGTGCACCAGTTTCCCCCACAGTCCATGTGCTATAGGTGAATTGAATAAACTAAATTGGCCATAGAGCATGTATGTGAATGTGAGAGTGTATGGCTGCTTCTCAGTACTGGGTCGCAGCTGAAAAGGCATCCGCTGTGCAAACCATTTGCTGGATAAGTTGGTGGTGCATTCCACTGTGGTGACCCCTGATGAATAAAGCAGCTAAGTGGAAGGAAAATGAATAAATGAATGAATTGTTGTTAATGGAAAAGACGAATTAAAGAATTTGATTTACTTCTACCCCATTGGTGGCTTGTTTGATCAGATGGTTATGCAAGTTTTTGGTAAAAAAAAAAAATAAAAATATATAAATACTTTTCTTGAATCAGCCGAACATTATGGAAAGACAAAAAGAAAAAGCAAAAAAAGTGCATTTTCTTATCTTTCAGACACACCTAACTTATTTTTATTTTTTTTTATAAAAAAAGACATTTCTGTGGACACAAAAGATCATTTCAGACTGTTTCTGTCTGCACAATGAAAGTCAATGTAGTCTAAGGAATGGGAGGAGTGGAGAGCAAGAGACTGATTCCTGAAAGACCCCAGTGACCGCCAAGTTTTCGCATTGATCTCGTGGTCCAGCCTGTACAGCCGCTGGTGACCTACTCACATCTGGAGCTTCTCCATGATGGACGTCCAGTGTTCTGCAGCCCCCAGACTGCAGCTCTGCACAAAAAGTTTGGCCAGACGAGAAATGGTTGTGCGCAACTGAGCCTGGTTTCTCTCAAGGTTTTTTTCCCTTCACCTTCGTTGGTTGGTGAAGTTTTGTTTCTCGCCACTGCCACCACTGGCTTGCTTGGTTTGGGACTTGTGTAGCTGCGCATCAATGAATTTGCTCTTCAGTGTTTAGACTTTCAACAGTAAAAATTTAAAGCACACTGAACTGAACTAAACTAAACTGAACTTAAACTCTGAAAATGTTCAACTCTTCTTATGTTAAGCTGCTTTATCACAATCAACATTGTAAAAGCGTTATGAAAATAAAGATGAATTGAAATCTAAAGAAACTCTCAACATCGCAGACATTTTGGAAAGTAAAACAAATTTGGAATGACATCACTCTTTATTGTAAGGTACACTAAACTATTAACAAACTAGTTACTATGAGTTTTAGCTCAATAGACTCCTAAAAATTAAAACTTCATCATCATTTACTCACCCTTGACTTCATCCAAACCAGTTGGAGTTTTTTTTTTATCTTCTGTTTATTACAAAAAAAAAATATTCTGAAAAATGTTGGACATTTGACTTCCATAATATTTGCTTTTATTAGCTATGTTTCCATCCAAAGACGCAAAGTAATTTCATGCACAAAACTGGAATATCGCATAAAAGACATGCAAATAAAGCATTGTTTTCATCCAACGAGTCAAAGAGAAAAAAAATCGTCACTTCTTGTTTATCTGGCGCCAAATATCAACAGTAAAAACTGAATTTGCTGCAGTAGGAGAAGCTGTGTGAAGCTTTTCTTCATTTAATAAATGACTTGCATCTCAGAAGTCAATCACGACACACAATGAACGGCTGGTGGCGTTTAAAGCCGTGAGACGTGGCACACAGACACTCTTAATTCTGGAGGTCATTAATAATATAATAACACTAATACTGAAATGGTAAAGGTATTTTACAATGACAAAACCACATTTCAGATGTTTTCAATGTGCTCAGCCTGCTGGTTTGTCCATTCACACAAGATCACTTATAACAAAATCACATGGCTTTTTTAAAAGTGCATCCTGGAATTTGTTTAAGAAAACTTCTGATTGAGTTTATATATCCCGACTTTTCTTTGTTTTGGGAAAACGTGTTATTTGGTTTTATTGATACAAACAATAATACTGAGAAAGTTTTCTACTTCATAAATCTTTTATTTTTACTTGCTAAATACCACATCCATAAATGCAAAATCTCCCATAACAAACCGCTTTTAAGGTATTCATAAAAGAATTGCAACAATAATTTGAAACACTTTCTGGTTCAGGAAACACTAAGGCAAACATTATCTTGTCATGCCCTATTTAAAATACCCCTGTAACATCAATACTTCATTTTGAATAACTTAAACTCTTAATATTTTATTTTTATTCCTACACTTTACTTTCTTGTTTAACTTATTGTATTTTATTATTATTTTATTAATATTTTGCCGATTATTCTTTTTTTTTTTTTCTACTTTACTGTTTTATTCCCCTGGCTTCCTCTATGATCCCTTTATATTTCACAATGTTTCATTCATTCATTCATTCTTTCATTTTCTTTTCGACTTAGTCCCTTTATTATTACGGGGTCGTCAAGGCGGAATGAACTGTCAACTTATCCAGCACATGTTTTACGCAGCGGATGCCCTTCTGGCTGCAACTCATCTCAGGGAAAACAATGTTTCATTATACTGTAATAATTATTGACCATTTACTGTTCAATAAAAAAGTGTTTCCATCATAGTTTATGTGCATCTTCTCTTATAAAATAAAACGTTTATCCTCAGTTATGCACATTTTCAAAACTTATGCACATAATAGCATTTCCATCAACCATTTTTTATGTGCATATCCAAAATATGCATACAACTAGGTGGATCGAAACAGCTAATGATTCAGATTTCCAGCATTTTTAAAAATATCTTCTTTTGTGTTTGGCACAAAAAACAACTTAATCTGGATTAGAACTACTTGAAGGCGAGTAAATGATGACAGAATTTATTTTTTTTGGGTGAACCCCATATCCATTTAAAGTACTGTAGTTGGGTTAACTATTGGGAAGGATGAGAGATCATAAATAAGATCATAAAGAATATGGATTTTAATGTACAAATAAACATCCAATATCTTAATACCTTAAACAAGTAATAAAGCCACTAGCTAATAGTGAGAACTACTTAAACTAAAGTGTTCCTAATAAATGACTTTTTAGGTGAACTACACTGAATTCAAGGTTACCTATTAAAGCGACACTTCTCAGGTGGCCAAACCACACCGCCTTGAGTGAAGTCTCTATTTTTGACATTAGCAATATCTTGATGGCTCCTCAAAAGGTCAACACGGCGTTTCCCATTCTTCAAAAGCGAGGTTTCTAAAACGTTCACAGCAAATGTTGTAAGGCTCTGATGATTTCATTCGCCGACATGTTTGATTGTTTGATCGCTCTTGGCTCCGGAAAAAAACAATCTGCACACTGGTGATATGTGGAACAAAGACAATGTGTAAATAAAAGCAAACACATACGGAGCAAGAGAAAGGGAGAAAAAGAAAGCGCGAAGCCGGAGGAGAGCAAAGTGACTGCCAAGCCCTCTTTTTTTATATACTTCCTTTGTAGCCTTCTTGCATTTTCCCAAAAACCCTCCCCTGCAGACTGGCAGTAACACTTGTACCACATGCAGAAATAAGGCTAGCAAAGGGGAAATGAATTATTTATAGAGGCCTGCCTTTCAGAATTAAAGTGAGCACCATGAGACTCCCCAACGTGAGCAGAAAGGGACAGGGGAGCTCAGAGCTGCACACACTGCGAGCGACAAACATGCGTAAACACACAGAAAATTGAGGCAAAACACAAAGCGGGATATACTTTTGATAGCCAACATGATTCAGCCCATTGAAGAATGGACAAAAAAAAAAAAAGCCAGGGACTGGTTATTTACACAGTGATGTTGACTAATTACAGACCCACTGAGACCGCCTAGTTAATCTGTTTCATCTGCACTGAACTGCTGCTAATGCACATACTCAATTGCGATGTGAAACAAAAAAATCTTATGATCTTGGTAAATTAAAGTTAATTTGCGGTGCTTATCTAAATGCTTTGTCTAATGTACTCAATTTGACTCAATTAAAAGTCATCAAAATTTTTGGGTAGTGAGCAAAACTGAGTTTTACACTCAAACAGGGAATTTGTTTTAGGTTTTAATACTGTAAAACAATTACAATGGCAAATCTGCAATAGGTGTTAGTGCTGTCACGATTATCGTTTCCTAGGTAAACCACAGCAAATTTTCTAAAGTTAGCATCAGTTTGTGACTTAAAGATGTATAGCAAAAATTAGTGTTGGTTAGTTTTGATCATTTCTGACTATATTTTAGCAGATCAGAGTGTGTCTAGGCATGGGATAATAACCGTTTTTAAGGTATACTGCAGTTTGGAAAAGTTAAGATTTTAAAACCGCCAAAATTTTCTGCCATACCATTCCTACGGTATATGCAAGATTTTTTTTTTTACTTTTTTTTGTTTGTTTGTTTTTTTGGGACAACAGTATATCCAGCAGAAAAGATATCCAAATATGCCATTTTACATCGTGAAGAAATCTTTGTATAAGAAACTAATGAAAACAGCAGTTCATTAAGTCAGTAATTCATTTGAATTATCTAGCCTGACATTTTTACTGTTCCAAAATGTTTTAAATGTTTCTCCAAATGAGATATATTGTGTTCAAAGGGGGGAAAGCTTTAGTTTTTTACACAGACATTAAAAAATATATATATATTAGAGCAGTAATGACAATACTGCGATATTTTTATCCAAGTGTATCATACTGTGAGAATCTTATACCGGCCCAAGCCTAGTCATACCTGACAACATTTGTATGTTAAATTCTGGGAGACTGGGGGCAAGACTGCACTAAAGTTGAGGGTCCAGTGGGGGGGGGGTAAGGAGGGTGCGGTATCATACAAATGACGTGAGTTTTCGGGTATGGAGTGTGTGCATTCATAGTTTTAAGTCCTGTAAGTTTATGTTTGTCAAGCTATGGGCAAAAAAATGCTTTGCCCTTATTTTTAGTGACAAATTTAAGACTGGTTAGTATTACCATTTACTTTTTTTATTCATTATTTTCATCGTTAAATCTGTGAAGTTGTCCAGATTTTGAAAACTCATGCTAAATCATGTAACATTTTGATTATTAATCATTAAAACTGCTATTTAGATGCATGTTTTACATAGACTAAATAAATATACAGTTTATATACAGTTAAAGTATGTTGTATTCCTTTCATTTTAGGTGTAGGCTTTTAATAGGTATATGAAGTAACAGACACCCGAATAGTTTGACTTATTCATGCTACTCCAGTACTTTTTAAAACATTCTCTGGTATAGATTATTTAGTTTTATAGCAATCTTATTTTTAAAGTTATAATCATAATTCACTATAATTTTTTTACGATTACATCTCTAGTGTTAGCATGTCTACTGTTCAGTTGTCAAAATGTCAGTATATCCACCCTGATCTCACGAGAAAACGTAAGTATTTTACGTTTTGCCAGTTTAGTGGCTAATTTGTGCGAGTTCAGTCGTGCGAAATTGTATGATTATAAAAAGGAAGCGTGGCACCAAAGCCCACCCCTAAACCCAACCGTGATTGGGGGATGAGCAAATCGTACTAAATTGTACAAATTAGATCATACGAATTCATACGAATTAGCCACTAAATCAAAAAGTTACGAATTGCTGTGAGATTGTGTTGGTATATCCTCCTGAGACCCAAAGAAAATTATTTTCTTTCTTTTTTTGTGATTTCCTACATCCTTTGGGTTATAAGCAAAAATTCTACAATTTAGAGTTTTTACATTTTTTATTTTTATTTTACAGCATGTCCACTGTAGTGGACCAAAGGACCATTTTAGCTCGAAACGACCACCAAACTCAGATAACAAAACTGTACAGGATATGACTGTAAAGGGATATTAATCCAATATTAATGTAACAAAAATTAAACAAAAGCCATTTTTCCTTTTGTATTGAAATTCCTGAAACAGTTTAGTCTGCAGAGAGCTGAAAAAAAGAAAAAAAAGAAGGAAGTGATGTTAATCCAAAACAAATTTAACATAAAAGTGATTTAAAACTGATTGACATTCTCTAATTGTCTCTAATTCTTTAATTGTCAGACTCTAATTCAGAGTCTCCCTCAACTATTTTATAAAGAATCCTCTCTGCTTCAGTTCTGCCCCAACAACATGCAGTTATTAATTACATTATAAGATGGTCCTGGTGTCCACTATAGTTAACATCTTTGAAAGCTAAATGTATTGTTCTTGACACTTTAATAAACAAATATATATGTAATAATAATAGTAAAAAAATGTTAAAAAGTTAATTTTACATGCCCCTCTCCTTCCCATAAAATGTGCTTTTTTGTAAGTTGGCCATTTTAGATGCAGTGTAAGAAGTGGTTCCTAGCATTCCAGCCAATTAAATGACATATCACTAGAAAGCCCATGATGTCCTCTGAACAGTACAACAGGACTTGACAGAGTAGCTAAAATTTTTTTAAGACAATTTATGAAAACGCAATGTCCCTTACAGAGAACACAAGTCAATGGGCGGGGTCTCAGAAGGTTATTACAAGAAAATTTAGATTCTAGCACAGACCAGAGTTGTTTTGCTACATAAGACCTCGCTGTATTAGTAGATGTCACTTCACTGTATTAAAAAAAAAAACAAACAAAAAAAAATTGCTGTCTTAAATAGTTGAATCAAATGTTTTTTTCTAGTCATCTTAATCTACTAACTGACTAAATTATTAAAATAAGTTAAATCAACATAAAAATATTTGTTGTCTTGACTTTTTGTCCTTTAGGTTCATTCAAACCAAAACTTAAAAACATCTGTTTAGCTGTGCCTTCACTGTATGAGCACTGATAAGGTAAGATAAATGTATCTTGCCTTAAATATTTTACAGTGAAGTATTAATTTTATTTCGCCTGTTTTTATTGTACTCTCAGAGTGCCAGTAGCCATTGACTTCCATTATATAAATCAGCAGACAAGAGCTTTAACTAAAAATCTTACTTAACGTTCTACCAAAAAAACAAAAAGTCTCCTATATCTTGGATGGCCTTGGGAGGTTTTAAATTAACAGCAAATTTCCACTCATGCTAGCTGACATAAGTAACAGCAAATTTCCACTCATGCTAGCTGACATAAGTAACAGCAAATTTCCACTCATGCTAGCTGACGAAGTTACAGCCAGCAGAATGTCTAAAGGGGATCATAGCTATAAAGTGTTAGCAAATAAATAAATAAATACTCATTGGTGTAGATTTAAAAAAAGATTCTGAATATTAATATTTTACAGAGTGTTTTTTTAAAGCCAGCCATTCTGGAAATACTGAAGTGGTTTTGCACCAAGTGCACACACTTATTCATCCAACCAACGTATGCCTACATCCTCTCGTATTAGAAAACAGAAGCGAGATAAGTAAGATTTTAGGAAATTAATTAGTTCTCTGGGGGGTGCAGACACATGCTTAGTGGAGGGAAAACTTCAGAAAAAAATATGGCTGTAGAGTTGTTGCTATGTATTGCCTGAGAAATGTTCAAAACCGTCTGGCAAAAGGTGAATAAATTATTACTTGGTCACTGAGTGCATTACAGGAACCAGCTCTTATGGTCCATTAGAGAACATCACTGCCATTAATCTGCACAGGCAGAGATGTCCCACGGGTGAGAATGCGTCTGGCACCCTGTGTGGCATCAGGGCAGTTTGCCTGCAGGCCAAATAACCTTCTAGTCCACTCGTTTTACAGAAAAATGCTGCACGTCTTCTGACCACCGCTGGAGATCTGGACACCAAATAGTTATTTAACCACTAAAGCTGCAATTAATTGGGGTAATTAACTGACCCATGATATAATTAATTAGATTAAACATTTTAATAGCTTGACAGCCCGACTAAAAATACTCTTCAGCAGTCAAAAACATGCCCAATTAAATGTAATTATGCAGTGCGTTCATGTTTATCAACTTGATTACAGTTTTTTCAATTGTTTTGCCACAAATGTCAGAACCCTGATGTCAAACTCTAGACACAAAACTCTAAACAGTTACCATTTTTAACACAGACTCTGCAGTGTTTAACCATTGCATGTTGTGTTCATTTCTTTAGAGAAGTTTTGCATTTGCAGGATCATCGGTTCACATAATCCTTTTATCATACAAATATAACAGGAATATTACTTTAGTTCACCCATAAACAAGATCGTTTTTAATAAACAATTATTAACAATCATTAAATATTGCTGTTTGAATTGTATGATACAAGTTTTAATATTGTGTATATATATATATATATATATATATATATATATATATATATATATATATATATATATATATATATATATATATATATATATATATATATATATATATAAATATATATAAGTGTAGAGGGAATGGTGAATAGGGAATAAAACACTGAACTAAAGTTTTATTCATTCAATCATAACGTAGGTTTACTTTAAAGAAATAAATAAAATTAAAAAAAGCAGAATAGTAAAGTTAATCAAAGTGTTTCTCACTGCATGTCCCCATACTGAAAAGCTGACCTATGGCATGATATGGCAACATCTGAAAATTACATTTGGATTTAAACATACTGTACTGTATTTAAAATGTCCTATTTTTCAAAATATTGCAAAAATCACTGTTTAAATTTTCTTACACATACATAGGGTCAGAATTATTAGCACCCTTTGGATTTTTTTCAATGTTTTTTTTATGTTTAACAGAGTATGATTGATAACATTTTTTTTTCTTCTGAAGAAAGTCTTGTTTGTTTCATTTCGGCTAGAATAAAAGCATTTGATGATTTGCCTAATTACCCTGATCTGTTAACCTAATTAACCTAGTTAAATGTCACTTTAAGCTGTATTTAATCTGTGTATAGCTGTACACAAATCTGTGTGTGTTCATATACAGCTATATATGGACACCAAAATGTAATATATTTAGGTAACATGTACATATTTGTAATTCTAATTGTTGAAAAAAAGGCAATTTTTGCAATATTTTGAAACGTATGACATATTTTACATGTGTGAAATCCATATGAACCTATATGTCACATTTGAAATTTGCATATATTTCTTTACATCAGATTTCTATTTGGAATCTGTGAATCGTGTGTAATTTTGACACTGGTTTTGTTTTGTTTTTTTGTCTAGAGTATTGAAAATTGACACCAGCGTTCTGAAATTTGTAGCAAAACGATTTAAAAAAACTAAGTAAATTTTGTTCCTCATACTTTATTTTATTTCTGTTACACTGTCAGTTTTGTAGCTATTAAAGTTTTTATTATAATCAAACAAATTCAGAGTTGGAAAAATGTAACTTTGTAAAAGTAATATATTTCCATATTTCTCTTTTGATGAGTTGTTGTGAAGATGCAAGGTTGTGTTTATACATAAATATAGTCAAAAAATAATTATTCAATTACTACTGAAACATTTTTTTTTACACAAAACATGTTTAAAACGCAATAACCTGCGATGTACTGCGCTTTTTGCAATGCTGCTAAAAGATTAACTTGCACAAGCATGCATTTCCAGATGTTTTTCCAGTCTCCCGCATTTGCACATGAAAAAGCAAATTAGAAGCTTGTCTTCATAAACATTAATTCAAACTCTAAAGGAGATGAAGGAACATACACGCGACTTGCATGTTTGAGTGAAACCTCCACACTGTCATGTTTGAAGTGCATCCAATCAGTCAAATCCTATGCAGCTCTTTCTGATATGATGCAGAAAATATTCCTCAGGGCGTTAAAAATTAGTGATGCCATCCATGGCTCGCTCTGCCATCAACTTCATTGATATTCTTAGCAGTGCATTTGGCATTAAAAGCAAAAAGAGCACGACTCAGTAAAGAGATGCAAAAGGGGCCAAGAACTGTCCCTCTGATGCCCGAAAACCTCACTGGAGCGCTTCGGTTTCTCCTCCCACACACACGCAAACTTTGGCAAGTTTACTTTGCTATTGTCTTTTAAAACAAATCTCACCCCAACCCCCAAATACAACTCAGCCTCACTGCTTCACTTTGTACATTTTTGAGGACGACCATTGTTCAAACATTTTTTTAAAAAATTTCTCAAGTACTTAAGTTCATATATACAGTGCTCGCCATAATTGAGTAGACCCCATTTTAAAAATTAATATTTGTAATAATTTCTCAGTGAATATAAGCAATCTATTTTGGTGGATTTAAACAAAACAGATTTATTAAACAGATATATTTATTAAAGTAATATTTTAGTCACCAAACATATTTAGAAATTGAAACATAATACAATTAAATTCAAGGAAAAGATTGCAAGAAACAATTACAACCTACAAAATTTCAACAAAATTTTACTCTTTAAAATTTGTATTTCATATTTTTGTATAACATATACATTTGGGTGTACTTGTTTTTGGACTGTTATTGTAAGTTATTTTGTTAGATAAGCTCTAAATTTGGCTTCAGTACTGACTAATCTAATGTATGCACAAATATAATATGGTATAGCTTACTATTAAAAATATGAATTTAAAATAGAGATTTGTGAGGGATGTACTCATGCTGAGCACTGTATTTGAAATACATTTTAAAGAACAGATAAAAAAAATAGGAATTCAGAAGTGTTTATTTCAGGGTCTGGTTAATTTCCTGTTATAAACATGCATAAATGAACACTCAGGCTTCTCTTTTCCTTATACCGATGAGCGTGTATAAGGTAACTCATATTGAATAATAGTTAATCACACAACAAAAGTCCCTTAAAAATTGGCCAAATGGTTGTTTTGCGTGAGGAAGATACTAAAATGTGAATCCTTATTCATCAAATATATATATGAAAAAAATATCAAGCATCATAAATATTTATTGTGTGGCTTCAGAAGACAGACACATACATCTAATAACTTACAAATTAATCATAACTGTGCCATAAGCATGAGGATAAGGGTGATTTAAGTTAATGAATATATATACTCTACCAGTCAAATAATTACAATTTATTAATTATTCATCAATAAATTATTAATATATATACTCTATCGGTCAAAAATTTAGGGTCAGTTTTTTTTTGTTCATGCATTTTTTTTTATGGAAAATAAATGTTATTCAATGCAACATGTATTAAATGTAAAAAAATATATATAATATTTTTATTATTATTATTATTTTATGTAGTTTGAAATGAAATTATTGCTCCAGTCATTATTGCTTTTATTACTATTAGAATAAATAATAATAATAATAATAATAATAATAATAAATATTAATTATAGTTAGACTTCTTCCAAACTTTTTTTTTTTTTTTGTTGAACACAAAATAAGATATTTTGAAGAATGATGAAAATCAGAAACCACTGACATCCACAGTAAAAAAAAAACAAATACTATGGAAGTCAATTGTTACTTGCTTTGTTTACAAGCCTCTTTCTCAAACTGGTTTTGTACAAGCAAAGAATGAGTAAATTATGACAGAATTATCATTTGAGGGTCAACTATTCCTTTAATGGATGTAGAATATGGTCATTCTGAACAAAGCATTAATATGCACAAGTACTAAAAGATGCCAATAAGCAAGTCAATAAGCAACTGGTTAGAAGTGAGAATTGGTCCTTATACTTACTTTAGGTCCTTAAGTCTTACTTTATCATAACATCATACATTTGACTCTATCATGCATTTCCATCACAATTTCTTCAGGTTAACTTAAATCATGATGGATTGCTTGTATTTTAAGTTTTTTTTATATATAGTTTTCCTCAAAAGTACTAATCATTAAGGTGATCTGAGGTAAGCTGAGGTCTGCAACACAATTGTTAAATGATATCTTATCTCACGCCAGTGTAATATCCTAATCATATCTGAGAGCGAGCCTTAGGAAAGGATTCTCGAATCGAGGCCTAAGGACTGCAAGCAGGTTTAGTATCAGGCTTTTATCTCAGTTAATATCTTAAACTGCCTTTAAACGCACAGGCCGAAGCGGAGCGCTGTGTAATGTATTTAGGAATTATGCTATAACCCGTTTTAATCCGTAGTTCGAAGGCACTGATAAATAACCAAACATGACTGAAATGTAGCACAGAAAATGGCTTTGGAGAATAATGGTGGAGTTAAACATGCGGTACCTACTGCTCGTGTGTAATAGCTGCCGCTGGCAAAAAGTCATGGGAGATTTAGAGACTGTTGCCAAGAAAGGAGGTTCAATCAATAACCAATCTGTTGAAGTTTTATTCTGTGACAACATTCTTAATTAAGAGCCACTGTGGGCATGTCTGCGAGGGCCCGAGAAACACAGACAGCGATGGGCTTGATATAGGACAAGCACTTTCCGGTTCTGAGCACAATGGAGTTATAGCCTGTTTTAAGGCAGCAGAAATGAGAACTTCACGGTACCTAACTCACAGCCGATCATCTGTGCCAGGAAACTCTAAATCACAGGGGAAAACGCCGCTGTAACCTTGTTTTTCGCATCTTAATACGTGTAAAGTAGCACACAATGGTCGAATGAAGATCACATGGCAGAATTGCCTGAGAGACACATGGAGACTTCATTATATGATGGCGATAACGCAAAAGAGCCGTTGAGATGCTATTAATCAGCGAGCTCTGATGAGCTGCAAACACTCGGCCCTCGATTCGGTGATTGGATCCCTTATCGCGAATCGCGCTCTTCACCTAAAACGAGGTGAAGGACATTATCACAATTTATTGAGTGCACTTAATTAGCCTGGAATGCACAGAGACGGAGACTCTTCAGATTTAAGCTAAAATGCTTTAAATGCTTATGTCGTTCTCTTGAACTGGTGTGATTTTTCCTTTTTTCTGTGGAACACAAAGTGAATTTTTGTTACGGAGAAAACCCTTCTGCTTTTTTTGTGATGAAAGGTAAGAGGACTGGGGCTGTCGTCAAGCTGTAAAATGACAGCAAAAGCACCAAAATCATCATAAAAATAGTTCATCTGATGTCAAATCTGACAGCGTGCCTTATGGTTGAGGGCTTTTTTTTTTGTTTCTGACTGCTTTTGAAACCAGTCTCATGCTCAGCGAGGCTCCAAACAGGCAGATCACAGTAACCTCACGCAAAATTTCAAACCAATAACAAAGTGTATTTTTATGTCACCAGAAACTTTCAAAAGTGACTACTGTAATAAGGGATTCTGTTGACTTTAACTTCTGCTATAAAATAAAAGTTTCTTAAGATTACAGTGTTAAAATGCCAGCAGATTCTAAATCTGCACTGTGGGTGCACAATATATTGTTTCAGCATCGATATCGCAATATGATCATTTAAAATAGCCACATATATGCGGGATATACAGTACAATGATGAGTTTGTGCTATAATTTATCATTTGCATGTGTTTTTTATGCCTGTGATTGTAAAATGATTTTAAAAAAGCATTCAGGTATAAGAAATTGTACCATTTGTGACCTTAACTTTGATTAATTTTATTGAATTATTTTTAGCATTTAGTTACTGTGTTTTAATACTTTTAGGCTCAGGAAATGATAACACACTTCATTTCAATTGTATCTTTTTCTTGGTTGTATTTATAGATTGTTATGCATGAAAATACAACACATGCAAATACAGAATTGCACTGCAAATAGCACAGACAACATCGAAAGTGTGTCGGGGGACCCCAAAAAGTTTTTACATTGTTTATTAGATTTTATGGACATGCAAATGGTAAACATTAATTCATCAATGTCTGACTAAACAAGTGCATGAAAATACTCACAACACATGCAAATATAGAAATGCACTGCAAATAGCACCCAAAATATTTTAAAGATTGTTTTTTTAGATTTTATGGAGATGCACCCCCACTGTAAAATCATCCCAATCGATCTAGCATTATACATTCTACCCATATAGAGATATAATCATCTGGTAAAATTGTGTTAATATCATAACGTACATTTGAAGTCAGAATTATTAGCCCCCCTGTTTATTTTTTTCCCAATTTCTGTTTAACGGAGAGAAGTTTTTTTTCAACACATTTCTAAACATAATTGTTTTTAATAACTCATTTCTAATAACTGATTTCTTTTATCTTTGCCATGATGACAGTAAATAATAATTGACTAGATATTTTTCAAGACACTTCTATACAGCTTAAAGTGACATTTAAAGGCTTAACTAGGTTAATTAGGTTAACTAGGCAGGTTAGGGTAATTAGGCAAGTTATTGTATAACGATGGTTTGTTCTGTAGACTATTGAAAACAAATAAAGCTTAAAGGGGCCAATAATTTTGACCTTAAAATGTTTTTTTTTTTATTATTATTAAAAACTGCTTTTATTCTAGCCAAAATAAGACTTTCTACAGAAGAAAAATATTATCAGTCATACTGTGAAAATTTCCTTGCTCTGTTAAACATAATTTGGGAAATATTAAATTCAAAAATAAATAAATAAATTTGTACTGATTTGACTTGGGTGATTGATTCAGAATGATTACTTTACTTTGTATAATTGATACCGCATTCTGTTTTTGTTTTTATGTTAACTTCTATTCATTGGATACCCCAGTTTCAAGAGACCGCATGGGAGGGGGTGGGGGTATTTGAATTGATATATTTCATTATAAAGTTTTTTTAACCTGTATGTTTTGTTAACAATTAATAAATAAATAATAAATAAATTTATTGAAAAAACTATTATGCTTAGAAATGTATTGAAAAAAAAATCTCTCCGTTAAACTGAAATTTGGAAAAAAATTAAAAATATTAATTAAAGGGGGGGGGGGGATAATTTGGATAATTCTGACTTCAACTGTATATATATATATATATATATATATATATATATATATATATATATATATATATATATATATATATATATATATATATATTTTTTTTTTTTTTTTTTTTTAATATATATTATATTATATATTTTTTTTTTTAAAAGTGTAAAATACAGATACCGCAGGGAAAATAAGTATTCAACACATCACCATTTTCCTCAAAAGACATATTTCTGAAGCTACTGTTGCGACTTGAAATTTTCCCCAGATGTTGGTTACAACCAAAAAACTCCATAACTTGCAAAGAAAACAAACAACTAAGTTTTCAAATTAAGCTATGCATAATAAAATGAAATGACACTGGGAAAAAGTAATGAACACATGAAGAAAGGGAAGTGCAGAAATTCAGCAAAAGCCCAGACAGCAGCTGAAATCTCACAGTAGTTATTCAGCAACCCTCTGCCCTTCGTCATTATAAATTAATAGCTGCTTTACATTATCAGGATGATAAAGATGAAATCAGGGTGGAAATTTCAGCAAGGCAATGATCCAAAACACAGCCAAGGAAACTCTTAAATGCTTTCAGAGAAAGAAACTAGGGTGTAGAATGGCCCAGCAAATCACCTGACTTGAATCCAATAGAGAATTCAAAATAAAGATCGATTTTGATAGACGAGACCCACTGAACCATTAAGATTTTTACACTATGTTGAAGTCTGTGAAAAACTCACACCTGAGCAATTCATGTGACTTCATTCTCCATATATGAGAGGCATCTTTAAGCTGTCATCACCAAAAAATCCTTTTAAATAAACTATTAAAACATTTGAGTAGTTCAGTGCTTTCTTCTTGTGTCATTCCATTGTTATTACACATAACAATTATTTCAGACTTTTTTTGTTTTGTTTTATTTTAATGTTTGTATTTTCTTAAAATCTGGCTCAATTCCATATCAACAGCTCCATCAGAAACATTAATTCCATGAAAAAAACATGACGTGTTCTTTCTTACTTGCTTGTTTTCTACCCTTTACTCATTACTACCTTACTATACTTATTTTCCCCGCTTCATCTCAATACAGATAAATACAGCATAACTCAAACACTGATGCTGAAGCTGATTGAGGTCGTTTTAACGGATCAGTATTGTCTATATTGAAACAAATCCATTATTTGACATCATCTGCCACACAGGTGTAATAAACGAAAAGCAGACATTGTGAAAGGAATGCATGGCTAAACTGTTGGATGTGGAAATACCAAATCAGCCAAACAGGAATGTGTAATGCAATGTGAAATGTGCAATGTAAAATGCAGCACATTCTCTAACACACACACACACACTGCAATTTAATTTTTTTTGATTGTGTTAAATATTGCAATGCTGCTGTAACTGCCTTTGCTGAACCACTTTCTCTAGATGAAGATGCAGAGCAGACAATGAGCAATGAACCGTGTTGACAAAGTTTAGCAAATCAAAAAAAGTGTACGAAGAACTTCAGGGTAACCTCACAAAGTTTATTAATGAATTTGTGAACAAGATTGCATCTGTCATGTCACATGTGATTTGGTCAGAAGGCAATTAAGGCCTTTACAATAGTGTTTATTGCAATCAAAATCAGCACATGCTTCAATATGATTATGGTTTCTATGATTATGAGTTGAATCCCATCAGTTTGATCAAAGTATTGTGTTTGATTGAGGTGAAGTTTAATTGCAGTACTGCCTAAATCAACACAGCAGGGATGATGTTCATGTTTAATACACTATACAGGTTTTGTGAAGTTTGCTTATTTTTGTAAAGTATAATACAATGGTTGGATCCTTAAAGGTTCCATGAAATTAAAATATATTTTTTAAGATATCAGTTAGCATCAGTATTTTTGGTTTTTAAGATTTGGTGTTCCAAAAATGTGACAAAATTAGCATTTAGCAGTAGGGTTGTAACAATATACCGGTATGACGGTTTACCACGATTTGAACGTGCACGATTATCATACCATGAACAATTGCATATCAACGGTTTTAACCCTTGAAGACCGAGACAGCCGCCCGCGGCTAAAAATAAGTATTGCTCTTAAATGTTTAATAACTTTTGATCCGCTGATCCGATTCATACAATTCAAAGATTGGCATAAAGAAGAGAATCTCAGCTTTCCAGTGCTGTATCACATCACATTCGCGGACTTTCAGAGGCTCCGGGTGCGGTTACGTCATCAACATTTGACAACGCTGATTTGACAAAGAAACGCTCGTCACTGTGTCTCCGGACAAATCAGACATGATACATTGATGCATTGTCCCTCCTCCATTCCCAGATTGGTTCAAACTCGCTATATCACAACCAATAAGCATAGGTTTCGCTTTTGTTTGTGGACCAAGCTTTTTGAACAACACGGAATGAGAGATAGGCATACATTTATGCGCGGCTAAATAAAACGCAAAAAAAATGAAATAATTCTCATACTAAGTACTTTTGCATGCACAGCAGCACAGAAACATGACAAAACAGTGACACAGCAAAGACGAACTGCTGCTCTTGCTGTTTTCAAAAGACGCAAATGAAGATGCAGCTGTTTGTCTGCATTGGAGACAACCATATCCAAATCCATATCGATAGACAACCATATCCATGCTGGCACATAAAACCTAAGGATGTTCCATATTGAATCTAGTTTCGTTATGTAACTATTTATAGTATAGTAAATATTTATATCTATTTTTTTACTGAGGATTTGCACCATGTTTATTTGGACTTTATTTGGACTTTGACACATTATTTATTATTTTCTTATTTTTATTTGTTCATTGTAAGTGGTGTTGTTTATAGTAACTAAAAATATATTATTTGGAAAAAGTCAAATTTGCTTCACTGTTCTATTATTTTGTAACATTTGTAACATACCGTATACCGCGAAACCGTCAAACCGTGGTATTGTTTTAGACGATTATCATACCGTGAAAAATTCATACCGTTACAACCCTATTTAGCAGATATAAAACTGAGAAAAACATGTAAAGCTCACTTATGCTTATATGCTTTTTTTTGTCTCCTAAAATTACATGACATCATAACCAATCAGATGCTTCTCATTTGCTTTTGATTTGATGCACTTGAGCTCAACCACTCTTACCGGCAAAGCTGTGATGAAACTAAATGCTACTGGCTGTTTTTTAAAGGGGAGGAGTTACACTATGCACCACCATCTCTTTGTGTTTCATTAAATATCGAATAAAAATGCAGATTTTAAAGCACTTCATGGGACCTTTAACTAAATGTGGTCTTCAGCACACGCACACACAAATTGGATTGATTTTATTAATCTTACCCTGAATGTACCTAAAAATGTACTTCTGGACATAAGTATCAGTAATTTCAGCAGAAAATCAAAGTTAAATGACTCTGATCTGATCAAAACACAATTACAATACAAATGACTATTTTTGTCACTTAAAACAAGCCATTTCTTATCCACCATTAATTGACACCATGGGTTATTATAGGGGCTTAATTTGTGCCGGAACAAGCCGGATCTGAATCCAACACCTTTACCCACCCCACTCTTTACTTTCTTCTGTGACTCCACAACCCTCTTCACTTTTGTCCACGACATCTCTCCCTCCTTTCGTAACATGCCGGATCCGTTATCCTGTTCCGGGATCTCACAATTAACAAATTAAGCACTGGTTATTATGTTTACTATCTGCCATGGCCAGAGTGCTGTATTGAGAAAAGAGCTGATGATGTAAATTCATATACATAGCTCTATTATTAGATGCTTACTTAACAGCTGTTTTCTTGCCACTGTCATATTTATTGAGAGGAAAGTGTCCAGTATACATTTACCTATTCATCTAAACCACAGGTGTCAAACTCAGTTCCAAAAGGGCCACAGCTCTGCACAGTTTAGTTCCAACCCTAATTAAACACACCTGATCAAACTAATTGAGTCCTTTAGGCTTGTTTGAAACCTACAGGTAAGTGTGTTGGAGCAGGGTTGGAACTAAACTGTGCAGGGCTTCGGCCCTCCAGGAATTGAGTTTGACACCCCTGATTAAACACTGCTCTCAGCAGCATCAATGCCATTGATATGTTTGCTAAAAGTAAACGGCTAATTGCAAATATCTTTTTAAGCTAAAAAAAACAAACAAACTTTGAAATGATTACATCTGGGCATTCTGTAAAACTTTCATATATTTTACTCTCTTACTCTTTTCACTCTCTCACAATATTTCTCGCAGAGGCTGTATCCTTCAAAGGCTGCATATCTTATTCATGGTTTCTTATGATTTCTTATGACATGCAATGTTGAAAACAGCTGTGCTGTTAATTTTTTTTGGTGAAAACTTTGAGAAATTTACCTTTTTACTCACATTTCTAACTCCAATCAGCTTTATACTAAATTATGTATACACATTGATGATGTGAGAACACTCATGTTAAGGCAAAGTGTTGTTAAAATAAAATTTGAGTACTTATTCAATCATTTTATTTATCCTTTCATTTTTTACAATATCAGTACTTCTACAATGTAATGTTTATTTAATTAAAATATGTTGTACATATGACAAATTAACATTTTTCAATTCATTATGAATCCGTATCTTTGCCATTGCAGATTTCAAATGCATTTATGCATCCTTCATTGCACAAGTACCTTGCAATCAACAGGGTAGGCGACATGAGCGAAATGATAATTAACAGAAATAAACCACAAAAGAAGAAAATCTCTCTCCATCAGCACAGGAATCCTACAATCAGATTTTCACATTTCATATACAGTTGGTCTATTCAGCGACTGCTGAACAAGCATGTGTCAGGCCTGAATCTGCACACCCTAAAACAATGGCGAGCTGCTGCTCCACAGTGCCGCAAATGTTCCGACAGCTTGAAAAATTCCTTGAGTTGTATTCCCAAGGCAGACACAGCATACTGCACAGGCAAGACATACAGCAAAATCAACATCCACAACATTCACAACCCTGGCTATGTATTTAAAGAGAAAGATTTATGAAAGTTTACTGGAAAAGGACATGCTTTTTCTCCAGATCGCTTGTGGAAAGTGGAAAAACACGTAATAATGTAGTGGTTTGCCACAGGTCTTACCGCCGCCTCAGGGTTAAAGCGGCACCTTGTGCTACTTTAAGATGTTTCAGAGCATTACTTTTAAGTAACAGCAACGTTTAGACCATGTCTTTCTCAAAGTACATGTTTTATTCTGATTTCCGCAGATAAACAAACACGGCTGCTAGACATGATGAAATGTTTAAGTTCTGGGAAAACCATGAAACTGCATTAATACATAACAGACACGGAGTTGCAATTAAAGTCTTACGCACCAAAAACGCAGCAAAAATCAAGAACTACTACAAATATGTTGAATTATATGTATATATAAAAAAAGAAGTACAATCAGGGCATGGACTAAAAACAGAACAGAGCACTCTGACAGGGTACAACCAAATGATAAAACCAAAGGGGATGAATCTTTAACCAGCAAACCTACATATTTCAAGACGTATTCCCAAATGACGATGAGTCACAGTTGAAGCACCTGGAGAGAGCGCAGTTAAAAAAAAGAAAAAGAAAAAGAGAGACGTTCAAACAGAGAGAAAGAATAAAACTTAGCTAACAACCATTCCAGTTTTGAAAATCCTCCATTTCCTGACAGGATTGCGCCGTGTTTTGAAAACATAATTCATCTGCTGAAAGATTTCAGCAGTGTGGCCCCAAAGCGGGACTGTCTCTACAGAGACAGCTGGGTAAAAACATCTTGAAAATACATTTTTGTAGCCATGAAGGTTGCGAACTTGAAATAGACAGGAATGGCAAATCAAGCCTTTTTTTTTTTGTTCTGCAAACGGCTACTTGAGCTTCTACCTGCTTTGTCTGACAAGAGGAAATGTGATCGCCTTCGGATACTCAGGCGTAAGGACAAACGAGCATGAAGAGATAAATGAGATTCATTCGAAAAATTTAATTCCACCTGAAATGTAAATGACAAGAGCAAGCGAAGGGTATCACATAAAATCCGAGCTGGACTGCTTAAGATTCTCACCGTTTAAACATGAGTGTTTCAAAGCCATTACATCATCATCGATTCACAGCTGCGAATCGTCAAAATCGTGGTTGTGCAACCCCACCAAACAGCAAACGAAAGGTTACAATTAATTAAATTCAATCACCAACAACAATAAGTCAGTATAATGACTTGCAAACCGGACCCTTCGACGCATTGTGTGTTGCGCAGGCAATTTACTTTAAGATATTCATGCTGTTTTTCAGAAGCCGCGTTTTTCATGGCTTCCATCTAGACCTTTTCACATATTCATTGTTTCCATAATGGTAACAATTTAGGGATGAACCTGCATGCAAATAACCCTCGTCGCTTGGCTGTGCCAGGACGTCAACAGAAAGCACTACAGCAGGCCCCAAAAGGCAGCCGCAGAGTGTCTAAGAAAAAAAAGCAGTGTGAGCCGTCAAGGGAATAATGACAGCAGCCATCTATGAATCACTGTGAGCACTGGATTCCTCAGCTCCACTTGTTTTTTTTTCTCTTCTTTCCTTTGCGAAGGCAGAGACAACATCCAGCACTAGCTGTCCACAGCCAACCGCAGCACACAACTTGAGCGAGAGGCTATGAGCCGGGACTTCTGTTAAGAACCTCAAAGCTTTCAAGAAGAGAGGGCCTTTTGAAGGATAAACCACAGGATTAGATTAGTCCATCCTCTTGGGTTACAGAGCTGGGCATCTTCCCTTTTTTTCATCTGGACCCCCAAGAGGCCAAGCATATTGGCATTGAGGGGATGTCCATCTTCTTTTCAGTGTTGGCTTCAATAGAAAACCCCTGACAGGGAGCTTAGCAGAGAGAAAATATGATTCATGGCAAGCTTTTAATGCTCAAGGTGAATTGCCCTGCAAAAAGGCTCACCTCGATTGTCACTACAATACTGCAAGAGGACTAGAAGGGAGGTCAGGGCGAGCTGAAAAGTAAAGCTGACCCCTGGGCGCTCTTTTTCCGATTGTTTCTCGTGCAATCCCTTGGTGGGGCGTCAGCGCGCCTCTTTTTGATAGAGCTGCTGAAAAATAATAGAAATACATGTTCTCGGGGCGCACCGGCAACAGGGTTATAGACTACTCTTGACTATAAAAAGCGGTTTTGTGTTGTTCTGAAAACTATTGTGGCGTATTAAATTAAATATTTACACTGGAAAAAATAAAGGTTGAAGAAACTTTACATCCTTGGAAACTTTCCATAGTACAAAGGGTTATTTAAAGCTGGTTCACACTAGGGATGAAAACTATAGCTAAAAGACATAGTTATATAAATCCTTCTGAATATAAAATAATAGCAGATTCGACACCAAAGTCAACAATAAGAGAGCAATAACAATAGCAGCATTAGAATCGCTGACAGAATGTTTTATTTCCCCAGTTCACTCTAAAAGGGGGGTTTTCAAAGCAATGCCAAAGATCCAATTTTGGATTAAAAGAACCATTTTTCTTTGTGAGAAGAACATTTTAGCAAGCTAAAGAATCTTTTTACACTATAAAAAAACTTGTGTGTAATGGAAAGTTTAAAGGATCTTCATGTAATCATCAATAGCTGTTTCCATCCACCTAATTTTATGCACATTTTGGATATGTGCATAAAAAATGGTTAATGGACACACCACACCCAGATGCACATCCATTTTGAAAATGCGCATGAAAAATCCTTTTGCAAAACAAGTTTTTTCGATAAAAAAAGAAAAGATGTGCATAAACTACAATGGAAAGTGAACAAATTCCAGTATATGCATTTAAAAAGTGATTTTGTGTTGAAATGTGATGATAAAAATGTGCGTGAATGGACAAACCAGCAGGCTAAGCACACTGTAAACCAGAGGTCTCAAACTCAAATTGGCGAGGGGTCATATCAGCGACTGACAATTCATAGGAGGGCCGCTTTACCATTCAAGCACAAGAAAAAAGGGGAAACCTGTTGTAATTGATGCACTATCAAAGCAATAGTATCAAAGTATCAAAGCTCCATCTTTTTGTTTCTTGTTGTACACATTGAAGGGATGGTTTAAATTGCAATAAAAATACTACAAACTAATAATAGGCATAATAATAATTATCCCAATCAATTGTTGCTTAACCAAAAGTTTAACAAATAGCGCAAAACAGCAAAAAAACTGATTAGGTAAAGTATGTATATATTCACATTTACTTTAGCATGTTCAATTCAGCCAGCAGTAAAATTTTACTAATGCACTAATGTATTTTTTTATAGAAATCTTAATATGCATATGAGGAAAATTAAATGAGAGCATCTGAATCGAATATTAGCGAAATGATCATATTACACCACCAACATAACGTGTAAGCCATGGAGATGTGTTTGTTCAACAAAATACAGGCAGTATAAAACTGATTAAAAGTAGATGACCCTTAAATATTTACAAAAATAGAGCTTTAGTAAAAATAAAGCACTTACTGACATATAGTTAAAGGTTAAAACAGCCCAAAATTTAATCTGCATGTGCTTTACTTTCGACTGCAAGCTGAGAGAAACCATTAGTAGCCCGAACATATTGTGCAGTACTTTAAATGTCCAGTAGGTGGGGGTCAAAACCACAAGTGGCTATATATATATAAAAAATAAAGGTACGCGAGCCGTCACTGGGGTGGTACCTTTACAAAAGGTACAAATTTGTACCTAAAAAGTACATATTATTATCTTAAGGGCACATATTAGTACATCAAAAGAACAAAAGTGTGCCTCTTAAAATTTGTAGGTACTAATATATACTTCTGAGGTACCAATATGGACCCTTCAAGTACAAATGTATACATTTTGAATGGGTACCAGCCCAGTGACAGCTCGCCTACCTTTATTTCTGAGAGTGTACAACAATAATAGTAATTCAAAAATATATCTTTTGTTGGAACGAATCTGGTTATATCTATGACGTCAGTTGCCGATGGGAGGCTGCAAATGGTTTGCTGGCTGGCAGTTTGAGACTCCTGCTGTAAAACATCTGAAATGTTGTTTTGGTCATTCTAAAACGCTGTAACCATTTCAGCATTAGTCTTCAAACACCACCGCATTCATTACGTGTCGGGATCATCTTCTAAGATGCAAGTCATTTATTAAATGAAAAAAAGATTCATGTAACTTCTCCTACCGCAGCAAATTCCATTTTCACTGTTGATGTTTGGCATCAGTTAATTAGGAAGTTGACGATTTTGTTGTCTTTGACTTGTTGAATAAAATGAAACACTGCTTTATTCGCACGTCTTTTATGCGATGTTGCTGTTTTGCACATAAATTTAATGACTATTTCTGGAAAACATAGAAACATGAATACCACAGGCAATGAAAACGAATCTTTCTTTAAAGCGACATGCTTTAAAAAGTTTTTTTTATGAGCACTAATGGAAAAATTTCAACTTCCAAGGAAACAATCCATTCCAAATGCTATTTACAGTGCAGGTTTCTCTTTGGGAGTCAATGGTTTTTCTATAGCATCACTATGGAAAAACTCTTACAGCTTAACATTTGTAAGAGCACAGATGCAAAAAACCTAAACTGAAGTGCATGCTTAAAAAAAAAGAATAGTAAAATTGTCGGAGCCTGGTTTCTCTCAAGGCTTTTTTCCCTTCACTCTCGTCAATGGGTGAAGTTTTGTTCCTCGCCACTGTCACCACTGGTTTGCTTGGTTTGGGACTTGTGGAGCATCGATGGATTTGCTCTTCAGCTGTGAAATTTAAGCCACACTGAACTGAACTAAACTAAACTTCAACTCTGAAAACCGAACTGACAGTTTCAATTTACTACAACTTCTATGTTAAGCTACTTTAACATAATCTACATTATAAAAGCACTATATTAATAAGCATGAATTGAATTGGTGGGCTAGATGTTAAGAGTTATCTGTCTTCGTAAAAAAAGTGGAACAAATACAAAAAATAGGTCTTCGTTTAGATTTTTAATGTATTCTGTAACTGAAAGGTTTTTTTGGATAATCAAAATCTCTCTATATATATTTCTTCGCATAAATACAAAAAAAGATTTTGGAACCTACCAATTGAAAAGAAATCATAAACAGGGAAAACGGATTTGGGACTCTAACACTGCACATTTATGGTCCTAAAGCGTGGAAAAATGGCAAAGTATCCTGCTAAATAAGGATTAACGCAGACTGAATGCATCAGGGTGGCTTAGTCAATGGAAAAAAATTCAAATCCAGCCCCACATTTTATAGAGGTGGAAGAGCATGCACCCAGCTTGAGAAGAAATCTTCCTCTGAGCCTCTTTAATATTTTAAACCTCGGCAGACTACTGATGTACTGCAAGACAGCCGCTCTTAACTTTGTTAATTCAGCCGTGAGAGCACCTTCGCCGTGTTTATTTATCTAGCCAAGCTCTACCTGAGGAGCTGCATGTCAAAAGCCATTAGCCTGACATCCCCTGAGCAAACCCTCCAAGCCAGCCAGAGAGCCCTGCTCACAGATACCCTTCAAATAAAGAGGAATGAGCAATGTCAAGGAACTTCACAGGGAACGTATGATTTCAAAACCCGTCAGCCTCTGAAAGCCAGATTATCCTGAATCTCTTTAGAACTAGCCACATTATGAGAACAATAGGATGGGATTCTTGATTCGCTTCATGCAAGAGCTCCTGAAAATACTGTGTAATATTCAGCTCCGGCTGCAGGCGTCAAATATTTTTCTGGTTTCTACACATCAGAGAGGATTTAACAAGTTCTGCCTGGTATTGTTAATATTTCGAAAATATTCAGAGCCGAACTCTGATAGCATCAGCGGCAGTGGACAAATCCTAGCAAATATGATCTTTACTTACTATTTTATCTCAGCCTCAAGTAATTTTAAAGAGGATAAGCCATGTTAAACCCATATTCAGTCAGAAATCTTTGATGGACTTTGCAAATTCCAGTCAACACAAACGTTCACAGTCCATACAAACAACACTTTTTAAAACGAATACTTAGCAAATACAAGAAAAGCCTATTTTAATCACTCAGACCTTGTAGCGATAATGATACATGGAGTTTCTGTATGGCAAGCCGTTTTAACATATATAACACAGACAGATTTTTTTTTACTTGACTCGTATTTACTAGAAACTCATTAGTGGCTAGTACTTAATCATTACTGGTCTTTTGGTGCAAGTTAGTATCCCAATAGCATTGGAAATAGCAAAAAACTATTAGCATTTGGCTAGCATGTGTTTAAATAGTTGCTGACACTAGTTTTAATAAAGCTTTTAACTAGTATGTTTACACTGTGACATACTTAAACCAATTAAGTTTTTATTTTGTCAAAATTTTTAGTGCTGTAATTAGTACCAATACTTTAAAGTTGGCTTAAAATCAAAATTGACTGTTTATTTTGCTAGCTCACATTGTTATTCTTAGCGTGAATAATCCGTGCAAGTTAATTCAGAAAAAAATAAGTTTGTTGTAGTAATGTTCAATGAAAGTCTGGTCATTTGCCTCCATGTTTGGAGAGGTTGTCCTTCTGTTGACATCAACCTGTGGTAGGGCTAGGTGATATGGCAAAAATGCAATCTCAATAATTATTTTCCATATTAAGCGATAACGAAATATATTTCGATATAAGTTGTTAATGCTTACAGATTTAAAAGAGCACCCCAAAAATGACCACAAAAATTAGAGGGTCCCTTAAATAGCGTAACATATTTTTGGCCAATAAATATTTGGTAGCAAAATATCTCGAATATCAACACACTTTTAGATTTTCATTGTTGTACATTTCTGCTGTGTGATTGACTCTTAGATTATTATAGAGTGAAAAAGTCCAGAGCTTATCATTGTTATTGACATAGGTTTATCACGATTCGATATAATATTGTTTATTGGCCCAGCCCTAACCTGAGGGCTACCAAAGCAACTGTATAATAATACCCTCTTTCACCGTTAGTTTGCTAGGAGGGAATGATGCGCAAAAGAAAGCTCCGCCCCCTACTCAATATTCCATTTTAGTTGAAAGTACCTCAACTTACTGGAATAAAATTCTCAGCAACTTTAAGTACTTGCACATGCCCATCCGCTTGTTAAATCCTGACGTATGGAATACTGTTTCCGGGTCCAAGCCGCTACTAATTTGAATTGAGAAAATATTCGTTTATGACCCTTTTTGGACATATCACACATTAAAGAAAATTTTATCATAAAATCATGATCAATCACCATGACAGCAATATTTTAACAATTTATAAAAAAATGTATCACTTTCTGGCCATCTGATATTGTGATCATGATTTTCAAAAGTATTACATCGCTATGCCCTAATTTATTATTATCATTTGTCGAGTCTCCCCATACAGTTGGAGAGCGATTGGACCCGGAAGCCGCTTCACGTGACGTCACACTAAAGAAGCAGATTGACTGAATAAGTAATACACATGCACAATGTCACAAGTTTTAAATCACTTAAATCTTCCTCATATTCATTATCCCCAATTTAATAAAAAATATCTAATTTATTCATATCCCCAAAAGGTCTTTGTTGAGTAAATGAAGCACCAAAATACATTTGTAGTTGAAAACATTGTAGTGTAAACGCTGCCAAGTAAACGTAACTATTACAAATTTCCTGTAAGAACAACTGGGAATATTATTAATCATGAAGCAGACATGAGTCAGTGGATAATTTAAAAAAGCTAATCATAGTTAGAGAAAAGTGTCACTTAACAGATTGGATAGATGGTGTCTCATAAATATTTTTACTTAAGTGCCAATAAATTAGTGCCAATATTTTGAAAATAACCAGTCCTTTTACTAATAGGGTATATGCGAAGCTAGTGTTTTTCCCATACTGCTAAACTTCCGGTGACCTGTAATTGTGAGTTTTTTTCCATTTTATACAGTTCCTTTTACAGCATCGATGTTGTAATGTCATTAAAATACAATCAGTTAAACAGACTTTGGCATTCATTTGGTTGCTCAAACGTAAAACAAGCCAAAAAGCTGTATACTCGCATGTGCCCGTCAGAAGCTCCATTGAATATACTGGGGTAAAATAACTGCTCATATCATAAACACACGGTGGGGAAAATGTAATTTAATGCAGTGCTTCTTGTACAATCTAAGACCTACTTTATATCGGATTTCACTCAGCCAGTGGAGATCGCCGATTTTGCATTGGCATACAGTTCAGTGAAAACGATAAACCCAGGTTACTGGCAAATTAAAAGTCCTATTAGCATGCTTTGGCATATACCCTATAGGACTTAAACCAGTTACAGCAACAACTGTAATAATCGTCTTTATGTAAAAAAAAATTTAAATGTAAGGCCAATTGTTTTTCATGTCAACTTCTGTTGCCAATGGCCAGAGTTTGTTTTTACTCAACTGTTTTAAACTGCATTTGCAGGATCATGGGACGTCTGAGCAGTGTGATATGATATGAATCTGACCATGGACCAGATATGCTTCATGTAAAATGTATTTTAATGCTGTGAGAAAGATTTATTAAGTAAATTAATTAATCATTGCACATGGCGGTTGCTGGGGCAATGTGAACACATTTGTTTGTTGGTGTTTGTTTGTGAGGTGTAAATTGGCCTTTGGTGGTAATGAGCACTACACCAGTACATGTTAATTTACTATACATAAAGAAATAATTATGATAATAATAAATGTTTTAAAGCCTTGTGCAGAATGCCCTAATGCTTACAAGAGAAGTTATTTATTATAGATTTCCTTAGAGTATTCCTTTACTAGTAGCCTAATATTTTTAATCATTTAATCAGATTTGTTTAGAACCATAAAGTGGGCATTCTGAATAGTTATTAAATACTACAAGGAGAAAGCTAGTTTTTGCTAGAGACAGGGGCGGATTTAGGGATTTGGTGGCCCAACAGTCCTAAAACAAAACCATTTGCAGTTTTATAATAATATTTCTTTATTCATTTATTTTTCTTTTTTTAATATCACTAAATCTCCTTTTCCATGTTTTATCTTAATGAAATCTCTACATTTTAAATTATTTGTTTACCTAAATTGAATTCACAACAAAAAGGAAAGAATTTTTTTTTTTTTTAATAATTAATTGTTTGTAAAACTGAATCTTTTCCTGACTTGACTGCTCCATGATTGGGATGAAAGACATATTTGTGTTTAGATAATTACATTAAAATGTAGTTAAATTTGTCAGACCATCACCATACAAAATATGATATAAAACAATTTTATGCGTATAATTTCTAGTTCTATGTATTTATTTTCTGAGGCCCTAAGTGGCTGCTTACTTCGCTTATTGGTTAAATCCGCCCCTGGCTATCCCAATTAATAAATACAGACATTTCTGGGCACTAAGCTGGTCGCTGGTAATACATTTTGTTTTTGTGTGCGTGTTTTACTTATGAGTAAAATTAGGTATCAGCATCAACTGGACCAGTTGAGGAATCCCGAAAATAATGGAGTCGCAATGAATCCCAACAGTTATTAGACGAGCTGGCTAACACAGTAAGCTAAATATGAAATCAGCTTGCCATAGCGTGCACTCACCTGGAGTTTGAGCTGTTCCAGTAGACCGCATGTCTGTCTGAGATGATCCTGTCGTCCGACCATACGGAGACCCAACACACAACCGTAAAAACCACCAGAGACAACTCCATTTGAGTTGTTTTACAAGTCTTCACCTCCAAACGAAGATTCTCGGGCGCTTATTTCAGAGGCAACTTTTCAAATACCTGCTTGAGCGAATGTACACACGCAGTCTGGAGCATCATAACAAGACTTATAATCCAGAGTGATTTTCATTCCCTTTGACCGACAGAGCAGCATCACTTTCTCGCTCACTTCAGAATCGATACACAGTTGATTGTTTTTAGGGGGAAATCCATCACAGTTGTTTCTAATGTGGCAACAGGGCTCCGGGGTCAATTTTCTTTAGAGCTGTGTCAAAAATGCGTCCATCGTCTGATCGCGGGACAGTGCGATGCCCGTCTCCGACAATGATGCTCCCGGTTTGCAGCGGTGCAACTTCCAGAGACCTCTACCCCATGTGGTCTGCACGAGAAACACACACGAAACACGTCCCCGTCCGTAACACACGCCTTTCTGATTTACGGTTGTTCAGAGCTCCATCTTTAATCGCACAAGTTGTCTGCTACAATAGTTGTTGTCGGAATCGTGTTGTTTGTGTCTCGCTCCGGGTGAAAAAGCAGAGATCCTACGCACATCTCAAGCCGCTTGCACGAGTCCTTCCTGTCCTGGAGGAACAAAGGCAATTTTGCCCCATACTGCCTTGGTCATTTCTGCCTTTGAGCACTGTTTGGGTTGTTATTTTTTTTTTTATAGAAATGCTAAATATTCAGCGTCGATCGACTAGATGATGCGGGCTTTCTGGAGCATCTGACTCTCGCACTTCTTCATAATTCATCGGCTGATCGCGGATCTGATTCGTGCGCGACAGTTGTTCTCCTCCTCATCATCATCATCGGCGCTGTACCTTCAGGAGGGGGCGGGGCCTGCGCGAGCTCCTCAAACTCACCTCCGACATTTACTTTGTCGTCTTGAGATCACTCATATTATGCGCCTTTACGCTATTGTTTGTGCATTTTAGCGCCATTTTTTATTTTCTTTCCCCCCTAAATTGGCCATATTTAAAAGCTTCGCCTCGCGTGGGCTATAGGCAAAACTTAAATCCCCATTGTTCCCTAAAGACTGAAATATTTTGACTACTTTTTAAAGTGATAAATCACCCCGAAATTAAAATGTAGCCACCATGTACTCGCACTCAAGTGACTTCAAATGTTTTGTGTCTTTCCTCTGCTGAACGCAAAAAAAGATATTTTAAAGAATGTTAGAAAACAGTACAGGTTTTCAGCTTTCTTAGGTATATTATGTAAAACAAAGTCCAACAGGTTTGGAACAAATGAGGAAACTCATGAGTAAGAAAATTTATAGAATTTCAATTTTAAATTCAGCTTAATTTAAATAATAATTACAAGTATAATTTTAAAATAGCCTATATTTATTCCTCATTTTTATTAAGACCCCCCATTCCCAATATTAAAAACATATGAATTGCGAAAGAAAATGTACTTGTTTGAAAGACGGTGGCAAAGTATAAAGACTCTTTGAAAGTTCTGATTGATTTTGAGCATGGGTGCCTAAAATTCTCCTTATGAAGGACCGAAAACCAAACTTGATTGAGACTAGTGGGCCAAAGATATCCATTGCCATAGAAATTGCCTAATTTATTTAGTAAAAAATTAAAGAAAACTAGAAAACATTGCTTTATATTAACTAAAATACTATATATATATATATAAATTTTTTTACATTTATTTTTTTTATTTTATCATAAACTTGTTACAGCAACAAGTAAGAAGTTTCATCAAAAGAAAAAAAAAAGTTACATTAGACTTTGTGCTGATTTACTCACTGAGGTCTTTTGTATACTGTCAAGTGACAGTATACTTGCATAATAAAAACCCAGATTCATTTACAAAGTTTAAATTTAAAACACCCCAAGCCTCTCCATCATTCTTACATTTCATTAAAATGGGATGATGGGCCAAATTGAAGCCTACATTGGGCCAACTTTGGCCCACGGATCCTACTTGGGGCATCTCTGCTCTAGAGTGTTAGCACAAGTCATTAAGTAATTGCCCCCCCCCCCCCCAGGTAGAGGGGCTTTTAGAAAACTTTCTAAATAATATGGATTTACCACAGCTGTAGAGAAGCTGCTTTACCTGATTCAATAACGCAATGCTCTCAGCTGTGAAAAAAGGTTTGCTGGTAGCAGTCTACTGGGGTCACTACAGTCACTCCCTGGGACTCTCCACTACAGCTTCTGCTATTTATGACTTCAAACTGCAATTTCTAAATTGCCATTTGTAATGTCAAACGAAATACTTTTTCATTTAATTATTCATAAAGTTATGCTTTGCAAAAACTGCTCAACTTATTTGAAATTTAAAAATAAATAAATTAATTAATTAAAATAAAGTACAAAAAGTTGACTATTGTTCACAGGCCAAATTTACCTACTCAATCTTCAGGTTGTTATGGTCCTGTATGCCGCAATCATCTTAAAGGGGTGAACATCTGAATTTTGGATCTGAATTTATTTGGATGTGAAATACATTTGCATAATTTATGTATATCATCTTGATTGCTAGGATGTGCAGTAGAGGCAAACCAGAATTCTGACCCTGCAAAAATGAGGCACCACGTTAAGAAATGAAAGAGATGGAAGATATAGGCAGATTAGCAAGAAAAATATTTTTGCAGATGGAAACAAGAAAAATAAAAATAAAAAACAAGCAACTGAAAAGTTCTCAAGACCACAGCGAGTCACTCCATCAGTGGGAAAAATTTTTTATAAAAGTTGGGCTGAATGTAGTTAAACTTGATTAAAAAAACAATCCATAAAAAATCAAAATAAAAACACCTTGAGTTAATAGAATTGTGATATTTCTAATTAGTGCAAATATTTTGAATTTAAAATCTCAAATATCTTACAGCATTTCACTTGTGTTTAATAAAAAGCAACTTATTTTTCCACAACTATAAAACCCCCAACTGAATACTGAGAATGACCCACTTTTCAAGCTTGAGCTAGTGCGCCACCTGCTGTCCAAGACGCAGCACTACTTTATAAAGACCTAATCAACTCACCCTCCATGCAATTTACTTAAATGTAATGCATTAGCATAGGGCTTACATTTAAAACATACAAATATATAATCCGCCTAAATACGTCTGACACAAAAAAAGAATATCCAAATCAAATTGGAAAGCAGTGGGATGAATTGTACATTTCAAGGTCTAGGACTAGATCTCCAAATAATTAATAAACAATTTTCCATTAAAGCTCAAACAATTTTTTTTTAATTGAGCTACTTGAGGTTGCTTCCACAAGATTTTTTAATTTTCCATCAAAATTCTCTTCATTCTATATCTTAAAAGCAAATAGATGGTGAGAACAAGTTAGTAAATACAAAACTTTTCCCAAATGCAGGAAAACTGAAAAGAGAAGAGTGTTAAGCATATGACTGAAACAGCAAACAGAATATGAAAAGATGTTTAAGAACTTAAAAATAGTAATAAAAGACAAAAATAGGTGAAAGCAGGAAAAAGAAAGATTTATTGAAGACAGAAAAAAAGTATGAGCATCTAGATCAGAAGAAGGTTATGTTTACAAGAGGGCAATTACTTGTCCAGAGACGACATGTTGGAATCTCTTTAATATGGTGTAATAAAAAAGGAAGGCTCTACAATGAGCTGAATGTCTGCTGTAAGCTTATCAAAATATACATGTTTGACAGAAATTGTTGATTTGCAATTACTCGTACAAAACACAAATAATTATATACAGTAGTCCTCTCCCACTGTTGCTGAACATTACATCCATACTGGAAAAACAAAAAAGTAGGATAAGACAAAAGAGCTGTCGCGACTTTAAGACTTTAGTTTTAGGTTCTGTTCTCGGACAACAGAAATCATCATGATACACATACTTCAGGACCAAAAATAGCCCACAATGTTTAGAATTTGTAATATTTTTTTCTTTTCAAGGACTTGTTGCTCTTTGTAAACAAAAGTGGCAATAATATACAGATAAGCCCTCTAAACTACCCACTGAAATCAAAGTCGTTCACAAAAAAATATTGCTGCACAGTATGATACACTTCAATAAGAAAGATTATAAAGTGTCTGGCAGAACAATGAAGATGCTTTGGTCCATCATGCTACTCTTCTGTAATAAAAAAAAAAAGAAAAACACCACCCACCCAACCGCAAAATATTTTGTTAGATTGCTAAAAGAAACTGACATGGAAAGATTTCTTTAGCATCAATTACAGAAATAAGCTGAAAAGAAATATCCGAACATTGAAATTCATGTTACAGTCAACATGAAACTGGATGCAGAGGAAAGACTAAAAGTCTTAAAATTTCCTCCCCCTCCCACATAAAGAAGTGCCAAAAACAGCCCAAAGTCTTGTCACAGGTGTCTTGGTTCACCAAAAAGTATCACTCAGGAGCTTAAGACTCTGTAATGCTAAATTTCTTTAACATAAAAAAGGCAAGTGACCGTAAGACCTTACAGAAGAAACAAACGAAATCAATCATCTCTGGGAGGTCCTAGTTTACAAGCTACACTTGTTAACTCTAGAAAATAGAAAAACAAATCTGATTCATTGTCACACGTAGAATTACTATAAAAACAAAAATCAAAAGGTTGTGAAGTCTGGTTTGGTTCCAAAGTTTCATTATTGATAAAAACCCATAAGAAGCAAGGCAATAGGGAAGTGTGGAAAAAAATAGAAATTGTACCCAAACTTAACAGACTATCACCATCTAGGCACAGAGTGCAGTGGGACAATGCCCAAACAGATTATACAGTATAGAAATGTGCGATATTTTTTCTTTTTTTAAACAATATGGAATGAAACTATATAGATTATAGAATATCTCTTACACACGGTAGATAAAGAGTAGAACCACATATTTATATATATAGAATAACTATATGCAAAATAAGCTGTGACAGCAAGGTACAAAACTAAAGCCTGTATATAATCAAATTGCTGCCTTTCGCAGGAAAACATTCTGGTGTTTTCAATAGTCAAATTTAAACAGACTACCTGGCAACACCAGAGCTTTTTTTTTGTATGTTGAGGTTAATGGCCTTGCAAAAGAATCCAAAAACATCATGAAATTATGATGGCAATTAAGATATTCTTCAAGCACAATGTAAAGGCACAAATGCTTGTTGTGGAAAGGCAAACAGGGACCGATCAGATTCAAACAAACGAAACAAGGCTTTGAGTGCAACCTGAAAGAGTGCGGCTTTCCGCAGAGGCACAAGTGTAAACTATGCAGCATCTATGATCCAAAACCAATGTGTGCCAAAGATAAACTAAATTACGAGACAAACCGTCGAGGAAAAAGGTACTATTAAAACCCAAGTCACATTTGGGTTGACGAGTTCCTCTTGTCTACTGGTTCAAAGTGGAATGACAAAAAGAAATAGATATGTGAATATAGATCTAATAAAAAGGAATGATGAAGTGTGTGTTGTGGAAAACATTTGTCCACAGTGATATAAATTGTGGAAGGCTTAAAAGTTTGGTCTAAAGTGACAGTCCTTACACCTTCTTGAAACCAAAAGCACCTCCATCAGATGGTGGACTTAGAGAAGGAGACTCTGAGGTGATGGTTTTCTCCCAGGTCATGATTGTGAAACTTGATCAGCGACTCAATTGCTTCTTCCACAGAGGCCAGCTGGATGAGTGCCATTTTACGGTCTTTCCTGAAAGGATCAACACAGTGCTTTAAAACTGCTAAGATTCATCACCACTACATTTGTCCAAATCAAATCTGGAGAAAGCCTTACTGGAAAAATTTGAAGGCCTTAACCACAGCTCCTGAACTCAGAAACAAACCTCGGAGATCATCCTCAGTGACAGAAGGACTGCGAAGAGAAAAAAAAAAATTGGCATTGAATACGGTTGTTCTGGTTGGTTTGATTAAATGCCATGTCAGTTTTAACTAAAAGTTCCAAACCTCAGAGTATTTGATTTAACGGCGTTTAAATTGTTTTGCAGAATTAAATCAAACACCATAGAGCAGAGATGTTCAAAGTAGGCCCAATGCAACCTTTGATTTGACCCACCATCTCATCTGAGAATGATGGAGAGTTGGGGCAAATGCCTTTAACAGATAGTCATTTCAAATTTGACGTAACCTTTTTTTTTTTGTTTACTTTATTGCTGAGCTACAAAAAAAGCAAACTGAAATTAAAATGTTTTGAATGTAAATGAATCGGAGTTTGTAAAATGGAAATACTTTAACTCGATAAATAGAGGACTATGAAGAGTGACATCAGCAAGCAAGTCAAGGCTAATCTAGTGCACTTAAATATTATAAAGAGATGATTTTGTTTTGACTGTAATAAGTTCATTATAAAATGCAAAAAATATTCTGTGTTGGTTAATATAAAGCAATGTTTCTACTAATTTTTTTAAACATTATTAAATAAATTAGGAAATTACCCATGGCAACTATATTTACCTTGGGCCCATTAGCCTCAAAGTTTGATTTTTGGCTCTTGTGAGAAAAAGTTTGGGCATCCTTGCAAAAGATCATGCCACAAAAATCAAGCAAATTAAGGTCTTGCTAGGGATTCCCAAACAGATCTGTGCAAGTTCAATGGACTCACGGGATGTTGGAGAGATGGAGAGTTGAGGAAGGCGGAAAGATGTTGGAGTAGTTCTTGGAACCTGGCTTTTTAAAGCGGTGAAGAGGAGAGTTGCTGTAATCCTTGGTGAGGCCCTGATCCTCATGGCCTTCACGCGGCAGCTGCACCGTGGTGTGTTTGGAAAGAGTCGCCCGCAAAGCCTTGCCATACAGCTTCTGCCCATTCAAGTGGCTCATGGCTAAAAGGGACAAGATAGTGTGGAATGCAAATCAAGCTCCTTGGATGAGATGTACTAAAGGCAAAGATGGAAACTGTGAGAAATACCTAGTTGGGCTTGGGTTCCATCAGACATCTGCACCAAAGCGTTCTCCTTTTTGTTAAACAGGATCTTTACTCTCATGACATCACCATAGACACCTACCAAAAGATTAAAGTAGCTACATGAGAATAGGACTGGAGTATGACTGGGCATCTCAGCCAATCACATTTACACTGATATATCTATACAAGTTATTTTATGGCCATCTAAGGCATGCATTACTGCTGGAAATGGACATACATTTTTAAATGTTAGCCCTCTACTCTAACTCACCTAGTACATTTAACTTAAAACATCCACAAAATAAGTTGATTTTGCAATGATTCATTTCAAAAGTAATTATCTGATTACATTAAAAATTTACAACTAGGAAAAATTTGTACTTTAGCCCTGATGATTGGCAAAACATACATGGAAAAAAGATAAATCAATTATAAACCTAACTACTATTAAATGCAGTATCCAATAATGTTGAGAAGTTATGGCATCTAACAATATAAAAAAAACAGTAATCATTTCAGGCTATCAAATTGAACTGTGGAATCGGATCATAAAGTGGCCAAGATTAGCTTAAAGTAAACAACTGATAAAGAGCACATTGTTACAATTTGGCCATTTGCAATAAATATTTAGAAACTGCCAAATAAGAGCCCAAAAAGGCTGCATTTAGTCTAAAACACCACATTTCACATAAACCAGCAAATCAAAGTACGTATCTTAGATGGAGTTAAAATATGAAAAACAAAAAGGTAATAAAAAGGAGATGCCAATGATAACATACCGAAAAGAATAAAGAGGCATTGGGGCGTAACGCTCTTTTAAGACAGCAGAGGAAGGCAGCGTAGGGAGGAAGGGACAGGAAAAGATCGGAGGCAGGACAGTGGAGGTTGAACATGTCCACAGCGAGGCAGTTCCACAGGAATGGCGAAAAACGGTGGTAGGATCATGAAGGTGGGTGATATTGTTCATGATGGAAAAGTGGGGGAAGGGTAGAGGTAAAGGAGGAGGATATTCAACAATGTAGTGGTGGTGGTGGTGGGTTGGGGGATGTTGTTGTTGTGTGTTTGTTGTACAATAGAATAAACAATGTGTATGCATCCAGTATTGGGGTGAATTAGGAACAATATTGTTTGGGTAGGGGGTTTAAAAATGTGCATTAAAATAGTGTAACAGTCAGTTGGCAAAAGATTCCAGGTCAAAGTATTAAAATAATAAAAGGGGAAGGGGAATGGGGAGGGAGGGAAACAAGAAAAAGGAAGTAAAAAAAAAACAAGGTCAGTATACACAAAGAAAAATGTAGTGTTCCAGTCAGCAGAACTTGCTAAATTAAATGCATTTTACTATAGGAACACTAAGGAAATAAAAAAAGAAAAAGGAGAAGATTAACAATGAAATACAGGAAAGATAGAAACAATATATACTCACAGCACTAAAGAAATACTAGAAATGAAATGCTTCAGATGGCTTCAGACAAGAGTCAACAAATATTAAGAAACGGTTGATGTGCAAGTTTGTACAGTAATCAAATGAGCCTCCACACAATCAGAGTTGCCAAGTAGTAAAACATTACATGATAGCTATTCAAACTAGAATCCTGTTAATTCATAACCAGGTGCCATCCATTTCATGTTTCTTTCAACTGTTTTTACAATTTCAGCAACTGAAAGGGAGTTGGTCTTGCTTAGACAAGAACCACAAAACTAAGGAACTAACAATTAAAAATGACTAAGCTATTTTTTAAAAAGGCACTAACCTCAGGGTTAAGGTTGCTGACCAGCAGGACACTGTTTCCTGCAGCAGTGAGACCAGAGAGACCGAGGCGTCCAGCAGCAGCTGCTGCAGCAGCGGCTGCCGCAGCACCAGGAACAGAGAGTGAAGCAAGAGCCCCAGCAGGCATACCCTGCAGAGACAGACCTGTGGGGGGGGAAACAGCCATCATTACACCACACAGAACCTAAAGTGAAACCCTCAACATTGTCATTTTGCACTGACATTGGATTACAGAGAGTTGCCAAAATATGACCCCATAAAACAAAAATCACAACCAGCTTTCTGCAGTGCATCTTTATCCTTTTGGTACCATACTATTGTGTTAGGTAGTTTTAAAAATTGGTACAATTCAATATTTTGGTGCCATTTTGGTTCAAGCCATATGGTTACATTCACACTGCAGATATTACAGATCAACTCATTGATTAATTGCACAGATCCATTTCCTTTTTGTTTGGCCTTTCACATTTTATTCAATGTATAATAAATGTGCAAATGAACGAACGGAAGACTGATGTAGCAGGTAGGCAAGTGGAAGGCAAGTGGCCGTTGAGGCTGATCCCATAGCCCCCACAAAAAAATTGGTGTTGGATTTAGAGGTGTACAAGGAACAGCAATTAAAGATCAGACTCATTGTGAATTATGCCAAAAAAAAAAAGAAAAAAAAAAAGACCCTATTAAAGCCATGACTGACCTGCTGCCTGCTGAATAGCAAATGCTTGTGGGAAACCATGAGCTCCAGCATAAGGTGATGCAGAGATAATACCAGGAGCAGCTAAGAGAGAGAAAGCAGTTTGTTATTTTATATGTTAAGTATATCATTTAACTACAGCAATAATTTAAGAGATCAAATTTACTCAAGGCGGCTGCTGCCATTGTCTGTGCATCAAAGGAGGGCTGACTGTCTCCTGTTGGCAGGTCGGGGCGAGTGTAGTCTCTGCTCTTATCATTGTTGTACTTAACATTCAGGCTGGTGAGCTTAGAGAAACTGATGCGAAGGGTACAGCAGGCATTGTAGATGTTCTGTCCATCTAAAGACTGTTTAATGTTAAGCCAAATGATTACAAGGTTCAGAAGGGATTTAGCTGCCCATTCATCCATTCATATATTGATCCACTGTGCCACTCACCAGCTTTGCATGCTGAGCAGTCATTCCGTCTGAGTATTGAACCAGAGCTTGAAACTGGTTGTTTTTGGTAAAGGTTATGATCTTCAAAACGGTGCCAAACTTTGAAAAGATCTAAATGGGGAAAAAAAATGGTAACAATTTAAATGGCAACATTAAAATATATTTACATTATAAATTAAACATTAAGTAATTAAATCTATTAACATTACATAGACATAAAATATGCAAACATTTAAACACTCAATTTGGTTTCTGAAGGACAGTCAGTACCTGATGAAGGACATCAAGAGTGACTGGATAGAAGAGATTTTCTACAATAACTCTCAGCACAGGGCTCTGGCTCCCCATGCCTGCTCCATCAATAGCAGCCAAAGACATGCCTCCTGTCTGGACCGCATTCACCGCCTGCAGAGCAGCCTGTGCTCTCTATGGGAATTAAAGGGGCAGGGCACAAGTATACATTATCACTCTTGAAGGAGTCATTTGTATCAAGTAATTGCCATTGATTGAGTGTCTAAGGTGTTGTAATTTGTACTCACGACTTGGTTGGGCGAGTTGTCAGTCTTCAGCTCCTTGTGATTGGAATATTGCATGAAGATCGGATGGTTGCGAATGACAGGGGTGACGGAGGAGTAGTAGCTGACCATGGTCTGTGCAGACTCCTCTGTGTTCATCTCCAGGAAGGCCTGTCAGGAGATAATGCAATAAGGCAAGGCACAATGATGCATGTCAAAATGAGCTAATCTTATTGAGAAAAAATAAAAATAAACGCAAGGCTGCAGTGAACTCTACCTGGTTCTTTCCTTTCAGCATCAAAAGGTTGGTCACTTTGCCAAAGGGAAGCCCCAAAGAAATGACTTCAGCTTCATTTATATCATTTGGCAGTTTGCGCACATGAATGACCCGTGAAGGAATGCCCGGACTCCTGATGTCCCCTTTGAATTTCTTGCTGTCATTCCCATTTGCTGAGAAAGAGAATGCCTTTACTTCAACATGAAACATGATACTATTTACTACACTTAAGTCCAATAGTTTGGGATCAGGAGATTTTATAGTACATACACATGCAATTAAAGGTCAAGTCAGTTAGGAACCTTATTAGAATAAACACCCAAGTTTCATCTTTTGACAGTGTATTTTTAGAAAAAAAAAAAAAAAAAAAAAGTTCATATGTGGACTCGTGGTCCGAATTTACTTAACACTTTTTCCTGACTGTTTTTGAACATTCAATTATGAGTATTAAAAAAATATATATTTTTTGGACAGTTAAAAATAGTGTTTGAGACATTTCACATGCTGCAAAACCATTGCAGGATGACACCATGTCTGTAACAAAATACAAAAACATTTACAGCATTTTAAATAGCCACTTAAGAGCTAAAATGTGCCATCCATGTATGTGGCCTGTAAGCCCTAGAAGGTTAACATTTTAACATTATAAACTGCCACTTTAGATTTGCTTTAGTTCATATGCCACCTTACATGATAATAAAAGTTACATTTATAGATCAAATTGAGTGCTGGAAAGATTAGTTGCAATTAATCAGATCCAAAATAAATGTGTTTTGACTGTGTACTGTGTATATAAATCATGTATGTACAAATACACATGGAAAAATAAATTAGATAAATTGTTTATTTATATTTATATAAATACATTTATACGATTCAAATTACATACAAATTTAAATATTTATGTAACAAAATGTTTGTATAGTTTTGTATGTGCACGTGTGTGCACGCATCACATATACATAACACACACATTTAAGTCAAATCATCTCAGATCAGATTAATCTTTGCTCAGCACTAAAAAAAAAACTTAAATATATATTTTTAATGCAATAATATTGCTCTGGCAAAGCTGAATTTGCAAAAACCATTACACCAGCCAAGTGTCAAAAGATCCTTCAGAAATTACCATTTCAATACAGTTTGGTATTTTAAAAACATTTGTTACTTGTATATATTACAGATCTGTTTGGCCAATATGTTACTGCATTTACACAAACAAATACCTACCGGCTCCAGAGCTCATTATATATGGTCCGTTAGATATGCAGGAGGAAAAGAGTTCGTCGGATCCCCTCTGAAAAGTGATTTAAGCAAGAGAGCTTTAAAACTTTAATTAATAACACATACCTCTAAACTAGTGCACAAACACACGGTGATGCAACTTAAGTGCAGGATAAAAATTAAAAGCAATATTACTGTTATTAAAACAAATAAAAGTAAAGATTAAATTAAGGATGAGGAATGGCAGCTTGTCTTTGAGGATTATATAGACAAGAAACTGCAGAAAGTCATGTTGTAAAGATTAGCATGTGCCTAAAAATAGTTTGATTACAAAACCATAGAGCAGGAATAACCAATCCTGGTCCTGGAGGGCCGGTGTCCCTGCAGGGTTTAGCTCCAACCTTGCCTCAACACACCTGGCTGGATGTTTCAAGTATACCAAGTAAGACCTTGATTAGCTTGTTCAGGCGTGTTTAATTAGGGTTGGAGCTAAAATCTGTAGGACACTGGCCCTCCAGGAACAAGTTTGGTGACCACTGCCATAGAGACATAATTTACGGACAAAAGAAAGAAAGAAAGAAAAAAGACCTTAAATAATACTATTCTTGACCTAGGCATGTACAAGCAAGAGCACTACACTGTTTACTGCTAGTAAAAGCAGAACAAACGAAAGAGTAATGCAAACAGAGGCAGCTGTGTCCTTAAAACATTAAAACAAGTCTCTCACTCAAGGCCAAGCTGGAGCCACTCGGCTGACCAATGGAGCAATGAGCAAATCATTCAGCATCACTCTCTTAATAAACCACTTCAAATGGCAAGTCTGTGCTCAAGTAGTCACATGCGCTGGATAAGCCAAAGCCTTTACACCATTACCACAATGTGGGTTCTGTTCCAGCCCAAAGGAAAGTATTGTTAACCAAAGACAGCAAGTCTACTACGAACAGCCTCAAGGGCACTTTACCACACTCCGGATGTAGTTTACCTTAAACACAGCCCCTAAGGCTTGATAAGCAGCCTACAGCATAAGCAGTGCACAGAAAAAAAAAAAAAAAAAAAAAAAAAACACTTGATCAAGATTGTACCACAAAAGAAAAAAAGCGCCACATTCCTCTAAGCAAAGTCCTGTGGGAGTCAGGTTTCAACTTCACATTTCAAAGGGTAGTTATGACAGGAACGCCTTCTCTGGTTGAACCATCCATTGTTTGAGTGAGACATCCACCCAACTCCAGCATTTCCCTTCTCTATTTTTAACTGCAGGGCACTGAAGCTTGAGCACTCGCTTAGGACAAGAGCAGAAGAGAGGAAGGGGAAAAAAAAAAGAAGCCTTGAACCATGACTCCCACATTGGTTTCTAGGAGCTCAAGACTTGCAGGTGCCAACATGTTTACATGAATTGACAAAGTGCAAGCCTCCCGGGTGAGAGCAGTCTGTGATGAATAAGGGGGTCAGGGAGACAGGAATGCAACCACAGCATTCCAGCCACGGTAATTAGTGCCTGGACTCAGACAAGACGGTGACTACATATACTACACCTCCTCATATGCGTGAAAGACATCAGAGGAAACAATAGCAGGCAGTCTCTATTTACAAACACGTCCAAATGAGTGTGAAGATAGCAATTTTGTATCCACATAACACTGTGGTGTAACTATTTGAGAAAGAGAAAAAAATATATACAAGCAGAAACTAAAAACACCCAGACGACGATTTCTGATCTGGCAGTAGAACAATTACGAGATTTGAGTGTTGGCCAACTTTTCACCTTTGGGTCACTTATCACAGTGATCGGTTAAACAGCAAGTGCCCTTTGACCACAGTAATTAAAGTCGCTGGATGAGATGCAGGCGGAACAAGAATTTCAGGCTCAGCCATTTACAACAGTTTCCTTAGTATCAGCAATTCAGGAAGTACACGTAGAATACCATTAAAAATAGGTTAGACTCAGACTAATATTCTTTCTTAATGCTCACAGTAAACAAAAAGGAAACCAACTTCACACATTTGCAAGGCAAACACTTGTGTTTAAGTTACATACCTTTGTGCCGACTGTTATATCATGGACACTGCTACAAAAAAAGAAAGAAACAAACAAACAAACATTAGAAAACACTCTAAATTGTTTAATTACAATTTACGGGAATTCAGCAAAAGAGACACGGAATACTTAAAGCCATCATGTAATAGAAGAACAGATAATTTCTGTAATTTTGTTTTGGGAATATGTGAAATTACAAAAAAAGAAGGACTAAAATAAAATAAAAAAAACTAACGTCATCTCTTTTACAAATTCATGCTTTTGAGCAACAGTTATTGATCTAAGTTTGTATTTTAAAACAATGTGCAAAAAAAAAGAAACTTTACAAAGTAAAAAAAAAATCATACAAAAAAGCCAACAACCAAAACAAATATATGCATCAAGGATAAAGTAAATGTTAACTTTGTTGACCTAAAAAACTAAAAAATGTTGAAATTGAATAGAAATCACCAAGCCAACGTGAAATAGCAACGCACAAAAAATTTATAATTGTTGGGTAAGAGCACAACATATCACAAACAAAAACTTGTGAGTGCACTAGCCCATAGTAAAATACAGTTGGATATCCAGACTGACATCTGCCAATGATCTATAGAAAAGGGTTTTAGCCCAATTGGACAAACTATAACATATGATAATACAAAATGTGAATAATAAAACCAAAATTGTCAAAACAGAACAAGCCGGAACTACAGCTGGCGGTTGCACAAGGAGTTGAATTTCAGGATGCAACCTGATATAAAAGGCAAACTGGAAAACAAAGCAAGCCTGTTTGGCCACTCTACCTCCTAATCACATGCATCAATAGGTTTCACCGCTTATCTTGAATTCTTAAAGTTTACTCAGATGATAATGAAGCAAATACACTAGTTTACACAAATGTGCATAATGCTAAACTTACTCTATTTCAGTGACGTAACTGGATCCCAGAGGATACAGATCAGTCTCTAAACGGCTGCAAAAGATAAAAACACAGGATTTGCATAAAGTACTTTCATTTACTCAAATTCATGGTTAAATCATATTGTCATTTTGATCAAATAAAAATAAAACTCGCTAAACTTCATGACAAGTTTCTTGACTTTATCATTGTAGGCTGAAGCCTGTCAATCTGCCTAACAACTCGCTTTCTAGTCTACTAATGAAAATGACATGTTCAAGCAAAACATCTATTGAGGATGCAAGCTACCTTTTATAACAGCATAATGCAATGCGCAGGACTCAATCATACCATCGTAATTACAGGTGAATAAAACGTTACATAAATCAAACATTCAAGTTTTCGCAGATCTGTTCTGAACAATGAGTGACATCTTCCCCGCGTCCTTACCCAAACCACTTAATGTATTCGTACAATTAAACATGCATCAAAGTAACTTAGTAATTCCTGGAACATATTTAACGTGCATACATACGACCAAAGGTGGATTAAAGTTGAACTGGCATCGCTTTAGCAGGCTAGCAGGTAATTAGCTAGCCACCCAACAACAATGCGGAAACTGAGACACGTTGGTTGCCAAATAGTGGCTGTTCTGCCGCTTCGGTACAATACAAACCCAAATGGACATTTTCAGCTTGCAAGTACGGTTAAAATAAACCGCTTGCTTGTATTTTAAGGAATCCGTATTAACTAAACTATACTTGCAACAGGTTGCTGATCAGTTTGGTTGAACTTTTTGGTCTCTTCCGGCACGGGAGACATTAAGAACGGCAGAGACGAGTCAAAAATCCCTATTTTCACTTCACTTTGCGGCATTTAAGACACTTAAAACGTGCTTAATTTATTAAATAACCGATATAAACCAATGAGCAAACGAAAAATGTGTGTTTAATAGATATTATAGTTGGAATGATGGTGTTTTCAACTTACCCGTCCATGGCACTACACAAAACTACAGGTTGTCGTAGACGGGAGGTAGACCTGCTAGTATTTCTTATATCCTTACAAAATGGCGGAGGGGGGATTGTCGCTTTTTGATTGGTCGTTCGACCCCGGAGGAGCAAGTGTGGGCGGGAGCTTACGTGTTCTTGGACAACGGGGTTGGAGAGAAGGGCTGTCAATCTGGAAAGGCGGTCAGAAAAAGTTTGCGAAAACTTTTCTCCGTTTCCACCATGAGAAATGAAGTTGAAGAGTGAACTGAGCTTGAACCCAACATGAGCAACAACACATCTCGAGCAAAGAGTAAACCAGACACAAGCTACCTACGTGACGGTTTGTTAAGCTGTAACTTAATAGGATAAACGACAGCACTATTATGACATATTAACAAAGTAGGTTTGCCTGTGAAAGACATACAATTATATGTAATGCACATATTATCAGACCTTTTAATAATCAAATATGTCACTAGAAAAAAATACAGTAGGTTATTAGACCAATTCTAGCACATTTTAAATATCGTACATGAATGGTTTTGTTTCCCAGAAATGCGTTGAGGCTGGAAGGTCATCCGCTGCGTAAAAATGTGCTGGATAAGTTGGCGGTTCATTCCGCTGTGGCGACCCCGGATAAATAAAGGGACTAAGCTGTCAAGAATTTGAACAAGGTTTTGTGTGAAAGTCAGATATCCAGGAACCATCATGAGGGCACAAGGAACTGCTATGGGGTCCTTGAAAAAGGGAGAAAATGTCAACAGGTAATATTAATGTTAAAGGTTAAATTATTATAATGTGATTTAAATTAAACTGGAACAATATGACTAGAACCAGCTTTAAAATTTTTATAAAAACGTACATGCAGTTTTATCGTTGAGACATTTCTGTAATCAGCTGGCCATATCATTGTTTGATTCATAGACAAATTAAACAATTATCTGGCCAGCTGATTACACACATGCTCATGAACATACTTGAACATTATCCTCATATTCAGGTGATATTTTGTTATTCTTCCCCAGTTCAGACAAAATCACATTTGAGGATTCTAAAAAGCCGAACAAGAACAAAAAGGTATGAAAAGAATGTCCCTTTAAGCAATTACAACAGAAGTATAAAAAAGATTCAGTTTCCCCTCACATCATGAGACGGGGCGCAGACAGTACTGTTTTAAAGGAAAGTGGGAGTTTGTCTTTCTGGGTTTACGTTCTTGAGAGGCTGTGATTGTCAAGATCTTTGACCTTGTATATCCTGATAGGCCAGTGCTATGTAGTAAGCTTCTGCACATCCAACTCAAAGTCCTTATTGCCAATCTCAGCATTACAACTCTGTCATAACCAGGAAGACACTTGGCTTCAATTTACCCTACTGGTTGTTGTTTTTTTTCCAGTTGGTCGACCAGCCTGGTTTTAAAGGGGTTTTGGCTATTGCCTGGTTAGTTTTATAATAATTCCTTTTTTTCAGCTTAGATAGGCTGGTCAAACTGGTTTTGGCTAGTCTCCCAGCTTGGATAGTCTTGTCAAGCTAGTTTTCATCTGGTCTCTCAGCCTGACCAGTTAAGACAAACTGTAAATGGCTAAAACCAGACCAGCCATGAAATGTCCAAAACCTCTTTAAAATTAGGCTGGTCAACCAGCAGGTTAGACCTGTCTGAAGCGATAAAAACACATCTTGTACATGAGGCAGTTGAGCAGGACAGGAGAACCCTCAAAGCCCACATGAAACTCCCTGGTGGGTGTGTAATAATCATGTCCCCTTATGTGCCTCCCTGTGTCTGTGCTTCCACTAATACGCACATCCACAGGAATTTATTAATGTGATCAGATAAATATCTGGTCAATCCACCAAAGATTACCAAGACGTAGCTCACATTCAGCTCTTGCATAATCTCATAAACCTTCTTCCTTTCTTTACTCTAGAGATGTGAGCATTAATACCCACCCACCCCCACCAAAACTGAAAAAAAAAAAAAAAAAAAAAAAAAACATTATCTTCCTGGGGTGATTTTTAAAAATGTTCTGATTTAGATGATGTTAACGTCTTATTGTTCAAAACATATTTAAAACATATCTGTTTTATTTTAAGAAACTAGTAACATGCAGATCCGGTATTAAAAAAAACTCTTATCATCATAAACTGTACTGTTATACACTGGAGACAAGTAGGCTGTTTTTCACTGCTGACGTTAATGCAGTAACCTATTTTCATATACGATCCATCTGCACTTAGAATAAATAGAATTATGATTAAACGTATAATAAAGTAACTCTCTGCAACTCTCACATGACTGCCCACTGAAGCTAAGCAAGGCTGGGCCTGGTCAGTACCTGGATGGGAGACCACATGGGAAAGTTAGGTTGCTGCTGGAAGTGGTGTAAGCAGGACCACCAGGGGGCGCTCAACTTATGGTCTGCGTGTGTCCTAATGCCTAAGTATATTGATGGGGGCTCAATACTGCTCAGTGAGTGCTTTTGGATGAGATATTAAGTCTACTAATCCATCCCATGTCATAATTGGTCTCCTCTGCACCAATCAGCTAGTATGTGGTGGGCGGTCTGGTGCAATATGGCAGGTGGATGCTGCATGCTAGTGGTGGAGGAGGAGATTCCCCCCAAAAATGTGTAAAGTACTTTGAGTGTCCAGAAAAGTGCTACATAAATGGAAGGAATTTTTTTTTATATTAAAAAAACTATACTTTGTTATAAACTATCTCTATTTTGCAACATGTCAATATGTGATAATTGTGTTTATCATGATCAAAGCTTCGGTAATTATTGCAACAAAATATGATCGTCATATGGCTGAACAGTAGGATGATGGTCGTTTCTGGGGAGTAGGGTCCCTTATAAAGAAATAAAACCCCTGAATTAAAGGGACAGTTTACCCAAATAATCTAATTGTATTTGTTCAGACTTGGAACACACACACAATTATATTTTAACATACTCTCAGTAGGTTAGTTTACCTACATTTTTCAGAACCTCTTCATTTGTTTTGCTGGAACAACACAATGGTGAGTAAATTACAAATATTTTTATTCTAAAATAATTTTTTTTTTTTAAATATTCATGTTTTGTCATTGAGATAAAGGGGCAAAAGTTGACCTAATTTACCAAAATTTGCTACTCAATCACTTTACTGAAAACTGTCTCTAAAATTAGCACTGTGAATAAAAAGTTTAATAGGAGGGCTGTTTTCAAGGCCTCACTTATTAAAGTGTTCAAAATTATGACATCATCTCTAAAAATAAAAATACCATGGTAGAGCATAACAGCTTTAGACCAGGGGTTCCCAAACTTTTCAGCCCGCGACCCCCAAAATAACAATGCCAGTGACTCGCGACCCCCAATATCCTCTGAGGTGGTTATAAATACAAAAACCTTGCATGCAATGAAGCAAACACACCAATTAAATTTGTGTCAGTGCTTTAAATGTGCCAGAAAGTATAACCTGATGTAATAAAATCAAAATGCATCTGACGCTATTGCTGCCTTTAATATAATTTAATTACCCCAGGGGTCGCAATCCAATAGAACTAGTAACTATAAACTACTATAGTAACTATATAGTATATAGTAACTATAAACGACTATTTTTAATTTCAGTATAGTTATGGATAAAATATGTTAATTCTTATGGTTTAATAAAAATAAATAGATTTTTGGAAATCACCAGGCGACCCCCCTTCATTGCCCCGCGACCCCTCGAGGGGTCCCGACCCCCACTTTGAGAACCACTGCTTTAGACTATAAACTGCCGGCACACAGGTAACTACGCCATGTTTTAGCCTGCAGATGGCAACCTTTACACATTAGAATGTATTCCATGGCCCACATGAGTTTCTTTTAAATATTATTTTTGTGATTGTGACAGTCATTACATCTCAAACAATAATGTCAGAGTAAAACTGAAAGTAATTCCCAGTTCTCTTTTCACAGAAGCACTTTCTGGAAAAGACAGCATCATCAGACATGCCGTACGCTCACATTTAGTCCCTGCGGTAATCTAAACTATTCATTTTCCAAATGACTGCCATTTGCAGCAGTGTCAGACATTAATGATTGCTGGAGGGGAAAGTATAATTACCAAAAGAATTACCAATACGCAGTTGTAAACAAACTTTTTTTTTTCTTATTTATTGTTCCTGATTTAAACACTTGGACCATAACAGGCATTGGCCATACCAATAAGCACCTATAACTCATGACATAATCCACAACACATACTGTCTTACACAAAATGAAATAATAAGTCAAATCGAAATATCTTAAAGACGGCAAAACTACATTTACAAAGCTAGTGGTCTTGGAATGAGAAATGTGTTTTAGACCCCAGACTTTTCAACTCGAATTAACACTAATGAATGATTCATTGTTATGAATCAAACGCCTGAATGTTGAAACTAGATTCCTGGACTCGTTTAGTTGAGGGAATCGTGAATTAACATCAAAAACCTTTAAATAATGCATTCTCCCCCCAACAACAAAAAAATTATTATAAAGATATATTTTGCATACAGTAAAAATGCATTTTAACAGTATGGGCTACATATATGCAATATGAGGCATTGATTACTATTATATCTAACAATGTTATCTTTGATGTACTGCAGGAAAAAAAAATTGGGTTATCTTATAAATATTATTCAGCTATAAAAAGTGATGTACTGTTAAAGCGGATATTTGCTGTGATTATGATGGAGATCTGGGGTAATTAACGTGTCCTATTTTAAACAACATGACTAAATGTGTTCTACCATAGCATGAACAGTCATAAATAACTGGATCGTATTTACAAACGTATCGGGCTACTATGAAGTGTAATGCATAATAACGTGTGATCGTGGACAAAGACTACACATGTACCAGTGTTCACAGTGGTCTGAGATGATTTGGCAAAAACCACAAAAGAAATATTAAAACAGAAGGCTCAAAATATATATTAAAAGCATAACATCGTAATATCAATATAGTCATTTCTTCTCAGTAATAAAGTAATATCTTAAAACACAAATGTATACGGGAGATAAATAGCTAGTTCATTTTATATATCGAGACGTTTATCTTATCTTTCTTAAAACAAAAATAAGGGCGAGGGCCACAAAAATGTTCTTTAAAACCGTGGTGTTGTCTAAAGTGGAGTCAGTTGTGGTCCTCATTTTTCTGTTCTTCGACGAGCAAAATACTGGACTTCATAAGATTACATAATGAAAATATATGTATATATAGATATATAAATGTCAAGACAAGAAATATAGAAAAATATTAATAGAAATAAAAAAAGAAATACATACTAGACAACAAAAGTTAATCGTCAGTATACGGGGTATACTTCTTCATTGTTGCGTTATGGTCAGGGGGGTCAGAGTCTACATTTCGAGGGTTACATGACTGTGCAGCACTTGCAGGGCTGCTTTTCTTTCGAATTGGCCTCTTCTTTCGACTCCTCCTTCTTGGCGTCAGCTTTGTCAGGACTGGAGGCGCTGCCGTTTGGTGGAGCCTGGTCGTTTTTGGCCCCTTCGTTTCCTGCTTTGCTCTCGCCATCCTCGATGACCACGAATTCAGCTTTTACTGTTTCCTCGATGCCCAGCGTCTTCTTTGTCTCGGCCTCGTCCTCCACGTTCTTGTAGCCCATGAAGACCATGGTTATGGGATGCTCAGCGCTGGCGTTCTCAATGGCCGCGTCGGGGTTTGTGCACTGCAGTTTGGCCTCAATGCCGGTGATCTGTTTCTTGCTGTTTTGATCTGGGCTGGGCTGCTGTATGCCATTCTCTACTGCTGGGGACAGAGAACGAGGCACATTAAGTAATGCACAAGTCAATAATGGCTACTTCCAAATATTAAGCTTTTAAAATTCTTTCAGGGAGGTGCTATTAAGTATTAAAAAAAAGTATTGTCAATATAATGCTCAGGGTTCTTAAATCTTAAAAGTCAATTTTAAGCACTTTCCTGATGCGTTTTCAAACTTTTCCAGCACTTTTCAAGTGTGGCAAATTACATATTTACACAGGGTGCAAATTTCAGCAGGGTGGGGGGGGTGGGGGGTCTGACCCCCTTAATTAACACGATCCCCCCTGAAGGACATCAAAACTAGATGTATGGAAGTCTGCCCTTTAATAGTTAAGAAATTGTTTGTTCTGATCTGTATCTGAAATATTACTAATAATTAAATGTAAATGATAGATAACTTCAATATGCATTTGACCCCTATAATGGATCATACCATTGTGAATGCATGTTTGTGTCAAAAATATTATTTAATCAGTTTGAAACCAGCAAATGTAGAGCATCAACAGACAGTGTAAGTGTTCACAAAACATGTATATTTAAAAAAGGTGTCTGTATATACATGCAGTCTTTCATGGTCATCCATTTATGGGTGTAGGAAAGCAAAACTGTCACTGTTTATTCACAAATGTCATTGAGAACCACTCAATATCCTTCAAAACACTGATAACATAATAACAAGTTTAATGAAAAAAATAGATGTAATTGAATTAAATATATAAATTTGGTTCAACAAGACATATTACTGAAAATAACCAAAAAACTTGACCCTCCTGACCATCAACGTATAATTCACACCCTGCATTTACATTATATTATTGTATAATACATGCTAATTAGTATATTGTTCTAAGGATTTTTTTATGGTCAAGCCCAGCAATAAATTACTATCATTTTTACTCTTTTAATTGTCATTTATTTGCATTTTAAATGTATCAACTTATATTTTAAATTTAGTTATTTTAATTTTAAAGGGCGCAAATAAAACAAAGAGACTGCCAGATCACACTATAAAGGCAGACGTGCACTATACAGGCAGACTCCTTTCATTTTCATTTTATGCAAAAACAAGGAGATTTTTTTTTATTTTAATTTATTTCAATAGTTAATTATTAAACACAATTATAATTTCAAGCACTTTATCCAAAATCTAAGCACTTTTCAGACCTTGAAAACAGAAGATTAAAATTCCAGCATTTTGTATAATTTTCAGCACCCGTACAAACCCTGAATACTGCACGCTGTTTTTTTGTTTTTTTTCGTGGACCGCATAATGATAATTAAAAAGTTCTACGTGTTCTGGGGTTTTAAGTTAATGTATTGTTTAACATAGAGCTGTTCAATTTGACGAGATATATATATATATAATGAGGACAAATCAAAAAGTCTATTGTTTCATATTATGCTCTATCAATATTTTGTGTGGTGTCACAAAATGCATTGTTTACAGTAATACATTTTCATAATTTATATGAGTGCAATATTACACAGCATTACAGGGATGCAAACATGTATAACAGCATCATAAGATAGTTGCACACTTGAAAGTACAATGTTTACATTTTGCATTTAATTTAATATATATTTGAATTGTTTTATGTTGGACGTGTAATCATTATTTTTTAAAGATTGTTTTATATTTTATTAATATATGCAAACACACATTTGCCCAGAAGTTCTAAATAAAGAGAAATACGAGTATATACACTAACCAGCCACTTTATTAGGTACACCTGTCCAATTTCTAATCAGCCAACCTCATGGCAGCAACTCAATGCCTTTAGGTATGTAGACATGGTCTGCACGCAAGACGATCTGCTGCAGTTCAAAATCATTACAACCTGCTGCGACATTCAAATGGTAGTGTCAGAATTGGCCGACAACAATATGAAAGCATGGATCCATTCTGCCTTGTATTAATGGTTCATGGGGGATGTTTTCTTGGCACACTTTTGCCCATAAGCACCAATAGAGCATCGTGTCAACACCACAGCCTACCTGAGCATTGTCGCTCACCATGTCCATACCTTTATGACCACAGTGTACCCATCTTCTGATGGCTACTTTCAGCAGTATAACACACCATGTCATAAAGCGCAAATAATCTCAGACCAGTTTCTTGAACTTGACAATAAGTTCACTGTAATAAAATGGCCTCCACAGTCACCAGATCTCAATCCAATAGAGCACCTTTATGATGTGGTGAAATGGGAGATTCACATCATGGATGTGCAGCCGACAAATCTGCAGCAACTGCATGATGCCATCATGTTAATATGAACAAAAATCTCTGAGGAATATTTCCAGTACCTTGCTGAATCCATGTCATGAAGGATTAAGGCAGTTCTAAAGGCAAAGGGGGTTCAACCCGGTACTAGTAAGGTGTACCGAATAAAGTGGCTGGTAAGTGTGTATATATCGTTATCAGGAGATGAGATTTTATCATATGAGATTTTAGTTTTTCTGTACATGACTGTTTGTTTATGAGACTCTGTTAGCACTAGGAATGTAACGATAGAATATTATGGATAAATACAACAATCAAATTACATCAAACAAACAATTTATTGTATTGATGCCATGTGTAAAATATCAAGACCTACATAATATATTTTAAAATCCACCTTTACTCCCACCAAAAAAGCCCACTTTCTACATCTTCACATAAGACTTCTACCAAAGCACACATTCTTTTAATACCATCAGATTTGCAATGCAACTCAAAGCAGTAGTAGCAGACATAAAAACAGACAACTTTGGGCCAGATATATTAAACAGAGCAAATAAGCATGAGAGCGGAAGCCTATATAAAAGCTCATATGGGAGTGGAAAGTTTTGAGTGATCTAACAGACAATGTGCAATGCAAATCAGGTCACAAACAAGCAGAGCCAATGAACTGCTAAAAACAAAGCCACAAACTTGGTTAAGCTTGGTTAATCTTATCCGAGTAAACATGTCTGCTTCATGTTTGTATCAACAAAAAAGTTATCGTTTTTATCTTTTAAATTAAGCATTAACAAATAATGCTACACTGTAAAAAAATAATATGATCAAATAATCCTGAAAGCATATGTTTTAGATCATTGTAACTTATTAAACTAAGTTTATCATGTTCTAATTTAATTTGATAAGTTGCGAAGGCTGTTTTAAGTATGTTTAACATTATATAAAGTTCAATGGACTCATAAGGTTAATTTGTTCAGCTTAAAACTGAAGGCAACCAGGAGTTTTTTACAGTGTAGGGACGTTTTGAGCAGATCAAGCATTTTAAACTTATAACTGGCTCATAACCAGGGCCAGACCGAATCTGCGGACGTTTTTTTGCTATTTCTGCGGAGAATTTTAGTAAAAATCTGCGGATTTCTGCGGAATTATTTTGGGAGTATCCAGCGGAGTATCATAACTAAGACCTTAATATATTAAATAAAAAGTAATAAATTACTGAATAAAAACTAAATAAATTCAGATTTACGCATTTACTCAAGTAAATAAACAGAATTAATGATAGGCTAAAAACCTGCAGAAATCTACTAATTCTGCGGAAAATCTGCGGAATTCTGCGCGCGCAGATTCCGTGTGGGCCTACTCATAACTGTCCAGTAGTTGGTGAATAATATAAAAGAAATATGGCATTGAAATAACACCAGGATGAGTAAATCAATGAATTTTCCTTTTTGAGTCAAGTATCCATTTTTCAAAACATAATTTGAATACTCACAGAATGAAAATAATTGTTTATAAACTGATGAGAAGTATTGCCTTACAAACTTTTATCAAATAATAATAAAACATACAAAATATTCAGACGCTCACCCTTCAGTGGACCATCAGGTGCCTAGCAGAAATGGGTAGAAATGCATTACTTTGATTGTCAGTAAAACCTTCAATAGACTTATTCATGGTTAAAAATCCCAATGAGCAAAGACGATATCTTACATTTTCATTGCCCTGTTTTTCTCCTTTATTCAAAGGCACACCAGTTTCAAGCTCGTCGATTTCCTGTTCTAGTCTGTGAAAAAATAAAAAGTTAAAAGTGAATTATCTCTAGATTGTTTGTATGAGGAGATGTAAAAATCCAGTGGCTGGTGTTAACCTGAGGATGGTCTCCTCCAGCAGTTTGGTCTTGGCTTCGTCCTCTTGTAGTTGTTTCTGTGCCTCGTCTTCTCCACTGGATGGCGCTCCGTCCAACAGCCATCGCTCCCTCAATGCCTTTGACTGTCAAAACAGGCAATATGAGAGAGAGATTACTTTTTATAGGAGTTTATACATAACATGTTTTAGAGATCAGTAATGTAAAATTGTTGTATACAGTTGAAGTCAGAATTATTAGCCCCCCTGTATATTTTTCCCCCAATTTCTGTTTAACGGAGAGCAGATTTTTTCAGCACATTTCTAAACATAATAGTTTTAATAACTCATTTCTAATAACTGATTTTTTTATTTTTGCCATAATGACAGTAAATAATATTTCCCTAGATATTTTTAAAGATGCTAGTATTCAGCTTAAAGTGACATTGTAAGGCTTTACTAGGTTAATTAGGCAAGTTAGAGTTACTCTGCAAGTCATTGTATAACAGTGGTTTGTTCTATAGACAATCTGAAAAAAAAATATTGCTTAAGGGGGCTCAGGGTTTCTGCAGGTTTCACCAAGTCAAATTTAAGATTTTTAAAGACCTTTTAAAGACCATTATGTATGCATTTTTTGACTAACCCTAACCCATTAAAAATAGTATTACTTGAATAATACTTAAATATTGTGTTAAAACAAGAAAACCATATATACTTTTCTTTGATAAGCTTTAAAAGCTATAATTAACTAAATGCATGTCTGTCCAGGTCAGTGTCCTCACCGAATATGGTCTATATATACATGGAGAACCTATAATTGTTGTTGTGAGGAACCGAGTTGTAAATAGAGTTTTGTTACAAGTTTTATTGAGCTGTATTGTTGGTAAATATACTGTATTAAAGTGTTGGCCTGATTGGGTAACTTTACATGAACAATGGAAAATTAAGACACGTTTAAAATGAATTAAGATTTTTCAAGAATCTTTACAATTTTCTGTTTAAATGTTAAGACTTTTAAGACCACGTGAATACCCTGGGGCTAATAATGTTCTTAAACATTTGAAAATAAGTATTTTTTATAGGAAATACTGTGACAAAAATCCTTGCACTATAGACGTCAGTTGGGAAATATTTGAAAAAGTCCACTAAATCCACAGGAGGGCTAATAACTTTGACCTCAACTATGTGCGTGTGTGTGTGTGTGAGAGAGTGTAAAATACAGCTATGTAAAATTGGAACCACTTTAAAATGTTCCGGATTTACTAAGTATCTGTTTATGGACAATGTAAAAATGTGTTGTATTCTATAGAGGTCAAATTTCATATAAAGCATAGTCACTTACAGATTGTTCTTTCTTTTGCTTATCTTGGTTTAAAAAATAGTAATTGGTAATGTTTTAAGGTTATTCCAGCAAATAATGACATCGTTACTCTTCTAAAGTTAAAACATTGCATTGTGTTTTCTCAAAACTACTATAAACAAATATATATTTATTTAGAAACTCTGGAATTTCTTAATATCAGTGGTGTAAAGAAACAAATTACAAATACTCAAAGTACTGTAATTGAGTAGTTTTTCTCAGAAATTGTATTTTACTAAGTAGCGTTTTATAATGTATACTTTTACTTTCTCTTGAGTACATTTTATCTGTGCTTTTACTCCACTACTTTCCTTCAACCTGAAATGACTACTTTATTTTTTATTGTTTATGGGGATTAGAAAAATCAGTCCTGTGTTTCCTGTCCAATCAAATCACACATTAAAGGTAAATCACATCATAATGAACTACCTCAAGACATGGGCGTTTTATAATTGCAGCAAACTGTCTGGAAGCATTAAAAGTGTTTCCAAGATCTAGAGACTGCAAGGCACTGATGAGAAGATGACCGAAATTGCCTTAAACACCCAGCAGGCACAGGACGTCTGCATGAAGTCAGATTGACACTGTACCTCAACGTTGTGGAGACGTTGCATTTTGTTTGGAAAAAAAAATCGTGTTGCGTCAAAACCCAACGTCAGGCCCACGTCAATGTCCAACGTCCAAACTAAAAGCAACCAAATACCAGCGTCATCTAATGATGTTACAGTTTGGCGTTGTCTAGACGTACCACTATAGCGTCTATCCGACACTGGATTTTGGTTGAATAATTTTGATTGAAATGATTTTGGTTGATTTTGGACAAATAAATGTCAGTATTTGATGTAAATGTGACGTTGGTTTAAGATGTTGGCTCAACGTCGAATTTTGGTTACTTTTTAACACAACCTAAAATCAATGTTATCGGACAACAAAATAGCATTGTCCTTGGACGCTACCTAGACACTGAATCTTGGTCACCTGAAATCACAACCTAAATCTAACCTAATATTAACTTTTTATGACATTGTGTGCCTGCTGGGCAGTAACCAAATGCACACAGAATGTTATGTTTTCACACATCCACAATTTACACAAATAATATGTAAACACATCAGCTTTTTACAGCGTAATACTCGGTGTCCTTGAGTACTTTTGAAATGTCTACTTTTTACTCAGAGTAATATTTACAACAGATGCTTTTACTCTACTTGCACTACATTTTTAAAGGTATCTTAAGTATGATTCTTCAGTACTTTTTCACCACTGCTTAATATTGAGCAAATAGGCTCATGAAAAATGAGAGCCATGTCAGATGCATTGTGCTGATGTGAACAAATCAGAAGCATTAGGGTTAGTGTATCACATGACCATTAGCTGTCCATTAGTCTTTCACTTTAGGCCATTCTCCATGACTGCTAATGCACATTTCTGGATTGTGAAACGTTTTGACAGGCGCCTGCTAAAAACAGGGCTTCCTGCCAGAGCCTCGAGTCCATGTTAAAAAGAAACAGACAGACAGCAGGGTTTGACTGGCAGGACCGGCATGAACTGCTCAGAGATTTCTGACAACTGTGTCTGGCGCAGCGATGGAGGATATTTTGGGTACAAGCAAAGGTGGCTCTAGAGATCATACTGGACCTGTGTTACCAATTCAGTGCATGCTGGCATACTGGTCATATCAACAGTGGTCTGTCGTATGGACTTCTCTACACTGAATTTCCTGGTTGATTTAGAGTCTTTTTCAGTGAGTACAAATGACTAATGGCATCATGACAATCTAGTTTATCATTGCAAACTGCTGCTTATAACAGTGTTGTTTCTATTCTAGTGCCGCAGAGCACTACTGAAGAGGCTGTTAAAGCTGCAGCAGATAAAAACAAACATCTGCTAAACATCAAAACGTGAATCGAAGACCCAAGATGATAAGCCAAAACCCCAAGATAAAGATCACAGAGCTCTTCATAACACCTGTTGCTTTAGAAAGAGCTGAAGACTTAATCAAAAATAGAGGCTGGGATGAAGATTTAAAATGACATTAGGAATAAAAGTCATTACCAGTCAAACATTTGGGATGAGTAAGGTTTTTAAATGCTTTTAAAAGAAGCCTGTTGTAAAAAGTATTTTTTATTATAAAGTTGGTTTCTTATTGAATGTATTTTCAAATAAAATTCATTACTGTGGTTCAAAGCTGAATTTTCTAAATCATTACAAGTCTTTAGTGTCACACGATCCTTTCAAAACATTCTAAAAGGGCCATTTGCTGTTCTTTTATGGTCGTTAATAGAGGTTACTTAATTATTATTAGTAGTAATACTTGTAATAATCTATTTTGAAAACATTTTGTCTCCAGCTTCATAGTTAAGGAAACTGATACGCTTTATATTTTAGGACTGATGAAAAAGTTTAAAACTATTATTTTTTTAAATAGAAATGTATTAATTATCACTCTTAAACAAGTTAATTGGTGAATATGTTTGTGTGTATAATATATAAAATTTACTTGAAATTTTGTAGTTTGCAATTAATTTTTTATTTTTATTTTATTATTTATTTTGCAATACCTCATTTTAACTGAAATTTATTATCTTTCTATTGAGGTTTGGTTATCATTTTTTAAAAAAAAAATCAATTTGACTGTTTAATACAACAGTTTTTTGTATGTATCAAAATGTATAGACCATTTCAATGTGGTGATGTCATTGGCCCATGAAAATTTCCTGCTTGTTGTCAAACTTTTTTTGTATCTTTTTGTATCTTATAATGATTTCTGAAGAATGTGACGCTCAATGTGATGCTGAAAATTCAGTTCGGAATCACAGGTATGAATACTTTTTAAACACCTTAGCATATGTTATTTTAAATTGTAATAATTTTTTTACTATATACTAGATGAAATAAATGCAGAAAAGGCTTCTTTTAATCAATCTTTTTTCTGACTGTTAATGTATACGAGGATGCTGTCAGGCATGATTGATTTTTTCCTCCTTTCATTCTTTTGTCTATTGTAAAGACGGCGCTGTCTGAGATCTGCAAGGCTGAACATAACATAACAACTCATAAAAACAAAGAATAACAGAGTAAGATGACATGAAGAGGGGAAGGTGAAGACCATGAAAACGACAAAAGCATGAAACAGAAGATCAATAGACAAACAGTAGACCCCATCATCTGGACAAGAAGAAGGCAGAGGTGTTCGGTAAGCAGCACAGCTTGTACATCGATGCATCTCTACACTGTAAATGGGCCAGTCTAGGGATTTCGCAACTTTTTTTTCCCTTCAGCCAGCCCACTCGGGAAAAGTCCCAGTTAGGAATGCACCAAGCACCCATAAACTGATTCCAGTTGTTTTAATTCTGCAGATCTCCATTCCAGACTTTCAAATGAACTTTGTTGCAATCGTTTATAATATAAAGTCTGTAAATGTAGTAACAGAAGTCAGAAATGCTGAGGATGGAACACAAATACAAAATACTGTACCAGGCAGTATAGACACCAAAATAACAGAAAAAAACACTACTTGGCCTGCTTAAAGTTAAGGTTGCGTCTTAACTGTAGAGTAGAATAGCTTTACCTTCCACTCCAAGGATTCTTTGACCAGTTTCTTTGGTTAAATTGTGTTGACAACCCTCTAAGCATTGTTTGAGTTTTTTGTTTTTATACGAACTTAAACTAAAGGAAATAAGAAAGTTACAATGCCAGTTACAATGCCAGGGTTAAATCATACACCATTTAAATAACGTTATATAAAAAACGCTATATAAATAACGCTATATAAATAAAGTGATGTAACTTGACGAGCATGCTGAATTGAAGAGATGAATTCTTAAAGAGAAGGTTTACCCAAAAATTACAAATTTTGTCATTAATGGGTCACTTTTATATGGTTTTAGTTTTTGGCTTTTTTTTTTTTGGCGCTTTTAATTCGCGCTTGGCCAAAAACTAAAAATAATTATTTACTTTGTATGACTGTTTAATTATATTGCTAAAAAAAACACACAATCAAATCAAAATATTTTTTTTTTGACAGTATAATTTAATTTAGAGTGAAATAGTTTAGATGCATCATTTTAACAGAATTGCCATGACAGCACGCAAGCAGCAGGAACAAGTATACTACAGAACTTTCAACAAAATATTTGAACAAACTTTGCTTTTCTGTTTTTTTTTTTGAGGGGGGTAGAGGGATGGGGAGGGGGGTTACGTTTTTTTTTTTTTTTTTTAACCACTATTTTGTTTAGTTTTTTAGGGCAACAGTATCTCCAGCAGAAAAGAATCTGCCACATGAAAAGCTACCGACCGTTCCAAAATATTTTAAATGTTTTTTGTAATAAAATATAGTGTTCAAAGGGGAAAAAAGGTTGTTGTTTTTTACCCAGACATTTAAAAAAAACATATTTTAGAGAAGTAATCACAATACCATGATACAGAGAAACCGTGATATTTTTATCCAAGGTTTACATATACCGTCAGTATCTTATACCGGCTCATCCCTACTGGTGATCATATGTGGTACATTCATAGATAAGCATACGGATACATGAGCTTAATATCCACAGAGCTAAATATGGAGCTATTCTGAACTCTGACCGCAGCACACAAGCTAGTTTATCAGTCTGCTGCTCTTATGCCTTGGTCAGTGCAGCAACAAATCGTAGTGACTATGGCTGGAGGGAGAGTGAAACCAGTGCACTGAACACTGCTAGGCAGTGCAGCACAGCAAAGCCTTGTTTTAGTTCTTATTTTAGGCTGTTTTTCTCTTTTGGCTGATCATTGAGGCAAAAAATTCAGTGCATTCTTAGTTTTAACAATCTTCTTGGTTCCTTTCTGGGTTAGAACTAAATACTGCTGTCTATAGAGTATCAGAGAGCTCTCAGATTTCATCCAAAACATCCTAATTTGTGTTCTGGAGATGAATAAAGGTCATACGGTTTTGGAACAACATGAGAGCGATTAATTATTGACAAAATGTTTATTTTGGGGTGAACTAATCTTTATTAATCCCTCCTTGTTGTTGAAAGAAAAACAAGTAATATATAGTGATGTGCCAGGGTGTTCACTAGCTGTGCTAAGGTATTTCAAACTTTTTTTTTACCTATAAATGGAGAATGAAAAATAACATAGCTGTGAGTTTATCAGGGACGTCGATGGCACCTTGATACAATTGTTGGCAGTGAAAACTTATGCAGGTAATTCTAATGTGCAATTTCAAGAAAATAGAAACTAGAGCAGCTAATTTACATAATGACCAACACAATCTTCCAAGAGCAGCACAAATTTAAATGTGGCTTGGTAATTGCTATGTTCGTCTAACTTCATTTTCTGGCATTGTAAACAAATGAACAGCAGTGGAGAACATTCTCTCACTTCTAACAAACATTTTCTGTTCTCTGCATTCCTACAGTACTCATAAAGCAACTTTTATGGCTTGTTTTTTGTCTTTGTTTGTTTGTTTCTTTTGGTATAAAAGGCCACCTATGATGAATATCATCTTTTATGAGCTGTTTGGACAGAACTGTGTGTAGGTATAATGTGTCCACAGTCATATTGGGGTGATATAAAGACAATAACTCTCTTTTTTAATTTACCTGACATTAAAATTGGATCCAAATCCCTACCCACTGTGTGTCCCTGCTGTGTGTGTGTGCGTAAACTTTGTAACGACATTGTGTGTGACCTATCATTGCAGGAAATGCTTAAATTCATTCAAAAACAAGTACATCAAATAATCACTGGGAAAGTTCTTTCTAGGGCAGCTTGGTTATGGGAAAAATCATAATCACGATTATTTTGGTCATAATTGTAATCACGATTATTCAAAACGATTACAGTTGAAGTCAAAATTATTCGCCCCCTGTGAATTTTGTTTTATTAATATTTCCTAAATTATGGTTAACAGAGCAAGGAATTTTTCACAGTATTTTCTATAATATTTTTTTTCTTCTGGAGAAAGTTTCATTTGTTTTATTTTGGCTATAATAAAAAGGTTTAAATATTTTGAAACCTATTTTAAGGTCAATATAATTAGCCCCCTTAAAGGGCACCTATGGTGAAAAATCAACTTTTCAAGCTGTTTGGACAGACATGTGTGTAAGTATAGTGTATAGACCGTCATATTGGGGTAATATAAACACACCCAGTCCTTTTTTTACAATTTACCAACATAAAAATGGTGGACCAATTGGAGGGGTTTTTAGATCGACCGCAACTTGACGTAGGAGTGCGGTCTTCCTGGCCCACCAATATTGATTGACAGGTAAGCGTCACCATATTCTAAATTTGTTGTTTCACATGCGCCATTTTCAGCGTGTTAGTCAAAGCGATGTCACTAAAGGAACACCCTTGCTCTATTTTTAGATGTAAGGCTCATTGGGTTCAACACAAGACCAACATTCACCACATGATTGCTCTAATCGGAATTAATGTTTGTAACTTTAGGTAGGTTTGCAAATGTGTACTTTTCATTGCGTCGTAAACTTTAGCCGTTAAACTTTAGCTGGAAAGTGCGAGCAAGCTGCCTCAAGTGCGTGTCCCTCAAATAACTTGCTTGCAAGTCGCACATCAGAAGCGCTACTCGGCAACGCGCAGCGTCACGCCATGCATTTTAGAACTCTAAACATAGGTTTCTATCAGGGTACACACAACAGCATTTCGGACAGCCGTCGACTTGAAGTGCCACTGTGTAAACCCAGATAGAAACCTATGTTTAGAATCCTAAAATGCATGTGGCGCATTCGGTGCCTTATTTAAAGTTATTCCAGTGTGCGTGGTTATTAGTCTCGGTGTACAAGCTCGGAACTTTAAACTAGCACACAGTTGGCTGTAAAACTATACAAAGACACAAATGATTTTGTACTCTCTGCTTGGTCTGTGGTCGAGGCGTACATGTACGGCTGAATGCTTGTCCTCTCACTCATGTTGCTTCTCTCTGTCAGCCTGTTTGTTGCCAAACACAGAGCGGGGTAGCTCTTGACTCTGCCCCCTTGTTATGTTAGACAGGAAGTTGAAACAAATTTTCATGTAAAGCAACACACCCCTAAAACAGCAAGCTGTGTACACGCCCCCAAAATGACACTTTTTAACACATTATGATAAAAAAAAAAAAAAAACTGAATTGTGTTTTAAACTGAACCTAAACTGGCACACTCAGAAGAACCATAATATTAAATCTTTAAAAAAAGGGAAAAATATGTGCCCTTTAAGCAATATATTTTTTGATTGTCTGTAGAAGAAACCACTGTTATACAATAACTTGCATAATTACCCTAACTAAGCATTTGAATTGCACATGATCTGAATACTAGTATCTTGAAAAATATCTAGTAAAATATTACGAACTGTAATCATATCAAAGTTAAAAGAAATCATTTATTAGAAATGAGTTATTAAAACTTATGTTCAGAAATGTGTTGGGGAAAACAAATCTTCTTTCCGTTAAACAGAAATTGGAGGGAAAAGGGTCGCTAATAATTCAGGAGGGCTAATAATTCTGATTTCAACTGTATTTTAACTGTAAATAAGGAAAGGGAAATTAATACAAAAGAATAAAAATATGAAACAAACTGTGCTTTAAGCATCTTCACTGAAGAAAAAATGAAAAAGCATCTTCACTGTAAAAAAAAAAAACTTTAATCATAGCTACAAAAGTCCTTCAGTCAAGAGCAGTGAGTGATTTTGTCCTTTTGTTGTTTGATTAATGATAAAACAGTCAGCAGCAGAAATATTGCGCACTGTCACTTTAAGTATGCGCAGTACCGTTCTGATTAATGGTTTCACTTTTGCATGTCTTTTGATCTCAACTAGTTTATCACACAATATGGGGGTTAATATAAATAATCATTAAACATCGCCTTTTGACACAAATTTGCATGTATATGAACATTAAAGTGCTCACATTACGATGACTTTAGATGTGTGTGCTCTGCTTATCTCTGAGGCTGAGCATGCACACACACACACACAACAGCATGCGATCTCTTCCGCGCTTTTAAAAAATTGAATGATGAAACTGTATAATACAACTTAGAATGAGCAACAAATGTGTAAAGCGAAACCAAATTGTTGATTAATTGCACAGGCCTATTTCTTACTGTAGTATTTCTCATAATCGTTATGCGAGATCTGCTCCCTTTATGTCTGTCACTGTGCTGTTTATCTGACACAGCCAAGGAGCAGAATGATCACACTCTGACAGGCACCTGCGAACGGTGAGCTGGGAGAACTAGCAACACATTAATGATACAATGACTACCACAAACATTAGTTTCATGTTTTTTTTTAATGCATTTTAGAGGGGATACTTATAATGTCAGCTGCAAACAAACAAACAAAAAAAACATTGTTAAATCTATTAAATCTTATTTATTAATTATTTACCTTTAGTACATCTTTAGTACATTTAGTACATCTTTAGTACATTTTTTGTGACAAAATGGAGTTTGCACACAACCTTTTACAAATCAGGCCAGTTGCAGTAGTGTCGTCGAGTATATTACTGACAAACTAAAATAAAAAAAATTAATAATACTGAAAGTGCCTATAAAAGAAACTAAGCAAAATAACCTTGTCGCCATTGCCAAAAAAACAACTCATAATGATAAAAAAATTTAAAGAATGTCAAAGAGAGTCATTTATAGAAAAAAGCAGTCACATGAACTGAAAAAGACTGAGGCACTTACTGACATTTTTGTGTGCAGTCTCTAAACTGACCAAATGAAAAACACTGTTACATCTTGATCCGGAATTCTCTTTTTATTTAAACAAGTCAAACCTACTCACTATTCTTTTAAAACATAATCCTTCACACAGAATTAGAAACAAGTTAAAAAGATTTCATATAATATCTTGTGACACAGCTGTCTAGATTTGTAATGGTCCAAAAAAAAAAAAGACCCAGTCCTGCTCTCCTTCTCCTCCTGCATTACCCTCCCTCTGCTCTGGCTTTGTGGCCGCAAATTCTGGCCCGATGACAGATACGCTGACATCACCTCATGTTCACACCCATCCACATGCACACGCAATACAATCCCAGCACAGAGGGGAGGACAAAGGATCTGAGTCTCGCTCTATAGGAAACTAAGGCCTGCTCTATTGTTCCCTATTGAGCAAAATCCCTTATGCGCAAAACACAATGGCAGGTATAAAACTAACAAACAAAAAATATCACGTTGGGACAGATAACGAAAGGGAAACAATCGCCTCGCCGGATATTTGGGAGATGAGGACAGGCACGCAGGCAGGCAAGCTATTTTGGACCACAGATCTTTTGCGGCAGACTTGGGAACTTTAGGATTTGCATAAATTGAGCAGTTTTTCTATTCGGAGCTGAATGATGAGGACAACTGTGGTAATAATGTATGCAGATGTCCAGAGATAATTATGTCATCATGTAATATAGATAAACATACAAATAACGTAGAAATATATAAACAAATAACATATGCCATGTATGTACATCATTAATGAACTGTTTATATACTTAACTGATTGTCTGGCTAAGGCCAAATGATGAAATGACAAAATGTATCATTATGTCACACATTAAAACATCCATGAGCATGAACATTTCTGTTAATGAGTGAAAGGTGAGGCATTCATTTCTAACAAAGATTCATTACAAAGATGTAGAGGAAAGATATAAATATTCAAAATTATTATTATCATTAGTTAACAAACACTTCCACACAGAGAAAGTGTAGTTATTTAAGGTTGTTATTATCGGCACAAAATGAACAGACTGCAGCTTTAAAAAGTTTCCTTCTTAACCAATTAGTTGCTAAAACAATCAACCTCTGAGTAAAATGTGATTTTGTTTGAGTACATTAATCAGAAATGGTAGAGTATTCTCAAGATTCCCGAAACAATTATGCAAGCCTTTTAAAACACAAAATTAAAATGACTTATGATAACAGAATTTCATTTAAAGGGAGGATGCAGACTTTCCCCTTGTCCCTTCAAACAGGAAACTGCTGTTGAAACTTCCCCCCTGCCCTTTCAGTGACTTCAATCCCTAAACATCATTCTCACATTATGAATTTCAACACTTTAGGGCTTTAAATAAGTTTAGAAATGGGATAAGTGTGGGACTAGACAGAAGGTAAATTACAAAAGAAAGACACGCCTCTGAACTAGGTTGTTAAGATATACCAATATTCACAATAATAGTGAAATTTCAAATGTTCAATTTTGTTTTGCATTAGTTAGAAGTCACAATATATTGGTAGTTGTCATAACTGTGCTATTTAAAAAGCTACAGTACATGAAAAAATCCAAGTGCTAAACTCTCACATCTAATTTGTATCATTCATCCTCAACACTGGAGGGCAACCTTGTGTAAAAAAAACTACAAGTAGATTCACAGGAGTAAATAATTTGAATCTTAAAACTATTTCAAGAGTTCACTCTTAGATAATGCTTGACTATTTTAGCAGGTTTGGCATGCTGTCCCGGAAGAGAACCCTGAGCTCGGAAATAGATAAGCCCAAAGAGAGTGTCGACTAAGCTAGTGTTTGAACCAAAGATTTCCACTGAGCCACCGTGTCACCCAATCTTAGAATTGAGGAGGAGGCAGAAGGGATGGATGGGGGGTTGGGTTAGGCTGGATATTTTTGTTAAATTTGAAACGATCCGATTGGCTAGTTAGTGATTAGTGACAGGGATCAGCTGCAGTCAATCCTATCACGTGCTCCTTTCTAAATTAGTTTTTAAAACTTCACTTGGATAAAATGCACATTACTTTTCTCAATTTTTTTTCCTCCACCCATCTGAACTGTTAACCGCCACAGTTATTATCTCAGATTATTGTAGTTACACTCTGTTAAACTAAAAACAGTTGGCTTTGTAGTCTCTTCTATATAGTATAGTCTTTTCCTTTCGAATTTGAACTGATGTGACTCTGGCCAAAAAAAAAAAAGAATATAAAAATAAAACAGCCTTCTGCAAACTCATAGAAAAGGTCAGTCTGAATGATGAGACAGTAAACAAACACTTAGATGTACATTCACAGACAGTATTCAAACACATCTGCAGCCTGTTAGCGGTTATGTGTTAGTACCTTGAGATGCTGGAGTTGTCGGCGATCATCCTCCAGTTGTCTTCTTTTGTTCTCAATCTCAGCCTCCTTCTTTCTCTTTTCCTGAAAGACAGAACAATATTAAATCCTACTAAAAGTTATCAAACATTTCACTTAACTTTTTTTTTTTTAGAAAAAGTGTACTATACAATTATGTATAGCAACAATCTATTTAATTTTATTATTTCACTATTCATTCACTCAATTTTCTTCAGCTTATTTCTTTCTTTTTTTCAGGGGTCACCACAGCGCAATAGTCCGCCAATTATTCTGGCACATGTTTATAGATGAATGAATGCCTATTATGCCACAACCCAGCCCTGAGAGTTTTATTTTAGGAAATCAAGCTAAACTAAATGGTTAAAATGTGGACTTGCTGGTTTAATTTTGGATTTTTTTTTTTCATTTGGATTATGAACATTATATCATACATTTTTATTGTACTTGAAGACAGACAACGAAAGCTTCTCAATTCGAAGGCAATAACATTTTTCAGTGTCAGTATTAAAAATCTAAGTTATACATGTCCAGTTAGTGTGGAATAACAGTATAACTCCAATTCATCAGATCATTTTAAACCATTAAAGATCTGATTCCTTTATCTTAATTTTAATGCAGTAACAGAAGCTTTGGGTTAAATTTAAGCGTTTCTTTAAGTTTCTTTAAGAAAACACAGTCGATAATCAATTACTAACAATAAACAAATAAATAAACAAATAAAACAATAAATACATAAATCATAGCAAAATATTGTTGTTTATTTAGAAAAGCTGCCGTAGCGCACCTGTGTATGTAGGCTACTTCAAACGTTTCTCGTGCTCCACTATCTCACAATATAAATACATATATAAACAAATAAACTCTGCTTGACATAGTTTACACAGGACTGGTGGGAAATATGCATTGATACAGCTTTATTATATCGGGTATGTGGTTTATTTTGATAGGTGTACTGTTTTGTTCTGTTTAGCAATTTTTTTTTTTATATTTTTGCGGGATTTTCCCTGGTTTTTGTTCTCTTCTTTAATTGAAATATGGTTTCCCAGCATCCCTCAAAGCCTTCCTCACTCTGTCCTTCCATTTGTTCATTTGTTTTAATGTCTGAAGCGGACATGACAGCAAGCAACATCTCCATTTTTCTTAGTGGACATAAATGTTTTAGTAATGTTTAAAGTGCAGATGCTGGTCACCTGAAAATATCCCCAAACTGTTTCTGTATACAAAGTTCACACATACAATTAATGTCACATGATTATCTCTTATTTATTTATTTTTTTTGGACTTACATATAAAAAAAAATAATAATAATTAAATTTAGTTAATTAACATTAGAAAATTTAGTTAGTACAGTTGGTACATTAACGTTGCCACAAGCCCAAGAAATTAGTTTGCAATAATTTTTGCTAAATTTATACATTTATTTTATTTGTCAAATAAATAATAAATAAATGAATCTATATAAAACAGATATTTGTAATGACGGAAATAAAATGTTTCATTTAAAATACACCTGTAAAAAAAAAAAAAAATACGAAAAATGTCTTCACATTAACACATATTCAACAGATATGACTCTCTGTCCTGGATTAGTGTGAACAAACAATATATAAATATCAAGCTAATTTTCTACATCCAATATCTGTAATAACACTTGCAGCCATAGTGACAGCACTGTAACTAAAATAAAAATCAAAAACGCTGACTGACATATTGCTGGAAAGTTTCAGCAAATAAATAATCTCAATCGACACATTATTTAATATACAAGTTCAAACTTAGCACAAATTTATCCAAAACCTAATTAAACCGCAGTGGTTTCACAATATTTTGAACTCCATGGACACAAAACTGACAAAAGAGGTTCAAAATGAAGACTGACCATATCTAAAACTTCCAGTGCCACAAAGCATGAAAAACTGAAGATGAAATTAAAGCAGAACTTCCAATAAAACTCTTGACATTGCACATTCATTCAGGAAGTCTTGTCTTCATTTCTCAGAAGACGGATGGGGGGGGAACCAGCAGTTAAAAACATTAGTCTGGTTGTACACAAATAATGCGTAGGCCCATCAATAATTAAACAGCTGCAAAGTGCTTTAGTGCTGATGGCAGAACATGCATTAGCTGTTATAGATGCTCATTGACATACTGTAGGAGTATAATGCCTCACGAGACTAGACTAATATCACTTAGGCCTTCTGTGCATCTTATCTGGATCCTGACATTGGACTTGATGCTGATCCTGGCTGATTTATATAGAAATGCATGATGAGGATATGCATTATATTGAATTCTGCTTGAAAAAAATAGATATAATGAAAGTTCCAATATTATACATTATGATTTATCCATTCATTTTAAAGAATATTCATAAAAGACAATTTTCTGTATCATTATTTCAAATTACTGTTATTGTAGTATCATAAAGCCATCCTTGAATGTTATTCATATACAGAATTTGATAGTTTTCATTTCATTTTTATTTATTTTTTAACATTTTTTAGTTTTCAGTTTTATGCTCTGGCTTCAAGTAAATGCTAGTTTGTTGTTTTAATAAATGGGAAAAATATATATATAAAAAATAATAAAATAAAATAAAGTGTAGAGACATATACTTGTACAGCTATCTTCATGGAGACTTGCCATAGACGTAATTACTGTTAAGCTATACACACTGTATATTTTATACCCCTACCCTAAAACCCAACCCGCAAATACGTCTCAGGAGGTACGTTTTTTGAAGCTTTTGTTTTCGTAAATCCACTACAGGCTGTGGTGCACGCTTTTTGAGATCTCAAATTTCTTGAGACAGTCTTTGCTGCAGCTCACAGCTTGATGATGCAGTGGAACCTAATGGAGGATCGCCTGCACCTCCCGCCACCCTAAACCCAACTGTCACAGTAGCATGGGCATGCCCTAGTGGGCGGTGCAATGTCTACTACATAGTGGATCTGGTCCAGTACGTCATTGTGGTTACAGACTGCAGTGAGGACATTTTGAATTTTTCTCGAGAGTGCTGTTCACACATGCTCTTCTCGCATAAATCCACCAAAGGCAGATGTCGACTGAATAACTGACTGACTGACCCATCAACTGACCCACTCTCCTCCTTTCCTAAACATAATCAATAGTGTTTTCAAAAGCACCAACTGACCCGCCCAGCCACTTCTCTAAACCCAACTGACTTTTTTTCACAAGCAATCCAGAAAAAGAAAAGCCCTCACCTGAATTTACCATGTTTTCAGATTTTACCACATTATAACACTGTTATTTACTTGTTTGTTTTATTTTTTGGCTTTCTGGACCCATTTTTCGGACCGTCATCGTGGTCAACTCCTCTCTGTGTCTCAAGGCTGCCGATGTACAGTTGAAGTCAAGTTTTTTTAAAAACATTTTTGGGACAAAATTATTAGCCTCTTTAAGCTAATTTTTTTTTTTTTTTGATAATCTACAGAACAAACCATCATTACACAATAACTTTCCTAATTACCCTAACCTGCCTAGTTCACCTTATTAACCCAGTTAAGCCTTTAAATGTCACTTTAAGCTGTATAGAAGCGTCTTGAAAAACATCTAGTAAAATATTATGTACTGTCATCATGGCAAAGATAAAATAAATCAGTTATTAGAAATGAGTAATTAAAACTATTATGCTTAGAAATGTGCTAAAACAATCTTCCCTCTGTTAAACAGAAATTGGGGAAAAAAAATAAACAGAGGCCCTAATAATTCAGGGGGGCCAATAATTCTGACTTCAACTGTACATGACGAGCTAACTGGAAAAACTGACAACAGCTTGAAAGCTGTACACAGCGGAGGTAAGCTGTCAGCTGGTAATCGTTTTAAAGACAAAATGCAGCCATACATACTTCTGGCTACATAATTTGCGATCTCCAGAAATGTATATAGGGCTACGCATTCAAAATGACCAACAAAAAAATGTTGCAACAAAATGCCCTGTGATGTCAAAATTTACTGGCATTCCTATACTTGTGGGGTAATTTGGTTCCCACAATGTAAGGAATACAAGGTACACACACACATTTCTTTTGTGATACATTGCACTTGTCAACATTATATTTCAACTGACTAACTATAAAAACTAAATAATACATTTTCGGGACTTTTTAAAGAAATCTCATACTTAAGTCTACATTTATTTGATCAAAAACACAAATATGTGTTTTTGTGTTTTGTGTAAAAACACACACAAAAAAAACTTTTAATTATATATTTTTTAAATTATTGTAATATAATAAATGATTAGATTAAATAAAATAATCTTTGTATAAATAGAAAGTTCATTAGCATCACTTCATCACTTACTTCTTCATCTAATATCAAGTAGAAAAATAAATATACTCCACATTCATTAATGCTAACGTCATCGAAGCTGATCATTAAATCAATTTTTCAGATAAAAATGTCAACATTGCTGATAAAGTTTCTCTAATCAGACTAATCTATAATGAAATTAATTATTTTTACAATCAATTACTTTTAATTAACTGTGACAGTCCTAATATGAACGAATTACAATTAGTGCAATCATTCACTTACAGTAATGGCCCGAAGTCTCTCTTGCTGTGACAAAGCTTCCGACATCCTGCAAAAAAAAAAAAGTACGAGAAATTACATTTTGTTTAAACAGCCAACACAACAGGAGTAATTGAATAATCAAGATCACTTTCCATTAACCTGAAAGCAAAACCTTTCATCCAAGCATTCAATCTAGCATTTTTGTTATCATAACACATTACCAGATCTTTCCTGATCTTTAGACACATCCATCATGTCCTTTTGAAAACCGTTGTTCCTATACCTGCAAATTTCAGCTAATGTCTGTACACTTCGACAATGCATCACAGATGGACCACGTTTTATGTTCACCCATGCTTCATTCCTGTAAAATATGAGCCCTGCCTGTCAAGAGTGTTTTGCACTTCTCTCCTTGGAGGGAAAATGGGTCGATGAGAATCAATAAAAGAAGTAGGCAGCTCTTTTTCCCCTTCTCAGAAATCAAACTGCATATGTGAACCCACATACATCACAAATCTTTTTCATAGCAGCGGCCGAACGCACCAGTCCAACAGCGATGAAGGGAGAAGTTATGAATGGTATGCAAATTTCAAGACTGTTAACAGCATTTTGCATTCCTTCCTAAATTGATTCCAGAACTCCAACATAAAGCTCAATCTGAGGGAAGACCAATGTTGCTGGAGAGATTATAAAGCAAACACTATAATCTCCTGGTTCTGCGTGACTCTGATACAGGGGTAAATGCTGTAAAGGTGTATTGTAGAATCTGATTTCTTGTTTTGTTTCATCCAGAACAATAATTAAAGTTACACTTTTACTTTCGGTTGACTTAGCATTCACACTGTCATTTTTAAGACTGAACCTAAAGATATAAAACAAAAACAAATGATTTGATTTGATGATGTTTTATAAAAGATCATCATACTGAACATCCAAAATGAGGCAGTGTGCTGGGATAAATTAGTTTGTTTATCTTATAAATGTGATGGTATTTTTATCTGCTGTTAAAATAAAGGCTGCGTGATGTTAGGAAAATCTGATACCGCAATATTTGTAGCAGAATACAGTTTCACAAGACGGTAGTAGCTCTATTTGGCATTTTGCTGAGGAGTCTAACAGTATTTAGGTACAAAATAAAATAATCACAATGCAAAAAGTGCTTTTCTTTCTTTCCTTTGTCTTGTTCTAAATATCTAAAAATTCACGAGTTTTTCACCTTCAGAAGAAATAAGTCAAAATTTATAGTCTTTCCTTAAAACAAACAAAATTATCTGCCAATGTGGTAAGCAAAATTCGATTTGAAATGTAGATTTTTAGTCTGAAACTTTTTCTTTTGCATAAATCATAGGAACTCTGTATAAATTATTAAATAAAATCTTTTTTACACCTCCAAACATCATAACTTTTGTGCTCAAATGCTAAACTCGCTTGAAATGCTCAGTCACAGGCCTTAAAAACAAATACAAATTATAAACCTTCACTCTTTTATAATTAAACTTGATTTGCAAAGACTCTACAAATCACGTTTTATTGACCTTATTCTAAAATGCGGAAGTTTTCGCGATTGTCTGAGAACTTCCTAATCAGTCGCCTATAGGAGAAATGACTAGGAATAATAAACGGCAGAAAACGGTCAAACTACTTGCTCTACAAACAAATGTTTGCATGACTATATAGACCAAGTAGAATACTATAATAAGAAAATATCAAATTACAACATTAAGCAGCGTAATGAGCAGTTTTTAACGTCAAAAAAAATGAATGGAAGTAAATGTGACCGGAAGTCACAATCCAAAAAGATTCAAATGGCAGCGCCCACTCGTCGGCGGAGAATAAGGTGAATAGCTCATATATATTTCAAACTCAACATTGAATATCTTGCGATGTGATTATTGCAGATGCACATATCGCAATATCGGTGCTGAAACCATATATTTTGCAGCTCTAATTAAAATATACATATATAGTTGAAGTCAGAATTATTAGCTCCCCTAAATTATTATCCCCGTTTGTTTGTTTTTTCCCCAATTTCAGTTTAATGGAGAGAAGATTTTTTCAACACAATTCTAAACATAACAGTTTTATTAGAACTCATTTCTAATAACTGATTTATTTTTATCTTTGCCATAAGGACAGTACATAATATTTTACTAGATGCTTTTCAAGACACTTCTATACAGCTTAAAGTGACATTTAAAGGCTTAACTAGGTTAATTAGGCAGGTTAGGGTAATTAGGCAAGTCATTGTATACCGTGATGGTTTGTTCTGTAGACTATCAATAAAAAAAATAATTTAAATAAAAAAACTTAAAGAGGCTAATATTTTTGACCTTAAAATAGTTTTTAAAAAATGTAAAACTGCTTTTATTTTAGTCGAAATAAAACAAATAAGATGTTCTCCAGAAGATAAAATAATATCAGACATATTGTGAAAATCTCTGCTCTGTTAAACATCATTTGGGAAATATTTAAAAAAAGAAAATAAAGAAATCAAAGGTGGGCTAATGATGCTGACTTCAACTGTATATATACAAAACAGTGCAAAATATTTATCTATTACACACAAGCTAAGATCTGCCACAAGGAGACGTGTTTCTGATGTATGATTTGAACTGTAATGTAACACCATAATTATTAAAATAACAATAAAACGGGAATGTTTGAACATGCTGTTCTTTTTTATGGTCTGTTTTTGATTAGATTTTTATATGTCTTAGTTTGTGTTGTGTTTGGTCTAAGATCAGTCAAATCACACCAGTTTGTTTCGGAAAAAATGTAAGGCTGGATATTGGGAAAATAACAGAAGTTTGTTCTAGAGATGGAGATGATGAAAAACAGTAAACATGAATAGCTTGATTTAGACATAATTTGAACAATAATTTAGGTGATTTTGTAGGGAAGTTTTTCTGCATATCACAAACTAATTACAAACATAGATAAATACAACAGAAGATACAAATCAAATGAACAGTGCATTATTTTCGGTGTTTTTTCTCTAGGTATACAAAGTATTCAGGTACAAAACTGAATAATAAAATGCTAAATAACGTTGCATATTTACACTCTATAAATGAAATACAATGAATAATTGTTAAAGCAACTAACATTGTTTGTTTCTTGCATTTGAATTCTTTAAACTTGCTTGGAATGCTTACACAGTAACAGGCCTTGAAAACACATTTTGCAATTAATCCACAAATCACATGTGTTCTGAACAGAGGCGCCTGGTCAACTACGATTCTTATTTGATTATGTGCATCCTGCAAATGGACACATCATGAAAGCAAAATACAGTCCAGCCCATGAACAGATCCAGATGCATTTTTTCCGCAGTCTTGATATGTTTGTTTGTAGGGCACAAAACCCTTGCTAAGTGTGAACAGTTTCATTAGCTCTGGTTTGCTTTATAGCGTACTGCCAAATTTTGAGAACTTAAACATATAAATGTAAAACAATGTTTTTGGTCCATGTTGCATTCATGCATTTAGTCAAACCACACCAGGGTTTGTTTAGAAGTAGACCAAGACCCTTCTTTTCAGGGTGCTTTAACATTGGGCATGTTTGCTCTGAGCCTGAGTGCTGCTGCGATTGTTTCCGGCAGCCTCACAATCTTTATTTGGTTTCATATTACTCGCATTATCCTATTATACCGTGGTGCATGTGCCTTGACCTTACACCATCAGATCTGTGATAGAAAATGAAAAACAGAACAAAATATCATGTTCTTTAATTAATTAGCAATTACGCACAGCAGATAGAACAACACTTGCATAGTCGAAAGTTAAGATGGTCCTTTTTCCCCTTATATCCCTCTATTGTGATGTACATACTTGAAACGGTCCTGAAATAAGAATTTTATTTATTTATTTTTTTTTTTAGTGCTGATTGGATTGTTTAAAGATGGGCGCTGCTAACAAAATGATGAAAGATTGACGAATAAACTAATTCAGAAATTAAACCCCCATATTATATTTTATGCCTGCCTTAAAAAACTCCATATTACCGGGAAGTAAAAAAAAGTCATTTTGAGGGGAAGGAAAGGTTATGTTCAAAGATACAAACTTTAAAAAATACTATATACATTAGGCACAGGCTGGTATAAGATTCTGATGGTATGATAACCTTGGATAAAAATATAATGGTTTCACGGTATCATGAAATTGTGATTACTGCTCTAAAATAGGATCTTTTTAAATGTCTGGGTAAAAAACTACACCTTTTCCCTGTTGAACAATATATTATATTTTAAGAAACTTGAAATATTTTGCAACAGTAAACAAATCAGGCTAAATAATTAAAAATAAAAAAATGACTTCTGCTATCTTCAGGAGTTTCAAAAACACAGATTTCTTTAAAACCTAAGAAGGGATCGTTGGATATCTTTCTTTTTTCTGGATTTAAGCCACTATTCAGCTCTATAGCATGCTTGGATGTTGGTAAATAAGCGATATGTTTTTCAAATGTTTGTTGAATCGTGGGCTGACCAGTAGTTTTGTTATGGGTGGTCCTTTGCTGCTGGATATACTTTTGCACTCAAAAAATCTGACAACACGTAAAAAAAAAACCTAACTTACATATACAGCAGGAACAGTAAAACAGAAAACTTTAACAGTTTTAAAACAGTGACTTTTCCAAACCACAGTAAACTTTGAAACCGGTTATCATCCCATGCCAAATATACAGTTGAAGTCAGAATTATTAGCCCCCCTTTGAATTTTTTTCCTTTTTTAAATATTTCCCAAATTATGTTTAACAGAGCAAGGAAATTTTCAGTGTATGTCCGATAATATATATTTTTTCTGAAGAAAGTCTTATTCATTTTATTTCGGCGAGAATAAAAAGCAGTTATAATTTTTTTTAAACACCATTTTAAGGACAAAATTATTAGCCCCTTTAAGCTAAATATTTTTTGATAGTCTACAGAACAAACCATTGTTGTACAATAACTTGCCTACCCTAACTAGTTAACCAAGCCTTTAAATGTGACTAAGCTGTAGAGAAGTTTCTTGAAAAATATCTAGTCAAATATTATTTACTATCATCATGGCAAAGATAAAATAAATAAGTTATTAGAAATGAGTTATTTAAATGATTATGTTTAGAAATGTGTTGAAAAAAATCTTCTCTCCGTTAAACAGAAATTGGGGAAAAAATAAACAGGGGGGCTAATAATTCAGGACGGCTAATAATTCTGACTTCAACTGTATATATAAAAATATAAAGAGTAATTTTCACTTCATGACATCTTTAATGCACTTTTCAGCTGCTTATAAACACCTATTTTGGAGACAAAGCTGACTGCAATTCATTCACTTTTTTTTTTAAAGATTTATGTATAAGATTTTTGTGACAGCTAACAAACAAATGTCAAAATAACAATAACAGTACAAATAGAATAAATATATAAAACAGTACAAAATTATTGACAAAAAAAATATATAAATCACACTATAATGGTGATATGCATAAAATATAATATGCATAAACAATATGAAGTGCATTCATGTTACAGATTAAGCATATAACTAGGTCAGTACCGAAAGTTGGTGAATTGGGTAAAATAAATAATGATAATAAAAAGAAAAAAAAGAGAAAAAATTAAAAGAGAGAAAAGGGAAAATATATTGTACTAAATAGACTGGGGAGGTGGCACATTCTTCAAACTTGTTGTTTTATGTCAAGAAAGAGTTGTATGCTAGTGCTATATCAGCACTAGTACTCATCTGGAAGGTACAGACTAAAAGTTTAAGATGGGCAATCATTCATTCTGAAACTGCTTCCAGTTTCAGAGATTTGACATGCTCCAAGAATGGCAACCAAATGTTTTTCAAAAATTTGATCACTGAACCTCAAAGAAAAATGAGGCATCTTTAATCCATTAAGTATGGGATGTATGCCTGGGCCGATATAATATTCTAGCGGTATGATAATCATGGATAAAAATATTACGGTATCATGGTTTTGTGATTACTGCTCTAAAATATATTCTTTTTAAATGTCTGGGTAAAAAACAATAACTTTTTCGAGTTTAGAACACAATGGCTGCGTCTAAAATTCCATACTTCCACAGTACGCTAAAAACGATATGTAAGCGGAGTAATGTATCTGAATTCATAAAAATCGAAAAACAGTATCAAAGAAGTATCCAGATGACCTACTACGCTATCCCTATTTTATATAGTAGTTTTATAATGCTATTTTTTAGAAACATTTAAAATATTTTGGAACAGTAAACAAACATGTCAGGCTTCATTAGTTTAAAAAATACCGATTTCTTTACAATTTAAAAATGGCATGGATATCTTTTCTGCAGGAGATACTGTTGTCCTAAAAAAACAAACATAAGAACAACAACAACAACAAAAAAAAACGTTAAAAAAATAAATAAATCTTAAATATACCATAGGAATGGTAAAACAGAAAATTTTGGCGGTTTTAAAACCTTGACTTTTTCAAACCGCGTTATACCTTGAAAACGGTTATGATCCCATGTCTAATGGGATGGAGGTTGAGGAGACTTCCACTGTAACAAAATACAATCGCCTAGCTATTAATGACAGAAAAGCTCAGAAAAATAAAATGGTAACTCAAAGTCAAGGGGTAGAACTCCAAGCAGGTTAGTTAACCTTTTGGTGCTATGATCAGAAATTACAGTGATTAAACCAAAGTTCAATTATCAAACGTTTTGTTTCGTTAAACTAATGACGTCCTGTTGGCTAAACTTCATGAACAAATGTGCATGTTCATGCAAACAGCAAAACTGTAACTGAACTCAAACCTGGCTTTAGGTAGTCTCAGATTCAGGACACCGGTGCTCTCCCAGGTTCATATGACAGCTTTTACATGACCAGTTTTTCAAACCACACCCAGTTTTAAACTAAACAGCCAGTGTGAAAGCACCTGCAGCAATCATGGTCCACTTGTTTGGTGTGCACCAGGGTTCAGATGGCAGCGCTTACACTTATTCGCACTAAGCCATAACACCAGTCTTTAAATCAATTGCGAATAAAGCTACTCTTTTATAATATGGCAGAAAAGTCAAACCAGAATAAATATCAAAACAAGCAGCCCAAACATGATCCACTATTTGTGGTTTCTTGTTTTCTACATTGACGGGAGGTCAAACATACAAAGCAAGGATTGAGGAAACTTACAAAAAGATATCAAAGAAAAAGGGACCCATGGATAAAAAAAAGAGGTCAACCATGGAATGGGAAGATGGGTTCTGGAAGGCCATGCTGAACCTGGCACAATGATGTCTTTTGTCAAAGCTTGTTTTACTGCAGGCTTCAGTGCTGGTCCACAGAGAAAGAGCTTCTCTCCTGAAAATGGCTGTAGGGGAGAGTCATCCAGCTGATTAGTGATCTCAATGGGCCACCAGAGCACAGCCAGTCACATGTTCACTCCCTCACAGGGAATGTTTGTCGATATGTTATCTCTCTGATTTCAGACCTAAAAGAATCACTCACAATGGAAATCTACGCAATAGCAAGTGATTTACTTCTGTTCATTCAGCGCATAGTATTAACTGTTGACTGATGGAATATCTGTTGAACTCAAACTAACCCCAGACCCTCTCCTCAGTGTAAAAGTGCTCAATGTTGCATCAACACATGCATTTTATACTACTAGTGTAGTCACAAATGCAGCACTTGAGATCACGCCAAGGATGATTCATGGAGTAAGCCCACTCATGAAAAGTGGATCAACATGGACAGTAGCAAAAGTGATGCGAATGAATCAGAGATAACAGTTGACAAAACACGCATAACCATTTGTTCACGATCTATCTAACATGATTCCTGCATCATTAGAACAACTCTATGAATATTATAGGTATTTATACGGATATGGGATATGATATAATCCTTGATAGAATGATAGCATCCTTGATCACTGTCAGCTTCTCCTCCATCAAATGATGTCACTTTCGAGTCATTACCTTAAACGTGTATTGTACGCATTTTATGTCAACTTTAATGCAAATGTGACAGGACAGAAGCATGGGGACAATTGTAAATTTCTGTGTATTTGTAGTATTTATTTGTAGAATTTATTCATAGTTTTATGTTTTTAAACTAATAGATGTGAATGATAAGAACTTAAACTTGCTATTTCTGAAGATTTCTTTCTAAATAACATATTTTTTTAGCAAAACTTAAAGCTGTAGGTTCAGTTGGGCTGATGACAAGGACAATAACAGGGTTTGTAAATTTGTAAAGTGTTTTAATAAAGAAATAAAATCTGAGAACTAAATGAATAACATATTTCTTTACCGGACAACTCGCAGAAATCAACGTTTTCCTGGAAATGTTTGGCATGAAATACTTTTTATTCAATGTATTTATGTTTTTATTTCAGGGATAGATAATCTTCTGGTAGAATAATAGGATCTATTAAGATCAAGATCACAAGGTTGGTTCCATGATTACTTTCATTATAGGCTAAATGAAACACCTATTTTATCATATTTGCAAGACATAATTGATTTAAATTACTTTGTGTTTTATTACTTTGTTACTCTAACAAAAACAAAACAACGTACCTTTGTAAACTAATGAAACATTACATTTTTCTATTATGATTCCTCTTCTTTCACAGAGGTAGGTTACTGTCGCATGCTCTGTCCCTGTTGTTAATGCTACCATCTGATAATAATTTAACAATTTAATTTCATCATTTCATGGTCAAAAGTAAAATGAAAGGAAACAACAACAAAAAAAACAAATGTCAAACTGACATCTGTGGCTTTTCGTTGTTAATGAATTTTTAATTATAATATAAGTGATGGTCATATAGCCCATAACACGTGTTCTCATTTTTATTTTTTTACATTTTGGGGGGAATAAAATTTACATATGTGAATTCAACAGCCAGATGCATTTAGACCTGTCCAGTTTTGTCTGGAATGCATCCCAGACCACCTCCTGAAGCGGTCTGAGTGATTGGATATTTATATCCATCATGAATGCATTTCACCTATCATTGTCAAAATAGCTATTTAATCAGAAAAAATGCATGAAGTGATGAGCTGCAAACAACATCATACCTTAACTTTCCAGTTTTCACAAATTTGCAAGCTTGTGAGCATTTCTAAAGTGACTGAAACCATCATACAGCAGGTTCAGATCCAGATGAAGACCACAGGGACGACCCTTTCAGCCATAACAAGAGAAGCTGACTGTCCCAAATTTTAGAATATTGCATTTTTACACAATGTCACAAACAACTTCAAGTCCCTATAAGAGCTGGTCAACATCAAAAGACAAATACAATTTTTTAAAAATACTAAGCAAACACTTTCAAATGTTTGGTTTATTACTGTCATGTAAACAAACCCTATGAAGATGCCTTGAATATTTGCAAAGTGTATGTCCACGTCACATACTTTTTTCACAAATAGATAAGACTAAGTTATAATTTCATAATTAGGACTGCATAATACTGGAAAAATATGACATTGCAATATTTAATTTTTCTGCAATATATATTGCGATATGAATATAATTTCACCAGATAGCTTGAATAGCTCTATTTGAAAAGAATTCATTAATTTAGACTGATGAGAATATTCCGAGTGTGAATCATGCATAAACTATTTAAAAGCAAAAATAAATACAATAAAGCAGAGAAAAGAAAATGAAATTTACAGCGCTTTATGTTTATCTGGGTAGCCATACAGTATCCACGTAAAGAAATTGAATAATTATATATAAAAACACTGTATAATCTTTACTGTAAATAGCTAAATAAAATAAATCTTTGCTGAACTTACAAAATTTCTTGTGCCTGAATACAAAGTTACATGTTTTAAAACACACGCAGCATAAACATTTATATGGTTAAACTCCACAAAACCTCATGTTTTCGAAACTGCTCAAATGAAGTCAAAAAACATATAAACTGCATATTCTGCGATGTGATTGCAGATACGTACATTGCGGTATCAATGCTGAAACGATATATTGTGCAGTAGGGTTGGGTCGATAGACGATGCCATTGTCCATTGCTGATGGGCGATAGATATTACGATGCTGAGCCGCCCCGCCACAAAAAAATACACACTTAGGCCCAGTTTACACTAATACGTCTTAGTTTTAAAATGGCATTTTAGTAGAGGTGTGAATCACATAGGTCTCACAGTTCAGTTCGGTTACGATTATCATGCCATCGATTCAGGTCAATTCGATATCTCGGTGCATTGACAATGCTTTCTATTGACCTTATTCTAAAATGCGGAAGTGCACCTGTTTTCGCGATTGTCTTAGAACTTCCGCTTCAGTCGCCTATGGGAGAAATGACTAGGAATAATAAACGGCAGAAAATGCTCAAACTACTTGCTCTACAAACAAATGTTTGCTATATTACTATACAGACTATACAGAACAAGTAAAATAATATAATAAGAAAATATCAAATTGCAACATCAAGCTGCACAACGAGCAGTTTTTAATGTCAAAAAAATGAATGGAAGTAAATGTGACCGGAAGTCGCGAGACAAAAAGATTCAAATGGCAGCGCCCGCTCGTTGGCGGAGAATAAGGTCAATACACAGTTTTATATTTTCTTCACAGCAGCAATTTTTGTATTAAAATGTATAAATATATTTATATTTATATACTATTTGTAATACAATTTTGTCCTTTATTACAAACAGATATACAAGTCAGATATATAAACTGTAACAACACAAGCATTTATAGCAAATAAACTAATTTAAATATCCCGCTCGCTCTCTGAGCCTTGTCTTGGTCACGTGCTCAACAGAAAGAGCTGCGATTGGCACTGGCGCTCTTTAGTGACACTGATAAACTGCAGAAGCGATCACAGCTGATCCATAATAGACGCGGTGGAGAAAACTCTGCAGGCACGTGCTCGTGTCTGTATCCAGAAGTATCGCTGTAATAGCCGAGAGGAGAGGAAAAGTCACGACAGCAGGTCAAATGGGCCACAGTGAGAGAGAGAAATTTTACTGAGTTTACTGTCATTCTCTCAATCGCAGTGAAACAGGGGCTTCTTTTGTAAGTCCGTTTTTAAGTAGTTGGAGCGTTGTAAATACTCGCGCACACCTCCCTCGCCATAGTAAGCTACCGCGACATAGCCGTATTAGAGATAAATGATGTCACTACATAATAACCGGTTATGATTATTACTGAACCGATACCGAATTGTCCGTGTCTGCATCGCAGTGCACCGAAGAAACGAATAAGTTTGACAATAGCAAACACACACTCTGTCAGGCTGCAGCGTATGTGCACATGTGAGCTCCAGCAGTCAGTGGGTGCTTTGAGCACAAAACCCCAGAGAGCAGTGCACGTCGGACAGTTTATCAAGGATGTACCGCTGGATCGCGTCTCACTATAGTTGTTAAGCGTGTTATTTAATTAATCTTGTCTCTATGTAACGACTCTTCTGTCTTTTGAATCTATTAGGTAATGTGTCACAGTGTCAGTACACTGCTTCAATCTTTCACTTTCGCGCTTGTACTTAGCAATTTTAGCAAAAACCTCAGATACTGTTGGTTGGTTCCTGTTGGTTGTGCACCTTTTTTACCAACCATGTTTATGACAGAGTCTCGCGGAAAAAGTGATTGACAGGTGGTAATTTGTGAGCAACTTAGCTTTATTTATTTATGATTTGGTTATGGGTAAAACAAAGACCATGCTAGTCAGGTAGTAAAACGGTAGGCTATAAAATTGAATTAATTAATTATTCATAATTATTCATAAATAATAAATTTACCGCTGCCTACGATGACGATGCCATCGTCGATCGCAATGCTTCACATTAGACATTGTACAATGCAAAATTGGTCAACATCGCCCAACCCTATCGTGCAGCCCAATTCATAATCCTTTTTCTATCAATAACACACTAATCATATCAGCTCTTTAGTTTGACTTATTCAACTAATCTGCAATACATTTCACTAGTTCTAAAACTTAGGACAGCAGTACATCAGTGATTTAGCAATGGAGGAATGGGGAAAAACTCTTTGAAAACTTTCAACACCATGCAGCCATTTCCTTTCGCCACATCTCATTGACAGCGTTGGAAAAGCACTTGGGAGTCCAGGAAAAACACAACACTGGCCAGCTTTATCCAATCTGTGAAGTCTCCAGTGTGGGTGCACTTATCTTACAGCTTGTTTCCCCTCTCTAGTCCACTGCTGGGCAACACACTGAAGCCATGCTGTGACCTTTTCACTGGTTCACTCACTGGCCAACAAAAGTGTTTCAAATGCCAAAAGTGACAAAGAGCAGCCAATAGATAATCATGGCAAGATTTCTACAAAGAAAATCCGATGCATGCAAAAACAATTCATGCCACAACTTTAGTCAAAGGCTTCCTTTTTGTACAAATGTGCAATGGTGCGACAGAAATGTCAGGTCCTATTTATGCATTGTTACAAATGAAAGTTAGACCAAAGCAGTTGGACAGGGGTGCCCAAACAGTTTTTTATAAAGGGGCAAAAACCAAACTTGATGGTTGTGGGTCGAAGGTCAATATACCAAACTGTATTGCATTCGTTTTTCCAATAATTTCCAAATATTTAAAAATAACTACAAAATATTGCCTTAAATGATTAAGATATTTGCCCTAACCACCTCCCTATCAATCTCCCTATCTTCTTAAATGGGATGGTGGGCCAAATTAAAGGTTAGCATGAGCCAAGGTTGAACTGCAGGCCCTAGTTTGGGCATCTCTATTGTAGGATATATAATTCAATTTTAGAACCAGATTCACTGAGCAAATCATGCGCTCTGCTAGGGATTCTTGTTACACATTGCAGATGCTCAATTAGTTCATTGGTAGTGAAACTCTAGAGCACTTAGAAAAATGTAGACTAATCTTACAAGCTCTCTGGTGGCACTTAAAAATTAGGGACCTTTCGCATTTCATACTTTTCACAAAATATGCTTGTTTAAGAAACCAAAAAGTACCCACAATGAGCTAAAAAGGCCACCCATACTAAATTATAAAGAAATAGAAATCCACTGAGTTAAACACTAAGTGGTATTTGATTGCAAGGAATGTGGGAGGGAGAGTTGAGAAACTTCAATGTGAGGCTTCTGAGAAGGTCCAGCTTGGCTGGTAAAGAACAGTACCAATAGTTTCACACACTCCCTTTTATTTCTGAGACATAACATGAGCCAGGGCCCGAATAGCCATAGGGAAAAGGAAAGGAAGGGAGGATACAAACCTCCTAAAACTGTTAGACCATGAGCGCATATATTTTTCAAACATATAGAATGTAGGTCACACTCAGCTTGCTGGTGCAACTTCTCTCAGACCTTCTGGGTTTTAGCGAGGACTGTCTTACAATCCATCATGTTTAAGTGGATTGTCCATCCTGAGCTAACGCTGTCCATATAACCACTTTCAAAAAATGTAAATGGACATTAGCTCTCGTGAACGGTCCTCTCTAAATTGGCCATTTGTGAAAAAGTGAGTCATTAAGTGCGCACTGGTGTATTGTAGCAGTCATTAGGATATTTTCAAATGTGCTGGAGTGAGCAGGAAAGGCTTGAGTAAATCAGGAGAGTCTGTTACAGGCTATTATCTGCTACAGAATTCTGATAGAGAAAGGAAGAGATATAGGTGAGAGGTTAAAACATCAGCGACAGTCCAGAGCTGTTCAATTTTAACCGTGTCAAATCATGGCAGCTGTCAGGAGTTCTTACTGCTGGAATACACCCATGAAGTGATAAACCGCACGTGACCACACAACTATCAGACTTCATATATAGTAACATTGTAAAATGCATTTGTGTTGCTATGTATAAGGTGCTATATATATGTTTTTGACTAAAAGACCATAATAGGTTAGCAGATATTGATGAAAAATGTAAGCGAACATACTCGTTTATCTGGAAAACAATGCTAAAGTCTGTTATTCTACTTTGAAAATATGCAATCCATGTCAAAGTGTCGGTTTCTGTTTTTTTTTTCTGTGTAACTCCGCCCACTGCCAGTTAACCCAATTATATTTTGGCATACCCCATATTTATTTAATTTTATTTGCAAATCATTTACAAATATTACAAATGTAAATATTAGCTGATCAGTTTACAGTGTGAGGCTTGATCGTGAGGCACACTCGTTTCTGTGCATCATCAATCTGGCAACTTAAGTTTGCGTAGAAGAAGGAGCCATGTGAAAAAAACCTCTCTCCAATATTTTGAATTTGGACTGCAATATCTAGTTCAACCACTAGATCTCAGTACTAAAACACTGCACCTTTATTATTAATAAACTGGTGATATTAATATACATATATTTTTAATTATGAAGTAAACTTAATTAGGAATATTATGTTACAAAGAATAGAGTGGAGGAACTATGATGCACCAGCTGCTAGCATAAAACTGATTCCCTCTATTAACTCCCTTTAAGATTTTCCCACAGGATTTTCGAAGATTGCAAATAATAAGCGCTGTGTTCAAACACTGTTTATAACACTTACACCTTTTGTCCAGCCGGATAATCCTCACAAGAAAATACAACTTTTAGCACTTTTGGATCTGGGATGCAAACGCAAGAATTGAAAAGCTAATATAAGGCTATAAACGGACTACAGTGCCTTCGGAGCGCTCACGTCAGCACCACACTGCTAACGATAACTTTGTAAGCTTATTTTTAGGAAATATGGTCCATGACAAAGATTTACTCTCTCGGCTCATTATATTATAATTCACACTACAAATATGTGCCTTTTGGATAGTTTTTTACGTGGGAAATACACTTTGTTTTGCTTTACGGTTGTTGTAAAAGTTTTAAAACTGTTTGTATAAATTTGCCTACATAGAGATATATTTGAATAAGTTCTAATTCTAATTCTAGTTCTAATAAGTTCTAAATTCTAATATACTAATTACAGTGAAAAGCAGCCCATACACACACATGCTATACAATTTAAGGAGAAGTATAAATATTGCAGTTATGACAGAGTTAAATGTGTTCAGATGAAGAAAAAACGACGAAAGATCAACTGATCACGTTAAAATGACAGTTAACATGTATGTATGTTTTACACATTTATTCATACATTTGCATTACCGAGAGCAGGACAGAGACAGGCTGCACTGGTAAGCAGTATCTTCATAAAATCATTTAATTAAAATAAATGATCAAGAAATTAATCTGTCTTGTAGGTCTCTACAAGTGAAGGCATTATCAACACACAATATGAATTCTCAATTAGAAAAATACCACAAACAAATACCATTTATGAAAATACTTAAATAACAGACAAATCCAAATGCTCAACGCAAGGGAGCTGCTTTCTAAACCAGTTCAGCTCGATGACATATAATGTCTCCGACACCACCTACCATGTAGTCTCATTTTGCAACTTTATAGTAACCGTCTTTTTAAAGAAGCATAATCGATTTAAAAATCAAGAGTGTGATGTAACCGATGTGTTTTTTTTTTTTTGTTGTTGTAGAATAAAGTATCTTGAGTTTGTGTTAGCCACGGACCTTATTTAAGCGATTTAACTGAAACCCCATAAAAAAAACCACTGACTTTGAGACAAGGGAAACGGAACTACTAAACACTTTTAGGTTTTTGCATACAAATTGACATCATATATCTCCACTTTATGTGGACTGGGGCCCCAGTGACATACTGTACATATTTATTTTTTTAATTCTTAGTAAAATATTGTTGATGTAAGCCACTGGAATTAATCATTTTGATTTTAATTTGGAGAGTTTTAGTGGTTTAAGTAGCTTTTAGCTTCAGAAATCACATTTTAAAGCAACTGTGCACTCTATACATTATAACATACGGCTGATTGGTCAATCCAGCATTTTATCTGTGTTATTTTCAACAACAGTTCCACAACTAGGTTAAAAATCAATTTCCTTATGAAGAAAACGAATGAAGATTTTTCTTCTGGAACCAGACTGTTGCTCTCTATAGTGACAGCTATGATGAAGAACACCTGTTCACAATATCACTGAACAGCAAAGCGGATCGTTATTGTTGTTGCATAGCAACATTGTGTTATACCAGGGACTATGTCTTCTTAGGGAAGCATGCCACTTTATTTATTTATTTATTTAATGTTTATTTAACAGGAGCAATTCAGAATGATATTTCTGAACACAGCAGCAGATGCTCTCGGTCACATCTGTCAATTATGTCAAAGCATGGGGCGGTATAACTTTATGACAGTATGATAAAAATACCACGGTATCACATTATTGTGATAACTACTCTAAAATAAATTATGTTTAAATGTCTGGGTAAAAAACAATTGAACCCATTGAACACAATATATTTTAGTTTAGGAAAGATTTATAATATTTTGGAACAGTAAATATCCCACTAAATAATTCAAATTAATCAATGACTTTTGCAGTCTTCATTAGTTTTAATAACACAGATTTCTTTACAACACATTAAATAAACACATAAATAAAACCCTTACACATACCGTAGGAACAATATAACAGAAAATCTTTGCAATATTAAAACCTTGACTTGAGTTATCATCCCATGCCTGATTGTGTCTGGTTAAGCTTTTACCTGATCTAAGAAATCAATCCAATCTAAAAAAATCTTAAAAAAAAAATAAAAATTACAATATTCTTTTCTATTCTTTTAGCTGTACGGTTGTTTGTTGCAAATAATGTTGTTGTTTATAATATTTTGGTCTCCCTTTGCTGAAAATAAAGACTACCCAAAGGCTGTTCTACGGCTTGGTACAGTACCATACAATTATAACTTGTTCCCCTCAGATTAATTCCCTTTCATATTTCATAGATGAACCATTTACACATTTAAGAAAAAAAAATGTCAAGAATGGAGCATTTATAATATTTTCTAAAAAATAAGTAAATTGTTTATTCACATGATCTAACAGAAATGCCATGTTATTGACTCTTGATCCTTTACTTTCAAAGCCTGTTTCTAAAGTGAGATCTCCAGAATGTGTGTCAGTCACAATGAAAGCAAATAGTAACAAATCTTCATTCATTCATACATTTTCTTTTTAGCTTAGTCCTTTTATTAACCAGGGGTCGCCACAGCGGAATGAAACGCCAACTTATTCAGCATATGTTTTACGCAGCGGATGCCCTTCCAGCCACAACCCAACACTGGGAAACACCCAAACACTCCAGCATTCACACACAAGCACTACAGCCTAGCTTATTCAATTTTCCTGTACCGCATGTCTCTGGACTGTGGCGGAAACCCATGCCAACAAGGGGAGAACATGCAAACTCCACACAGAAATGCCAAATGACCAAGCTGGGGCTCGAACCAGCGACCTTCGTGCTATGAGGTGATTGTGCCACCCACTGCGCCGCCGTGACACCCTAGTAACAAATCTTTTCTTCTGTAATATGGCTTTCATGTCATCAAAACACAATGGTTTACTGAAAAAGAACAATTAAATTTAGGGTGGGACTTTCTATCCCTCAGTAGCTGTTTGGATTTTGAGTTGCGGGCGTTGCATTTAAAAATGAAAGCTGAGGAATACAAGCTTGAAGAGATTTCATATTTAGGTTTACCAATAGGTTTAGGTTATAAAGTAGGGGTAAATATACGTATTGTGGTCATGAATTAATGTACTAATTTACAGCACAATTAGTTTAAGCTGTAGTCAACTTAATAGTAACAAAAAAACTTGATTGGTTCCCACATTTTATATAAAAGACAACAAGGGAATCAATGATTGCAAAGCGGCCATGATTAAGCAAAACAAAAGAACAAATTATTTAATATGAATTACTTAAAACGAGAGAAGAAATTAGTAAGACATGTTGACAAGTAAATTCATCTATGGGTCAATTGATATACAGATTTCTCAATGTCTGTTGTTGGCCTCCATGTTTGATAAATGATTGTTTTTTTATTTTATGCCACTTTTAATATTTTTTAGCTTGAAGTACAAGTTTAAAGAGGTTGCAATGTCAAAATTCTTTAGTAATTAATTATAATTAATTATCTTATTTTTTTTGGAAAGTTAATCTTCAATTAATATTAATTAAAGAGTGTGTTTTAATTATGAAATTCTAAATCTGAATAAATTCAAGAATTCATAAATTCATGGAGTCCATAGCTACTGCCAATCCAAAACCTAATAATTGTAGCTATATTTCAGAGTAGTGCACACATTGTAACCTTTATATACCAACCCTAATTTCAGAAACATGTCATTGATTTCTTTTCAGGAAGCTGCTTTGGTGGCTCCAATGACCCAGTGCCTCAAATGTTCAAGGGAGCGTAAACTTGACTGACAAAGCTTTGGCAATGGAAATGTAACAGGGCTGACATCACTGTCCCATTAATTCCCCTTCATGTGCGTCTACTCATTCTCTACACATTAAACGACATATCAGTTAGCCTATTCGAGACAAACAAACAAACTATATGACATAATTTGTAAAATACAAGACGCTTCATATCTGCTTGGCGAAAATAAAGCGCGTCCAGCTGGAGAATTAACGCGCGATATGGACGCGGTGGGTACTGAAAGATTTGACACAGAAACGCGTCAGACGTGAAGTGTACTTGATTATTTCACATTTATGAACTAATAGATGACCAAAATCCCACTGAATACGGAAATATTCCACACAATATGCTGCTAAAATCCAGGTCTACACGGCCATATTGGATCATCCCACCCATTTTCATCAGTATTACTAGATGTGGTTCTCCTCTCCACACCCGAGCACGTACTGCTGTAACACGGGGATGCGCTGCAAAAACGCACCAGCGTGTTATTGGGCCGTTACTTAAGACAGACTACTACAATTTGTGTAAACATGCGATGACAGAAGTGACATTTATAAAGCGTGAGAATCAATCTTCTCTCTCTGCGAAAATGTGCATGTGACATATTCGCACAGTTGTATTAAAATCAGGATATCCTCGCGGTATTATTGCAAGACACACATCCACACGATTTAAAGCGCCATTGCGATGCCAAGCCAACAACAAAACGGAGATGCCAGGAAACGAAGGACGATAAAAAAGCAAGAAAAAGGCAATTGTTGATAAATGAATACTTACTCAATGGTCAGAGCAGTTCCCTTTCGATAGCGAATGTTTTTCTCGCGCGCCCGCTCGGGAAAAACCAAACCCCCGCTCGGAGGCGTAAACGATACAGGCGATCAATATGACTGGGCTACTACTACCTAATGATGGGCATTAATTCGCTTATTCTCTCGGGCAGCGAATACGGCTTTTGGCAGGGGTGTGCGGTTTGTTTTCCGGGGAGCGGCGCTCGACCCGACGCTGAATGTGTGCTGTGCAGCAGCGGCTCTCTCTCACATGGCTTCAGGATGGAGCGACTGTTGACTTCACGGCAGCCCAGCCTTTGTTTCCCGCGCGACAGTCAGTCAGTCAGTTATTCAGCAAGCGTGTTGTGGGCAATGTCTGGCATCTCCTCCTCCTGGTGAGAGTGAGGAGATGCTTGGAAACGCCTCCCTCTGGACACTTGTGTAAGCGATGTAAACACACTGACTCGAAACATACCACAGACTGGTGCTAATTTTACAACAATGTTCTAGCACCATGTTGATTGTTTGTGTTTACATTACATGTTACAGTGTTGGGTGTCAGCCTACTGTCCTTACCAACTGTCACCATTGCACCTTAGGCGATGTTGCTCAAACTAACACCAAACTTCAAACACTGGGTTGTTTTAATTAGGAAAAACTATAGACAAACAAACACAATGGTTAGGTTAGCTTTTTAAATTAGGCCTAATATTTAAAGTTTGTCAATACTTTACCTGAGATTTCATTGATACAAACAGCCTAGCATTCTTTAGGGTAAAGGTTAGATTTTAAATGAGTTCATTTGTAACACTTCAAAACAATTATACCCACATAGCAAAAATTCTCTGGCCCAGATCTGGCCAGACACATTCAGCTTTTGCTTGGCTCACATGCTGCAGTGAATTATGGTATATGATTGGACCAAGTCTGGCTTCCGTAAGGGCGAAATATGAACAATATCTGGGCCAAATCTAAGCCAAGTTAATAACCCATGGGTCTGAACTGGGCCAGATATATGGTGCATCATGACTGCAGTGAACTTGAAAATCAGTGCTTTTTCTTGAAGCGATACAATTGGTAGAATTTTTTCTTTACTCAAAAATAATTTAAATGTATTTTAAAAGTTGATATGGTCTTAAAACTTATATGGTCCATCAATAAATTTTAAACTGGCCCAAATCTTATGTGCCACCTTAAAGACGGTGCCACTTCTGCCAGACCCATGTATGGCAAAAAACAGAAATGTGCAAACATCTAGAAAATCTTGAAGGCAGGTGCACGATCAAAAAACAAACATTAGTAGCAAAAGATTCAAAGTAAATCGGCACACTGCCACTTTAGCTCTCAAAAAATTTTTTATGTCAATATTACAAAATCACAACGTTTCGACCGACATGGTCTTCATCAGGACCTGATGAAGACCATGTCTGTCGAAACGTTGTGATTTTGTAATATTGACATTAAAATTTTTTTGAGAGCTAAAGTGGGAGTGTGCCGATTTACTTTGAATCTTTTGAGACCCATGTATGGCCCATAAGCTGTATGCCAGGGCCGGATGAATGCCTGCTGTGCCAGCTTTATACCAAATCTGGCCAGAATTATTTGCTACCCGGGCATCCATTCATCCATTCCCCTTTCTCTCTCCTTCTTATAGGTCTATTTATATAAAGCAGAGGTGCCCAAACTCTTTCTTATAATGGGCCAAAAACCAAACTTGATTGAGGGCTGTGGGCAGAAGTTGTATTTACCACACCGTATTTAATTAAATTTGTCATTTGTAATTTTCTAATTTATAGTGATTAATGATCCAGTATCATTTTTACCGTTTTATAATGAACTTATAGTAAAAAACATCAACAGTCCCATTTATGACACAATAGAGTTCAATGATAAATACATTAGTCAAGCTCCTGCCTTTGCCTTGATTTGCTTGCCGATGTCTTGTGCATTGTTCTGTATTCGTCAAGTGGCAGTATTTACATTTTAAAAGTCTGATTCATTTACAACATTTAGTTTTAGATGGCTTTTTTTTTGTAGCTCCTCAATTAAACAAAGAAACAAAATGTTATATTAAATTCGAAATTATAATCTCTGTCAAAGGCATTTGTCCTAATCATCTCTCCATCATTCTTCCTCTCATTTCAGATAGGACGACGGGCCAAACCAAAGGTTACCATGGGCCAACTTTGGCCCGCAGGCTCTACTTTGTGCATCTCTGATATAAAAGGCATACCCATAAATGGTTTCAAACTGTTTTTGTTCTTCTATTGAACACTAAAGAAGCAACTTTAAAGAATGTTTGTAACTAGTAACTATTGGCGTTTTAGTAGGAACATGAATACTATGCAAGTCAAATGCTTATAGTTTCTAGCATATATTTCCCATTATAGCTTTTTTGCCATCTGTGTAATCTCTATGAATATGTATTTTAACATTTGCAAAAAATTTGAATCAAGTATTCATTTATTCATTTTCTTTTCGGCTTAGTCCTTTTATTAATCTGGGCTTGCTACAGCGGAATGAACTGGCAACTTATCCAGCATATGTTTTACACAGCGGATGCCCTTCCTGCTGCAACCCATCACTGGGAATCATCCATACACACTCATTCACACACATACACTACAGCCAATTTATCTTATTCATTTGCTACCCACTGCGCCACCGAGCTGCCCAAATCAAGTATTATATTTCTTAAATTAACATTAACAACCATTAATCAGTACTACTCAAAAACAAGTAAATTAGTTATCGTTAATCATTGAAGAATGAGACCTGATTATATTAGCCTGTCACATTTAAATCAGAAATTAGCCTGTCGCACTGATGTCAGAAAGAACAAAATGTAGCTCTCCTTTGGTTGATAATCTTGTCAACATTCATTGATAGATACAGGCAATTTATTGTGGAAAGAATGTAATCCCAGAAGCAATCATTGTTCCCTGTGTGTTTAAAACCAGTTGCTAAATATAAAATGATCAGTTTTCAGGTGTAAATCAGATTTTGAAGACAAAATTTATGATAATTCTGATGTGAATGCAGCATACAATGCAAAGTATTACCCTTACTCCCCCCATTTTTTAAACCAAATAAGTTGTTGCATCCTACTGCCTTTCCAGAAGAGGGTGAAGTCTATAGCTCTTGTCTTGAATACTCTAAAAGCATGGTGAGTTTAAATTCCTGATAAACATTTATCTGAGAGTACACAGGGTAAAGTCTAGATCTGATATGCGGCCGACCGGAAGTGCAATACGCACATCAATATAGCAGCATTTTTTAATGACACTTTATAACAATAATTATTATTTTTTCAGTACTGTGACGATTGGGTTTAGGGTTGGGGTGAGGGTAGACATTAAGAAAATACAATAAATGAAAAGTTTTATAAATAATATAAATAATTCTTGTTAACTTCTGACCACAACCGTATCCGATCTAGCAACAACCAGTACACAGATGAAGATGATGTATTAAGTATTAAACCAATGGCTTTTCCACCGAGCAGTATGAGTCAAATGGTACAAAGCTTGTTGTCTTCTTGTGACAAACAGCCATATGCCAAGAAGCAACGATGTGCTGCATGTTCTCTATTGTTATTTGCAGGGCTTTTCACATAACATCTAAAATCCCATGGAATATGCCATCCGTGCCACTGTAATTTGCCAGTACTTGTCATGTGTCTACATTTGAAATAACAAACTTAAGTGCGCAAAAGATGTGATTTGTGAACAACCCCTGTACAGCTTTCCTCTTTAAGCAAGAATTAAATTGATTCCTACTTTTTGTTGTACTCCACGCCTATAATGTGAGGTTGATTGCAACTTTCTTGTATATACTAGACCAAGGGTGGCCAATCCTGTTCCTGGAGAGCTACCTTCCTGCAGATTTCAGTTGCTACCCATATCAAACACACCTGAACCAATTAATTAGGACCTGAACACCACGTGATAATTACAGGCAGGTGTGCTGATTATGGGTTGCAACTGAAATCTGCAGGAAGGTGGCTCTCCAGGAACAGGATTGGCCACCCCTGTACTAGACCTAAAAAGTAAATACTAAACCAGGGGTGTCCAAACTTGGTCCTGAAGGGCCGGTGTCCTGGAGAGATTAGCTCCAACCCTAATCAAACACACCTGAACCAGCTAATCAAGCTCTTACCAGATATACCAGAAACTTCTTAGCAGGTGTGTTGAAGCAAGCAAGTTGGAGCTAAAGCAGGACATCAGACCTTGAGGATCAAGTTTGGACACCCCACAAAACCGTACTGCTCAGTGGAAAGTTCTCATTTATCTACTTTAAATGCACACATGGTTTATTATATACACACACACAAAATGAATTTGTAGCTCTTCTGTATTTTTTTCCAATTTCTGTTTAACAGTGGGAAGATTTTTTTTTCAAATCATTTCTAAACATACAGTAAGTTTTAATAACTCATTTCTATTACCATTTATTTTATCTTTGCCATGATGACAGTAAATAATATTTGATTAGATATTTTTCAAGACACTTCTATACAGCTTAAAGTGACATTTAAAGGTTAATTAGATAAACTAGGCAGGTTAGAGTAATTAGGCAAGTTATTGTATAAAAATAGTTTGTTCTGTACACTATCAGAAATAAAGGTACGTAAGCCATCACTGGGGTGGTACCTTTTTCAAAAGCTACAAATTTGTACCTAAAAGGTCCATATTAATACCTCAAGGGTACATATTAGTACCTTTATTTGTAAGAGTGTAGACTATCGAAACAACCAAAAAAAGAAAATAGCTTAAAGGGGCTATTAATTTTGACCTTTAAATTGTTTTTAGAAAATTAAAAACTGCTTTTATTCTAGTCAAAATAAAACAAATAAGACTTTCCCCAGAAGAAAAAATATTATTAGACATACTGTGAAAATTTCCTTGCTCAGTTAAATTTTATTTGGAAAATATTTAAAAAACAAAAACAAAAACAAATGGGGGGCTAATAATTCCGACTTCAACTGTATATCATTCTATTAGATCTGTGAAATCTTGTGCATCTCTTGAACTAGACACATCAGACTGACAGTACAACTCAACTAAGCCTTACTGCCTTAGGCATGCCTTGGGCAGGAATTATATAAATCTGAGATATTGTGATGTGTCTGTTGCTGAAAGAAAGAAAACTGAAGGCTGCAGTCAATGTGTTTAAGGGATTTCAGAAATGGTGTTCACTGAAATAACACTATTTAGATCAGACTATTTTACTTATTATTTTTTTCATATTTAGACAGCAGTATTATTCACTAAAGATATTTAAAATTTTTTTAAATATATAAGGACCTCTTTAAAAAGTAAGGCTGAACACTAGATTACATCTGTATAGTATACAGCAAAGTGCAAAACTTTTTTTTCTCAGGGGGCCAAAATATTCAAACAATTTTATGAATATTCTGGATCATTCACAATTTAAGGTTATGATTTTAGGATATATCAATAACAACATAACACTGGAAGTGTTTCACTGCTGAAAGTTCAAACACTTAAGAGCAACTCCACCGAAGCGCAGCTCCACAAGTCCCGATCCAAGCAAGCCAGTGGCAAGGAAAAAGGAAAAAAAAACTTCAATTGATGAAGTGAAGGGAAAAAAAAACCTTGAGAGACACCATAATCTGTTGTGCATGACTATTATTCTTCTGGCCAAACTTCCTGTGTGGAACTGCAGCCTAGGTGGCGAAGACTGGAGTCCTGAGTTTGGAGGTCTCATGCAGGTGTGAGTAGGGCACCGGCGGGAGGTCAGGCTGGCCCACAGGATCAACACGGGGACTCTTTTGTACTGTGGTCTTTCAGCAATCAGTTGCATGCATGCCATTCCTCCATGACCACCCCAGCATCAGCTTGGGATGCGGCGTGGTCCTGGATTATGGATACCTTGGGGTCATCTTTTCACAGATCTTGGATCGTATCAATGTTGCTTCATAGTCTCTAAGGGCCTCAAGATGAGTATCCCCAGGTGGAAATAGAGAATAAAGAAAATAATTAGCTTACCTGTAGCTGCAGTTTATAGTGTATATAAACAAGTTCATTCGTACAAAAATGTACGATTTTAAAAAGGAGGCATGGCACCTAACCCCAACCATCATTGGATGATGAGCAAAGTGTACTAAATTAGACGAATTAGATCATACAAATTCATCTGAATTAGCCACTAGATCAAAAAGTTGCGAATTTCGTGAGATTGCATTGGTCCTACAGGTGGTTGTGAAGTCAGTTCACCTGCTTGGAGCATACTGCATTATACTGTTATGTGGTGCATTGTGTGTATGCTCTACTAAAAAGATAGGTCTTTAATCTAGTTTTGAACTGAGGGTGTGTGTCTGAGCCTCAGACATTATCAGGAAGACTATTCCAGAGTTTAGGAGCCATAAATGAGAAGGCTCGACCTCTTTTACTCGACTTTGCTATTCTAGAAGCCCTGCAGTTTGAGATCTTAAAGAGCTGGTTGGATTGTAGCGAGACAGAAGGTTATTTAAAGCTTTATATGCAAGAAGCAATATTTTATAATTAATACGGAACTTAACAGGCAGCCAGTGTAAGGAGGATAAAATTGGGGTGATATGATCATATTTTCTAGACCTGGTAAGAACTTTGGTGGCTGCATTTTGTACTAAATGAAGTTAATTTATAGAGGATGCTGAGCAATCAGCAAATAGAGAATTACAGTAATCTAACCTAGAACTTATAAAAGCATGAACCAGCTTTTCTGCATCTGAGATGGATAGCATACTTAATATTTGTAATTTAGCGATATTTCTCAGATGAAAGAAGGCGGTTTTTGTGACATGGGAGATATGATTTTCAAAAGTATGTCTTCGTATCTTTGGAAGACTTCCACAGATACAAACAGAAAAATCCAGACCAGGGGTTCGTTCTTCGTACCTCGCTTAAATGATCTAAGATGATTTGGCAGATCCTGGATCTTTTAATCTTGATAACTGATCTCTCGCTTATTTGGTTCTTCAAACAAGTTCGCGAATCAGATTAGAATGTCTGGATGAACTGATCTGAGATCGCTGCGTGTGTTGTTAAGGACAGATCTATCGATCCTCGAAGTCATGATCAGCAATGCAACGATTGGCTGACGGCACAGCAGCGTAATGACATCATCTGATTAATATTCAATTATCCATGTGAGCAAAATTACATCAAATTAGCAGTAAACGGCTTGTTAAATATGACACGCAGTAACTTCACATTAATAAAATAAATAAAGTTATACATATTAATAAAACGTATGCAATCTGCACCCTCGAAATGAAAGTACAAAGACTGCCACCTGGTGGTGCAAAGAGAAAACTTATTGATATGAACTTTTTAGATCGCTTTAGTACAAATTGTGTATAATAGAAATACACAATATGTGACTTTTTTTAAAAGCAATAATACATTTATGCAGTCATAAACATGTTTTGATAGTTAATATGCCGGTGATTTGATGCTTCACAAAAGTTGCAGACACCTTTACCAATATGAAAATGCTTTTGTAAACAACCAGTTATTCTTTACACCGATTAAAAAACGGCTACTATAATAAAGAAAATATTTTCTAAATGTAGAACTAAATACATTGATTTGCATTGAAATACATGAATACACTTGACACATGAACGTGGAAAGCCTGCAGCTCACAACAAATGTGGAAGGTTATTGCGTGTCATATTTAACAAGCCGTTTACTGCTAATTTGATGTAATTTTGCTCACATGGATAATAGAATATTAATCAGATGATGTCATCACGCTGCTGTGCCGTCAGCCAATCGTTGCATTGCTGATCATGATTGCGAGGATCGATAGATCTGTCCTTCACAACACACGCAGCGATCTCAGATCAGTTTATCCAGACATTCTAATCTGATTCGCGAACTCGTTTGAAGAACCAAATTAGCGAGAGATCAGTTATCAAGATTAAAAGATCCGGGATCTGCCAAATAATCTTAGATAATTTAAGCGAGGTACGAAGAACGGACCCCAGTGTTAAGTGTTTCAAAACAAGTTAAATTCCAAAACAAACCTCACAATATAGGCCTACATGTAAAAATGCAGCACAGTAATGATTTTTTTACTTTTTTTTTTGCCACAAAATAAAGTTCAGATAAAACTGAACTGGTTAACATTTCCCTCAAAGCCCTGCTGGTATTCTTTGTTGTGTACATACTACTTCTGTCTGTGGTTGTCATTCACTGATACTGTTTAAACTATTACACAGAATTTATTGGACAAGTTAAACTGTCTAAAATAAAACTAATTGATCCTGTTTGTGACAGAAGCCGACAAGCGCCAGCTACCCTTTATCATACCTTTTGGCTTTTCCAAAGTTGATTTCTTTTTTTTTTAAATGTCCTTTAGTGGCACTGTTTGAAATTAATCTCACAAATGTATCGCTGTCATCTTTGCAGTCTTTGCTAAAACAATCTTTGCATTGTTTTAGCCTTTTGCTTTATAATTGCAAAAAGAATTATACTAGTGGTCTGGAAAAAAAAAACTTATTTGCCCAACTACTTTATTCAAATAGTGAACATTAGATATACAATTAATGGCAAAAAAGATTTCTACAGCTGGGCAACCTTTTCTGTTGTATTTAAAAAAATAGCTTTCTTTTGTCTAACACTATCTGTATCTGTCTTTTTTCTTGATTTGAATAATAAAACCCCTGCTGGTATTTATTGGAACAGCATCAGAGACTAAAAAAAGCTTTTTGTCAATTCAAACATTTTCATCCTAAGTAGATTTTCATGCACCAGCTAAACAACTGCTAGTGAAATGAATGAACTAAAAGGAGAAGGATTTGCAGTTATTACAAACCTTTGAGTGTTTTCCTGAAATCCAGATTGGCTTCAACTGTGTGGATTTCCAATGTGAAAGAACAAAACCCTTCTTCATTTTCGAAGATTAAGGTCAAATAAAAACCCTATTCACATATAAAAACCAACAATAATGTTAAAAACAACAACAAGCAAAAAACTTTTCAGCCGTCAATCTAATTTTCATTTGCATTCCACAGTAAACTCAAATTAATTGGCTCTTTCAGCTGCAGGGTGGGACTGCAATTGCTATATTTAGCATAACATTTTTTCCATTAATATCTTTATTTTTACCATTTGAATGAGTCACATTTTTTTTGTCTGTGTCAGCAGTTACTTTGGCTGTGTAAAACAGCCTGTTATAGTGCTTGATGTGCAAAGTATTTGTTTTGTTATAGTTTAAAATAAAAAAATAAATAGCAAACATGAATAGCTTTAACAATTACTAAAATTTCTTTACTTTTCTTCTGTTTATTTACTGATAATGTCTAATGAATTGGAAATCTTGCACATTTGCATGTTCTATGTTAAAAACAAAGTGGCTATTTGAGGTCATATTTCTAAGCATGAACTAAGTATTTTATTTATATTATTTTGTCAAAACTAAGCAGTGGTCAACTCTGCATTCTGACAATCACTTGTTTGTATATGTTAAACATCTTTAGTTAAGTATCTTTAGATATTTGTTGTCAATTACTAACCAAGACATACAGTATGTAACTGTTTTTTAACATTTTTGGAACATTTAAAATATATATTTTTAGCTAAAACCTTTGTCTCTTGATCATTTTAAATATGCAATTAAATGACTACTGCACTGTAAAACCCAAAATGTTAAGGTAACGCAAACCATTTGAGGAAACTGATTGCAATAAACCATTTGAGTTCAAAAACTAATCCTATTGAGTACTGTGAACTTAATCCACTTGAGTAAGCGAAGCAATTTGAGCACAGTAAAACCCAATGACAAGAACGCAAACCAACTGAGTACTGTAAAACCCAATAAGTTAAGGCAACTCAAACCGTTTGAGGAAACCGATTACTACAAACCATTTTAAACTAATCTATATGAGTACTGTGAAATTACTCCGTTTAAGTTGTAATGAGGAATTTAATGTGGAATTTAATTAACTAATTACTTTCAACTCTAAGTTCAAAACTCTTTTCAAATGAGTAGAATTAACTTTTAGTACATTCTGAGTTAACTACACTCATTTCATTTGATAAAGTCGACTGTTGGGTTTTACAGTGGCACTTCATGAATGAAACAAATAAACAAACAAAACAAACATATACAGGCAAAGTGAAAATAACCATGGCTCTTGTTTTGATGATACAATGAGGTCTACAATGAAGCAAAACAATTGGTCTGTGCAAGAAACTGAACACGACTTACAATATTACCTTTAATCCTCAGCCTTGGAAAACGAACCTGGTTGAGTTCACAGCAGCATTTGTGGGACAGTGCCAAAGTTTGGAGTTTTGTTCCATGTCCTGTAAGACATGAGCAGCGTTCGGCATTAAAATTTTGAAAAAAAAAAAAAATCTCATCTATGAAATTACAAGTTTTTTTGTGTAAATTTTAAGTATAGATTAAAAAACATCAGCCCAGACTTCTAGATAAATACTGCACAATAACATCCTTCATTCATTTTCAACCGCTTTTCCGGAAAGCTCATGACTAAAGGTGACAGAAGGAACGTAGATTGACTGGTAAATCGAGTGCTTTGCCTTTCAGCTCAGCTCCTTCTTTACCACAACAGACTGATACATCGACCACATTACTGCTGCCGCTGCACTAATCCACCTGTCAATCTCACGTTCCATATTTTCCTCACTCGTGAACAAAACCCCAAGATACTTGAACTCCTCCATCCTCCAATAACATCCTGCCAAAAAAAACAAAAACAAGGTAAACTGAATGCAAACTCAGTGATATTAAATATAATTAACATATCAAACTTTATTCATTCATTTTCTTGTCAGCTTAGTCCCAGGGTTAATCCAGGGTTGCCACAGAGGAATGAACCTTCCAATGAACGCAGCGGATGTCCTTCCAGGCACAACCCATCTCTGGGAAACCTCCACACACACATTCACACACACTACGGACAATTTAGCCAACCCAATTCACCTGTACCGCATGTCTTTGGACTGTGGGGGAAACTGGAGCACCCGGAGGAAACCCACACAAACGCAGGGAGAACATGCAAACTCCACACAGAAATGCCAACTGAGCCGAGGATCGAACCAGCGACCCAGCGACCTTCTTGCTGTGAGGCAACAGCACTACCTGCTGTGCCACTGCTTCATATCAAACTTAATGATTTTAAATATATCATACATTCAATTTATGGTAGACTCTGAATAGTTTATGTAAAAAACACTGTATCCCTCAAACCTAAACAAGTTTAGAGAAAGAGTTTTTAATTTTATTGCCATTTCAGCTTCTATGGCTTTGTCATGGCAAAAAATAAATAAATAAATAAATAAACAGATTAAGCTTACCATATTTTATAAATACAACTTTTCTATAATTATAAAATATCCTAATAATTACAAGTCATCAACAGCAATAAATAATGTACAAGGTAAAATACATTAATAATAATAATAATAATAATAATAATAATAATAATAATAATAATAATAATATATAAGATAAACATCTAAAACAGTTTTTTAAGGTTTCCTTTTGATAAAAACTTTGCAATTTTAGAAGGATTCACATTTCATTTAAAGTCTCTCCAGATAAAAATTGTTGCCTGATAACATTAAAAATAGTGCATTCCACAAGAATATGTTTTACAGTTTGGGTTTTGTTGCAATACAGACATTTTGGGGGTTCTTCTCCTTTGAGCAAATGTTCGTGTGTGAGTCTCGTGTGTCCAGTGCGGCATCTTCTAAACACAATCTCATCATAATTTGACTTAAAAAATAAATTAGATTTTTTCCTATTTCTTGCTGAATTTCAAAAAGTTTATTCCTAAACAAGTTTAATGCCAGTTTCCTGGCATATTATCCTACACATCAGATCATGCTACCAACACTGTATTTGAACGGTTCTGAGGTTGGGGTTGAGATTATGTAGGTTAGGTCAATATTAAAGCTTCATATCACACTACTTCACAATACAATTTACCATGGTAGCAAAATCTACTGGGTAGCATATTGTGCCATCAAAATGTGCTACCTAAATGGGAGGTAGAACAAATCGACAGAACACCAGTCACGAATAGCAAGCTCACTGATGATTTAAAGCATGCTATGTAAATCAATAATTGCATATTTTGTAAACAAAACGATGTTTGCTGTAAACATTAAGAGTCAGCTCACTAGTGACTTCGCTTCGTATGTCATTATGTGTCAAGAAGCTCACACTTAAGACTTTTTGGAACAAACTCAGAACTGTTTTATGAGGTTGTGGGCACAGGTGGTTATAATGATGTAAACAATGTTCAGTGTCTTGTTGTACATAATTATTTGTTCTCATGCAGTGTTTCATTAAGAGTCACATGCATCAAGCTTGTTTAACCTGTAAATGTGTATTTATTCTAAACTTAAAAGAAAAGTTCAATGGTTACTAGTTAAATTACTAGATTAATTGACAGAAACTCAATCTTTTAGCAAATTGAGGGCTTACATTTTGGGTGAACTATCCCTTTAAGAAAATGAGTCACCTGCATGGATGGCCTAAGGATAAGTAAAATTAACATCAAATTCTCATTTTTGAGTGAACTATACAATAAAAACAGAACAACATGACAGAATTATAGGATTGTTATTATATAATTGTTATAGAATATTTCAACAAACTTTACATTCTTCTTTTTCAATGATGTGTTTGTTTTATCCCCAAAATATAGTGCTGAAAAATATGCACATTTTGGTTGATTTTGTCCTCTCAATGTTTTATATGCTGTTTACAAATATAATATTGAATCAGATAAGCCATAGGGCGTCACGGTGGCGCAGTGGGTAGCACGATCGCCTCACAGCAAGCTCCGGCTGGGTCAGTTGGCTTTTCTGTGTGGAGTTTGCATGTTCTCTCCGTGTTTGCAACGGTTTCCTCTGAGTGCTCCGGTTTTCCCCACAGTCGCCGTAGTATGTGTGTGAATGCAAGAGTGTATATAGGTGTTTCCCTGTGTTGTGTTGCGGCTGGAAGGGCATCCGCTATGTAAAACATATGCTGGATAAGTTGGCGGTTCATTTCTCTGTGGCGACCCCTGATGAATAAAGGGATTAAGCCGAAAAAAAAATGAATCAATGAATGAATGGTTTTGCCATTTACTGCATACTTTTCAAAAAGACTGTACTATGACTTTATCTCCTGTAGGGGGCGCAAAGGCTCCATTAATGAAACCAATCATTTTCTCAACAGGAAGGGTGCACCGATTCACAGTGAGTCTGTAGAGTTGCTTGTATTTCCTTCATTCATAAAATTATTAGAATGAGCTTTGGTTTGTGTGAGCTTTGTGCAGTCTGTGTTTTCCATCAGGGTACTGAACATACTCCTGAAGCCTTGAAATCCTATGAGAATTCCAGAGCAAATATATTTTGTAATTGCAGTGAGAATAAAAATGCAAGGTGTTGAAACACCTCTCAGCTGGAAGTTCATGCTGCTGAAATTAGATGGGAAAACATTAGCATAATGTTATCCATCTTTTATGGCTAAGGTTCAGTAGAACAATTTCTTCGACTTGCATCAGGGAGCTTCCAATAGTTTTCATACACCATAAATACAGTCTATTAGATTTGAGGACAGAGCTCAATTTAAAGTGCTTTGGTTTGCATTCGCTTTCCAAATTTGATGTGGCTGGAATGGTCAATTATCATTAGAATATAATAGTTAAGAGAATATTTTAACAGAGAATTGTGTTACTTTAAGGCCTATACACATGAAAGAACAGCAGCATTTTCCCATATCCCAGAAGTACTGGTAGACGTACAGGTTTTCAGTTCTAGCAATGCCATTTTGTGAACTAAATTAGTTCCTATTTCAGAGCAAGGTCTAATGAAGCACAATAGGATTTTAAGTGTACACTGACTGAGCAAAATACAGTTAAAATGATTTTGTTGCAATTTTTTGTTTACAAGCCATTTATTTAGTGTTACAAGCCATTTAGAAAACTATCTCAAACATGGCGTACTCCATTCCCCAGTTGTTGTTTTTGTTGGATGCAGTACTTGTTGTTGCTGACAGCAGGGTTATGTGACTTCATAGTGTAGTGATGGTGTAAATGCAACCAGGAAATGGTCTGGTGGGAAATTAGTTGTTTGGTAACTGGTGGCTTGCTGTTCCTACAACAAAAGCAAAAGCCCACCATTATTTTTGTTTCCAAATCACCATAGGCCAACATTTAGTGTCTTCTTAGTCAGTGCAAGTTATTCATATCTGCTGCTAGATAAGGACAGCATAAGAGAAGTTGATGAAATGGTTGGATAAACATAAACACTCAACTAATTATAGTGTTTTTAATATTCCGAGTTTAAACTAGGTCCATGTAAATTTATAAATTTACAATGTTTATTTTTCTAACACACATTATTATTCTGTAGGTAAGCAATTAATCTGGGCAAGTTCATTCACTGAAAAAAGTTTGTTTTGGTAATCTTAAAAACTGAACATTTGCTTCAACGTCAGGATTGACAGTACTTCTCTTCGGGTGGTTCGAAAGACCCACCCCTGGCTGAAAGGGTCCTTAATTTGACCCCTATATGAGCTCATTTGTTTCATTTATGACAGTATGTCATCATAAATTGTGAAAATAACCAATAGAAGCAGGCTTAAAGACAAATGTAATTATTATTATTCAAATGGACAAAGTCTGACTGAGGAAATGGCTTGCTATTTTGTTTTTTGCCTATAGGCCATGGTTTCATTCATTCATTTTCATTTCGACTCAGTCCTTTATTAATCTGGGGGTCGCCACAGCAGTCATCTTATGGACATCTTATGGACATCTTAGGACAATTTAGCTTACCCAATTCTCCTACTGCACATGTCTTTGGACTTGTGGGGGAAACCGGAGCACCTGGAGGAAACCCACGTGAACATGGGAAGAACATTGGGAAATGCCAACTGACCCAGCCGAGGCTCGAACCAGCAACCTTCTTGCTGAGGCGATTGTGCTACCCACTGCGCCATTGTGTCATCCTAGGCTACAGTTTTTAACTTAAAATTAGTTTTAAAAATCCTAATTGTTTTTTTTATTTTTATTTTTTTTAAATGATGGATGATATTAAATTAACATATACTTTTTAAATATTTCTAAAATTCTTATCTTCTTACATTATTAATAAACCTGTAATAACTTACAGTTTAAATGCACATTTGTAAATAAACATACGTTTTTGTAAACATAAAATAGTATGGTAAGCATTTTGACAAAAAGGTAGAAAATATTTTTGTTACATCAAAAAGTGTGGTTATGATCACCATCCGACAAGCAAGTCCAGCAAATATTAGTGCTTAAATGTCACTAAAATGCAATGTTTGAACCTCATAATTTTATAGAAACTGCAAAAAGGTCTTTTAGAGAAAAAAAGAACCACCCTTTTTAATGAGAGGGGTATAGATGCAGACCTTGCACAGATGCAAGCTGAGCTGCATGCACTGCTTTTTAATGAGCTCACCTAACCCCACCCCTAACCCTACCTCTTCAAAGTGATGTCACTAGCTTCATTGAGTGCATTGTTTTTGACATTGCATCACTGACGGATGCAGTCTCAGCTTGCATCATAAAGGCTGCATTCAGATACTATTGCTTTTAATAGGCTGGCCACGAGTCTACCCAAGACCAACCTCTGTATGCTGACCCTGGTACATTTTACAAGTGTGCATCCGTCAAATAGCATTCACATTATCCAGATAAACTGAACTCATCAAATGTGTGCACCAAAAAGGCTAGTGAGAAACCAATGCTCTAAGCCAAATGTCAAGTAACTGACTAAAAAACTGAATTTCCATGACTTATAATGAATAGGAAAACAGGCAGCTGTTGTTTCCCTCCAGAATTGATAGATTGTGTGATTGCTTTATTTAACGCAAAATTAAACAGATGGCGCAAACATTTAGGGAAAGTTGTGATTGTTTTGTTGTGTGATTTTTTTAATTTGTGAAGATTTCCTTTAGCCAGACAGGACCCTGTTAAAATTCCTTCTGCGCTATCTTCATTGTTAATATCGAATAACATTATATTCAATCTGCTCATCTGTTGTGTGAAACCTCAGGCTGTCATGGACACGGCAGGGCAGTATGTGACTTGCGTTTGACGTGTAATATGACATATATCAAATTCAACATATCGCATATGGACCCTGAGCATGCGTCAATACCGCTGCCACAATTGTACAGTGCTTCCAGGACAAATGTCATTTAGTCGCCCTAGTCAAGACAAAAGCCAAAGTGAAGATGCTGGACTAGTGTAGTAATGCGCAAACAAAGAAAACAAAGCATCAAGGCAGGACATTTCATAGGTATATTTCGTTTTTATGAGAATGTTACGAATTTTTATGCCGAACAAGTCACGGTATTGATGATAATACAGTCACTTACTGCACTGACCATAAGGCAAGGTAGCACCAATGTGCACTATACTTTAAGCTTATGCTAGTTTAATTGAACAAAATCAGCAAAAAATGTAAATGAAATATGACAGCAAGACACTGTGGTGCAAGAAACTTCTATTATTGTCAGCTAAGTGAAGTAGCTGCTAGTTTTTAAAGTAGCTTGTAAGGGTGCCTGATAACAAAACAGAGCCCGCGCCTCAATGTGCATACTTATCCACCTTAAATTATTGAATATTACAAATGTTATACCATTTAGATCAGAAAGGTGTATATGCACATAGAGGCACAGGGATATCGATGGTTCAGAAAAAAGATTAATCCACCAACTAATTACTTCCTCTATTAGAATTAGAAAGGAAAGCAGGAGAGGGGCTGTGTTTTAGGACAGGGATTAAATCAAATTTAACAGGTAGGGAGGATAATACATTTCCATGCACACAAACACACGCTCTTGGTCAGAAATGCCTGTGCGGTCACTTATCCATCAATATAGAAAAGTGATGTCAAATGATAATTTTCCTAATTTTAAAAAAATATTTGCATTCTGACCACCGGGAAAACTCCCGATCATATTTATATATATATGTGTATAGTTCTTGGGCTCCAGATGACCAGTGCTCTACTACACCTTGTTCCAACATTCATTTTTATGGAGTGCTACCCTGTATTAAATGACGATTCTATTGACGCTTTCCTTCCAGGCGACATCTAATTGGAATATCTATGATCACAACGTACATTCAACCAAAGCCTATTTAAACAAGGCTACATTTGTTTTATCGATCATTAAACAATTTAACATGATTTTCCTAATGCTGCTGTTAACAGATTTTACAAGTTGTTAATATGTCATGTGCGATTTTATGGCTATTATATGTTTATGAGGTAAACCCTTTCTTTGTTTTTTCAGTGTTCTGTTTAAAAAACTTACAGAGACCAATGAATCTTGAGGTCAAAAAAGTAATAAAGAACTAAGAAAATTGTGCAAATTTTCACAGCAAAACAGACAAGAAATGCTGCAAATATTGCTGTAAATTGAGAAAGTAAAAAAATATATATCATTTTTAACCAAAATAAATAATTTTTGACCACACAAAAAAAATAAATAAATAAATAAATAAATAAATTTTTATAAATGGGAGGTAAAATTTTAAATCACAGACACAAATCCCTGATATTCCATGAGTTGGGCAGTTTGAAGTTTTAAATGACATCTGGCAACCCCACAATCACACATTTGTCTGGTCTTACTTGCGTATATCTGTTTATGAGCTATCGTAAACACAAGTAAATGTGTAACTTTCATAACTTTAGAATGAACGAGTTTGTTTCTGACATTTGAAGGTCAATGCTCAAGCTTCCTGCTAGGCAGATCCGTTTAGTCTCTGTTCTGAGAGGGTGGTAGAGGTAGAAGAAAAATAAGCTGAAGATTCAATCTCAAGCCTGTTAGTACAGCAGCGGCAGGGGTTTGCCAAAGGGCTATCACACGTGAAGATCAAACAAGCGCTCTATCTGCTCACACTGAGGACTCATTTTGGAATAAATTGAGTTAAATCTAATGCTCAAGGTTTTTTTTTAAGATGTGAGAGATTTGTTACATGCTCAAGAATACGTTCAGGGACTTTTTAAGGTTAGAAAGATGAATGGTGGTTTTGGCTGATGATTGCTGTGTTATGGGAAATGAGAGTGAAGCTGCTGCTTTGTGATGCACAATAAAAACCAAAAAGCCTGCACAGAGATATCAATGGAATTAAAGTATGTTTGGCTAGTTGAAAACTGGAGGTCTACAACTCTTCTTTTGCTATTGTGCTTGTATTCGCAGTGAAAAGGAGTGGTGTGTCACGCAGAGCACAAACCATTGGACTGTGTGGGATGCTTTTTTTCACCCAGCTTCCTGCTATTTTCGTACTGAGCATCTGTGCCACACAAATCACCTGGGTTTTGAGTTAGGAGAGGCTAGGAATCATGCAGTGGAGACCTAACAGCAGTTTTTTTTAGGACAGTAAAACTAAGATGCTAGCAACAATATTGGAGACTCCACTGTAAACGAAACAAAGAACAAAAAAAGAGCGCCCCATTGATCCCTTGACTCATTTAATCCTTTTTTTTTTTTTTGTAGGAGTTATCAGTGTTTCACAGCTCTAGAACTTAAAGTTATTTTCCTGCAGGGTTTAAATAAATTTAAGCCTTGCCAAAATCACAAGATTCTAGTAAAAACCACTCATGTCCTTGAGTGGACAACTTTTCTGAGAGCACCGTTTTGTAGCATGTGACTGCTCTACCACAGGCGCTTGATAGTATTGCGGAAAAAGCATGTCCCAGTATGTAAACAACTCTAAATAGATTATTACATGTTATCTTAAAAGCATGGTAAGTTCGAAATGGTGTAAATGCAGCATCTAATTCTCTTACCTATACCAGCTAATTAAGATGTGCAAAGCTGATGATGGATTCCGTTTGTACTTGAAGGATGGAAATGCCAAGTTCATAGTTGAAACCTTTGAACTGGAATGCCCAGCCAGGTTGGAATTCCCACTTTGGAGCTACAAAATGCACCCCAAAAAATCAGTTCAAAAAGCCAATATGGCTGCTCAGTAAATCAAAATAAATAATAATTATAAAAAAATTTAGTAATTCACTGTTTATTAGCAATTCTGTTGTGTATATAAAGATTTGACACTGACAACGGCAGTGCGGATCCAAATGCATGTTTTTTAGAGAGGTCAGGTAAGGAATGGTCAACACATGGGCAAACAGATGTATACAGGCAATCCAGAGTCATAGTCAGATACACAGGCAGCAGACAGGGATAAACAGACAAACAAGTTGAGGGTCAAAACAAGACAAAGGAACCATGTTGTAATGTCACAAATAGTAAACAAGACTCAGCAACTAGAGTGTGTGTCTGTGCTGATGAAATAGTCCATGTAATCAGTCTTTCACAGTCCTCTGGCTGTGTGTATGCAATCAGTCAATATCAGGAACATCTGTGTGTGTGTGGTGCATGACTGGATTTGTAGTCCATAATGTGGTAGATTTGTAGTTCTCCAGCGAATTGCGTTTTTCCAGCCTGAGCAAATCGCTGGTGACTGTGACATCTGTTTGTGTGCTTTAGTACATCCAGTGGTGCACATGCAGCTGTAGACATTATATTTAGGCATTTTCTTGTGAACCTATTTAATTTTATCTTTTAATTGGTCATCAGTGGACAATTCCACCTTGTTTCTCAGAGTTGTGAGCTAAAATGCAGTCGTCTTAGATGTGATGTAATTCTTTGCTCTGACATCTGAAAACAATGGATAATGCACAGCATTCCTAACGTGATCAATCTGTCTCCTAAGAGTCTTCAGAATGAGAATAATCATGGTGGCCTAGCTGAAGGGTCATTCCAAACTGAAGTGCCCAAATCTGGACACTAAAAAGCCCTTCAGAGTGCTGAACTGTGGAAGCCAAAAGTAGCTCACACTTTTCACTCCCATTATATTTTGTTCTCATGATTCAAGATTATTTTAATTTAAGAAGCACATGATGTATAATGACGCACAAGTGCATTCCAAGAAACTGTTTTTTTTTTTTTTTTAGTTTTTTGTTTCTCTACGCTCATGCAAATCTCTAACTCTTGAGGGTAAACCCTTCAAAAGGATTATGACAAAGCGATGAGACCTTCTTAATGGAACACAGCTCTAGAAAACTGGTAAGTGAATGCAAATTATTTTTAAGGGGGAGTTCACCCAAAAATTCTATTCTATTCTATTCTATTCTATTCTATTCTATTCTATTCTATTCTATTCTATTCTATTCTATTCTATAAATAATTAATTACTTACACTCATGTTATTCCAATCTTTCAACATTCTAACAATGCCGTTATTCATGTTTTGGTCTGCATCCCCCTAATGCTCATATAAATTCTTACACACAAACACTGTATTTTGTGACTTGATAAACAAATGAGCATAATATGATACAACATAATTATTATCTTGCCCATACAATATCTATTGTTTAATGCACAGCCCCAGTTCAAAGTACAGAAAAGGAACAAAAAAATGGTCAAAACATTCCATGTTACTTCCAACATGATCTCACGGCAATTCATACAATTTAGTAGGATTTTCTCATCCCCTTATGACGGTTGGGTTTATGGGTGGAGTTGGATGCCAAGTCAAGCCTCTTTTTTAAAATCGTACTTTTTCACTTCAGTGGTTCAACTGTAAACATAAGAAGCTCCAAGAATATGTTTGTGGACATAAATAAACAACTTTTTTTTTTTAAATAAATAAATATTTAAATCATATTAGTTCTGATGTATAACCTAATCCTTAACTATGTGCAACTAGTTGCAGCATATTTATAAAAAAATCATTATTTAACTCTCAAATTTACTGGGAAAGTGGATTACAAAGGGTTTACTGTTTATAGTCAGTGTTCACTGAGTACTATTTAGGCCCTTGTTTTAATTAAATTAAATTGATTCTTTTTTTCTGTATTTATTTTCCTGATTTTTTTTTTCTTTTTAGGTTGGAACATTTTTTGGTATGTACTCACAATTATTATGTTTTTATTTTATTTTTGCTACCTGTCAAAAAACAAGTATTTAAAAAATGTAACAATTCTTTTTACATTTAATAAATGTCACCTTGATGAACAGAATAATTTTCTTAAAAAAAACATGAAAAAAAAAACCCTGACCCCAAACTTTTGACTATACTAGTGCAATTCTGCCAGACATCGTTTTTTAGTATACAAAACGAGTTTCCTCTTTACATCTGACAAATAGATTTGACTGGCACCACCTGAATCACTTGATGTGCAATCCAACTAAAAACCGTACACGAAGAACTCCCAATTACTCATTTTACACTCCACTGTTTGCCTGTTCAGTGAGACGAGTCTACCGAGTCTGCATTTCTCCCTTTCTGTAAGCTGATTGATTGAAAACTAAACAAGCACTCCAGGTAACACAATCAAGGCAGTTTGTGAGCAGCAACGGCAATGCAAGTAATGTGCAGGCCATTTATAAACAATTCATGCTCGCTGATCCTGTCTTTCTATCTGCCTTTGAATGCACAGCAGGAACACGTAAACAAGCAAGCATATAGTCTCCTCATTTAAATTTTGTAAGAACAGTGTAACTGTGTCATCGCTTCAGCCTGCAGGACATGCTCACGGCGACCTAACCGTTTACAATCTTCATGCATCTGCAAGCAAATTCAAATCAATTCACTCATGCTCAAATCATCCTTCAGACCGCCTACTCTGCATATTATTGCAGTGAAATGTGCAAGTAGGCATACACGTGTAAATGAGAGTAGACCAAGTCAAATTACATTTCTCAAATCACTGTAATTTCAGTCTTTTATGTTGTGTATTTAATACACTTAAATTTGAAGAAGAATTTTAAATTACCATTTGTTCTAATGAAGAGTTCATATACCAAAATTCTAGCTGACAGCAGTTTGAAGTACGCTCGCAATACACTTTTGATAAAAAGGGCTATTGATACGTTTGGAGGAATTTAGCTTTAGCCTTTCATATATTTCTTTCAGAAGTCTATTGTGAAGCAAGTAAATTGAAGGACAGTACAACTTGATTAACTTGTTCTTGCCTTTCCATCTGTGCACATGTAATGTATGCCAGCTTCCCCATTTGGGGCTTAATCTGCTGATTAAGTAGTCCACATTTTTTTCACCTCTTGTGTTTTATTTTGTTTGGTTCATGATGAGCCTTCATCTTGCAAAAACTCAATCTCTTTCGGAAACTCTGTAGACACTGTGTTGTATTGAAATTTATACATCAGTTTGTTCTGTTTCTCAAATATGATTGGCTGAGAGGCCTTCTAGCCATACGATAATCACAGTTTGTATCAACCCCCAGCTTTCCTCAAAGAAAGTGTCATGCTGGAGGAGAATTCACCTTATTCTCTGCATACGAGCGGGTGCAGCCATTTAAATCATTTTGGCTCGAGACTTCTGGTCTCATTCACTTCCATTAATTTTTAGATGTTAAAAACAGCTCGTTTTGCTGCTTAATGTTGCAAACTGATATTTTATTATTAGATTATATAGTCATGTAAACACTTGTTTGTAGAGCAAGTAGTTTGACTGTTTTTTTTTCCATAGGCGACTAAATTGGAAGTTCGAAAACAATCGCAAAAACAAGCATATTTCCACATTGAAGAATAAGGTCAATGCCTGCTGTTAACCCAGCAGACACACAACATCCTAAGATGCCAATATTAGGTTAGATGTAGGTCATGACGTCAAATGACCAAAATTCAATGTCTAGCCAGCGTCTAAGGTCTAAGGGGTGTTGGTGTGGGTTTCTTCCGGGTACACCGGCGGTTTCCCCCACAGTCCAAAAACATGCGCTATTGGTGAATTGGGTAAGCTAAATTGTCTGTAGTGTAGTGTATGTGTGTATGTCCTGGTCCTCCAGATTGGGGGTTGAGCTAAGGGCTAACAAATACCCACATGAAAGCTAGATGTTGAGAAACACCAATATTGAATGGTGCAGCTAAATATCAATTTCGATATAAATGACCCTGGGAGCAGGTTGCACACCAGAAGTGACACTCGGCGAAGCGCTGCGTAGCACCACGCAGCACCATGCATTTTAGAATTCTAAACATATGTTTCTATCAGGATAAACACACCGGTGCCGCAAGTCGGCGGCTGTCGGTGACACCCAGCCACGACTCAGGACACTCTTCATATTTCTGCCGCGCCACAGTGCGCCATCTGATTAGTCTCATTTTAAATACCGTGCAAATGTCCACGTCTGGTGTGTGATACTTTCAACTGTCATGTGCGCGCGTGTCGTGGCCCTGAACGGCACATTCGGTGTGTGATACCCTTAAGTATGCTTTTAGACGTCACCATTTATCTATCTTTAGTCAATCAAGCAAAGATGTTTATACTCTGTTGTGAAAAATGGTTCTAAACTGGACCAAATTAGAGTTCTTCAGCTGGTAACACTAGCAGAAAATGTTTTGGTCCTAAATAAAACTCTTTTCATAAAATTTCATGAAAACCATGCTTTGAAAATGCTATATATAACCTCAAAATATTTGTATATATTTATAAATATAAGTATTTAATATTTAAAATAGTAAGTTTATATATTGTTTTATACATTATAACTATTTGTCTCTAAAAAGTCTCTCATATTTGTTTGTGCATTTATATGCATAAATCAAAGTAATAATTACAGGAAAAACGGTTGTGTTACTTATCCAGTAAAGAAGAGGCATCTTCAACTCAACATAGCAGGTCATACATGCGCTACTAAACAGAAAGAAAATGTTATCAGTATGAAACCAACTCACATTTTGAAAGTTAAAACATTTAGACCTTTTTAAAAAGCATGAATTCACCTGTTAAGAAAATGTTGACAGTCTGTGCATGGTTGAGCTCCAGAAAACTAGTAATAAGGTGCTTTTTCAGTTACAGATTTTAAAGAGGCGGGAAATAAAGAACCCTAAACTCACATAAAGAACCATTTCAGCATGAAAAGGGTTCTTCAGGACAACACGGTTCTAAAACTACACTCAAAAAAATGACATTTGATATTTGTTCAAATTACTTATTTACAATGAGCTGAAAGAACACAATTCCTGATTTTTTGGGGGCGAACAACTGGATTTTTTTTATGTTCAATCTACTTAAATTTGTAAAATCCAATGACTTATTTTAATTATTTTCTGTTGCCCCTACACATGTAAAAATAACCTTTAGATACCATGTTTTTCTAGCTAATGTCATAAGAACTTTAATTTTACTTCATGTACATGACACTTACGTGGATATAACACTTTAATCTTTAAGCTATTGTTGCATGCATCTTAAAAACACATCCTGTTCATTACGATCAAATGCTCAAGTCAGTTTTTGTCTCCTTTTTGCTTCCTGTAGTGTTGACTCACCACAAGGAGGTCAAATCTGTGCTGTTGAAGTGGCACGGAAGCCTGGGCTGCAGCTCTTTTTATGACCCACTAAGGAAACATTCACTCTTCTTGTAGAGCTGCAATATTGAGTCACAGTCTGACTTTGGCCCAGGGCGCTGAATGTTTAATGCACTAAACTAAAATGAGTATATGATTTGATTACTGTCTTTATAATAGGCATGTCATAACATGTTGTCTCCAACAATTTTAATAAACACAGCCCTTTCTATAGATACGGCTGCACAAAAGGCCTCTCTGATGATAGATGTGTATACAAAAGTTCTGATTTGTAATTGTTGAGATTAAAAATCACATGAATTGTGTTGGGTGTCTCATACTGATCCATGTAGGAATGAATTTTGAAGAACACATAACGAAACAGATAACAAATAAAGAAATACTAGCTGTTATTGTGAATGTATTGTTGCAACATAGGCTCATTCGGAAAACGTAGCCTTATGTACATTTATGGAGATGAATTATGTAGCCAGAGGTACGTACTGTATGGATGCATTTATTTTTTTAAACGAATGCTACAGCGCAATATCCTTTTCGTGCTTACCAGCTGACTGCTTACCTCCGTATGGATGGCTTTCTGGCTGATACCAATTTGTCCAGTAAGCTCACCATGTACGTTGGTGGACTTGAGATGCAGAGATGACCATGACAACAGGGTTTGAAAGCAGGTTAGACAAATACAGAATAGAAAAATTAAAATAAACAAGTAAATAACAGGGTGAGAATGTGGTAAGACATGATAAAAAGTAGGCGAGGGCTTTCCTTTTTCTAAATTGCTTTTTAAACTTGCCGGATAGGTTTAGGGAAGGGGCAGGGTGGGTCAGTCGATCAGTCAGTCATTCAGTCAGTCAAACAGTCGACAGCGACTTCTGGTGGATTTTCGAGGGAGCAGGAGCGAATGGCACTCGTAAGAGAAATTTAAGATCTCACAAAACGTACACAGCGACCTCTAGTGGATTTGCGAAAACAAAAAATGCAAAAACCGTAGCTACTGGGACGTATTTGCTGGTTTCCAGAAAAGTACAGTTGAAACCAGAAGTTTATATACACTCTAAAAAAAGAAACGTAACCATTTTTTAAAATGTCTGATGGTAAATCATACTAAACCTTTACTATTTTAGGTCCATTAGGATTACCTAAATGATTTAGATTTGCTAAATGCCAGAATAATGAGAGAATTTTTTTGAGAATTTTTTATTAATTTCTAGACAGTCGAAACATTTACATACATTTCCTTGTTGTTTTTTTAGTTTTGCTTTTAAACGGTATAACTTTGGTCAAATGTTTAGGGTATCCCTCCACAAGCTCCTCACAATAGTTTGAAGGAATTTTGGCCTGTTCCTCCTGGCAGAGCTGGTGTAACTGAGTCAGATTTGTTGGCTGTCTTGCTCGCACTAGCTTTTTCAACTCTGCCCACTAATTTTCTATTGAGATCAGGGCTTTGAGATGGCCACTCCAAAACATTCACCTTGTTGTCCTTAAAGCACATTTTAACTAAAGGCAAATTTAACTGGATTTTTTGTTGACTCTGGCTTGTTGATTTTCCCATGTTGTCACACAAGGAAGGTGTTTAAGGTTTTACTTAAATACTATTCTACAGTTGTGCCCCCAATTAACTTAAATGTTGTCAATTAGCCAATCAGAAACTTCCAAAACCTTGACAACATCATCTTAGCTTTTTCAGAGGCATAATAATTTGATCGTATGTAAACTTGACTTTCAAGAAAAGTTATAACAATTTCTCAAAAAAAATCTCTCTCATTATTCTGCTATTAAAAATAACAGAAACAAATTTAATAATCCTAACTTATCTAAAAGAGAAAAAAAAAGTTTAGTCACATTAACATCTGACTTTTTTTTAAATGGTTATGTGCCTTTTTATACAGTGTATGTAAACTTCTTGTTTCAACTGTATATAGAGGAACATTTTCAGAACGAGCCTGGGTTGTATTTTTAATACCGTAAAAAAATTAAAAGCGGAAAAAATCAGAAACACACAATCCCATACTTAAATTTCTTGGAGAATAAGAATTCACTAGATTCGTTGACTAAAAACAGATAGTATTACAATTTTATTTTCAAAGTTTGTTACAAAAAACCTTAAACATTGAGCAGCAAAATGAAAGGTCATCCCTGCTGATATGAAACAGTCCATTCAAGGTCTAGAAGAGATATAAATAAACACACATGCAACACGCACAAACAAGCAAGAGTACTTCATATTTTAGTATAAAAAACAAGAAAGTGACTAGGCCTACATCAAACTGACTCCACACACAGCAAAGCGATGAGACTGCTAAGTTGCTCATATTCCCACAACAAAAACTGTACCCAGTCTGGTTTATATTTCTGCGTCAAGTGATTGGCGTGACCCACAGTGCATGCCTAGCGTGTAGCTGTGCATTTATACTTCTGTGCGATGTTTGTGTTGCTCTGCAATAACACTTCTGAAACACTAGAGGTTTATATGTTCCTCTGTGTCGGGTTTCTTCATTGGTGTTTTGTTTTTTCTGAATGCTACCTTAATGAACAAGTGGTTGAACCTAGCCAATTTTGAGGTGGGAACTGGCGGAATTGCAACAACTTTAATCATAAGGTAAACACAAAACAAAACTTTTCATCTAGAGCTACTTCACGGGACTCCACACTTGTAAACACTTGGTCCAACGGTTTCACGAGGCTCTCGGCCACAGATTTTTTGCTACGTGTCGCTGTGATGGTTAGTTACATTTTTTGAGAGGTACGAGTCAGTGACGGCCACAACGAGAGCTATGTGACCACACGAAGGCTGCACCGGAGCATACGCGTGCACTTGACACAGAAGTATAAATCAGCCTTAAGTCATCAGTGAACTGAGGCATGAATTTCTCTTGTACAATGCATCTGAAGTTCTTGTGTGAATGAATGAACCCCCAATTAAAAATATAAATATGGCTGGTTGCTTGGTATTGGCTCATGTGAACTTGATCTTAAGTCCTGGACTGTGAAAATTAAAAAGAACAGAAACCCTTGATACATGTATTCATTACACCTTAATTACAACTATTTCGCTTTTTTGAGGTTTGTGGATCATCTTTCCTCACAGATTGTGCATGAACACTCAATGGCCTCCTCAAGTCTGTGTGATCCTTCTGGTGCTCCACTGCACTAATCCACTCCAGATGCTCAATGTGAGATAACCAAGAAGACTGCCTTCTCCCACCAACCACTGAAAACACAATTATTCACATTGGATTTTACCCAAAAAAGAAGTCTGTAGTGTCCCTGTTTTAGCCTACAGTCACCCCGCCCCTCAATCTTTATATTGCCTGTTTGTTTGTAAGTTCTTAAAGAAGTGGTCTGGTTCCGGGTGAGGCTGTCCAGGTTCCCAGTCTTTGGCTGAGATCGAGGAATTACGGTGAAGCGAGGAATCTCGACTAAGGCTACTGTCCAAGAGCAGGTCAGGATGAGGTGGCGGAGGCAGCATCCCTGGGTCAAGATCACTGGTAGAGGAACAGAGGGACTCTGTTTTCCTGGGACGATAATCACGGATGCACTCCTGTCTGGGCAGTGTCCGGCTGGTCTCATGCACCTCAGTGTTGCCATTAGAGGTGCTCCTCCAATCCCAGGTGTTCCCATTGCCTGAAGAAAGACGAACCACTGGATGATGAGGAGCGTGAGCATCCACTGTGACAATGCTACTACGGTCTTGCTCTGATGGAATTCGGTAGTATGGAGATTCTGAACCAGTGCTAGATGTGGCACATGATGAGGCTGTCTCAGAGGACTTTGGAGTAGTGATGCTACCTGGACCATGTTGCTTAGACATGGCAATGACTTGCATAACCCGTGGCTGGTTGGGCAGTCGTGGAGGTTCTGGAGTTGCAGCTGGTACTGGACCTCCTTTCTCGCTCATGGACAACCATTTAGCCCTTGTGATGGCACTTTTAGGAGACACCGGTGGTGGCCTGGTGGCTTCCTCTGGGATATGAACCAACTGTGGGGCACCGGGCCTCTGAGGCATCATCACCCTGGTTCCTCCTGCTGCCGCCGTTGCTCCCCTGTTGGCTTGCACAGTAGGATACAGAGAGGTTGGCATGCCCAGCTCGTCAGATGTTTCCACCTCGACTCCGTCAACTCCCTCTGCAGTTGCTCCTTCTTCCTCCTCCTCGTCCCTGAGGCTGAGACTTCGCATCTCCATTGATTTCTGCTTCCATTCGGACACCAGCTGTTTGGAGCGCTGAGTGTCCATCGACACATGGAAAGTCATGTGGCGCTGAGCAGGCTCCTCTATGGCATTGGTGTTGGCACGGGGCAGTGTGTTGCTGAAGGTCACCATGGTCTCCTTCCCCATTGGGCTGCGAGGTGCAAGCAGTTCCACGTCTGCACTAGCTCTCTTCAGGCTGCCCATCGATGCCTTCTCTCGACGCACCTTGCGGTTCAGGCCAGCAACATGTGGTGGAGCAGTCAGCTCGTCGTTGCTCTCAGATGCATGGGCCTTTTGGTAGACCGAGTCATGGCCCCGCTGTGTCAGCTCTCTGAGAGGATCTTTTTGTGGAGGAGGGGGCTGCTTCAATGGCCTTGGGGAGGCTTCCTCGTTGGATCTAAAGTTCCCCACTGCATACAGTGCCTGGAGTGTGAGAAACAGTTGTAATTTAAAGGTTAATGTAAATCTACTAATGCAGTTTCAATCTCCACATGCTGTATTCTCCGAATTTACACACGTTAGTAGGAGATAAGGTGTGCAATGTTTTATCTAAAGATTTCAATTTTATTTTATTTATTATTTCGCTGACGTTTTATTCTGGTCCCTTTTGGTCCCTGGTCCAGTTTGGGCCGGATATTGACAAATATTAAATTAAAACTGCTCTGAATTATTTATTCAAACAATACATTTAAAATGCCTGTTTTATTTACGTCAGTCATTATCACATTCATATGTCATATTAATGTGAATGATATCACTCAACAATATCCTAGCTTAAACATATTAAATCAATAACCGATACATGGAAATTCCTACTTACAAATCTTGAATGAACAGCTCATTGTAACTGTTTTTAATAGGCTTCATCACTAAATGCTTTGAATTCTCAAGGTAATTTTTTTGCAAAGTAAGTGACACACTCAAAATTGTCCGTTCTGAACATCTTTCAACAAATATGCATTATGCTAGATGATGAATACAGCACACTAATACCCTAGTAGGGATTCAAGACATTAGTGAGTTGTGTCAGATAAGAGATCAATTAAAGTGCACATACACCAAAACTATGTGAAAACACAGCTTAATCACAGAGTTGATGATGGAATTGTGGTGTTATTTATTAACAACACAGATGTAAGATGGAAAAAATTGATAGATCACCCGAAACCTACAGTTCTGACATCATTTACTCACCCCTGACTTGTTCCAACCAATTAGATTTTTGTTTTGTTTTGTTGAATGCATACTTTGCATATATGTATATTTTGAAGAATATATATTTTGAAGAAGACCTGTAACCATTCATAGTAGGAAAAACAAAAGGTTTTTAACATTCTTTAACATATCTTATTTTGCTTTTGCAAAAAAAAAACACGAACATGCTTGGAACAAGTCAAGAGTAAGTAATTGATGACAGAAATGCCATTTCCCCCTTCAAGACATGCATCTTTCGCTGTGTGTCTTTAGCAATTATGACAGTAATTTTTATTATTTCCAAAAGTAGGTTTGCACTGGCACAAACTCTAAATAAAACTTGACCATAATCTAAAAAACAAAACATACTTTACTGCTTAAAAAAAACTTTTTGTTTTTTTTCAACTCTTCCTTTTTAAAATCTAAAAGACAGAAACAATTTCAACCCACTTGACTGGCTATGCAGATTACACAATAAAAGCAAATCAGAGGAAAGAGATGACATGGAGAGAGTGAAAAGAAGCTGTGAAATTGTTCCTGATGAATCCTGGAGGATTTCTCTTCCTCTGATAGAATAGAAATCCCAAATATAGAGCTTGCAGTCGAAAGATTATAAAACAGTGAAAGGAGGAAGATAAATAAGACTTGATATCCTCTCCTACCCCAAAATTTAAGATGCCAAATTCAAAATCTGTTCAGAGAAGCAAACTGCAAAACAATTAAAGACTCACAAGATAAACTGCGATGCCAGCTCCAATCACAAAGCCCACATAGACGTCAATGGGGTGGCTTCGGTACTGGGTGATCTGGGTCAGGCTTGCCAGGGCTGCTGCTATTGCAAATGCAAACACCAGCACAGGCTTCAGCAGCTTGGTGCTGTCCGAGATGGTGGCATTAAAGTACATCTGAGTAGAGAAAACATTATGAGCATCACAAAAACATGACTCAACTGGTGAGTTAAAACAAATACAAGAAAAATTAAATATGAAATAACTATTTAAACATTTAATAGCTAATTGAAATGTTATTGCTTAATGTTTGGTGCTTTTCTCTTCTTGAACAGTTTCATCAAGTTTATTCTTTACCATAAGCTTTTAAAACTTCTCATTAGACCTCATCCTTTCTGCCTCATCTCTAATTTTTTGCAATATATTTATTTATATATACGGTTTAAGTCAGAATTATTAGCCTTCCTTTGATTTTTTTTTTTTGTATGTTTTTCAAATATTTCCCTAATGATGTTTAACAGAGCACAGAAATTTTCACAGTATGTCTGATAATATTTTTTCTTCTGGAGAAAGTCTTATTTGTTTTATTTTGGCTAGAATAAAAGCAGTTTAAATCTTTTGAGAAGCCATTTTAAGGTCAAAATTATTAGCCCCTTTAAGCTATATATTTCTTCGATAGTCTACAGAACAAACCATCATTATACAATAACTTGCCTATTTACCCTAACCTGCTAAGTTAACCTAATTAACTTAGTTAAGCCTTTAATGTCCCTTTTAGCTGTATAGAAGTGTCTATAAAATATCTAGTCAAATATTATTTACTGTTATCATAACAAAGATAAAATAAATCAGTTATTAGAGATGATTTATTAAAACTATTATGTTAAGAAATGTGTTAAAAAATTATCCACTCTGCAAATCTCTCCATACCAAACCTTGATTTTTTCTTCACCAAACTTGACTGATTTCTGAGAGAATCTTGGGTCCATGCAAGTTCCAATATGTCTTCTGCAGTATTTGTGATGATTGGGATGCAGTTTAACAGCTGATACATTACTAGAAGTCAAGTTATTATTTGCTGCTCTTACAACTGGGATTAACAACAAGACTTTTGTCAGGTAGTGCAGTGAGTTTTATTTGACTTTTCTGTAAATTGTTCTTGTATGAAAAAAAAGCACATTTAAATAATTTCACCACTTCATTAAGACTCATTTTTTAACATAATGATAAATAGTAGTCATTCAAAATAATCAAGTACAAAATGAATGCTAGGGAGAATGTAAAAGCTCCTTTGCTAAATGTACTTAAAGCTTTTTGTTTGCTGTTTATGAAAACAAATACAGGAAAAGACACAAAATTCCTTGTCTACTTGAGTCAAATACTTCTGCGTAATTTTTTAAAACAACCAACTTGCAAAGTCTCTCAAGTAGATTATACAGGATAACATTAATTTCCAATTAGAATTAACTCAAATACTCCAAATGTAGTTACAGCAGCCTGACTGTCTCTCTTAACTGTCCATGGAGAATAACTTCATTAACAGTTGGCATCCCACACTGAGTTCAACGAGGCATAGCTAACAAAAGGAGACTAATGAGCATCTCAAGCTCTACAGCTGCGAGACACCAAGCTGCCTGTGGCCTAAATACTCAACACACTTGTTAGGAAAACAGCCGAGGTCACTCAGTAGTTGACACAACTCCACTCTGTTGCTGGATGCTTCTAGTAACAGTGCCAGATCAACAAACACACTGACACAGATTTCTAAAATACAGGTATATTTGGCATCAGATCATTGTGAAATCAAAGTAAAGGGAAATGCTTACAGAGATGTAGACGGCTGCGAAGCCAGACAGAGTTGCGTGCTGGGAGGGGAAAGTTTTCCTGATAAAACGCAAACAGAAAGAAAGAGGAAGAAGTGACAGCGACTTTAGTAACAGATCGCATGAATATTCACAGAGCGCAGGCGAGGGTTTTAGCATGTGAGGAAGAAATGTAAATGAGCTTGCAGAAGGAATGCACCATGCTTCAGTGAGCAAAACACAAAGTCATATCTGTTTCATGGCTTTCTTGTTCTGTGTGCCGCCTGACAAGGATTTAGTGACAAATCCATTTGTAATCCTTGTCGGAAAACATGGTAGAAGCGGGGAAAAAATTAAATAAACAAAGATTATCTGGTTTTCATCCTATTAAAGCCTAAAGTGTACTTTGATTTTGTGTGTGGTAGTATATGCTCACAGCTGAGCACACAGTCTTCCAAAGTACCTCAAAGTCATTTCAAGGAAAGTCTGTTCATTTTATGGCAATATGTGCGGTGCCTCTAGGCAGCTATTTTAAGCATCTATGACCAAGCAATATCTATCTGAATTAAGATATTCTGACATCTCTTACTAGCAATTGAAACAAATTTAACTGAACACTCCACTTTTTTGTAAATAGGCTTATTTTACAACTACCCTTTCAGCCGCAACCCTCAACAACACTCTTGCACAAACTCACATACACTACAGTCAATATAGCTTATTCAATTCACATATAGGCATGTCTTTAGATTGTGTGGGTAACTCAACACAATCTCACGACAATTCGTAACTTTTTCATTTAGTGGCTAATTCGTACGAATTTGTACGATATAATTCGTACATTTTAGTACGATTTGCGTATCCCAAAATGACGGTTGGGTTTAGGGGTGGGGTTAGGTAACGCCTCCTTTTTAAACTGCCAAAACGTAAAATACTTACGTTTTCTCGTGAGATCAGGCTGGGGTAACCAGACCACCCCAAGGAAACCTGCGCTAACATGAACATGTACACTCCAACTTCACACAGAAATGCCAACTGACCCAGCCGGGGCTCGAACCAGCGACCTTCTTGCTGTTAAGCGATTGTGCTACCCACTGTGCCACCGTGTAGCCTACCATATTTCATACATATCATAAATTTCCATTAACTAAGGTTTTAATTAATTAATAGTTTCTGAAGCATGTGTAATTGTCTGACAACTGTAACCCTTTTAGCTGAAAAACAGGAATAATCTGCAAATTATCAACAACAGAATTCAGTCCAGGGCACTGGAAAAATGTGGAAAATTAAAAAAGCCTTTATTCACATGGCTAAACCTTGAAAAACCTATGCATTTCGGCAAGGAACTGCCTTCATCAGGGTAACAGGGATAAGGTGCGTCTAGAGTATCTTTTGAGTACTACGGTCACATAACTCATTTAAATATCCTAATATCCCTCAAATAATATATAATAATAAAACAAACAGGGTCAACTATCATCATAAATTCAGCATAGATAGAGGGACATGTACATACACAAACATACACTTCCAAAAAAAAAAAAAAAAATAGAACTAATAAGCAAATATGTAACGATAAATACGCTTAAACATGGCATGTACATACATATACACACCATTTATTTTGCATTCTGCAAATTATATTTGTCTAACAAAGAAATAGTTGTTTTCACATGAAATTCAGATGGAGGGCAGGTATTGATTCTTCTACTTAGGAGTCAATATCAGAACATTAAAATGTTTCGGTTTTATGTTGTTCAGAATTGTTTACATCGGCCAAAATAGGAAAAGCCGAATAGCTTTTATAGATTTCCAAAAGTTTTTGCTCATAATAAGGGTAAAGTTCAAGAAACTGGATGAAAAACAGAAGAAAAGGTGGCATGTAATAAACATTTTTTTAATACATCAATGTATACAAGCTTTTTTTTAACGCGATAATTAGTTTGACAGCATCAATAAATATTATATATTATTATAATATTAGCCTAACATAGCCTAACTGTGTGTAAATATGTTAATGTGTTATATAAAAATCCGATACAAACACCAACACACATACAAAATCCAGGAGAATATAAATAACACACTCGGCCATGTAATCGCTGCAATGAAATTGTTTCATTGTTTGCAATAATCCAAGTCTTTACTAGCGTTTCGGCAGAATAAGTGAAGTTAGCTAATCATGATTCTCCAATCAAAGGATCCCAAGTCACAATATATATATATATATATATATATATATATATATATATATATATATATATATATATATATATAAATATCCTCTTCGTCTGGAAGAAACCCCCCTTCTCCCCTTCTTCCACCTTTATCCAGAATGGGCGGCACGGTGGCCCAGTGACTAGCACTGTTGCCTCACAGCAAGAATACCAATGGCGTCGGGTCCTCGCTGGGCCATCTGGTATTTCTGTGCAGAGTTTGCATGATCTCCCCGTGTCTGCGTGGGTTTCCACCAGGTTCCCCGGTTTCCTCCCACCATCCAAATGTGCTTTATATTATAGATAAATAAGCCTAAATCTTTTTTCTTACTCTCAGGAAGTTCACCTTGGCCTTAGCAGCGGGGGAGGTTGAGATAGACCTGAGCTCAATCTCCCCTCGCCCTGTGAAAGGGGGGAGCCCTGGGCTCGAGGATCCCTTAAGCTCAGGTCTCTCTCCCAGGACAGCATGCCAAACAAGCAATGTATAATCGTGAGCTAAATGTGAACTTTTGAAACAACCGTAAAGTAAACATCGAGATGCTCAGCAGAGGTGAATGTTTGTTGATGGTAAATTCATCGACAGAACAAAAAAGAAATGCAACGCTTGTGACAAAACTAGACGGTATATACTGTATGTACCGCATGGATGACAGGCAAATATATGTTAGTTCAGTAGACCTCGAAACTCACTTCTCTTCAAGATATAGGGATCATGCCCAACATATTTAACATAACATATTTATGATTTAAACCATAATATATTGTATAAATTGCAAAAATACGGGCTTTCCTCTGTCTCCCATTCACTTTTTTACTTCCTGCTCTCCATCTGAATTTTGCAAGTCATCAGAACCACCTATACAAATACTCTGCTTATCTGAATTGATTCATAATGATATACTAAATTTATTTACAGTATTTTAAAAAAAGTACTTTATAAGTAACAGTAATTAAATTACCTAAGTGAAAAGTAACCTCTTACTTCACTCTTTAAGTGGATAAGTACTTTAATTACTAGTTACTTTGTAACTAATTGCACCAACACTGTTGTACACATACCCTAATAGACACATAAAAACCAAAGTACACTTTAGGCTTGGATATGCAACACTAAGGGAGCAAATAACATGTCTGGATATTATTTTTTTGTATGCAATGCTTTATATTTATGCAAATATAATATGCAAATCGGCCTAAACAAGTCAACAAAATGAATGTACCCAGACACATGTGAGAAAGCACAGTGTGGTTTGTGTGTCTTCACCTTGCTGACAGGATGGCATACTGGTCTCGGCCTGAGCAGATGTCCTGGGTTATGTAGGGGTTTTTGTCGCACGCCACGCCTGGTAGTGTGTAGTTGGGTTTGCACACGGTTAGGAAGAATGGAGCATGATATCCGGTGGCCAGCTGGATAACGTCAGTCACCAATGCAGTGGCGCACAACCCAAACACATGAACACCTGCGAGGGGATAAAAAACTGTCAGTGTGGAACCGTGTGAACACAGCCAGACTGAGCCAGGCTTGTTTTTGTTTGTCTGTACGAGTCTTACGCGGCCAACACTCCACCATATGCTCCGTCCAAAATAGAAAAACCAGTAAAAATGTCTGAGGGCTGTTAAGGTAATGAATAATGAATGTCGGAAGAGGTTCCACGTATTAAAAAAAAGAAGTAGAAGGAATCTAGTGGACTAAATTGTATTCTCTACCCTGCTGGGAAAAATACACTAGAAACCACCATAACATTTGTAATTGTTTTAATGGTTATAAATGTTTTAATGGCAACTGCACTGGTCTGATAAGTCTGGTCATTTTTATCTTTTATAGGAGGATAAAATCAACAAATTTTTTATTGGAATTTGTACCTAAACACACTTGAGGCCATAAAAAATTTACTGATTTTAATAGATAACTAAGGATGATTTGTAATGCGCAAATGGTTTTTGTACTGGGATCCAATAAAATGGTGGTTCTAATATGTTTTGGGGTATTTAAAGTTGCTAAATTGTCCTAAATGTTGAATTTATTTTAGATTTTTACATTTTATATCTAGAGATCAGAACTGATTCACTGGTTTTTTATAATACAATTAAATTCAGAAATCCACAAAACAAAGTCTGGGAAACCTGACATGAAAAAATATTGTGAGATTAAAAAATTGAAGCTTTTTTTTCCATGTGAGAATACAATTGTAACTCTATATCATTATATAACTACTAATTCAAAATAAGTTGTCTTTCATGAGTTTAGAGTCAGTATTAGTTTTTTCTTTTCTCAACTTAATGGACACATTGAATTTAACAAAAGTTACATACATTTATAATGTAGAAAAGATTCATATTTCAAGTATATTTCAAGCTTTTGAATTTTCTATTTATCAAAGAATCTTGATGAAAATGTCTTCAACAAAGATACTAATAAGCAATGTTGGGGGTAATGCATTAAAAGTAACGAGAGTTGCATAATAATATTACTTTTCTAAGTAACAAGTAAAGTTACACATTACTTCAAAAAGTTAAGTAAAAATATTTTAGTTACTTTTTCAAAAATGTAACTCGAGTTACTAGATTAGTTAAGATGCTTTTAAAAAATAGTTTGCTGAATCACAATCAATGAGAAAATGAGCTAACCACAGGAATAAACAAAAACCAAGACGGCAGAGCCTTACATCTCTGTGATGAAAGTATTCTCATTATTTTGAACACATGGAAGAAGATGGGAGTCTCAATGGATTGTAATTTTACTTAACTAATAAGACAAAAATAAAAAAGTAAAAAACTTTCAATAATTTGTACGTATGCCATGTATAGCAGCAGGAATTTCTCAGAAGGTAAAATTATTAAAAATGTTTTCATTACTTTTTTTTAAGTTAAATGAAGGTGTAGGTTACACATTGTGCCATTAACTGCAGACCTTCTTTTACTAAAAAAAGAAAAATAGTTCTGAAAGAGATCCAGCCTCAGGCAGGTATGAAAGAGTAACTGAAAAGTAACATAACACATTACTTTCCATAATAAGTAACTAACGCAACTAGTTACTTTTTGGGGAGTCGATTGATACTTCTGCCCAATCTCAAGAACAGATCTCACAAACCGATTGCAAGTGTATGTTTACAAATTTAATACCTGGCTTATAAATTCACAGCGCTAAAACATGTGAGCAATGTTTCAGTAATTTTTCTTAGCATTTTTTTTCTGTCTGCTTTATATATATTTTTCATAAAGCTGCGCTTGACCATAACATGTATGCAACATCTCTAATTTATTCTCTTAGGTGAGGCGAGATCTCATACAAAGAGGGAAAATATGCGTATGCATAGGCAAAGTTATATAAAGCTTAAATCAACAAACTTGGTATCGGCTAATCACATTGACGAGGAATCGTACTTATTATCGGCTGCAAAAATCCTGATCGGAACATCCCTACTTTCACAAGTACTTTTGCCCAACATTGCTAACAAGTAAATTTAAAAAAAACATATTCATTGTATTTCTTTCTTATAAAAAGAGATGACTCATTATTTATTAACCTTCAAGTGGTTCCAATCCTTTCTTATGTTTTTTTTTCAGTACACAAAAGAAGATATTTTGAATAGTAACCAGTAACCACTGACTTCCATATATAAGGAAAAAGAAAAATACTATGAAAGTCAGTGGCTACCGGTCAACAACATTCTTTAAAATACCTTCCTTTGTGTTTAAAAGAAACTTGAATAGCTTTCCAACAATTTAAGTTTGAGTAAATTATGACATTATTTTGACGTTTGAGTAAATTATCCCTTTAACATTTAGCAATTAGCATTTTTAATCACTAAACATTCCTTGTTTCCTTATTAAGCAGAGGTATCACTCAACGCACCTACGAAGCGGACTGTTCTTCGTAGAAAGGAGTTGAAGTTGCAGCCTCCAGCATTTATACTTCCTTCTGAACCAGAGCGAATCTTCAGTTTGGACTGCATGCAGTACATCAAGGCTTCACCCAGCATGATCTAAGCCAAAAAATAAAAAACACACACAGTGACAGAAGAATGAAGCCGCCTGAAGCAACATTACAGAAACGCAATCTGTCAAGTGTTTAATTATGCTTCATTCAAGATGCTAAAAACTCAGTCCTTGACCGTGCAATTCACTGGCCGTGCTGTTGCTGTCCGTATTGCTTCATTGAATCGAGTAACAGGATTTGGTGTAATATTCGCAGTGGCTAGAGTGAGATAAATAGGTTAGGCTGTTTATGAATAGAGTATGAAAACTCACAGACGCTGCGGGGCCAGCGAAGGCCAGGCTGAGCAGCATGAGCAGAGGGATGAGCTCGTCTCCCGTTTCCACATAGGGCATGCTCAGTGTGCGGTCGTGGCACCGGAAACCCACTTTGGCTGGCTGTAACACGTCTGTCAGCTCCAAGAAGTAAAGAGAGATCATGGAGGACGCCACGATTGGCAGCTGAGAGGAAGAGAGGAACAGGAAGAATAGCTGGGTTATGGGAAAGGTGGCACAGGAGAGGATTATGAGCGGGGAAATCAATCAACGTTTGCTGCGTTTGATACATTCGTGAATTATTCATGCTAAAAGTACTAGGCACACAGCGGCCCCAAAATATTTCAACACTCAAGCTGAGATTAAAAATGCAGGAATGTGTTGGCTATAAGTAACACTACGTCAAACCAAATTAATTTATTTGGAAAAACAATACATAGAATAAACTGTTTAATAAAACTTTTCTTTTCAAACTAAGGGGTTGTTCAAACAGAATGTGCTTTTCCATTTAAGTGTGCTACTTTTCCATTGTCAATATAAACTAGACAGATGAGTGTGACTGTTCTACACGAGTCTTTTGAAGAACAGCCCACGTGAGCACCATGTTTTTAGATGGCGTGTCAAGTTAAAAGATGTTCAACTCTTATACACAGCGCTACTCATCACTGTCAGTTCCAAAGAAGTGGACCAATCAGAGGAGCTCAGAGTCAGGACAACTGTTACAAGTTTCTGTTTACAGGTGTTCAGTTGCTGTGTGCACATACCCTCGTGCTCTATGATTGCTATGATTGTTGTTGCGTTTTTAAAATCAAAGCAGCGTATAGTGTTAATGAACCCTTATGCTTCACTCTGATATATTGGTTCTACTCTGAAATCTGTAAAGTGCTATAAAAATAATGGGGTCAGACATCAATATTCATAGTAATATGATGAAATCTAATAAATATTTCCACACAATCTTACAACATTTAAAGAGCCCCTATTATGGGTTTTTAAAAATTACCTTCCATGTAGTGTGTAACGCAGCTTTAAGTGAAGTGAAATATCCAGCTAAGGCTTAAATCTCAAAGTGTGCCATGCCTAAAATGGATTGATCCATCTATTAAAGTCGACCCAGAGTAGTTCAAATGAATTGTCTTGGTAACAAATCTTTAGCCATGTCGACGTGATGTTGATACGGAACCCAAGCCCATTTGTTGCGCGTGCAAACCCAGGAAAATTGAAACCCCTGGCCCCGCCCACAAACACTGTAGAAAGAAAAATAGGAAGACAAACAATGTAACAGATCACGGTTGAATCATGTCATGAAGTGCTGTGAAGTATAATGGAATGTTAGTGTTATTTTCCCTACCCAAAGATGAGGCTGTGAAGAGTCAGTGGTTGAAGTTTATTTTTCCAAAAATACCTCAGCATTATAGCCCCAGCCTTGTGCTGTGTTCCCATCAATTTTCTGATGAGCGCTTCAGCAATTTACATGGTTACAATGGGTGATTCATCAGCCGTTTGTTAAAGGAAGGATCAGAAAAGACTATTGATGGGACTTTATGAGAGCTTGACAGGAACTTTACAGTACACAGTTCATGGACCAGTTTCTTTCTCCATTTCACAAGTGTAGGTAAGTGCGATTAAACAGGTTGCCTCCTTGTTTTCTCTAGCTTGCAAATGATGTATTTAATTGTGTTTTGTTACTTGTAACCACTTGTACTGTATCTGGTTAACTCTAAAACCACATTTAAAACATGAGGCGTGCTGCTTTGTTTACGGATTTAAATGTGAATGTAAGCTTGCGATCCTCTGCCGTTTGCCGTTGCTATGGCCACCATCAGCTTTTTCTACACACGTGAGATGGTCAGGTTTTACTGGTGCTAAACTGCACTGCTTTAATGCACTTCTACTTTGGGCTCACACATACACTCTGCACTCTGACTTCTTCAACACTGTTGATAAGCCGTGGTGGGCATTTCTCTCTCAATTGCCATAGACTGGGTCATCGGACCAATCATTGCAGATTAGCATCACGCTAAGGATGGGTTTGGAAACAAATGAATAGCTGAACGAATCATATGGGAGTCGTTGGGATAATGGTTAAAAGTAAATGCATATTATTAGACACTGAAAGTGTTTTTTGACCTTGCATGCATATCAGACTATTGTTGGAGGCCTCAAAAGACAAAATATGACTTTTTAATTGCATAATGGGGGTCTTTACTTTTAGCTTGGTTTGGTTAAAATTTGTTAATAATGCACTGAGTAAAATATATATTTAATGACCTACAATCTAGTTTCCACTAGAATAGCTGCCCACTCTTTAGCAAAAACAGAAAAAGAGTTGGGGGAAAAAGCACACCATTTGGAGTTCATTTGGAAGAAGACTGAGACCCCGTTTTCAGAGGGTGGGCACGAGGGTTTGCATATCAAGTTTTGGTGAAGATCAACCTTCATTTATCTTCAGAACACAAATTAAGATATTTTAGAATAATATTTATGATTTGCATGTTATACTACTGGTGGTAGCACATGGCTCAATGGTTTCCCCCACAGTCCAAAGTCGTATTTACAGTTTTTCTTGGCACACAAAAGTGTTCTTAGAGCTTTCTAATTACAATTGAACCACTTAAGTCCCATGGATTGTGTTTTCAGGACTTTCAGAAATGCCTTGGGACCTGTCTATCTATGGAGGTTGGGGGAACTCTTGGATAACATCTAAAATATCTGAATTTGTACTGCTAAAATGAATAAAGGTTTCAGGGGATTGGTTCAACATGAGGGTGTGTAATTAATAACAGATTTTTACCTTTTTGCTGTACTAGCCCTTTAATTAAACTAAAAATGTCAAGTGTAAACACATCCTTAACATGCCATAATTGATTTCTAAGAAGGAAAAGCTCAAATTAATATTAATGTAAAAAGAAGGGTATCAATAAGCGCAGAGCTAAATCTGTATTTATACTTGATTTGAAACCTTTCCAGTGGAGTATGGAAGATTGCTCCTGACATGGATTGATAAAAAAGTAACTGTGCCTTTCCTATCTTTTTTCCCTTTTCCCCCTAAATTCTAAGTTTAAAAAATAGTATCAAAATAAACTACTTGATATAGATCCCATATGCAATCTATGCAGGCAGGCTCCTGCTACTCTGCTGCACATGTGCTGGACACGTCCAAAGCTTTACATATACTGGATTAGTATTTTTGAGGCCTTTCTCTGAGGCTTTTAGGATGGAAGTAGAGCCCTCACTATTTCTCGCGTTGTTTGGGGGTGGCTCCAGAGAACGCTTTTCTCAACACAAGACAAATTAAAATGTTAGCCTTTGGATCTCTTCTGGCTAGAAGACTGATATTGTTTAAATGGAAAGACCCTATTCCACTAACACATAATAACTAGATAAGAGAAGTCAAGTCTCATCTGAAGTTGGAGAAAATAAGGCATGCTATCAAAGGGTCTGTTGAGATATTTTATAAGGTCTAGCAACATTTTTTAACTCTTGTGTTGGAAATGGACGCACACAACATGACAAAATGAGAAAAAAGGAACTCGTGTCATTTTTCATGTCATGTTTTCAGCTTTAATTTTTTCTATGGAGATTTGATTATATATTGTTCCTATATCTGGTGTTCTTGGAAAAGGGTGTTTTGTTATTGTTTTTGTATTTGAAAAACAAATAAAAAAAAACCTTGAACAAAAAAAATAAACTCCTCAAAAATGTGATTTTTTTGAGATCTCACATCTTTTTAAAGTTTTGAGTTTGATGTAACCATGAGAAACAAAGTCAGAATCGAGAGGCAAAAGCCACAATGAATTAATTCTTATTTTTTAATTCTGTGAAACAAGCTTTTAGAGAGACATTAGATAACATGAAGGCCTAAAAACAGATGCTAAGGTTGCTTTTCTCTGCTTGACACACATGAGTAACACTGATTTTGCTATATTTTGCAAAACAAGTCAAATATCTACATATTAGCTGTAGTACCAGGACAGTTTGAGTGTCATTGTTTGTCTGGAGCTACATTTTATTCTCACAACTAACAACAAACTCAATATGAATATCTACATATCTAATGACATTAATGTAATTTGAAACTGAATTTTAGTTAATTGGTGGCTAATATTAATTAATTGGTAACATCTCATTCATACACTTTGTATGATCGTTACAACTGGATCTTCATGCTTTAATTTTACAGTTTCATATAAAATCATTAATTCGTAAACAAGAAACATCTGTTAAAAACATAAAAAACTAGATTTGTTTTTTGCAATACCATTTTTCATTAGAAATTAGCATCAATGTTATCTCACCTATAAAAATAAATCATTTTAAAAACAAATAATCTTTATTGAAATACTTTTAAAACCTCTTAACCTCGGTTAAAGCCTGTACTTGACATCACATTCATTTAACGGAAGCACATTTCAGTATTCAGCTTATGACTTACATGTCAAATAAAAGGATGCTGAACATCAGTTCTGTGACAGCTTAACATTTGTAAGTCATTCCATACCATTTATTACAAAGCTAAGATGCACAGCCTCCTAAATATCAACATGTCATTATGCTGTAAGTCAAAGTGTCATGTAAATAGCACTCTATATGGACGACTTTCCTTCGGCAGTGCTGGGTAATGTGTCTTTGTATTCTTTAGGCAGTTCAAGGGCAGGATGAAAAAGCATTATAGAGACTGTCAAAGCTTTACCACAAAAATCTGAAATACATGAAATCATACCTCCACGAAATAGAAACATGGCAGCAAGGTCATGCTGTCTTTGGGAGGCTTCTTCTTGGGCTTGTCTTTTGGAGACATCATTTTGCTGTTGGGTCGGGTAAAATCTGAAAACAAATACAGTCAAAATAAGATCAAAAGCATGATTATATTAGACACATGTTTAAATATGTGCATATGCATGTGGTTTTATATGCTCTCCAACTTATTTGGCTTAAGCTTAAATGTTTTTTTGAAAAGAAATGAAATGAGTTTGAATGCCATTTTACATAATTTTTTTTTTCTGTTTGAAACTGAATTTTAAACTAAACACATATGAGTGATTCAGCATATTAATTTCATTCATTCATTCATTTTCTTGTCGGCTTAGTCCCTTTATTAATCCGGGGTCGCCAGAGCCGATCGAACCGCCAACTTACCCAGCAAGTTTTTACGCAGCGGATACCCTTCCAGCCGCAACCCATCTCTGGAAATCATCCACACACTCACTCATACACTACGGACAATTTAGCCTACCCAATTCCCCTGTACCGCATGTCTTTGGACTGTGGGGGAAACCGGAACACACGGAGGAAACCCACGTAAACGCAGGGAGACCCAGCAACCTTTTTGCTGTGAGGCGACAGCACTACCTACTGCGCCACTGCCTCGCCAGCATATTAATTTAATAATGTTAAAGAGGGTTAATATGTATTAAACAGATTATAAACCTTACCATTTCGTGAGTGAGTGCGTATTCTGTGCTTCTGAATGGCTGTATTAAAATTTCTGTTGTGTTTCTATTGTTGTGTTATTATGGGTTTTTGAAAATTCCCCTCCATGTAGTGTGTAACACAGCTCTAAGTGAAGTGAAGTATCCAGCTAAGGCTTAAATCTGTAAGAGTACAGTGTTTAAAACGGTTGATTCATCTATAAAAGCGTCGACTCATAGTGCTTCAAACGAGTCGGCTTGATACCGAGTCATTAGGTGTTTCGCCATGACGTACGAACGAAACCAAGTTATTCACGTGCACGCGCAAACCCGAGAGATTTGAAACCTAAAGCCCCGCCCTGTGACACAGAAACCCAGACACACACACACACCCACAAACACACACACACACACACACAAACATGCCGGTCAATTGAAGTCACACTGCAGATGGATATTATCGAGATATTATCGGATATTATCTCTACCCAAAGATGAAACCTCAGCATTATAACCAAGCAGTTGGAAACTACTGGAAACTTCTGCAAACTACATGCTACAAAGAATACTTCATCTGTGTTTGTTAAAGAAAGGATCAGTAAAGAGTAACTTACTGATGGACATGGCAGGATGGGTTTCTTCCTCCATTTCTCAAGTGTAAGTACGTGCGATTAAAGTTGCTGCCTTGTTTACTCTAGCTTGCAAATGTATTTAGTTGTGATTTGTTACTTGTAACCGCTACTGTACTGTATCAGGTTAACTGGCTATATTCTCTTATCGCGTGCAAAGTCACGTTAAAAACGCGACGGGTGCTGCTTTGTTTACGGAGCTGCGCGTACCAGGGTAGTGTGTGCGCTGTCGTCCGGAGGTGTGTGTGTGTTTTTGTGTGTGTGTGCGCGCGCAAGGACGAGGGCAATATGTGTGTTTGTGTGTGTGTCTGTGAAAAGAGCAGAGTGAGACAAGCTAGGAGATCTCGACAGTTTTTGGAGTTTTTGCTCAATAAAATAGTTAGTCGTCTGTATTTTCAAGTCCATCGTCTGTATTTACATTGACCCACTGGCAGCTAAAATCCGCGCCTACACAATCGAACGTGTATAAACTGTGATTACTTTTATATTGCTGATTAGCTATAGGGCATTTCACTCTCTGACTGAAGGCAGTCAACCAATCGCAACAGACTGTCATTGGTCCAATCAGCGCAGATTAGCTTCGCGCTAAGGAGGGGTTTGGGAACAAATGAATCACTGGACGATTCATACAGGAATCGCTGGAATAATAAGGTAAAAATAAATGCAGATTATAAGACCATGAAAGTGTTTTTTTAAGCAATTTTTGAAAGTGTTTTTTTGTAGAAGCAATGTAATATTATATATATATATATATATATATATATATATATATATATATATATATATATATATATATATATATATATATATATATATATATACACACACACACACACACACACACACACAAAGTTGAAGTCAGAATTATTGGCCCCCCTTAGATTTTTTTATTTTTTTATATATTTCCCAAATTATGTATAACAGAGCAAGGAAATTTTGACAGTACGTCTGATAATATTTTTTTCTTCTGTAGAAAGTCTTATTTGTTTTATTTCAGCTAGAATAAAAGCAGTTTTTAATCAAAATTACTAGCCCCTTTAAGCTATATATTTTCGATAGTCTGCAGAACAAACAATACAATACATTGTATATACAATATACATACAATATAAATACAATATTTTGCCTAATAACCTTAATCCTACCTGCCTGGTTAACCAATTTAATCAAGTTAAGCCTTTAAATGTCACTTTAAGCTGTTTAGAAGTGTCTTGAAAAAATATATAGTCAACAAATTATTTTGTCATCATGGCAAAGATAAAAAATAAATCAGTTATTAGAAATGAGTTATTAAAATTATTATGTTTAGAAATGTGATAAAAACAATCTTCTCTCCATTAAACAGAAATCGTGGGGAAAATAAACAGGAGGGCTAATAATTATGACTTCAACTGTACAGGAGTACACTTCAACTGTATATATAGATTTTCAAGCCAATTTGCTACTGGCAGGAATTGAGTTGTGATTTATTTTATTGGCAGCTAAAATTAATTTAAAATCAATCGGAGCTATAGAAATCTATATAAGAAAGTTATTTTCATTAAGCTTTATGTATACTGTGGTCATATTAACATAAGGTATTCAGCTGCTTCATTAAAAAAACAACGAGTAATTGAAAAAGAACAACACTGATTGAACAACACAATCATTTCTCAGATCATTGTAATTTCAGTCTAGTTGATTTCAAAAGTTTAAGTCAAACAGCATTTGTCTGTCACAAAATCATCTGTTCAGGAGATTCATTAAAAGATTTCTGATACATCTAGTAATGAAACTAAGTGACGTCTGAACCATTTAAATTGATAAAAAATAATTTAATTAATTAATATTTTTAAATAGACTCAACTGCATTTTCATTCATTTTTAATAAAAGTGCATGTTATTGTATTTAATTGGGTATGCACATGGACTTTCAATTTTCAGTCAGCCAGCTCCAGCGCTTTTCAGGTAAACTGTCATGGCTTTATAAAATCAGCATGTTTAAGATCTAATTTCTTTAAATATCAGTGATCTTCACTTCCTGACTGAGATACGATATAAAGTGGGTATCAGACCGAATAAGAAGCACTGAATTAAATTTTAATCTTCAGTGACATGTCTTTAAAATATGGAAACTTATTTTACCACAGTATTTTCAATGGAGTTTCTGTGTTCGTCTGCTGCTCCTGACAAGTCTTTCATCTTGTTTTACGCTTGAACAACTAAATGAATGCTGAAGTCTATTTAACCGAATATATTTAATGACATTAAAATATAATATCGATAATGTAAAACGAACCTTATGAAACTAAAAAATAGTCACATTAACCATTTACCGGAAGTTTATTGGTGGTTGAAAAACACTAGCTGTGCATATATCCCACTTTTTTAAAATTTGTTATTTAAAATAAAATGTAATTCTCAGTTAATCCAGAATCATGCAGCTGTAATTTTTTGGGATGTAATATAGCTTTTCAGATGCCAAAACACACAAAATAAATGCATGCTGGATGGAAGAATAATCAAAAATCACATTATGCCTGTAATAAAACCACTCATCACAGGGCTCACAATAAAAATAGACCTCTGAATTTATCTCTGAAGTGTACTTGCAAAATATCATTTAACTGCTCAAGATCTTGTAATCCAGCTTTTAAAGGGTTCTGAACAGAGCTTTTTGACACATAGCTACAGTAAAACCAGAAATGTTGTGAATAATGGTTTTGGATGACATTACAGCATTGTTGCGGTCTTTGATGAAGTACCCTGCATAGCCAGTCAATAACAAGGCTCAATACTCTGCTGCAGTATCAGATTAAAATCAGTGCTGTGACTATTATTAGCTCTGTAAATGTTTAAGGCACAAAACATTTAATCTTACCATTAATAGTTACCTTAAATAACAATACAGTTTTTTAGTTTTTTAGAAAAGAGTTTTCTATTAACAACTATTCACAAATCTGCTGGGGAAAAACCTCTACTCAGCAATAGAGAGAAATCTTAAGCTAAGAGAAAGGGCGGGGTTGACCTTGTTGCTATTGATGATGTCAGCATGATTACTAATTATGCACACAGTGATTGGCTGATAGGAGGTGTCTCTGTATTTATCTAAAAAATGCAATATTATGTTGTAATATTATGCAGGCTAAGTGAAGATTTGCATTTTAAAACATGTGGCTTGAATTGTTTTGATATTAAATGAAAATTTTCAATCATTCAATCTTCGATCTTCCAATAAAGTTTCATTTGTTAATGTTCGTTACTGTATCACAAACACAAACTAGTAATGAACAACACTTGTGCAGCATTTATTAATACCATTTAGTAAATATACCCAAATTCATGCTTGTCAACATCAGTTAATTCCCCATGAGTTAACATGAATTAACAGTGAGTAAACAACTTCCATTAACTAACATGAACAAAGATGAGTAAACATTGTAATGAATGCATTGTTCGTTGTTTGATCATGTTATTAAAAGCCTTAACTAAGAGTTATTGAAAATGATTGAGCAAATGTATGTTTTAATTGTTTTAAATAATGTTTAAAGGTATTTAATTATATTTGAGAATTTTTTTTTGGCATTATTGTTAAAGAAATAAATTTTTTTAATTTGGGAAAACCTCCACAATTAATGTGAAAACTTGTTCAAATCTCATTGTGGTCAAATGTTTTTAAAAATGTTTTCTGATTCAGATTGCAAGCCAACAATGATTTTAGGATAGTTCAACACTATCTCATGCCAATCCGTAACTTTCTGATTTAGTAGTTAATTCGGATAAATTTGTATGATCTCATACATTTTTGTACGATTTGCTCATCTTCCAATGACGGTTGGGTTCAGGGTTGGGGTTTGGAGCGACATCTCCTTTTCAAAATTTTAGCAAGACTTAACTCGTACGAATTTATAGAAATTAGCCAATAAACTGACAAAACGTAAAATAGCTACATTTTCTCATGAGATCAGGCTAGATGGCTTGTGGTTTGGTCTCAGTGACATAGCAGTTCTCATCACTACCCCTAACATTTCACTGTTTTAGAAGCTATTTTTATTGCTAAAATGTAACATTTTGCAATTCAAAATTTAGGACTGACATTATTTTTTTTTACATTTTTACTTAAATCAGCAAGTTAGTAGCTACATTTAGCCTCGTGCTGTGTTCACAATAGACGCGGATGAAGCATCAAGCGCAAATGATTTACTGTACATGTTAGGTCAATGCAAAGACGCAAATAGACATTCTGTGGTGCAATTGGCGCAAATGAGGCGGTGCGAATGATGCGATTCGCAAGTTGAGCATTTTTCTACATTTGACGTGCTTAACGCTGGTATTGCATGGATCGCTTGAGATGGAAAATCTGAACTTCAGCAGACATTCATGCTGCATTAACCAATCAGGTGCTTGCTCTTGTAGGGTTGTGATTATGACATAGTGCCTGTTGTTGGTGTCCTAAGGGAAATCCTCCTGCCGAGACCAGACAACAACTCATCAAACTGGGCTCGGCTCAGACCGAAGCACCACTGAAAGTCTCCATCATCCAGGTATATTTTCTGAAGGAGTCGATCAACTCACAGAGCTGGGTGCACCTCTGAAAGGATCTAGTGCGCTCAGACACGACACCAAACAAATATAAGCTGTTTTTCAGCCTTCCCAAAACACATAATGCACAACTACAATCTCAATAAAATCCATGTTAACCATTTAGCAATGAAGCTAAATTCACCAGACAGAAGCCCTGCCCATGACGTGAATATGCGTCTATTGTGAAGTGAATTTGAAGCGCAAATGAAATGAATATGACGCGCAAATGAAGCGAGTAAACTTAAAATGTTGATCCTGCACTCAGACCAGACGCAGCGCGCTTGAATAAATCACATGTAAAAATAGACATGTAAACATTTTGAGTTAACTCACTTCGTTTGCGCGTCAAATTAGATTCATTCGCAAATGTCTGCTGAAGTTCAGATTTTCCAGCTTAAGCAATTCGCCAGTTAAACGTGTCTAATGCTCAATTAGCGCCTTCACATTCATGCAAATCGCACAACAGGTTGTCTGTTTGCATCCTTGCACTCGCACTTGATGATTCATCGGCGATTAATGTGAATGCATTACATGTTTATTTACACGTGAATAGTGTGATTTATTCATGCGTGCCTCGTCTGGTGTAGGTAAGATATTTTATATTAGTGCCCTGAATAGGCACTAGGTGTCATTTACACTAGTGCTGTTTATTTTTAAAATGTAAACATTTTGTTATAGTTATGGCTGGCGCACCCACAATTTGGCATCTTCAGCCTGTGAAAACACAATTTAGAAAACACTAAAGATCCTGTTTTAGTTCAGAAACTCTGGTGTTCTGTTTCAGTATAGATGTATTTAAACACAAGCATGACTGAATCCCAATGAAACACCAGTCTTGATGTGGAGCATTTTATACTAAATGTCCTTTTGAAGCAAGGAAGCACTACTGTAAATGGCAACTAAGTTAGACTTCCTTTATTGAAGTTACCTTGTGGAATTTACTATTGACATAGCATGCAATGGCCTGAATAGCCTCATCTCTCTCCAGCCAGACAGCTAATGAAAGTTGGGTGACACATGGTGGCCATATCAGCTTCCATGGCTCACATTTCACAAACAAAGAAGGCTCTTTTCAGGATAGAGGGGACTATTTATCCTGAACAACTTTGTTTGTCTGTGAAAAGAGAGAGGGGGGATAAGGAGAGGGCCGGGAATGAACAGACTCAAGCCTGTGCTGTCAAGGAGTCTATTGGCCGACAAATAAAAAGAGCTTAGCAATAAAGCAGCAATCAAGTCTGTCTGCGAGCCTCTTCAGCAATATGTCAGAACTGGTGGGAAGTTGGTACTAAACAAATGCAGACTAAATGTGGAGAAAGTAAGAGATTTTTTTTTTACGTGATCAAAAGCAAACCTTTTCAGTGTTTCTTATTCAAATCTGAAATAAGTTGATCCGACAGGACTGGACTGAGAGTATGCAGAGATTGTGCCCATGATTTGAAAACTTAAAATATCTGCTATGGATGATTGAGATAGTGGATTGTGTAATGTTAGGAAAATTCTAATTTAAAAAGTTTTTTAACCCATCGATACATACCCCTGTATACATTTAAGGAAATCAAGAAATCCATCCCAGGAGCTATGTTTGTTTGCAGTTTTTGTTTTTGCGAATTCACCAGAGGCCGCTCTATTCACTTTTTCTGATCTCAAATTTCTCTTGCGAGTGCCATTCGTGCCAATCCACCGGAGGTCACTGTCGACTGATTGACTGACCAACCGACAACCCTGCCCACCCCCTTTCCTTAACCCAACCGATAATGTTTTCAAAAGCACCAATTGACCGAGAAGGGTCTGGCTGCAGATTTGCACTTTCACTCTCAGGCTTACACTCTTGGGCTTGCACTTTAAGACACCCATGCTTCCTGTGCAAGTGACCTCATTTACAACAGATGTGGCAGAACAGTGCAGGGCTCGTTTGCATGAAAGTCGTTAACCAAAAAATCCCCCAGTTTGAAGGTTAAGGGTACCCTTAGTAAAAGTTGGGTTGCAAAAAATTTGGTGCAGCTTCAAGTCTCTACATGATCCCATCCCAGTTTTATAGGTCCTCCAAACATAATCTCGAGATCGACTCGATAAGGGAATGTCTCGACTCGCTTAACAAAAAGAAAACGGCACAGATGATGTGTACTGCAGAGCTGTTTTAAGGCAAGCATTCGTGGTTTGTTACGATCTGTTTACATACATAACTATAACAACTGCAGCACCCGTCACCGTATGCTGGCAGAAACTTTAGTGAAATGCTTAGCAAAAAGGCGCTTAGGTAAGGGTGACGGATAAGAAGTTTTTTGCAACGCTCTTAATGAAATCCCTTAGTTAAATTACTAAAGGACTTTTACGCAAGCGGGCACAGGTGTCGATTGTAAATGACGTCGCTTGCAGAGGAAACGCGGTTGCCTGAGAGTGCAAGCCCGAGAGTGCAAGCCTGAAATTGCAAGTGCAAATCTGTAGCCAGACTCTATTGAATTGACCCGATTACACATTTCCCTAAACCCAACCAACAATGCTTTCAAAAGCAATCCAGAAAAAGAAAAGCCCTCTTTTTTTACCACATTATCAGATCTTACCACATTCTCACCCTGTTATTTACTTGATTTTTTGAACCTGCTTTCTGGAACCGTTTTTATCAGACTCGAACCCCGTCATCGTGGTCAACTCATGCGTCTCAAGTCCGCCAACGTACATGGCAAGCTACTGAAACTGGTAACAGCAAAAAATCTGTCCGCACAGAAGTAAGGGGTCAGCTGGTGCCACAAAAAGAAACAGTATTACCTCATTTGTTTTAAAGAAATGCAACCATACAGAGCTTTGGCTTCATAATTCATGATCTTCAGGAATGTATACGGGGGTACACAATGAGCCTCTGTTGAATTTAGCTGTCGTCACCTTTGCAATCCACTTGTAATCAAATGCAGGATTCATTTCTTAAGTTCTGATTGCTAAATCTCTCAGCATTCCTTGTCAAAAAAAATAAAATAATATTGATGAAATTATAGGCAATAAAAAATGGAAAATTTCCAGCTAAATCAATGAGGCTCACGTATCATTTCATCATAAGTTAGCATTTTAATTCCAGCTAATAGCTAATATCATTTAGCATTATTAGTACTGCTAATATTGTTCTTATACTCTTTTTGGGACAAAATTGTGTAAATATGGATGATTTGTTTTTGTCTCAGCACATTTATAATTGGATTAATGTTTGCATGTAATGTAGATTGTTTGTTTAAACAGCATTACCCTAATATATGATAATCGCACATCAACAATCATTAATCCTTTAGGTTGTACATTTCTATCATTATATACTTTCTTGTAAAACATTTTATTTTACAGTATATGAGTTATGATTCAATCAAAAAGATGATAAGGCACTGCAGTTTTGTTATCCACTGCTTTAAACGCTCCTCTTTAAGTCAGGATTGATTTTGATTGCCTGCCAATTTCTTTATGCATTATAAAATGTTTCTCTGTGTCTTTAGCATTATAATTGTGGTGTGCACTATACTCTATTCTCTTAGAACTAGATTGATTATAAAGACTATACTAGCACTTTCAGTTATCTAAACATTGTCCTTGGTCTGAACAGGCTTTCATGCTTTGCCCACATTATAAGGAGAGTATGCATCAAACTTGAGCGATTTACTGTTGCTATGGCTGCTTCCTGAGCGAATGCAAATTCTGTTGATGAATCTCTGCACAGTGCGTTTGGTGCTCATCCACTTTTTCAGCAGTGCTGCTTCCCGAAGAATTTTTCTTTATTATTAAGTGTTACATGACATTAACTACCCCAAACAAGCGGTGATTTGAATCCCAACACTCCTAAGTTTGATTTGAAGCATATATAAGTGTATGAAAATCAGATAATGAGACAAGTTTGTGTGCTTAACACTTTCAAACACTCAAAGAACTACAATTCCACAGATTGCCTTATAAATCACACAACCAAATTCAAAACAACAGAGTTATAAAACAATGAACTTAAAGATGTTTGTTAGATCTATGGGGACAAACAATATGCGTTTATTGCTAAATATGCAATGTATATTAAAATATTCAAGTATTTTCAAGGTGCTTCATGTGAGTGGGTGAAGCTAAAGATCTTTTTTGATGCACTTTGCAAGTCAGAATGAACCGGAAGTCTCTACCAACATCACTTAAAGGGGTTGTTCACCAAAAAATTTCAATTTACAGTTCATTTACTAACCTTTAGGCCATTGAACATGTAGTTGGCTTTTATATATATAAAAATATATTTTATATTTTTGCTGCACTGTAAAAAATGTCTGTTAATCTCTGTATTTTTTAGATTTCTTTGTAATATACAACACCAACCCAGACAAAATATCCTTTTAAACTATTAAAAATGCTAACAAAGTCACTTTTTTTAAGGTTAAAAGTTGTTGAAAGAAAGATCAAAGTCCCATAATGAAATTCAAATGCATAAATAAATGGGGAAAAATTAAAAAATGAATCACAATGTACAGAAAACTGCTTTTACAATATACCTTTACAATGTATATCTGTGCTCATTGGAGATTTGTGTAATGCAAGTCAATGGACACCTTCCAACAAGTAAAAATCAACTCCTAGTGATGTCTTATGAAGTGAACTAATGGGTCTGTGCAAGAAATTGAACATTATTTACAATAATATCAGCTTTAATCCACAGCCTGGGCAAACAGATATTGGTGTGCCTTTACTACACTTGAGCGCATGTGACTATGGTCACCATTGACTTACATTATACAACCACCAAAACCATGGATTTAGCTAAAACTCTTCATTTTCTAATGAAGAAAAAAAAGTTCAGTAACACTTTAGTTTATGTAACAATTTACACCATTTACTACTGGGCTATTACCTGCCTTGTGTTAAGATGTTAACTGTTTATTAGCACTGTTTATTAGTATGATTCTATTTTATATCCCTGATCCTCCCAAGTACCTAAACCCAATTGCTACCATACTGACTAATATGTAGCTAATTTGTATTTTATTGAGTTAAAAGTCTCAGTTAAAGGTTTGTTAATAGTGTAAACTGTACATTAAAAGAAACTGTGATCAAAAATCTCTTGGATAGCCTGAAGATGAGCAAATTAACTGTAAATTAACTGATTTTGGTGAACTATCTCTTTAAGCATTGTTATGTATTCCCAACTAAAAATTTGAACTGGTGGGTGGGTTTTATTTTAGTGTCACCCTTGTCATCTCTCGCTCACAGCAAACTAGCAATTTAAAAGAAATGGTATTTAATATTTTGACCAAGCCTTTATAATACAGCATTCAGTGCAGATTTGAAATGGGTCTGATATGTTTTGTGGTCTGTGTGACTTGCGGAGCAGACCATTTGTGTGTGCGCTGTGGCAGTTTGTGTGATACTAACATGAAACCAGACTTAATTTACCGCAATGGAATATTTACAATGTCTGAATCATTTATCTCCTCTATACTGCACTGTGTGTTACTCAGCATCATGAAAATTGTACTTAAGTGGGCAACAGATTTAATTTTGAGCGGTTTTAAGTTGTGGCATGCTGACTGTGTATGTGTGGGCAATGCATTTCCCCCTTGGGGCTTGCAATAGATAGGTGAGTGTACATGAGGACTGCATGCTTCAGCATTCCTTCCCACATTGTTCTGACCAGCAACAAGAGTTCAGATTAGCATTGCACTGGCTACCATTTATTATATGCGAATGTGTATGAATGCTTGGTTACATGTGAATAAGTGAGTGATTTCTGACAAGTCTGATGGCAGTGGAATAGTTTAGATTGTAGAGAGCTTTTGATAAGTCAGAAGATGCAGGGTGGTATCATGGAATAGATCCATTTTGGCAAGTTTTAAATGTTAAAATGCGTATGTTGTTATTGATTTGGAGCATACTACTAGCGTATAATCTTAAAACTAACACTTTGATACTAGCACACCCTTTAAAAGGGGGTTAAAAGCTTTATTTGTTATCATTATTAACAAAAAAAAAAACATTTATGGAGTTAATACTTCTGGAATCTGTTTAGTGCACTCCTATGATTTTAATTTAATACTTTTAGTTTAGTTTACTTTTATTTTATTATTTTTGTTTGTGACAGACCTTTAGAAATGCATACATGCTATATAATATATGCTATATAAACATTACATGCTTTTTTTATTAAAAGATTATCCTGCATAGCTTTTACTCCATATTTACTTTTTTCTTTTTTTGACCGTCTGTTGGGAGGTAAAGGGGGGGTCAAGCTTCTGGCCGTCAAAACGCCCCTCCCACAATTCCCACCCTGGAATCAAAGATCTACTGTACCAGCTGCGCTGTCCACTACATGGTACTGAAATCACTCAGAGCTCTGGCACATGGACACAACAAAGATGTAACATTAGAAATGACGATAAAGAGGGTCGTCTTTGCTGAACAACCCACAACACACCCGGCTTCACGGGACAATCTTGATCTGTGCCTTTTAGTATAACACAAGAAAGACCCATAAAAAATACATTTTGATATAATTTGTCTCTTTTTCCGCAGATTTGTCATTTCAAAATGTCCTCGTGGTCAGTTACCATCTCACTCCTCTCCTGAAATGGTGTCATGAATTATTCTGCATGTCGTACAGAAACACCCAGCGCAGCCTAATGCCTAAAAAAAGAACTTTTTATATATTTAATGCGCATTCCGGAGAAATAATGACAGAAACCACTGCGAATTCCTGATTCTAACATGTCAGGTTTGAGCATCTGTGTTTTCTGAGGGCTCAGGCTCGGTCACCATCACACAGACACCGATCATCTCACCTCTTTCTCGTTGATGTTGGAAATTCATGGACTCCCTCCGACCCCTTCGCCTTCGCTTGGTTCGTCTGTGGTGCTCCAGCTTTCCTTAGTGCGACTTAATCCATTTCACGCTTGTACAATATATCTTTGTGTTCACTTCCCCCTTGTCCGCTGAAGGTAAGTGAACGGATAAAAGTATGAATGGAGCTGGACACTCCACTTGAATCTCCACAGCCTAGCAAAGTCCCAGAAGTAGAGGTGAGTAATTTCCTCGCAATTGGGCCACTTTCTCCCGGAGAGCTCAAATACAGAGCACTCGGATGAGCGGGTAGTAAACGAAACAGGAATGCGGTGACTGTGTAGGGCACCGTGAACACAAAAGGCTACTGGGAAGGGGGTTTCTTAAGGGAGGGGACAGAAACGAGGGAGGAGGCGTGCCACTTTTTAACAGAAACACACGGAGAGCATCTTAACCCCCGCTTATTTCCAGTCATCAACCACTAATGTGTAACAAAAGAGATGCAGAGACGCGACGGATTGGACGGGAATTCCGTTCACCACCGCAAGGGTTAAATCGCTCCTCTCTTTGTGCGCGTGCATCGTTTGCTCCATCATGCTGGACGCTGCCTGTACTTTACTTTTAGCCCTCAAAGCGGAGGAAATGTAGAATGGGGACCATGCCGTATGGTGCTCAGTGTTTTTGTTTATTTGTACGGGGTGGGGCTGCTTTTGGTTCACGCTCTTCTTTGTGTCTAGGTATGTTTCCCGTCAGCGGCGGACAGCAGCACATGGCGCCGCACGCCTCCAAGTCAGCGCGTCATCAGGCGCGCGCTCGAGTCACTCTCGCGTCCTCCTTCAATAAAGCTACGACGAGTGCTTCCAGCATTATTCTGCCGTCTGCATCCTTTAAATCTGTTCTACATTTATTAGGAATAGGATAACCCATCTTTATTTGTGTCAAAGCAGCTAAATCTTGGGCAGATGACACAAAATGTAGTAGCCTATGCATCGGATTGCAGATTACATGATGAAAATGATGTCAGTAATGTAATTACACATTGAAGTTAATGTATTCTGACCACTTTTGGATTACTTTTAAATTAGTTTTTAAGGGATAGTTCACCCCAAAATTGTAATTAAGTAACCTTCAAGCGGTTACAGACCTTTGAGTTTTAGATATTAAAGAATTTAAGATATTTTGAAGAGTGTTGGAAAGTCATTTGCATTCATTTGGGGTAAAATACTATAGAAGTCAATGGTTAATGTTTTCCAACAATTGAAGGTGAGTAAATGATGACATAATTTTCATTTTGGGGTGAGCTTGTCTCCTCATGCTCCCAAAACTGAACAGTCAAAACACATACAGTTTTTTTAATCGGTGGTGTCAGCCCGTTACATTTCTGTTATGAAATGTAAATTTATTTAATCAAAATGTAAAACAAGTCTTTTTGAATTAATAAAATTTTCATGTTTTTAATTACTCTCTGAAAAGAATGTTGCACACAAATGCACAAATCTCCAGCAAATCTCATCACACACAACACCAAATGTGCCATTCCAGGGGACTGAAGCGAGGGGTGAAAAATAAAACCAACTCCTCCCCCTGTTTCCCCCTCTCCCACACTAGAAGAATAGGGGGGTCTGGTCTCAGCAATGCGTTCACCGTTAGTCTCCCTGGAGACTGTATGAGGCCTCTTGGGCAGTCGTCCTATACCTCAGGACTGGGCCCAGCTGCAGGAGTTAATAAAATCATCAGTCAGCCATTCAGCCTCACTCCTCACATCCTCTCTGGCCAATTAGTCGCACACTCTGTGGGGCTCGACTGCCTTCACAACATGTTTCACGGTCTCATCAATTTCATACATACTCATTACCAGACTCAAAATGGTGGATGAGGTACTGCTAGACCTCGCAGCTTTCCCAAATCATAAATATATTCAAGTGTTTTTCTATCAAATAGATCTTGGCGTATTCATTTCTAAGGAACGCTTCTGGGATTGGTTTGTATTCTGACAGCTGACCTAATTATTGTGCCTAAATATGCTGCTCTGGTTGTGCCAGGTTCATTGCATAGACCAGTGCTGTGTGATTGCATTATGATTGATTATTGCCCAGCTCTCACTTCACAACACATCTCATATGGCAGATACTTAAAAGAAAATAAGAACTGCTGTTTAAATGTGCGGTGAGGGACCAGCTCGTATGTCAAGGTTTGGCATTCCCATTTCTTTCCATGATGAAACAAGTCTCCGGATGTGCACTGTGAAATGTCCCTGGATGTGCACTGCATGTTTTTATTTTAATTTTTTTTTCCTCAAACTTATAATTAAAATATCCTGTATATTTCAGTAGAAAATCTTTTTTAAATTTAATTTCAAATCAAATTAAATCACTTTTACTGTCACATCATCAGCAGCACGTGTACTATGATGGGTGAAAAGCTTAGGTGCTATCTCCAGACAATGCAAAATCCAGACAGTGCAAAATTCAACAACATACTCCATAAAACAGAACAATATACTATTAGCAATGTTGACATTAATATGTAAAAGACTATAAAAACGTGAAAGACAATAAATGGGTTAAGAAAAACACACATTACCCATATGTAGGCACATAGAGACAAGTACACAGTCAAAAAGGTGTACACATATTTAGGCAATATTGTTTTATATTCACATTTATTTCACATTTCATAGTTTTTTTTATTGTTTGAGTAAAAAATACCGGCAATTTTTGAGTGGAAATTGTTAAATTTTCCCCCAGCTTGTCCTTTTTTAGATCATGCATGACATCATAGTGACACCATTGCTGATAGGATTCTGGATTATTCTGAGTTAAGGTAGACAGCATAAAAAGGAAGGGGGGAAACTATTTCTTTTCAGGCGTAAGTCTAAAGGATTATTATACCGTGCTGTTTTATCAGTTAGCAAATAATTCATTAATGTGATTTTCTTGTGCATCTATGTGTAATATGGCAGGATCTAAAAATGAAAAGATTAAGTCCATCCAATATAATTTAAGAAAAGAACAGGAGTCATACTTTAAAACTAATAACCACAGTTTGACTAATAAATAAAAGCTAAATCCAGTTTTCTTTATTTTTGTCCTTCAAAACATCACAATAAATTGTAATGCAGAACGAAATTACGTTGCATCAGTTATAACAAAAACATAAAAAAACTACAAACACTATAAAAACCTAACATAATAACCCAATTAAATAACCCAATAAAATAAATAACCCAATAAAAAAAAAATCGCAGAAGGTAATAAATTAATACTTAAATAACTATTGTTTTGCCATTACATTTTCTATGTGCGTAACAGAAAATGTCCAAAATTATTTTAGTGCAATTAAACAGAATTAGTTTTCTCATTAGCAGTATCTTCATTTTGGGAGACTTGTTTATGTAATGTCTTTTGCAAAAGCATCTCATTTAAAAGAGCAGAGAAAGATAAAATTCAATTCACAGTTCTTCAGACTTTTAGGTTGCTTTTGCACCACTAGAGGACAGCAGATTACTGGAAGTAAAAGGTGTCAGAAAAGACGTTTGTTGTAACTTCAGAAAAGAAATGTATTGTGTAATAAACATTTGGGAAAAGTATGATGAGACTGTACCTGGTGGTTACATTAGATATAATTTAGCAATATAATTTACTTTATATATGGTTGAAAGGTTAATTATAGTTACTACAGAATGTGATGATACAATAATGCTTAGTAAACAATAGTAATTAGTAAATGCTTACATAACTTAAGACATAAAGACATATAAGACATAAACCATCAGAATAAAATTATAAAATTTGATTTCAAACTTACTGACCTCAGATTGATGGCAGGAAGGACAGAACATCATATTGCTGACTTCTTGGTGTGAGCTGATCTGATTTAACTGTAGGAGAGACACAAGACATTTTTATCTTTATGACTCAGACAAGTTTTTTTTTTTTTTACAATTAAAACTTACTTATAACCTTTAGTTCTGTAGAGGCTAAAATCTACAGAACAGAGCAAGACTGGAGTTACTGGCTCAGGAGTTGTGATTTAACCAGAAGAAATTCGCTTGAGAGAAGCAGAAGAATTCAATCTCAGATAATTTTGCAATATAATTTACTTTAAATACTGGTTATATAGTTAATTATGGTTACTGCAGAATGTAATGAAATGCAAATGCATATGATATTAACTAAAACAACAGTAATTAATAAATACTTAACCAAATACATTTATAATGATGTTTAAAATATAATATTCCAAAATAATGCACTTATTTGAAATATTAAGCAATTACTTGCCAGTGAATGCATTACAAAAAGTGTACATTATTAGAACATGATGTAAAACTAACATTTTTAAAGTTTAAACTTTAGAATTTACATGTGTTAGCACATATTCATTCATTCATTTTTTTGTTGGCTTAGTCCCTTTATTAATCCGGGGTCATCACATCGGAATGAACCACCAAATTATCCAGAAGGTTTTTACGCAGCGGATGCCCTTCCAGCCGCAACCCATTTCTGGGAAACATCCACACACACACACTCATACACTACGGACAATTTAGCCTACTAGTCTTTGGACTGTGGGGGAAACCGGAGCACCTGGAGGAAACCCACGCAAAGGCAGGGAGAACATGCAAACTTCACACAGAAATGCCAACTGAGCCGAGGTTCGAACCAGCGACCTTCTTGCTGTGAGGCGACAGCACTACCTACTGCACCACTGCCTCGCCCCTGTTAGCACATATAATAATAAAAATATACTGAGTACACTAAAGTGGCCTTTTATTCAACTATATTATCTGCAATAACAGCATATCTCTCTCGCACTCTCTTGATCCAATGCAAACAGATAAAATGTCATGACAGCTTGCCAGTGGACCAGAAAAGAGGTTTCTACAGATCCTTTATCACTGATAACGGCACATTCCATGCTCCATTTTAATCTATAACACACATATCTATGGCAAGCTGACTTTTATTCAATCCCAGAAAATGAATTCTTGATATGAAAAATTCAGATGCTGATACAGTGCATCTGGAAAGTATTCATAGCACTTCACTTTTTCCACATTTTTCTATGTTACAGTTTTATTCCAAAATGGATTAAATACATTTATTTCCTCAAAATTCCACACACAATTCAACATAATGACAATGTGAAAAAATAGTTTTTGAAATTGTTGCAAATTTATTTCAAATAAAAAGCCTAAAAAATCAAAAGTATTCACAGCCTTTACTCAATACTTTGTTGATGCACCGTTGGCAGCAATTACAGCCTCAAGTTTTTTTGAATATGATGCCACAAGCTTGGCACACCTGTCTTTGGGAATTTTTGGCCATTCCTCTTTGCAGTACCTCTCAAGTTATATCAGGTTGCATGGGAAGCAACAGTGTACAGCCATTTTCAGATCTGATGTTCAATAGGATTTCGGTCTGAGCTCTGGCTGGGCCACTCCTGCGGCTGAAAAACATACCCACAGCATGATGCTGCCACAACCATGCCTCTCTGTAGGGTTGGTATTAGCCTGGTGACGTGCGGTGCCTGGTTTTCTTATGGTCTGAGAGTTCTTCAGATTCCTTTTGAGAAATTCCAAAGGATGGGAGTGGAATTTTGAGGAAATAAATGAAATCCATTGTGGAAAAATGCTGCAACATAATAAAAATGTGTAAAAAGTGAAGCGCTAGGAATACTTTCCGGATGCACTGTATCTGTTTCAGGTGCTGTTTTGATTATTTTAATTTATTTTGTGAAGAGTAGAACTGTCAGTTGCAATTCTACAGTACACTGCAAAAGTTTGCATTGTGGATTGAGCATGCATGCTTCAATTATTAATATTCATGTGGTATTGGAAAAATGTGACCGTGGACCATAAAACCAGTTAATAAGTGTTGATTTTTTGAAATTGAGATGTATGTTTCATCTGAATAAATAATATCTAGAATAAGGCCAAAAAACATCTATTTGAAAATCAGCAATCTGTGTGTATATACAACATAATGACACACTCTGGACATACAGATTCCCTATTGGATACATAAAAGAAATGAACGCATGCACAAAACTCAGTGTCCTGTGATTTTTTTCTTAAAGTTATTAGATTTGTGGCTTCTGTTGTATGTTTTTTATATTACGTTTATTTGATTATCAGATATGTTTGGTTGACAATTGAAATGTCATTTCATTCATATATATTTTTATTTGGCTTAGTCCCTTTATTAATCTGGGGTCGCCACAGAGTAATGAACCACCTAAAATAATTTGTTCAATCTCATTCGAACAATTTTGTACGTTTTGCTCATCCCCCAATGATGTTTGGGTTTATGGGTGGGGTTGGGTGCCATGCCTCCTTTTTAAAATTGTACATGTTCGTTTGACTGAACTCAACTATCGATTTATAGGTCCCAGTAACCAGCATTGTTTTTCTAATTGTCTTCTTTTGTGTTCAAAAGAAGAAAAGAAAAAAGAAACTCAAATAGGTTGTTAGGCTGAACAAGTGAAGGGTGAGAAAATTATGACAGAATTTTCATTTTTGGGTAAACTATCTCTTTAAATTAAGTACAAAGAATGGACTGGTGTTCACTTCGGTCTCTTTTGCTTAAAAAAACAAGCTTCATGGCACTTTTTTTGTCCCAGGGAGACCTCTTGTGGCCCAAGCCTGCCATCACAGCAGGACAATCTTTTTTTGGACATCTTGGATTTTTTCAGTGTTATGATGAAAGCTAGTAGTCTGCAACTTTAGCTTTGCAAGCTAGGTTACTCATTGGGAAAATTTGCTAAGCTACATTCAAAACTTACACTACAAAAAGTAGCTAGCGACACTTCCAAAAAATTGTTAGTTACATTGACGCTACTTTTTCCCACAAAAAAAGTCTGTTATGAAAACATGTAAACTTTAATTTTAAGTAAACATTTGCAGAAAAAAAGTAGCTTGCTACTGGAAAAGCTACATTGTATCATAAATAGATACACTGTAAAACATAATGAGTTGAGTTTACTTTGAAAACCTGTGGAAACTAATTACCTCGGAATTTTCAAATAAATTAATACACAATTTCTGAGTTAAGCTACTATAGCTTAGTTAACTTTTTTATTTGTAAAGACTGCCTAAAAATCAAGTACAGTAAACTCAGTATAACAAATTCAGCTGACTTAAAGGTCTAAGGTAGGCTTAATACAGATAACGCAAATAAAACAGTTCAGTTTACATATCTGCTCGTTTACGTTACTAGACATTTCTCAAGTAAGTTTTACTCACGACTCTAAGTTAATCATGACACAAGGTCATTTATTTGTTCCATAAAACATGTATGTTATTTCAAAACCATGTTAATTCAAGTCATTAAAGTATGACAAATTAACAATAATGCACATTTGCATCAACAAAAATTGCACTGAAAAAAAGAACAGTGTGCCTCTTTTCCATGTATAACTTTACGCAAAATAGGACATCACCAAAGAGTACACTGCAAAAAAATTGCATTTTCACTAATATATGTAATATTTGTCTTGTATATACAATTATTTAATCATTCTTGAATCAAGATACACTTTCTTGAGAAGAAAAATGACCTATGATATTTAGTCCTGTTTTATGAAAATATAACAATCAAGGTTTATAGAACAAAACAAGCACAAGCAAAAAAATAAATAAATAAAAATTTGGGTAATGTGGTGAGAAAAAAACTTGAATTATGTTCTTGAGAAAAGTCAAACCAGGAATATTACGTCATTTGTCTTAAGTAAATCCCTCCCTTAAGTTATTTTGCTGGTGATCTTCCATGATCAACGTGGTTGAATCATCAATTATAAGTAATTATATATGAGTGGTACCATACCAAGATGGTAAAGTTAAAAGCTGTAATGAATATTTATTGCTCGAGGTAGAAAGTGGTGAACTATAAGATTGTATAATTAAGGTTGGGAACAAGTTTTTTATTTTTATTATTATTTTATTTTTTTTGCATATTTACAGTTTTCCCCAAGTCCTTCATCATTTTAACCACAGGCTCTACTCTTCAATATCAACATCTACCTACTCAGAACCTAACAGAAATCTCTGTAAATTTCTACATAGCACAATGATAACGTCTCATTTATATCTCCTTGTTAATCTTGTGCAAAATCACTCTGAATAACACTGAATTCCAACATTTAGTTTTCCTTATACAGATTAATACAATAGGGCGAAGCAGTGGCGCAATAGGTAGTGCTGTCGCCTCACAGCAAGAAGGTCGCTGGTTCGAGCCTTGGCTCAGTTTTCGTTTCTGTGTGGAGTTCGCATGTTCTCCCTGCGTTCCCGTGGGTTTCCTCCGGGTGCTCCGGTTTCCCTCACAGTCCAAAGACATGCGGTACAGGTGAATTGGGCTAAATTGTCCGTAGTGTATGAGTGGATGTGTGTGTGGATGTTACCCAGAGATGTAAGGGCATCCGCTGCTGGATGAGTTGACGGTTCATTCCGCTGTGGTGACCCCGGATTAATAAAGGGACTAAACTGACAAGAAAATGAATGAATACAATCACATTTTCCTCAGTTTATAATTTTTCATTCAGTTTATGCATACATGTAAGTTAGTCTTTTGATTTATATTTTGAGTTTTAATTCACTTTCATGTCATTTGAATATATTTTAAGTAGTCTAAAACTGCCATGAGATGTATGCTTTTTTTTTGTTTTGTTTATTTTAAATATACCTTTATAAGTAAGGGTTGATGAGCAAGCAGAGTTTTTCACCCAATGTGTGACCTTTATGTCTCTTTTGTGTGATGTTGAATCACTGGTCTGGCTGAGAGGATGACAGGCTCTGTCTCCGCTCGGGTGAGTTGAAGGGTGTGTTTCTTCACTCAGGCGGAGGCGTCTGCCAGGTAAGCAGAGACCCATTCACTGCGGGTCGTCCAGACAGAACCAGATGAATAACTGCATGTCATCTGTGTAGCAGTGGAAGAAAAATCCATGTCTTTGGATGACAGAATCCATGCTGTGATGTGTACTCTCAGAGGGGGGTAAAGCACAGCACCTTGAGACTCTCAACAGAGCTTGCATGTTAACACTTTATTGACTTCTTCCAATCAACCCGTTTGCGGATTCTGTCGAGCCATTTTTATTACCTCGCAATGAATTTATTACACCACTGTCTGAAGTACTTGGTCAGATAAAAAACTTCCAGGAGGTTGTTATTGGAGAATAAAGCCAACACAAGGCGGGGGGCTGTTGTACAAGACCGAAGGGTTTTATTCTGCAAAAACAACCATGTTGGATGTATTTTATTTTAATTATGACATAGCTACTTGCCACAAACTTAAACATTTAACACAAAACATTGTTCTGAGCCATAATAGTTAATTTATTCTTTAAATAGGCGCAAATCTGACAGAAACTTAAAAAACTGATGGAATATACATTAACTTGCTTATTATTCACCCACAAGATGACGCCAAACAGTCAAATACGCAGAGCTGACAAAACAGAAACCAAATGAATAGAGCATAGAGAAAGACTATAGAATACACAAGACATGTCACTCGTTTCTTTTTGAAAGGGGAAAAGTGTAACAATCAATATGGTGCACAAAGCCCCGCCTACTAGTACAGGAGCCAATCATCAATCGCTTTATGGTGAATAAAGCCCGCCTTCAAGCACAAGAGCCAAGCATCAATCACTGTAGATGAATTACCATGTTTGTCCAATGACAGCCTTAACAGCGAGGGAATGACATGCAATGCTCCTGTACTAATAGGCTTCATTTGCCATATTGACCATTACACTTTTTTCCATTCTAAACTATTTTTTTTCATAATTACCGGTTTGTAAACATTGGCAAGCTGTTTTGGAGAATTTGATGTTTCCTCATTCAGACGAAATGCCCGAGCATACTGTGTTTCCAAGATGGCTGCCGAGTGAAATGACTTGCCCTAAGGTGACTTTGGCATAGACTAACCTACACCTACATATTCATTCCCAAGACGGTGCCAAACTGTCCAAAAAGCAGATGTGTGACAGACAAGCAGATACATAAAAATGAGGATGTAAGTATATTGAACGTATTTACTGACGGTCAAGGTAGTGGGCTACACTAAACAACATAGTTTTCACTAGATTAATTATTCCTAAATTTATCTGCTGTCTCTCTGAGACCCAATGTCTATATCCAAAATACTGATGCACTTGCCAAGACGGACATTTTGACAAAAGTTCTGACCACACACATGCAAAAAAAAAAAAAAAAACATGTACCATATTTTCTCCATTATTTCTTTTACTTATATTTCTACACTTGACATAAAAAAAAAATCTCGTTAAAGAAACATCTCATGTATGCACTGGGACACATCCTCAGTGATCTATCCTGGGATCATTAGGTGTTTCGAGTTTCTCAACATCATACACTCTCACCCAGGCGACCCAGATGGGATTGATCAAGTCCCAACTTGCGTTCCAGTAGCAGTCCATGGATCAGCCCTTTCAATCCAAAGCCACCTTGTGGCCTTCTCTGCGGCTTCGCTTGTGGATCGAATGTCCATTTTCTTTGCCACCCCTGTATTGCCCAAGCAACCTTCAATTTTGAAATGTAAACGCCCCGCAAAGCCTCTACAACAATGGTCCCAAGCTCAATTCCTGGAGGGCCACAGCTCTGCACAGTTTAGCTCCAACCACCTCCAATTCACACCTGCTTAATTGTCTCTAGTAGTCTTGAATACCTTAATCAGTTGGATCAGCTGTGTTTGATTGGGGTTGGAGTAAAACTGTGCAAAGCTGCGGCCCTTCAGGAATTGAGTTTGAGACCTATGCTCTACAATCAACTTCTATGGACTCATAGAAAGTTCTCCAGCCTCTCTCCCTGCACACCTCCACCAGTTCCTGGTACTTACTGTAGCATGCTTCCTCTAATTGGCTTCTTCAATACACTCTTCCCAAGGCACCATAAGTTCCCGAATGATTAGCTGTTTCAAAACTTCTGAGGTAACTATCATATCTGGCGGAGACTTGTTGTTGCAATGTGATGAGGGAATCCCAGCTGTTTTTCCAGGTCGACCAGCAGTTGCGAGTCCGAGGCTTCGTGAAGGAGGCCTGTTGATTATTGTGAATGGGCCCGGGGTTTCTCTCCGGCTTTCATGAAGTGGACTGCCTTCTTTGGTGCATGATGATACTTGTTGGTACTGATGGCGGAGGCTAAGCTCTCAGCAATTGCCTTAAGCACCTGGTCATGACGCCAACGATAGGGACCATCAGCTGGGTGTGTGCGTCCCAGCCACTAAATTTGTTGCAATCTCAAAATAGATTTCCCATGGAACCCGAATGAAAAGAGGTTCACGCTTTATTTTGATGGTCCTTTTCTTGAATTTAAGTTATATTGCATCTACATGCCAACTAATTATTAAACATTTGATTTTAAGTAGACTGTTGGGGTTAGGGTTATTGTAAGTTGACATGTACTTGCAAAGTTTCTTAAAGTCAGTTAAATGTCTGTTGAAGGAGCAGTATCAACAGATATTAAGCAGACAGTCTACTAATACTCCAATGGGCCATCAAAATAAAGTGATACCGAAAAGAGTTGGCTCAAACTACTAAATCAAATCTGCAATGAAACTAAAACCAAGGCCACGGGGCAAAAAGTGTACTTTCCAAATTCCCGATCACGTCCACCATTCACCAGTCTCATAAAAAATAAATACCAAAAAAACAGAGCTCTTTGAGGCGTTATTCCTCACAGCCCTCTTCAGTTCTTTCACTGCTCAAGATAGCTTTAGAACTGTACAGCCACAGTACTTAGCTTGAGGTGAATTATCCATCATGGCTTTTTGTGATACAGACTATCTCTGTATAACCATTCAGAGTCTGTAGCACAAAAACCATGATGGATAATTTACCTCAAGCAAGTACCTCTGTGTTCTCAGGCTATTGTTTCTGAGAACTAGCCAAGCATAAGCTGCAAGAGTATGGATATATACAGTATATATATATATATATATATATATATATATATATATATATATATATATATATATATATATATATATATATATATATATATATATATATATATATATATATATTTCTATCTGAGTAAACATTACAAGCTAGATTCAAGAATTGCTGATGGAAAGTTTGTTTCTGCCTAAGGCTAGCCCACACTGAAAGTTAGTTTAAAGCTTATTTATTTAGTTTTTTTTCCCAAATATGAGACCACAGACATGATGAAAAAATACAGATTTAACATTTCTGACATGGTGTAAGCTTGTACTTTACATAGTTTAACATAAGCTGGATGTGTGGAAAATTCAGCATTACACAGTAATGCATTTTCCCCTAAATAATGCTTGTTCAATGCCTTTTGGCTTTTGTCTATGGCTTTTGAAGTTTGTACTGAGGGATCTTTATTTCTTCTACTGGAATGACTTGTTACCAACATTTTCAGACAAAAGGTTTTAATATGCATTCTGGCTCTTCCTCTCTCATGACACAAACAAACACTGTCTACACACAAAGCAACTAAAGACAATTGCAGCCATAATTAACAGCGATTCTGCCCACACTGGATGTGATCCGACGTGAGTGACAAATGTCCAGCAGTAAACCGGCTCCATGTTCTATTTATGGCTCTGACACAAAAGGACAAAGGATTTGCAGTGGCCACTTGTCACATCCAGTGCAGACAATGTGTCAAACTATGGTGGAAATAAAACTTACCTGGTACATGCAGTGAGGTTGCAATTCCTTTCCAACTTCTCTCCCTTGTCAGTTTGAGGTCAGTTCTGTGGTTTGCTTCCATCTTCTGTCAGTCTAGTTCTTATGACAATCTACTGCACAGCAAGCTTGTCATTGACATTCCCCCCGAAACAACAAGAAAATGATACAGTATTTAAGATTTATGACTGACTTTTTTCAGCCACTCTTCACATACCAGGAAAAAAATCTCATTAACTGAAAAACTTAAAAATATATGCTTTACCTACATAGGATTGTCGGAAGAGGAGATCTGTACGGTGGCTGAGAGAGCTCAAATGCACTGCACATTAAGAAAGAAACATGTAAATAGAAAAATGCTAAACATTAGCTTTGTTTCCATCCAAGAATGCAAATTAAATTATGTGCACAACTGGAATATCGCATAAAAGACATGTAAATAAAGCAGTGTTTTCATTCAACGAGTCAAAGAGAACAAAATCATTGCTTTCTGAATAACTGGCACCAAATATCAAAAATAAAAAAGGAATTTAATCTGGTAGGAGAAGCTGTGTGAATCTTTTCTTCATTTAATAAATGTCTTGTGCCTCAGAAGGCAATGCTGATATGCAATAAATGTGTGGTGGTCTTTTAAGACACCAGATGCGGAGCACAGACGCTCTTGACCAGGGGTGCCCAAACTTTTTTTTATAAAGGGCTAAAAATCATATTTGATTGAGGGGGTGGACCGAAGGTAAATATACCAAGCTATAACATTAAAGCTGCCATAGTAATTTCCTAATTTATTAATGTTGAAAAATAAATAGAACCAAACTTTAATCATATTAATAATTATAAGCATTTTTACATTTTATAATGAACTTCTTACAATAAAAACATAAACAAACGTTTATTATAACACAGTGGTGTTCAATGCCAAATACACCAGTCAGGCTGAACCTGCTTTTGCCTTGATTTGCTTGTTGATGTCTTGTGTATTGTCCTCTATCTTTACGTGACAGTTTTTAACTTTTTAAAAATCTGATTGATGACATTTAATTGAAACATTTAATTTCTGTTGACTTTTTTTGTAGCTCATCAACAAACAAACAATTAAACAAAAGGTTACATTAAATTACAAATGATCTCTGTTGAAGGCATTTGCTGAAACCTTTGAAATTGAAATTGTATTTCTTCTCAGATGGGATGGTGGGCCAAATGAAAGTTTATGTGCATTCTTTCTTATCAAATAAAATGTTTATCCCACCCAGTTATGCAAATACATTTTTTATGCACATTTTCAAAACTGATGTGCATCTTGGCGTTTCCATCAATCGTTTTTATGCACATCTTCAAAATGCACATAAGATCATCATCAGTTTGACAACACAAATACAAAATTCTCACAATGGAAATGTAGAAATGTGCTGCAAACAGTGCAAACTGTCTAAAGAAGCACAACAGCTTACCTTATTGAGGTCATTATCAGTCTCTAAACCAGTGGTCTCAAACTCAATTCCTGGGGGGCCACAGCTCTGCAGATTTTAGCTCCGACCACCTCCAACTCACACCCGTCTCTAGTAGCCATGAACACCTTGATTATATGGATCCGCTGTGTTGGATTAGGGTTGGAGCAAAACTCTGCAGGGCTGCGGCCCTCCAGGAATCGAGTTTGTGACTTATCCTCTAAACCATAGTGGTAATCCCACATGATTTTCAAGATCAGTTTGATACTAGACATTTTCATTTCTCATTATAGAAATGTCAAATGGAAAATAACAACAAAATGTCCGAACAAAGATTAACTCAATGCTCATTTTTTGTGCATCTACAGATGTAATTGAGCAAAGGCATATACCAAAAGGCTGTTTTTTTTAAGATTATTAAATAACCACACATAAACTCATAGAAATAAAGGTTCTTTCATTCATGGCTCCATGAAGAACGTTTAACATTAAAAGAACCCAGTAGGCACAGGAAGCCATTATGATGTCAGATTGATGTCAACATAGGGGGGATGCTGCGTTTTGGGTGGCAATGACAAATGGATTGACATCAGAACCCAACGTTAGTGTCGATTGCCAGTGTCCAACATCGTATAGACGTCACTTTCTATCTGACATTGGATTTTGATTTGCTATACCTGTTGAATAAATGTCGGTGTTTGATGTTAATATTTTATTAGTTGAATGTTGGTCGATATTGGACTTTGGTTACTTCCCAACACAACCTAAAATCCACCAAATATCAATGTCATTTGTTATCATCATTAAACATCAAAATAACGTTGTCCTTAGATGTTTGGTCATCACAACCTAAATCTAACCTAATATTAACCTCTTATGACATTGGGAACCATCCCACAATTTTTTGCCTCTACACTATGAAACACATAGTCCTTTGAAGAACATTTCACAAAAAGATTTTCAGTATAACCAAAAAGGATTGTTCTAGCACCACTGTTGGAATCTTTATTTTTAAGAGTGCTCATTCACCGATAACAGCAAATTTGAAGTGACCGGGTAAACGTTTTCCTATCACTGAGGGTAATATAAAGAGATTTGTGCTAGCAACAGTTAATAGGACACAGATTTTTCTTCTTGCAGCATTGTGTGTCAGGCTGTGTGTGGTATGAATCATGGACATATGGCAGCTCTCACTTAGGTCACGCTGTGTAAACTGTAGCAGCAGGACGGCACTACAGCTCACGGCTACAGCATGATGATCAGCAGAAACACAGGACATGATTACAGCACAGCTACAATGGACAGATCAAAGACAAAACCTGTGTCGATGATCTCAAAAAATGACCGTTGTTGTGACCCCTACATTGTGTAATGAAATATATTTCTTATGCTTTTTATTTTTTATTAATACCAAATTTTCTGAAAAAATATATACTATTTTATAAAGACATACTTAAATTACATGATACAAATCAGACAAATCAGATTTTGGTCTGTGTCTGTATAAGGGTAACTGAATGTACGGGTGGAAGTAAATAAACAAAGGAACATATAAAAAACTGTGTTCTGGAAAATTCTTGCTATAACTGCAGTCCCAAGTAAAATAAATGTTCATCCAGGAGAGTGTTTTTAGAATGAGGACATAATGGCTTCATACTGAAGGGTCGTTCCAAATATAAGTACCCAAAATGCCCACTTCTTTTGGAATTAAAGATTACCTCTGGACAATTTCTGCTCCCTTGATTTCATTTGATGCAGAGTCATGTTAAAGTGCTCGATCCTATATGCCCTTATCACTTTGAAGGATTTTCCTTCTAGAGAAAAAGCTTTGGAAGAGATAAAGCTTGTAGGTGACCAAAAACATATCCCTGAGTCCCCTTGATTGAATTAGGGCATAGGAAAGAGCCCTTATGAATAAAAAGCAGCTAACAATCTAAAAAATAAAAAAAAGTTTCAGGTCACAGTGAAGATCAGAGCTTGACATTAACTTTTGTTTGATCAGCATCCACTGTGGCTAGTAGTTTTCTAATATTACTAGCCACTTGCCATTTTCACAAGCCACAGTTTTATTGTTGGGAAAATAGATTTTAAATGCATAAATTTTACTTTGGCATGCCAAAATTACTTGATTTAAATTTGGTGTTGTCCACGTGCCTCATCCTTTTTTTTAACTTTTTTTTGAGTTGTGTATGACCTTGCTCAATGGCAAATGGGTTGTGGTTTCATAGTGTCACATTGCAGTTAGTTTTATTTCACATGACTTTTCTGGGCTTTACACTAAGGATTTACCTTTTTTATTTCTCTGGTAACACCAAACTAATTATTTCCTTGCCACAAATTTTAAATGGTGTGTTAAAACAAGGAAAATACAGCTGTCTACATACACGTTTTATTCAACAAAATAAAAATAATGTATCTGAAACTATGCACAGTAGTCTGTACAGGCTAAAGGTCCCAGATCACCAGTTACTACACATAAATGGAGAGTTAATCGAGCTATTATTAAAGCAATGTTACTGCAAAGGGTGATAATTAAACCATTAACAAAAATAACTGTAAGCAAAAGAAAGCCAGTAAAAAAACATTACGTGTGCGATAATAAAAGGAAGATTGTGTGCACACGATTAATGTTAGGCCCATTAATAGTCTTTAAAAAAAAAGGTTAAAGTGAAAGTGGCAACTACTGCTGCTTATAAAGAATCTCGAGCTCTCGAAAGTAGCAAGACTGTGCGTGTATGAGCATAGCATTTTTTCCAGTCTCTTTCGAAGGCAAAACAATCGACCCGTTCCATTTCCAGGCACAGTTGCTTCATGCAAGGAAACGAGAGAGTGCAAGCTTTTAAAACACTCGCGTGTATCACATCAGCTGTGCGCACGACACAAGCAGATGAAGCAGTTGAAGGGCAGATGAGTCAAATATATACATTACACCTAATAAACATGAACTTAACACATAAAGTACCCGTGAAAATTAAACGCGTAACGTGTATTTAACGCATACTGTGAGGATTGCCTATGTATCACGTGCGCATGATTTTCTCATTCGTTATTCACCTGTTTTTTTTTTTTTGCTCGTGCAAACACTTCTTTTTGTCATTCATGCTGCTTCTCGATTCTAAGATCACATTTGCACACATTGAAAAACAGTCATAAACTAACATTCAAATATTTGGTAACGAGCCAGCACTAGCTATTTTAAAATTATTTTCAACTTAGTGAGAGCAGCTGTCTAACACACCACAAATAAAATCTATCCACATTTGGCGGGTGTTAATGTCAAGCCCCGGTGAAGACCCTTTAACATCCACATAAACTTCAATGTTCTTTAGAGTGGAAAAGGGATCTTTAAATTCTGAAAATGTTCTTCATGTTAGGAAGGACTGAAACTCACTAAAGGTTCATTAGAAACCAAGAAATCCATTTTTGGTCAAAAGTCATTGTTAATGCTTATAAAAACAACATTATAATCAACATTATGCCAAAATATATTCATTTTAAATTAAAGAAACAAGCAGTTTGTGGACAATTCACTATAGAATGTAAAACGTAAAATGTCTGCACACTTTATATACTGTATGTTTTGCCTGACAATTACTGCATTGTTTACTTTATATTACAAACATGTTTCAAATGATAAAAAAATATATATCGTGGTAAAAATAATAATTGGTGTTTGGATTTACAGTTTATAAGATATTGCACTTAATTTCATGTGAAATTACAAGAGGAATGGGTTTCTTGTAAGCATACTCCTATAAATTAGAGTGTTTTGGTTTTAGTAACTGTTTTGAACTGAATCAGTGTTTTAGTTTACAGTAGTAAAGCACACAATTCACACAATAATGTTAAACCGTCACTGAATCGCTAATTAATTGTTTTTTGATTGGTAAAGACTGCCATTTTTTATTTTGCCTTCTACCTAGTTTTTTTTTATTGAATACAGAATTTAGCCTGAAACACATTTGAACTCCAAGACCATTAAAGGCTGTCAAATGCTAACATTAACTATTTCATCAAACACATAATGCCAAGCCAAGCTTGCTCACAGTCTGAAAAAAAACACAACAGCTCACCGTAATGAGGTCATTGTTTATCAGTCTTCTTTTTTATCAGTCTAAGCGTCACCTCGTCAGCCCCCTGACAGTTTCCTTTAAAATCGCACTTTGAAGTTTGCTCTGAAAATGAATGTGAAAACAATATCATCTTGCAAGGGTGGAACTGTTGACAGCTAACCAATGTTTCAGGCTGTTCTAAGGATAGTTCACTCAAAAATCATTTACTCACCCCGTGTAATTTTAAGTGTTTTTTTTTTTTTTTTTATAAACTAATTTCGATAGGAGCACATGCTTATGATTGATCACGGCTGGTCCTGCATCAGCTTCACATATTGTGCCAATCAGATGAATACTAACTTGCTATAAATAACCAGAGTTTTCCACATCAGTTATCTTCCTCTTGAAGAATCCCACCTTCCACCCATACTCCTCCGCTTTTTTCCGATAGAGCTACATCAGCGGCGCAGGTTAGCACTGTTGCCTCACAGCAAGAATGCCACTAGTTTGAGCTCTTACTGGGCCAATTGGCATTTCTATACGGACTCGGAGTATGCATTTTCTCCCCGTGCTTGCATGAATTTTCCTGCATTCCCTGGTTTCTTCCCACCATCCAAAGACATACATCATAAATAAATTGGCTAATCCAAGTGGCATCATAAGACAAACTCTTTGCCAGCTATATCTCTCAGCTAACACATTCACAAGCAGGGGAGTTCTCGAGACCTACACAAGCTCAAACTCCCCTCTAACCCTTCAAATGGGAGGGAGCCACAGGCTCGAGGATATTCTGAGCTCAGGGCTCTCTCCCGAGACAGCATGCCAAACACGCCATATTATCAATCATCAGCTAAGTGTGAACTCTGTTAAAACCTTTATGGGTTTCTTTCTTCTGGGTAACACAAAAGAAGATATTTATAAAAATGCTGGTTGCTGTTACCCATCCATTTCCATATTATGTAAAAAATCAATGACGTTGGAAGTCAATGGGTATCAGCTACTAACATTTTTCGAAATATCTTCTTTTGTGCTCAACAGAAGAAAGAAACTCAAATAGATAAACAAATGAAGGGGGAATAAATAATGACAATTTATATTTTAGGGTGAACAAGGGATAGTTCACCCTAAAATATAAATTGTCATAATTTATTCACCCTTCACTTGTTTAACAGTTGAATTAAGCATAAATAATAGTGACAGCCACTGGCAGAACCTAAATTGACCAATCAAAAAATGTCGAATGGCAAAACAGAAGCTGAAAGAGAAATTGATTTCACTAATAGGTGTTTATTTGAAAATGTTTATTAATAGTAAATGCAATGACTCTTTCAGACTTTATAACATTTAGATTATATATAGGAGGCCTGTGACATTTGAGGGTCGGACATCTCTAAACACAATCATACTGTATCACCATTAAAACACATGAGCAAACCATATATTTATTCAAATATTATAAGTGTGGAAAAAGTACACCACAGCAAGACAAGTATAGTGGCTTGATCAAAAGTTGAGATTTGGTCCATGACAGCTTGGTTTGTCCACCTACTTGGACAGGAAGAGGCTGAGTCTGAATGACATGTAAACTGACCAGTCAGAGTTTGTTTTGTGTTTATGTGCCTGGGTTATCTAAAATAGATCCAAATATAGAACAAAATATGGTGCTCCACATATGACACACAAGGACAAACATATTAATATTAAGACAGACAAGTTGAACAATATTTTTTTAAATAATAATTTTAAGTAATATTTGAATATCATACTAATTCATAATTCAAATGAGGGAACAAATTACTACAATGTGGCTATGCTTTACTGTAACTAAACAGAGGGAATTAATTAGAATAATATAGCCACAGTTAGACTAAAATGAGAATATTTAAACATAATAATTAGTGGATATTAATTCCCCATTCACAGCTTAGACTGATAACTATATTAGTGTCTACACCGGTGGATAATATCATTCTATTAATGAAAATTGATTTTGTCATCTGTTGCTTTAAATGTTTAATCCTTTTTAAATCAAGATGAACTCTGAGGTGCTTTCAGTGTTTAAAATTTTTGAAAATCATTTAACTGATATAATTTCTCCATGTCATTATTATTATAGACTCTTATATATATATATATATATATATATATATATATATATATATATATATATATATATATATATATAGTTATAGATAAAAAGACTGACATTCTATTTCATTTTGAACTATATCTTCAAACTATATGTTATATGTTATACACTGTAAAACCCCAAAAGTTAAGCTAACTCAAACCATTTGAGGAAACCGATTGCAACAAACCATTTAAGTTCAAAAACTAATCCTAATAAGTACTGTGAACTTAATCCACTTGAGTAAATTAAGCAATTTGAGCACAGTAAAACCCAATAAATGAAGAGAACTCAAACCACCTGAGTACTGTAATACCCAATAAGTTAAGGCAACTCAAACCGTTTGAGGAAACCGATTGCAACAAATCATTTGAGTTAAACTAATCTATATGAGTACTGTGAACTTACTCCGTTTAAGCTGAAGTAATGAGGTATTTAATTAACTCATTACCTTCAACTCTGAGTTCAAAACTCTTTAAATGAGTAGAATTAACTTTCAGTACATTTTGAGTTAACTACTCTCATTTCATTTGATAAAGTTGACTGTTGGGTTTTACAGTGTAGTTATCGTCTTTGTTGTGAATGGTAACTTTATGCATGTCATGTGTGGTTCTATAAAAAAAAAAAAGAATAATCAAACAGCAGATATCCATCGATGGACACAAAACTCCTCAAAATAGCAGAAACGTATGTTGATATTATGATATCAATTTCTGTCTTTCACATACATAATTCTTAAAAAATAAAAATAAAATAAAAAATCCACACAAGAACATCTAGTCAACTTGCTATATAAAAGTTCTGATTCCACCTGGTATTAAAATGTGTTTTTAAGAGATGTGAATACAAGAAGTTGAGATACATTGCCGTCTCAACTTGGTATTAATGCGTTTTTGTTTTTTTTTATTGAGATCCTTTCCTTTTATTTCATCACACTCTATCGTCAGGAATGCTCCATGTGATCAATGAGTTCAACTGAATGAACACACCTATGTGTCGTGGCTTAAGAGTGAGGGAAAAAGCAAGCTAATAAAATGGATGCAGATGAAAACTCCGGTTTCACATGTAATCCATGTGTTTTGGGACAATGTAACTATCTAGTTTTGATATGCTTTCTCCCCCCATGTCCCACACAGGTCTTGTTTAGGATTAGTTGCATGGAGATAATGTGGTCGCTTGTGGCTTTTTTTGTGACATGGTGTTTAAGTCCAAAGTGTACTCCAGTTTGTATGTACATTGTGCACAAGAGTCCACATACAGTGCACATGTGATGAAATTTCTTAAATTGGACATTGTTTGTTACAATTTATAGCCACAACTCGCCCTACGTACTTGAACGGTTTTTGCAATACTTAGTTTGTCCACAAGGTGTCAACATGAACCACAGTTATTTTCACTGTCAGAAAAGAAAATTAATGAAGATGAGAAAAACTGTTGTGTGAGAACTTTCAAATATGTCCACAATCCTCTAGTGTATGTGTCGATCACCTGTGTTTATGAACACTATCTAACTGAGTATACTCTGAAAGGCCACAATTTCAACTGTATGTGTATGATATCAGACGCATGAAAATCTAAAGTATACTGGTCACATTATTTCACAAGTGTGCTTAACATAAAGTACTGGGTTAAATAAACTAACTACACAAGTTAAGATTGGGTTCAGGGGACAAACCTTCAGGACAGATCCTCAGCAACTAAATGAGTCCTTGATAATGATCTCTCGAGCCAGATAGAAACTAGTTTTATGTAATGGTATGATAGGTACACATAATATGTACATGTAAAAGCAGACTTTAAAGTAAAGTGATACCAGTATTCAACCTATCTTAATTAGGGATGTACCAATAAGGAAATGTTGATCAGTAGCCTACAGCTAATCTTTTTATTTGAATGCAGGTAACATTATAGGGCGATAGATACAAATCTTGTTTAGTCGATAAAGATAACATTGACAACAAGCACTTATCGGTAGGGCCAGACAGAATCTGCGGATATTTTTAGTTATTTCTGCACAAAATTTTGTTAAAAATCTGCGAATTTATGTGGAATGATTTTAGGAGTAACATTGATAAAACCTGATTTAAAAAATAATACCTTTTTAACTTTTATTTAATGTTTACAATGCAAATCCAATTAGATCCACTTTATTTGGTAAATAAAGCAAGTCTCTTTATAATATATCTACTAAAAGACAGAAAATATTACTTTACAACCTGTACTGTAAATAAATATTTTCATATTAGCCGATAATATTACTGAAATTGATTTAAAAACTGAATAAATATAAATTTACACACATTTACACAAGCAAATAAACAGATGTAATGATGAGCTCAAAATCTGCGGAAATCTGCACACACAGATTCTGTGTGGGCCTACTTATCTGCTAATGGCGATATGGCAGCCGATATATTGTCCGTCACAAATCTTAAAGAGATAGTTCACCCAAAAATTACATTTTACTCACTGTTTACTGACCCTCAAGTGTCCTCAAATCTTGAATTTCTTTCCTCTGTTAAACACGAAAGAAGATATTCAGAAACATGTAATAACTGACTTCCATACAAGAAAATACAAATATATGGAAGTTAATGTAAGTAACAAGTAAATGGTGAGTAAATGATGACAAAAGTCTCAGTTTTGGGAAACTATCCCTTTAATACCAGGTGTAAACATGGCCTCAAACTAAACCCTGAACTGAAAACATTCTTTATACCTTGATTAAGTCGAATATAAAAAAGAAAAGGAAACCCTGAAAATCCTGAAAGTTGTAAAACATTTGCTAATTCTAATTTAAGAACTGATTTTTGTGTGCAATGTGAATCCGACGGTCAGTGAGTGGACTATGGGTGGTCCGAGGTTGAGACCTGGTCCAGTGTTACTTATCCCTCTAAATAATCCCATTGACTTATTTACAAAATGAAGCAATTGTCATGCCAGACGTCTGTGGGTGCAGATATTCACCTTGGCCAGCAGTGAATGGTGCATTAAGTGTCTGTTCTCTGTCCACTTGTCTGGCTTTAAACACACACACGCGCACACACACACATACACACAAAGATAAATGCTTTCTCTCAAGCTGGAAATGAGCCAGACTGCAGGATTACAAGGCGAATCTCCATCACAGAGTGTTTCATCCATCACTGCAGCACTCCAGCAGTCATTGAAAAAAAAGAAGAAGGCAGAAAATAGCACGGCACGACTTCTCAGATGAGAGGATGTCCCTTATCCCCTTATATCCACTGCCGACACTCAGCGAACATCACCTCCCCCTGTTGATGTCTTTGGTCAGGGTGTTGGTGTTGGGATTAGATGAGGAGCTGTTTTGGGACTGACTGAGCCGCTGTCTGACTAGGGTCCTCTGGAGCTCGTCTCGCCTAGCCAGAGCTGCCCTGAGCTGGCCACGAAACTCCTCGATCCTTCCCTGAAGCTCGTGCAGCTCCTCTTCCCATGGCGTTGAGTGTCCTGAGCAGGTCAGGGGTGAAAGCACCAGGCTGAGACTGGGATTCGGGCCACCGTTGGAACACAATTGGGTAGGTGGGCTTCCCACCAACCCTCTTCGCCCCCTTTCCGCCCCATGAGGCGGAGCTTGGAGCTGGTAGCTGTTGAGAGTCTCCAGGTTGAAGTGGACACGCTTGTTCTGCTCTTTGGCCTCTCGACCAGCCTTGACGCTCTGATTGTTCCACTTGGTTGTAGTGGTGGACGTGGAGGAGGTGGAAGGCGGAGAAGAGGACGAGGGCGGCAGGCGGTGGAGATTACAGTTCTCTGACAGGCACAAGGTGGGACTGAGAGGAACACACAGAGGCAATCAGTTTTACAAGATGGGGCGACACAGCACTTCGCAAACAGAACCCTCAATCAATGGAAACACAGAGTCACTTCAGTATGCCATTAATGAAACCGTATCCGCTCAATTTTACAGGAGAGGCCGATATTGATTTGTGTCTTTGTTTTCTAATTTCCTTTATAGCTTTTTTTGACACTACACTAATTGCACAAATTGGATCAAAGCTCAAAGACAACACTGTTATTAGTGTGCAGTCAGCTGGTATTTACTGCAAATTTAAAGCAATTTTAATTGTAAGGACTAGCTAACTGTAACCCCATGAAGCCTTCTTTAATATACTATAATATCAAACACCAGAACAATAGGCAGTATGGTGAAAGGGGTGGTTCTTTTTTCTCAAAAAGTGGACCTTTTTGCAATTATTCAATTAATTTCAATTCATGTTTATTTCTATAGCGCAATTTACAATTTAGATTGTGTCAAAGCAGCTTAACATGGTTCTAGTCAAGTCTACATTTTAGAGTTGAAGTTCAGTTCAGTTCAGTTCAGTTCAGTTCAGTGTGGTTTAAACTTCACGGAAAGTTCAAACACTGAAGAGCAAATCCACGTTTGATCCACAAGTCCCGATCTGAGCAAGACAGTGGCAAGGAAAAAACTTCACCAATTGACAAATTGAAGGGAAAAATTTATATTTAAAAATGAAACACTTCATTTTATATTTAATTATGAGGTTTAAATACATTTTAAGCACTATTTTTAGCTGCCTTAGCTTATCGGTTGGTCATCATAACCAAAAATATTACAAAAAATATAACCAAAAATATTTACTAAAGATTTTGAATAAAGAAATATGAAAAAATACAGATTTCTTACATCATATATCCAAAAAAAAAATATATATATATATTAATCCGTTTTAAATGAAATCAAGCCTATTGTCACTTATTAGGCAAATTATAAATACTGTAACTGACCAGCACATTTAACTATCCTCAGTCAGAAATGAACCATTTGAATAATAATAATAATAATAATAATAATAATAATAACAATGTAGAGCTTTACGATTTTTCTAGCCCTTCTTTTAAAAAAAAGTGCATTTGAAAATTCATGAATAACAACAATATCCAAATTAATATTGAAATTCATTTTAATATGGGTCGCTTTTGGTGCTTCTCACCTTTTTATTACTCATTCTTGTCAAATATAATGTCCAAGATTTTAAATAAAAGTAACCTGTAAAATGTTTTATCGATTTAAAATAAATTCAGTAGTGAAAGATGACTTCACTTACGTCAGATTGCATGCTTTCTAGCAGCTGTATGTTGGACTTGTGAAAAACAATAGTTTGCATTGGCCAAATATGATTAGCTAAAGTCACGCTTGGTCTTAAAGTCTTTAATGATGGGTTATTTTCACTCATTATGATGGCGCAGCAGTGAAAATAGGACAAATGAGATCATGTTTGAGACAAATTCTGAATCTTTGTCAGTGAGGGATGGGTCTTTTTAAACCACCCGAACCCCCCCTGACTACAGGCCTGCACACACATTTGAACACAGCAAGCATTTTTTTGTGTTTAAAGAAGCTGAATAGAGGTATAATTCTGGGCTGTCAGTGAACATCTAATAGATGTCTAAGAATCCCCTAAAACTACTAGTCATTGACTAGACGGGAATGAATAACTACACATGCGAAGTCTGTCGAATTTGTGTATGATGACTAGTCTAGTTTTGGGCTGCTCTTAGGCAAGGCAAGGCAAGTTTATTTAAATAGCACATTTCATACACAGTGGCAATTCAAAGTGCTTTACATAAACAGGAATAAAAAAGACAAGTTTAGGACATAAAATGCAGACAGTAAAAATCATTAAAAACAGATAAAAACTATTTAAAATGTGTTAAAATAGGTTATAAAAGAATGAAAAAGAAAACGAAAAACATAATAGTGCAATCTGTCGGACGTCGCACAGTGCTCATACAGTAGAGGCACAGCTAAACAGATGTGTTTTCAGTCTCGATTTGAACATGCCTAATGTTGGTGCACATCAGATCATTTCTGGAAGCTGATTCCAGCAGCAAGGAGCATAGTGGCTGAAAGCTGATTAACCCTGCTTTGACTGAACTCTTGGAATTTCTAGTTTATATGATCCTAAAGATCTGAGTGATCTGTTGGGTTTGTATTCAGTGAGCATATCTGTAATGTATTGAGGTCCTAGGCCATTTAGTGATTTATAGACCAAAATAGATGTCTTAGACATCTATTAGATTTTTACTCACAGCCCAAATCAAACCTTGCTTTAGCCAAGATGTCTATGTTTAGACATCTATTAGACATTTATTAAAAACTAATTTGTGTCTTTTAGGTGTTTTAGTGTCAAACTAAAGCCGATGATTGGTGCAATGAGCGAAAATAAAATCATGTAATCCAGTCATAAAAATGCTGTGTAATTCAAAATGTGACTAAATATGTTAGAATTACACCAAGTTTTACACTCAAATAGTGCTATGGACCATTGTTTGTAATTATTAAATAACAAGAATTCAAATATTATATTATATTTGTCATTTAAACATATGTATGTTCTGAGTCTGTGTGAATAAATGATGGAGTTTAATTCACTCCACACATACTGTAGCACATGTGATGCCCGTCACTGTCATCTTACAATTTGACAACATTATGCAGAAAATGTTTTATGCTTGGGGTTTAAATGTAAACTTTCTAAAACAATACCCTTTCATTCAATCATTAAATTTTCGGTGTAGCCCCTTTAGTAATCAGGGGTCACCACAGCAGAATGAACCCACAACTTCTGTTTTATGCAGCGGATGCCCTTCCAGCTGCAACCCAGTACTGGGAAACATCCATACACACATACACTACAGACAATTTAGCTTACCCAATTCACCTATAGCGCATGTCTTTGGACTTGTGGGGGAAACCATGGAGCAAACCCACGCGTAGACAAGGAAAACATGCAAACTCCACACAGAATGTTAACTGTCCCATCCATGGCTCAAACCAGCGACCTTTTTGCTGGGAGGCAACAGCGCTATCCACTGCACCACCGCACCACATAATTCCTTTCAGAGTGTGCAAAACTTTTAAATATAACTGAGGTGTTTCTTCTTCCTCGAGTACGAGCTCCATATTCTAACTGAGCCATAAAATGTGATGTATTGAATTTGAAGAGCCAAGCCTTCTGGACAGATCCTCAGCAACGAAATGAGTCCTCTGCAATGATCCCTCCAGCCAGCTCGAACATGTAATGCCAGGACAGACTGGGACCAGCAGTTCTATCATGAAGGACGCTCAACATGCTTAAGGCCACTGATAAATCGGTCATCTAAACTGGCTAAAAGGCAACTCTTCTTTCTTTGTTTGCTTAGACAGGAGGAAAAATGGGCTCCTGACTTAGCCTGGTGGTTTCTTCCAAAAAAAATTTTTTTATACATTTTTTCTAATACTTTTCTGATGATCACAGTAAAGCTGCTTTTACACACTCTGTATTGTACTGTGCAAAGTGCTATACAAATAAAGGTCAATTGACATTTAACACAAAACAATTCTAAACTTAAAAAACATTAAGAAAATAGAAAATGTATTTTATATAGCATTAATGAAATCATTTATAAGAGCATTTATTTAGCAAATTTATAAAGCTTTTCCGTTTTCCCCCCATATTGCAGTATTTTGCAAATCAGCTATCTACTGAATAAATATTTAAAAGCAAATGAAACAGTAATATAAAAATATTTATTTTGTTATGCTGTATATTAATAAAGGTTATACAGTTAAATGCAAGCATGGTGGTTATTATGCTAAGTTATTTGACTAGATGATGCGATTAACATATCATAAAGAATTGGCTGAATCTAGAGACGTTTAATAAATAACTGTAATTTGACATTAATAATGGTGTAAAATTCTATGAGGATAATGACTGTGTTCAATGATCCTTTTGAGAACTATGGTAATGGTCTAATTCGTTATGCAATAACCATAACTTACCATCTGTCACTGCTCTCAGCCTCTGACTTCCTTTCATCATCACAACCCATATTTATTGCACGGTGGATTTTCTGTAAAAAAAATAAAAATAAATGCACAATAAGTCAATGCACACAATGCTGTGTGTTTGCATTTAGGCATGCATGTTTATATAAAACTTTGGGGGAAATAAGAAACCATTTATGGGACCATTTTGACTAAAAAATAAGTATATTTTTTGTATTATTCTTTAAACTGCTGATGACATTTCCCAATAACACTGGTGACATGCTTTCAGATAACTGTCTTTTTTTACTTCAGAAGAGAAACCAATATTTGGTGGTATGAGATACAATCACAAGAATTATATAACAATTTTAAGAAAAAAAATACATATAAATAAATAAAAAATAACTTGACTTTTGACTTTTTCATCTCTGAAGAAAGCTGAAAACCTGTAACCATTGACTTTCATAGTATTTGTTTTTCCTACAGTAAGTATATCTTCACCTTAGAATTATAAGGTTCTATCTGACGTTTTTGTCAAAATTGAGTTACTCACATATTCGTATTAAATGACAACTTATTTACATTATGTGATTTTTTTCATAAGTTGTTTACATTTTAAATAAAACAACTAAACAAAAAAGGTTTTATCTACAAAGTCGAACTCTAGCTTGGCCTAAAGTTTCTTTCTGTGAGCCAATCAGCATTTAAATTGCACGCACGAGAATCCGATTTCTTTGTCATTTCACCAGATTGCTACGCTGACAGCAAAAAAGACCAGAAAGAAACAAAAAAATTTCCTCTCGAAATTGCTTTTTGACATTGAGATAAAAAAAAATTTAAATTGAAATGACACTGAGATTAAATTTTCTGACATTGAGACAATTTTTTGACATTGAGATGAAATGTTAAATTTTACATTGTCGAAAACGAAACAGTTATTAAAAAATTATATATATTAAATGTAAAATATATTTTATTTGTATATATAAATATAGTCAGTGAATCATTTTTAGTGTTTATTAAACTTTATTAAACAACCGATTCGCTCAATGTCTGTTGTCTTTTAAAGTCTTAAAATTTGATATTAAAGCATTGAAGGGCAAATACTTCATTTCATTATTGGGGCTTATAATTAAATAAATATAACTCAACAAAGCATATAAAGCATATAATTCAATAAATATTACCATGTTAAATACATAAAATTACACATACAGTTGAAGTCATAATCATTAGCCCCCCTTTAATTTTTCCCAAATTATGTTTAACAGAGCAAGGAAATGTTCACAGTATGTCTGATAATATATTTTCTTCTGGAAAAAGTCTTATTTGTCTTATTTCAGCTAGAATAAAAGCAGTTTTTATTTTTTAGACACCATTTTAAGGACACAATTATTAGCCCCTTTAAGTTTATTTTTTTGATAGTCTGCAGAACAAACCATCATTATACAATAACTTGCCTAATTACCCTAACCTGCCTAGTTCACCTTATTAACCTAGTTAAGCCTTTAAATGTCTCTTTAAGCCGTATAAAAGTGTCTTGAAAAATATCTAATCAAATATTATTTACTGTCATCATGGCAAAGATAAAATAAATCAGTTACTAGAAATGACTTATTAAAACTTTCATGTTTATTAATGTGTTGAAAAAAATCTTCTCTCCATTGAACAGAAATTGGGAAAAAATAAACAGGGAGTCTAATAATACAGGGGGGCTAATAATTTAGACTTTAACTGTACGCACTGGACATTTTTTAGTTCCATTCTTAATCATCCCTAAACATTAAATAAAAGTTAAAGAAAGCAAAAAATTAACTTTATTAAACATCAACATATTGTTATACCACCATTTTTTTATTATTAAATTAATAAGCAGACTGATTGAATTTTTTGAAAAGTAATGCTTCAACTAGAAATGCAAAAACTTGCAAGCTCAATATCTCAAAATCATTTAAAACGCAGACAGAACCTTATAAATCCTAGGTGACAAAATGGTTACAGGTTTTTAGCTCTCTTTGAAATATTTTCTTTGTTGTTCAACAGAAAAGAAGAAACTCGAGTAGTGAGTATAAAAATAGAGTAATCTTTCATTATTTGGTGAACTATTAACAAAGAGCTTGTTGAATTTCAAGTCAGTTTTCAAGGTTCCAACACTAGAGGGAGCAAACGCTCTTGTTTTATTACAAGAACATACCTCTCGGCATTATCACAAACATATTTTTAAGAAACAAACACAATCAAAATAATTTAGTTCATTGGCATCACTATATCATTATTAGCCTCTTTCATGCACTCATCCTCTTGTGAATGTTATTTCAGCATGCGTTTGAGTTCACCTGGCTGGTGTGGAGCCAGTATTTGAACCTCTGCTGGTGACGGAGGTGAGGCAGGATGAATCTGAAGAAAGCGTGTTCCCCCAGAAGTGTGAGTAAAGCTCCTGCTACCCCGACACACAGTAACACGAACAGCCCAGAGAAATGCTGGATGCCCATCTGCAGAGTCTACACACGCACACACACACACACACACACGCACACAATAATCGATAAAACACACAAGCACACAAGAGAAAATCACAGCCTATTACAGATCTGTTGTTGACTCAACCATTCCCTAAGAGGGAATATTATTTTTAACAGTAAAGTACATATACCAATAAAATCACAAAGATATCACATACAGATCACTGTGAAGAATGGTTTAGTTAATTGATTTATACAACTAAATTTCGTAACGCCAAGTGCTGTACACATATATGAATACAAAAAAACAACTAACCATATAAAACAAAGAACAAAATTAGTTACAAATATTATCACAGGTAATTAACAGCATTAACTCCAGCCCATAAGCTATTAAAAAAATATAATGTATGTCTTTAAAAATTTAAATCAAAATAATCAGAGCTTTAGAGCCAGGTAGGTTCCCACATACGAGGAGTTTGTTTTCATGACAGAACTTCTACAGCTCAACAGAATTACAGAGACAGGACAAAAAACAGACAATCAATATATTTTAAAAATAGAAATAAATAGTGAATGCAAATATACAAAATGACAAGTGTGTGTACAAGCATATTATATATATATTGTTATATGTGCAGCTGTTATGTGCAAATTGGCATGTACATTCAGTCATTCATTTATTTTCTTTTCAGCTTTGTCCCTTTATTACTCTGGGGTCGCCACAGCGGAATGAACTGCCAACTTATCCAGCATTTGTTTCACACAGCACATGCCCTTACAGTTGCAACCCATCAGTGGGGAACACCCATACACTCTCATTCAAACACATACACTTCGGACAATTTTAGCCTACCCAATTCACCTGTACCGCATGTCTTTGGACTTGTGGGAGAAACCAGAGCATCCAGAAGAAACCCACGCGGACACAGGGAGAACATGCAAACTCCCCACAGAAATGCCAACTGACCCAGCCGAGGCTCGAACCAGCGACCTTCTTGCTGGGAAGCAACAGCACTACCTACTGCGCCACTGCGTCACCTAGCATATAAAGTATATGTTCAAATAAATAAGGGTATAGGTATTTAAAAAGTACCCAGGTAGCAAAGAATTCTGGCCCAGATTTGGCATAAAGCTGGCACAACAGGCATTTATTCGGCACTGGCATACAACATGTGGGTCAAACATGGCCTGGTTTTGGCAGAGGTGGCATCGTCTTTAAGGTGGCACACAAGATTTTGGCCAGATGTCAAATTTAGTATTTGGCCCAGATGGTTTAAAAGTGGGCCATGTAGGTTTGGCCTGTCTTGACCCACATTTAAAGTATTTTTGAGTAAAGAAAAAGATTCTACCAATACGGTCGCTTCGAGAAAAAGGCATGCCCATAGCATGCCCAAAGCCCAATGCTTCATGCATTTATCAAATGTAATTGCAGTAATGACATCAACATTTCTGGCCCAGTTATGGATTATTAACTTGGCTGAGACTTGGCCCAGATATGGTCTATGTTTGGCCCTTGTCTGGAAGCCAGACTTGGTCCAGTCATGTACAGAAACTGATTTACTACGGCATGTGGGCCAAGCAAAAGCTGATTGTGTGGGCCAGAACTAGGCCAGAAAAATGTTGCTATGTGGGTAGTGATGTTGCTTCACAATCACTATCATCAGGTCTTCATGAGAAGGATTAAAGGAATGCTCCTTAAAAAAAGACAAATTTTTAAACTAAATTTATAGTTGAATGTATTTTTTATCTATTCAGAAGATCCGGCAGGAGCACTTAGCACTTAGCTTAGCATAGATCACTAAATTGTATTAGACCAGGGGTGTCCAAACTTGGTCCTAGAGGGCGGTGTCCTGCAGATTTTGACTCCAGCTTGCCGAAACAAACCTGCAGGGATGTTTCTAGACTGCCTAGTAAGAGCTTGATTAGCTAGCCCAGGTGTGTCTGATTGGGACTAATTGGGAACTAAACTTTGCACGACACTGGCTCTCCAGGACAGAGTTTAGACATGCCTGTATTACACCATTAGCATCTTGCTAAAAAAAATAGAGATTATATAATTGTATTATTTAAAGCTTGACTGTTCTGTAGTTACGTAGTCTACTAAGATTGACAGAAAATAAAGATTACTCATGAGTCAAGCTTTAAATAGGTAAATTATCGAAACTCTTTGGTCAGTTTTAAGTGAGATGTTATTAGTCTAATCCGATTCAATGACCCATGCTAAGCTAAGCTAAAAGTGCTTCTGTCAGATGCACAATATCAGCTGAATGAATTCAAATATAGTAAAATGCATTTTAATTAGGCTTTTTCAAAAAGGTAGAGTGGTAGAGGAGGCTGATTACAACTTGTAACACAGTTACAACTTGTTTCACAGCTGAGGTGCTACCACTGAAAAAGCACGATTGCCCTTAAGTTTCAAATACATCAAAGGTATCAACAGCAGTAGTTGGATGACCTTAAAGTTCTGTTAGTTACATTGTATGAGAGAAGATCAGATAAGTAGGATGCCTAACCTGCCATAGATTTTTCAACAAACAGTAATTTGGGAGGCCAAAGGATTAAAAAAAAAAAAAAAAACAAGAGTAATATTCTCTCTATTTGGACCCTAAATTTTGTACCATCTGGAGATGAGCTAAACAAAAATTACTAATACCCAAATATAAAGAGTTACAATAATCCAACCAATGCATGTATGACAGTCTTTTAGACTTTCAGTTCCTTAGAAGAAATAAAGATTTTATTTCAGCAATAATTCATTCATTCATTTTCTTTTTGGCATAGTCCCTTTATTGATCTGGGGTCACCACAACGGAATAAACTGCCAACTTATCCATGTTTTTACAGCAGATGCCCTTCCAGCCGCAACCCAGTACTAGGAAACATCCATACACACTCATTCACACACATACACTTTGGCCAATCTAGTTTATTCAATTCACCTAGAGCGCATGTCGTGGGAAACCCACGAAAACTGATGCAGTCAAGACTCGAACCAGCAACCATCTTGCTGTGAGGTGACAGCACTAACCACTGAGCCAGTGTGTCACCAGCAGTAATTCTAAGCTGAAAAAAAAATGCAGATTCTGGATCTGTTCAACACATTTGAATGCCAGATCATTAGTTATACTCAAATTCAGAGCACAGGTTCCTACTGTTTGTGTTATAGAACATAACGTTTTGGAAAGGGTAGCAGCAGATTCAGAACACCCAGAGATCATTACTTTAATATTGGAATTGTTTCATTGCAAAAAAGTTTTGCCATGCAAGTTTTGTCTTCATTCACACAGCCAATCAGAGACTGGAGAGATATACAGTTGCAGGTTAGAAGGATAGAGCTGCAAATCATCTCCATAGAGATCACATATTCATTCTTTCATTTTCCTTCAACCTAGTCTCTATTTTAGAGTTCGCTACAGCAGAATGAACCAACAACTATTCCAACATATGTTTTACGCAACGGGTGACCTTCCAGCTGCAACCCAGTACTGGGAAACATCCACACACACTCATTCTTACACACTCATACACTACAGCCAATTTAGTTTATTTCACCTATAGCACATGTCTTCGGACTGTAGGGGGAAACCGGAGCAGCCGGAGGTAACCCATGCCAACATGGGGAGAACATGCAAACTCCAAACAGAAATGTGCCTTGAACCTGTGTCCTTCTTGCTGTGAGGCAACAGTAACCACTGAGACCCCGTGCCAAAATAAGTTTGCCTATAATTACGTTTTATTATGTTTTATTTTGGTGACACACAACACAAAGGTTTTATCCTGACTGATTCTTTAAAAAGTTCATAGAGGGTGTAAATAAATCCATTTAAATCAAGTGGATTATTACAAGTCTGCTGAAAAGACATGATTGCTTTATTTGTTGAACTGTTTTAATTCAGGCTTTTACAAGCACTGATTGGCACCTGGGGCGAGGCAGTGGCACAGTAGGTAGTGCTGTCGCCTCACAGCAAGAAGGTCACTGGGTCGCTGGTTCGAACCTCGGCTCAATTGGAGTTTCTGTGTGGAGTTTGCATGTTCTCCCTGCCTTCGGATGGGTTTCCTCCGGGTGCTCCAGTTTCCCCCACAGTCCAAAGACATGTGGTACAGGTGAATTGGGTAGGCTAAATTGTCCGTAGTGTATGAGTGTGGGTGTGAATGTGAGTGTGGATGTTTCCCAGAGATGGGTTGCGGCTGGAAGGGCATCCACTGCGTAAAAACTTGCTGGATGAGTTGGTGGTTCATTCCGCTGTGGCGACCCCGGATTAATAAAGGGACTAAGCCGACAAGAAAATGAATGATTGGCACCTCCTTGGTGTGCATGAACAAACTTTGTTGTTTCTTGGGCAAGTTAAAAAATGCCAATTAACATGCAGGAATGAACCTCATTGGTTGTTGTGTACACAGCAAAAACTGGGGAGTTAAAATTTTGATGTTAAATCTTTCTGAGTTAATTTCAACTTTAAAAATGTAATTTTAACATATATAATGTAGAATCGTGTCAAGTGCTGGAGTTAGAGATACCAAGAAAGCACATTTGAGCTCCTGTGACTACATTTTAATGCATGTTTAATGAATGTCTATTTTCATATAGGGAATGAAGTCTGTCCACCAAACCATGCCTTTTCAGAAGACTTTGATTATAATTTCAATTCATGTGGATTTTTATTTATTTATCTATTTATCTATTTATTTATTTATTTATTTATTGTTTGTTTGTTCATTTAATAATTCATTGGTTCATTTATTTATTTGTTTATGTATTTATTTATTTATTTTGATTATGAATATTTTTAATTTACAGAGTTCTGGTTTTAATCGCTCAGAATCCATAAAAAGATAGGTTCATTTTCTTCCATGGTAAACAAAAGTCTTATGATTTTGAATCAACATGAAGGCAAGTAATGGTGAATTGTGATATTGCAACTATTAAAAAATGTATAAAAAATATAAAATAAAAAATATTTAATGGGCAGCTTATCAGCTAATTCAATGTTGCAAAAGATCATAAAGACTGGAGTAATGATGCTGAAAAAACTTTAAAATCGAAACAAAAATGTTATTTTAAATTGCAAGCTCAACAACCTTTGATCCCTATCAAAGAACCTTGCTGAGCATACGAACATTTATGTTAAAAAAAAAATGAAAAAAAAAAAATATAGGCCTATAGCTAGATCAAAAGATGTACAAGATTTATATAAGATATAGACAGTGTACTGCCAATAATAGAAGAAAATGAACAATTTTCACTGAGATGATGTTGCTCTCCGAAATTACAAGTACATGTCACAAGTAATTAGAAAGAAACAAAGTAACACATGACATTTGGAAGCAGAAAGCCTGAAATAGAATTTTCAATAATCTTTTTCTTTCATTTTTTTTTAAAAGAGTGTACTAGCTGGGAATATTAACAGGGCTGTACTGAGGCAAAAAACTTCACCCCTTGGATATATATAAGACCAGTCTGACCAAGCACTGAGGGTTTAACTCCACCGGCTACTATTGATAGCCATTTGAAAGTAGCGGATGATGCAATAGATCTTTTGTGTAAGCAATGTATAAATCACAATAATACTTCATTTCATTTTATAGTAGATGGTTTTTACCAGCGCTCTTTTTTTTCTTCTTAAATGTGAATCCCGCCGGTTAGCTTTCTCCAGGCATTATAGACCTGACCCTTGGTTATTTCCCCCGCCGGGTTTTAAAATCCCCAACATACACAAAGAAATCCATCATTCCCCAGCAATAGCTTTGATGTGGAGGGAGAAGGAGTCCTGCTGACTAGAACTAATCAGAATTTTATAAAGTATCACCATTATAATTGAAATTTAAGTCATGCTGACTTCATGTTCCACTTCCTGTCGCTCATATGTGACACTGTAATGCTATATAAGATGCACACACTGAGACCGCAGTCTGTGTGCCTGTGTGTTCATTCTCACCACATAAGAGAATTGGCTACAGCCCTTTATCATGATGTCATTTCCCAAGAGAGTGTTATCGGAGGCGATAGTGGCTAAAAGCACACGCATGCATATACGTACTGTACATGCCAAGGCCAGATGAAGTGTTCACTGCACTCCAGGCCGGCTGCTCAGATTTCATTACAATAATGTGTCAATGCTCTACTCTAAGATTCCACATGTTAAAAAGATTAGTTATGGATTTCTTAATTTTGGTATGTGCGCAATAATAATGAATAAATAAAAATGATTACATTTTGAAAAACAAATTACAAATGAATTTACTATCAGTAAGCACAAAGTAAGCCATTATATATATTCAAGTCAGTTTAAGTCAGAATTATTAGATTGTTTATTATATTATATTATATTATATTATATTATATTATATTATATTATATTATATTATATTATATTATATTATATTATTTTATATTATATTATATTATATTATATTATATTATATTATATTATATTATACCATATTATATTTTATTGCATTATATTATATTATATCATATTATATTTTATTATACTATATTATATTATATTATATTTTACTATATTTTATTATATTATATTATATTATATTATATTATATTATATTATATTATATTATATTATATTATATCATATTATATTTTATTATACTATATTATATTATATTTTACTATATTTTATTAAATTATATTATATTATATTATATCATATTATATTTTATTATACTATATTATATTATATTATATTTTACTATATTTTATTAAATTATATTATATTATATTATATCATATTATATTTTATTATATTTTATTGCATTATATTATATCATATTGTATTTTATTATACTATATTATATTATATTTTACTATATTTTATTAAATTATATTATATTATATTATATTATATTATATTTTATTATATTATATTATACCATATTATATTTTATTATATATAATTGCATTATATTATATTATATCATATTATATTTTATTATACTATATTATATTTTACTATATTGTATTAAATTATATTATATTATATTATATTATATTATATTATATTATATTATATTATATTATATTATATTATATTATATTCAGACTGAAAATTAAAGTGGAAAAACAACAACTTTGATGTAATGTCTTTAAAACAAGTCAAAAGGAGACTCAGTAGTGTGTGTGGCCTCCCTACAACGCCTGGGCATGCTCTTGATGAGGTGCAAAAACATCAGCCAGAAAGCATAGGAACTGAGAAGTGGTCTGCGGTCACCACCTGTAGAACCACTCCATTACTAGGAGTGTCTTGCTAATTGCATAATTTTCACCTGTTGCCGATTCCATTTACACCACAGCATGTGAAACTGTTGTCAATCAGTGCTGCTTCCTATAGCCGTCTTCACACTAGAGTTTGAGCTTGTGAAATTCTGTTGTATGGTGCAGCAAAAAGGGCTGTGATTTAACAAGATGATAAGACATTAATAAGTGTGAGTGATTGGACCATTTTTTACATTACTGATTTCGCAGGTCAGAGTTTACCAAGATTGAACTTTCCAAAGTATCGCACTGTGAAACTTGTTGCATGAGCTTGCGTCTCCTGTCTGTCGCATTCACATGCATATGAATGGAAGTCTATGGGATGAAAAGTGTAGTGCAACCAAAGCTTAGTGGTTTTATTTCACAGAAGTATGATTGATTAAGAGCTATATTGTGTTGTTTAAGTGTTCCCTTTATTTTTTTGAGCAGTGTATTTACTTTGCAATTTTTTATATTGCATTTCTAATAAAAATAGTTTACAATTTTCTAATACAAATCATTACTATTATAATAATTAACTATTTTATAATACCATAATACAAAACCTGACCCAAGTCTTAACCCTATTCCATCTCAATTCACACAGTATGGGCTGTATGCACACTGACTTTTCATTTTCAGCCAGACAGACTAAGGGCTTCCTGTGGACTGTCTTTCCATTACAAAATTGTCACGTTTAAGATCAGATTTAAAAAAAAAAATCAGCGATCTTCACTGCCTGTTAGATATACAATATGAAGTAGGTATCAGATCAGACAAGAAGCACTACATTAAAGTCCATTTCCCCCGAAATGTCTTTAAAATATGACAGTTTACCCCGGTATTTTCAATGTCACTTATGCGCTAGCCTGTTGCTACTGATGGTGCTAGCGGTTACAATGGTCTTTCATCTCATTTTACGCTTGAACAACTAAAGGATTGCTTAAGTCTATTTAACTGAATGTATTGTAATTACATTACAACATCGATGCTGTAAAAACAACCTTGTGAAATTGAAAATAGTCACATTAAGCATTCAGCGGAAGTTTATCATTGGCTTTAAAACTCTAGCTGTGCATAGGACACATTAACATACCTATATTGTACCTAACAATTAAACCTCAACCTAAATTGACGCTTCGCTAAGCCCCGCCCACCTAAGTTATTGTTGCTACTCCTGTCAAGCTTTCGTGGCTGGCACGTTTATTACAATATGTATGCGCTGGTGTCAGACATTGCCAGGGATATCATTAGTCATTTTTGGCTAACAGGTGAGATATTTAAGAAAGCCAGACAAAAAAAAGGAATGCAAGTATGCATTGCAGGTGTATATTAATGTCATAATACGCAACCGCTTAGAAAATAGTTTAATCAAAATTAAAGCTAGGTTGGCCTAGCCGCCTCATATGCTGACAGGGGAAATTAAATTTACAAATTATCCAATAACAACAAATCAAACTGTGATTTCTCTTTTTTTAGCCCGATAGATTAATTGTTGTGCAATGAAATATAGCGATACAGACCAATGAGGAAACACGCATGGGCTGTGCTTCTACATAATTCGTTCATTGAGAGAACAGCCAGAAAGGGGAAATTGATGGATTTGTGCTGAATATTAGCATCATTGACCCATAACAATGTACAGTACCTATAACGGTCAGTATGTTTGTGTGATTTGTATACCGTTTCTATTTTAATTTGCAGTTAAGTGGAAAATAAAAATAAATAAATTGAAATGCAAATCAAAGTATAAATAGCAGAAGTGAACAAAGAGATTTCCCTACCAGCAAATATTAGACACCAAATATAAAAGCAGACACTAACCAACTGTAACTTCATCACCAATGACTAAATCTCTAAAAGACCAATGAAAACATTGTTGAATGGAAATGAGGGATATAAATGACTGGAAAACAGCTGCCGGTGAAGGGGTGAAGGATATTGATCGCAAGTGCTCAGTTTGTGATCATATCTCTGTTTTGTTTTGTTGCTATGTAATCCAAATATTCGTAGCTTGATGGAAATGACTGGATTGTGCTGCTTTTAGCCCCCTTTACAGAGCTTGATCCGTGCAGGAATTTCTTTGCTTGGGTTTTAGGTTTTGGAAAGGGGAAAAAAAATCCATCACCCCGTCCAAACTTTTAGGATATCGGGAATCAGATTTGCACAATCCAGGCTTGTTTCCCTCGCTCGAAAGCTTGACGGGTTGTCTGTGCGTAGCTACGATTGCTAAGCAACGATTGGTGTGAGGCAATTTTCGGGTGTGGCTTAGCGAAGGACCCTTTAAGGATATTGTTGCAATAACACAGTTTGTCTAGTCCCTTACAGAAAAAAAACTAAAGAACATCAAACAAGCTTCTTGTTAGAATCACATGAAACAAACATTATGCTTTTTTTGTACATAAAAATGTTACAAAACTACCCATTTTATGAGTGTTTCATCTGTAAAACGTGGTTTAACATTTGACGCTCATGTGGACTGGTCAAACTGTGTTTTTGGTGCTTTTGTGCAGACTGTAATTTAGTTTCGGATTCAAACCAACAAAAGAACACATGAAGTCAAACCAGTAGTGTTGAAAATGTTTACAAAAAACAACACAAAACATTCTGTCATCTTTAAATGCTCCATAAAACTACTTGAATGTTTTTTATTCACCTAAAGATGCCTAATTCATCTAAAAAGATTTTAGCAAACATACAGTCTCTGCCTATATGCTACAGAGAGCGGTGCTAAGATTAATATGTAAACACACCAAATTTAACAAGCTGAACCTTCAGTTATACCTTCAATCCTGATAACATTAAAAAAGCAACAATACTCCCACATTAAGCTTTGAAGGTGCGCTCTTTTGATCAAACATTTGTCCTTGGAATCATACAGTCTGTTGGCACACAGAAGGACTGCTTTATCTGCGATCAACAAAGTATTATTAAAGCACAAATGCTGCCATTTGTTTATTCATAATTAAATTTTTCATTTATTTTAGAGAGCAGGCCAGACGCAGCACTTAATGTTGGATTGTTGCTTTAAATTCGCTTTCATCCCCGCATCTTTGTATCTGGCGACGAACCAAGATGCCGTTTGAAGAATTCTGGCTAATTTAATTAAGCCTGAATTACATGGAGGAGATAAAATGCTGCTTTCCTTCTGTAAACAGCTCGAGAATAAAGATTCAAAGGGGACGACGGAGTGCGAGAAGCTCACAGTCGATCCTGTCCACTTGTTTACAGAATTTATTGCACAGCAAAGTAGTGGTTTTACAGCATGGTGTCTGCGCTGACAGGAAAGCTTGGCTTCGGGAGAGAGCGAGCGTGAGATGAGTTCCAGCTGGCACGGTGGCCGGAAACAAATGTCATTGCTCGTGCTCATGAAGTCCCCCATTCATAACCACAGCTAGGTAATGAAGCCAGACTGTACAAGACAATGTCTTACAGGAGTGCTACAACTCCTGGGAGGTTATTGACTGAGGCTCCATTGATGGAGTGCTGGCGGCTGCTGCTCAGAGCCTCAGGTGTGTGGGGCGGCACAACTGACATGAAGCCCCTCGGGAATGAAAATGGATTGCGAAGGCTCGGCATCGGTCTGACAGAATGGCTATTAAACTGCAGGAGACAGTAATTCCAAACAAAAGGATTTTTCAGAGGGAAAAGAGCCCATCGGACTCGTTGGGGAACTTGGTCAAGGGCACAAGCCGCTCGCTCGGCTGTGAACAGAAACTGATGCGCACACATTTAGCACACACTCGCACACTTGCATTTTTTTTGATGGCTCACCTCTGTCACAGCAAAAACCCTCTTGCCACAGGGAACCACTTTATACCACTTGTCGTGAAGCATGTCCATGTAACCGTCAGACTTGTAGCGGCTGACGTACTCGGAGACGTTGCGTGTGAGAGGGGAGTTCTGGGGCAGACCGATCCCGTAACCTGAGAAAACAAACAGTCAAAACAACAACTTCACACAGACAGCTCTGGATATGGTTGGTGCATTTAGATGTTTCTGGAAATAATGTTTCAAAATGATGCCTGTCTTTTAGTTTATGTACCAATTCCCTCAATTAATTAATGGCTTATTAACTAAGTATTAATAAGATATAGGCTGTCAATTAGTCCTTATAAGAGTATGATCTTACTCTGCGTCCATTGTTCTACCTAATACCTAAACCCAACTATTATCTTACTGATTATTAAAAGTTTTAGTTAATGGTTTATTAAAATAAAATATGACACTTTTTAGCACGCTAATGAGCATTAATTCATGCTTAACTAGTGCACAGATAATTAGGGTGGCTTGAGAAAGACATCATACTGTTATACTACTTAAACTTATTCTTAGTCTTCTTCTGAGATTAATTTCTATATGCATCTCCTTCTAAACCGTTCACACTACAACCACCAATCTAACACCAAACCTCCAAACTAGACTGAACTAAGTAGCTATATCTTTGCCAACTGATCCGACTTGCGGAGCCCTGTCTCATTTTAGAGGCTGTATCCTCCGAAGGATGCAGACTTCAAAGGTGAGTCCTTCAAAATCCACATAGGCTGAACCGAGCATTTTGAAATGAGACGATCTAGCCTACAGAGGACAGATCTCATCACCAGGCAACCGTAATAGCTGCTGTTAATGAACGCTGATAAGATTTGTAATGACTTTTTATAGTGATATTAAAACTTATCTTAAGCGATCTGAAGGCAAAACAAGGATTACAGAAGCTGGGCATATACTTTCTTTGATGCATACATGTACACATAAAACTGTAAACTGTCTATAAAATCACTCTTTAGTAAGTGACGTCATACTCTTTTTGTTTTTAAAAAAAATGTGTTTAGATATTGGAGTCAAATAAACTTAATTCACACATTTAAAATAGTCCTGCCATTATCAGCGTGCAATTAATCTTGGGACTTTAGAGGCCGCAAAGGATCCACCGATTGTGTCCTTCATTACCTGTGAAACGAAGGATGCATTTTGAGGCTAACAACATGTTAGTTTATACTAGAAACATGCTAGCAACATGCTAATTCATACTAGAACCATAACTCATACTAGAATCATGCTAATTTATGTCAGCAACTGCCTAGCAACTACTCAGAACACCTAAGCAACTGCCTAGCAACCACTCAGAACACCCTAGCAACCACCCAGCAACACCTTAGCAATGACCTACAACACCTTAGCAACCACCAAGCAACACCTTAGCAACTATTTAGAACACCCTACCAACCACCTATCAACACCTTAGTAACCAAGCAACACCTTAGCAACCACCTAGCAACACCTTAGCAACCGTCTAGCAACCAATCCGAACACCCTAGCAACACATTAGCAACAACCTAGAACACCTTAGCAGCTGCCTTAGAAACCACCTAGCAACCAATCAGAACACCTTAGCAACTGCCTAGCAACACCTTAACAACCACCTAGCAACACTTTAGCAACCACCTAGCAACACCTTAGCAACCACCCAGCAATACCTTAACAACCACTTTAGCAACCACCTAGTAACGCCTTAGAAACTGCCTAGCAACCAATTAGAACACCCTAGCAACACCTTAGCAACAACCTAGACCACCTTAGCAACTGCCTAGCAACATCTTTGCAACCACCTAGCAACACCTTAGGACCAACCTAATAACATCTTTGCAACCACCTAGCAACAACTTAGCACAGACACAATAACATCCTAGCAACGACCTAGTAACACCTTAGCAACCAACTATCAACGTCTTAGCAACCGCCTATCAAGGCCTTAGCAACCACTCAGAACACCCTAGCAAAATCTTTGCAACCACATAAAACACCACATAGCAACCGCCTAGCAACCACTCAAAACGCCTTACCAACCGCCTAGCAACACCTTATCAACCATTCAAAACACCCTTAGCAACACCTAAGCAACCACTCAGAACAACCTAACAACCATTCAGAAGACTTTAGCAACCACTTAGCGACCACTTAGAACCCCCTATCAACAGTCTAGCAAGTAACATGTCAATCTATACTTGAAACAGGCTAACCTATATGTAGTTATGACTGTTTCAAACTTCTTAAAACTACTTCAATTATTTACACCTTAATACTTCACACTTTCAGACGAGGCTTTCTCAAGCCACCATAACGTTTGTCTACGAACTTTACTGTTCTAGTTATGGGCTCATGTTCATGATTAGAGCATTAACAATTTATAAAGGATCTTATGAAAAGGTTAATGCTTAAAAGGGTAGTTCACCCCTAAATTAAAATTGACCTCTCAGGTGGTTCCAAATCTGGTTTCTTTTTTTCTCTGTTAAACACAAAAGAAGATATTTTGAAGAATATTAGAAACCTGTAAACATTGACCTCCATAGTAGGGTAGGAAAAACTAATAATATGGAAGTCAGTGTTTAAAGTTTTCCAGCAATTTTCTAAATATTTTATATTGAACAGCAAAAAGCAACTAATAGGTTTGTGAGAAGTGAAGGGTGAGTGAAAATAAAAAGAATATAGTCAGCAAAACTTGAGAAGCATTAAACAAGTTCCTTTCACACAATCATAAAATTGGTGAATCTGGTGAATTATGTGTCAAAATATTGACTTTAAAGATGTTGGAAACTAATTTTAAGAAATATGCTTAAAATCATGAATAGGAGATGCTAAATGTATTTAAGGATGTGTGCTTATTAATGACAAGTTAATTTGTTAATCACTGCAGTGGGTTGAAAGATTTAACTTACCGATGTCTAATTTTCAAATATTAGTTCATTCATTCTTTCCCAGAGATGGGTTGCGGCTGGAAGGGCATCCGCTGCGTAAAAACTTGCTGGATAAGTTGGCGGTTCATTACGCTGTGGCGACCCCCGGTTTAATAAAGGGACTAAGCCGACAAGAAAATGAATGAATGAATGAATGTTCATTTATTTATTTACTTTTCAGCTTAGTCCCTTTATTAATCAGGGGTCGCCACAGTGGAATGAACCACCAACTCATCCAGCCCATGTTTTTTACAGCGGAGCACCCAGAGGAAACCCATGCCAACACGAGGAGAACATACAAACTCACATTAATGCCAACTGACCCAGCCTGGGCTCGAACCAGCGACCTTTTTGCTCTGAGGCGATTGAGCTACCCACTGTGCCACCGTGACACATATTTTCAGACATATTATATGTTTATTTTATATGTTATGTTCACCCAAAAATTAAATGTAGTCACTGAAAGGTTTATAATACTAGAAAGTTTCTCACTAGAAAGTGTTCCTACTAGACTTATAGAAGGAAAGTGGATTTTATGGAAGTCAATGGTAACAGGTTTCCAACATTTTGTAAACATTTCTTCTTTTGTGACCGACAAAGGAAAGAAACTCCAAGGTTAAAAACAATTTAAGGGTAAGTAAAGAATGACAGAATTTTCATTTAAGGATGCCTTATCCCTTTGAAAGTGCATTAACAATTAAAAAACAACAACAACAACAAAACACATTTGCTTTTGTCCCAAAACACTTGCAGCCTTTCAGCAGTGAGAGGCGTCTAACTATAGTGGAGATATCAATATGGGCAATGTTTTGTTGGGTTATGACTGTTGATATTTTTGGTGCTTTCAAATGTCAGCATTGTTTTGCAAAATTTGTTAAGTGCACCTTTAATTCAAGATTAGGTGTCACAAGAAAATTAAGTGTATTTAAAGCATTAGGCGATGTGATGCAAAAAGTGGACCTTATAATTGCATGTGAACTTTTATCTTGTAACCAGAGACAAAAAAGAACATCAAAACATTAATTTCTTACATACAGCTGAGGATACATTATTATTATTTTTTTTAAAGGTAGTCTCGGTCCACACATTTCCCCCGCAAATGTTTTTCATCCACACTAAAAGAACATAAAAAGCTAAAATCATCTACAGCTGCACAAGCATAATATGTAAAAAATGTAATAAAAGCACACAGAGATGATACCGAGAGATCAGACAACATAAAGCCCATTTTATTAGCAAAATATCTCAACATTTACTGATGCATTCCCATGCCTTTTTCAAATTATTTGTTAAGATTGTTTATTCAGTATTAGGATTCTTACGAAATACAGTACGTTGTGCAGTTTTCCGAAATGTATTTTTATTCTTGCTAATATAAAACATGGCAAATAAATGAATTAATTGTTACATTTTGTATCTCATTTAACACGACAGAGGGCTTATGACATTTGAAATTGTTGAGAATTTCACTATAAAACTAACATAAAAACGTATACAATTTCATGAATTTTTTTAATATGTAATTTTAAATCTTATGACTGAACAATGAAAGATTGGTGAATGATCAGTCAGCTTCTCAGTGGGTTTCATTTCTGTCAGCTTTGAATTAATTCAAGAATGAATGAACTATTACAGCTCAGAACCCTGTCATTTGTGCCATTTTTATATTTTGTGGCAAGTAGCAGAGTAATACGCAGTATGAAGTACACCCAGGATGATTGATTTCACAGAAATCAGTCTTATACAACAGCCCTCTGTGTCAGGCTGCCAATAAAAAGGTCGAGTTTTACTTTGCGATAACAACCTCCTGGAAGTACTTTATCTCTAACATAACATAAAATACGTATATTCATTAACATACATTTCCGATGTTAGGTGCAATGTGAAAAAGCATGAAGGTTCAGTTACGCTAATGAGCTGATGATCTGAATAAGGTGAGTTAAATAAAAAAGACAAACAAAATGTGCAGGGAGAGGGGTCCCTAGGCGCTGAGGTTGGGCGATGTCGACCAATTTGGCATCGTACAATGTCTAATGTGAAACATTGCGGTGGACGATGGCATGGTGAGTTAATTATTTGTGAATAATTAATAAATTCATAACCAATTAATTATTTTGTAGCCTACCGTTTCAACTACCTAACTCGCATAGTCTTTGCTTCACATATAACCAAATCAAAAATAAATAAAGATTAGTTACACTCAAATTACCACCTGTCAAATGCTTTTTCTGCAGGACTCTGGCATGAATAGGCAGAGTGATCTGTGTCGTTATAATGGCATCGACAAACTTGGTTAGTAAAAAAGTGCACAACTAACAGTATCTGAGGTTTTACTAAGTACAAGCATCAAAGCGAACGATTGAAGCAGTGTACTGATGCTGTGACACGTTACCTGATAGATTCAAAAGACAGAAAAGTCATTAGATAGAGACAAGATGAATTAAATATCATGGTTAACAACTATTGGACGGGGCGGAGTATTGCGATGCCTGCTCAGCATGTCTATCGGACATCAGCGATGGAAGATGGCATCATCTATCAAAGCAACCCTACCGGAGTCAAGAACCAATATCATTATATCATTATTAGCACTATTAATAATATTATTATCACTGTTATAATTAACTGTGAGTAGTATATTCTGAGTAATATTATTGATGGGTTGTTGTCAAGACGCTATCAGTTTATATGAAATGATTACACTTTCTCACATAATTCAGAAAAAATCTAAATGAAGAAAAATGAACAAATTTACATGAAGATTTTGTATTCAGATAGTGGTTTAGGATTTTAATATTCACAGACATTAGTCCACATTGCACTTTGATTAGGTATAAAGTGCTTTTTTTGATTTATTCATCTAAAATTTGCTAAAAATCGAATTCCGATTTAATGACTGGATTTAGCTAGTCCTTCCACTCTGTCAGTATAATTGAAATTATAGGGCTCTAAAATTATACGTTTGGTCTAAAACCGAATTACCATTATGTTTTACCTCAGGACACAACTGCAAGCACATTTTCTGACATCTTTCCAAAATGCAACATGACAGTTTTTCAAAAGCAACATTTATCTTCACCAACACAGTGAAAGGAAACCCCACACAGCAGGCACCAACCAGTATAAACAACGATATCTTTATGTACAACATCCGTCATACAACTAAACACCATAATCGTCTTCAAACACCTTATCTTCCAAACAAATGCGTTCTGATATTTCAACTAAAGATGAATAAACAATGACTATGCAAACAGATCAGCGAGCCCAACAACTGCTGTGGGCTTTTGTTAAAGAAATCATCCACATTCTAGTGTGAATTGATACCTCTATTATTGACATGTCAGAAAGCCTTGAGAGGGAACAATCATGAATCTTTGGCAGGCCATGCCAGTGTACCGTAGACTGAACGTCTGTCATTGCGGCGTCTCGGCAGCCGGAGAGAAACGAGCACAACTCTGACATCCACAAATTTCATCAAAGCTCTCAGCTCACCGGCGAACCCACACATCACTCCTGGCAAGCAATCCCTCCCTTCCTTTCAGCACGTGGCACAACATCCCTTGCATCCTGATAAAGTTGTGTCCTCTCCTACCGAGCTGAACCTGCTGTCTTTTACACGGGCTTCTCTACAAGCTATAAAATGTGTGCTGTTGAACTCTTTGAAGGGCTGCTGGAATATTCTTAATGGAGTGGATCCAGGCGGTCATAAAGTGGGCTGTGAAAACTAATACAATAAGGGATTTTCCAGCGGTTTTAAAAGGACACGGTCCACTCTGAAGAGACACTTTCTACTGAAGGGTGTTCTTTCAATTTGAGAAAGGCCTGCAAATTCAGATTACGCTGGAGGGGATGGCAGATGTAGCATAATTGAGTAGCAAGTCATAAAAATGTATTTCAAATGAAAGAAAAATTACAGACAGGCAGGCAAGCAGTGGGCAGGCAGGCAGACAGATAGAGAGGTAGACAGATAAAGAGGTAGACGGATAGAAAAAATAGATAGACAGACGTCAGACAGACAGATTTTTAGAAATATTCATTAAAAAAGTAAAGATAATAATATAAAGATAATGATAATACTAAAAAAATTCTAAATATCAAACAGCCCAACAACTAGAAAAAATGTGATGTAGAGAAACTATACGATTGGGATGACTTTCAGGACTTTTTCCCTAAGCTAATAAACAATAAAACACCCATTGAAATATAAAAAGGTTTTAAATTTTAAAGTTAAAGACAGCATTGTTAGGTTTTTGATGTTAATCACTTTTTTTCAAATATTTAGTCTTAAAGACAAATACATTTGATAAAACAATTAAAATCAATTGATTATACCATTGGAAATAATACATAAAAAATTCACAAGGTTATGCAAGCCAGGCTGGCAACTTGAAGTTTAAAAATGATAATACCTGCTGCAATCGCTGAATTCACTTTCTGATTAGACATATTACACAAGCTGGATTCACTGGTCAAATGCACTAGTAGCACACACTGAGGAGCACACTGTTGGTTACAAGGCAATGCAAGAAAAACATAAACTAAAAATAAACAAACTTATCGTTATTCAGTGTGAATGCAAATATTAAAATTTTTATATTTATAGTTTTCAACCTTGGTGTGACTGAGTCTTAAAGGGTCACGAAACACCAAAACACATTTTTTGAGCTGTTGACAGTCGTATATGTGTCCCACACTGCTAAAAACACTATTAGGGCACCTATATTTCACTAAAAAGTGTAAATTGGTTGTTTTTGCGTTATTTCAAGCAAATTCGTACCTCCTGTTTGAAACAAATTTTTGAAGCTGCGTCATGGTCATGAGATAATAGCGTTGTATTCCAGCATGCAGACTGGATGTCTGTGCCAGAGTGAGTCTTATTACGTCTTACAGTGTGATGCATTAATGCATGAGTAAAGCTTGGTTCAAACCAATCAGCGCGCTCTATTGTGCAACTTCATTAATATTCATTAGTGTCACCGTATTTACACAACAGAGACGCCACGTTGTGTTGGCAAAACAAGCGTGAAGTGTTGCTTTTATAGTTTGCTGCCGTTAAGTTTTGTTTTCATTTTCTCTCTGTGAGAGCTCAGAGTCACGTGTGGATTAACAGTGTACACGACGCTCGACAACAATAACTTACGTGTCTAAGGAGGATTATTGTTTACCTGAGAGCTGTTCACATCTGCAAACGCTGAGATCCAGATTCGCTTGTAGTCTTCTCTTCATAAAGACGCGGCTCTAGTTGCTGGTGATTGTCCTGTCTCTACAGATTTGGTAAGTGAGCGACCAGTGCTCTTTGTTTATTCAGTTTGTTCGTATCGAACTAAGTTAACTATTGCACCGGGTGTAAACATGTTAGCACCACAACCAAACTTTAATGTCGTGTAGGGTTTTTACCGCATTTAGTGACCGGAATAACACACGCGGCTTTCTGACGCTACCTGTCGTGTGCATCTAAGTTTCCGGGAAATGCGGAGGTTTTTTTTCTCTCATTCGCCGTGCGGTATCAAACATTGCATGAAAAATACATGCTTACAGCAGTTCCTCGAATCAAATATCTTGTTTGTCGCGAGGGGCATGAATGAATACCCTGAATCAAAGAGCCAAACTGCAGTTAAAGTCCAACATTTAATAATTTGGCTAATAATTCGACTACAGATGTCCATGTAGGTTAAACACCATCACTTTCTCCTGTGTGTTTATTTTGACTCTGAAACTTGCGCGTGCCCAAATAGACACTCCCACACCCTCCTACTTTAGTTCCTCCAACACTCCCCCCTAAACAGAGCTGGACACGCCCACTTTTCTGACTTTTTCCAAAGTAGAGGTGTGAAAACACCCTGCTGAAACGAGGGGGTTTCATGGCCCTTTAAGGCATTACTATTCTTTTTTTCAGTAATATTTTAATCGGTACATTTTACCCTTAAAATTTCACATGAAATGTAGTGAAGTTTCACAAACTAATTTCGAGAGGAGCATGTGATATGATTGACCGCAGCTGATCTCTCATTTACAATCATTAGTTAGCCAATCAAATTAATCCAAACTTTTCAGCCTAGCAAAAAAATACTCCCTTGTCTTCGTTTTCTGAAGTAACCCCCCATCAACCCCTTCTCCCCCCTTCTTTCTTTACAATGGGGAACTCTCGAGAACTACCTGATCACGTAGTCCCCTTACATGCTCAATCGATCAGACGGGAGCCCTGGGCTCAATTATTTCCGAGCTCAGGGTTCTCTCCCAGGACAGCATGTCAAACCTGCCATTAGCATCAAGCAATATCTAAGTGTGAACTCATGAAAATGTTTGCATATTTAGGAGCAAAACAAATAAAGTTGTTTGATGATGCAGTGACTGAGTTTGGAATCATGAGAGTTATCATCTTCACATTCAATAAGAATAATGGCTTTATAAATGAAAAAATATATATATTTTTTATTTAATAAATAAAGTTTACAATAATATAATTTATATAATTGTATACAATATAACAGTATATGACAGGTCAGCAAAATATACAACACTTTTAAAGTGTTTTTTAAGGGGGTATTTTAATTACAAAAAATCTGACATTTAAAGTTTTAATTGTGTAGTTATTTTTGGTGAAAGTAACTCAGAAGTAATACATGATCACGTAACACATTACAATCTCGAGACAATAACATTGTGTGGCATTCTACGAGAGCAGTTATATTTACACACACAGTGTGCTGTGAAAATACGATTGAAAATCAAAATCATAATGTTCATATACATGCCTAATATCAGATGTTCAGACAGTGATTTATCTTTTATAAATAATTAAAATATTAGTGTCTGGGATGACAGTCCAGAGACTATAATGAACAGCATGAATTTGTAAAAGATTCATGTAATGTTTGATATGACTAAACTGGTCGTAAATGGCTACTGGTAATTTTCCAAATTCAAATGAGTAGAGAATTACACCCGGAAACCATGCTGGGCAAACACTCCATGCCCATTCAAGTAGCCTAGCATGGAAAGGAGGCGCGAGAGAGAGAGAGAGTAATTCAACATCATATCCAGTGGCAAGTACTAATTGTATAAAAGCAGGAGTTGGGATAGGTGATTAGCAGCTGAGCAGAGCAATAAGCTGCTGAATAAGGAACTTGATGGATTTTATAAAAGAAATTGTGATTGTCGGCGGATGCTGGTTTAATTAACTTAAACTTACATAGATAGACTTTAAATCAATCTATCTACCTCTAGAATTTATTTTAAACATTTCTATAAAAAACATTTACATTTCATATTGGTATCCATCTAAACCACAGGTGTCAAACTCCGTTCCAAAAGGGCCGCAGCTCTGCACAGTTTAGTTCCAACCCTTATTAAACACACCTGATCAAACTAATTGAGTCATTCAGGCTTGTTTGAAACCTACAGGTAAGTGTGTTAAAGCAGGGTTGGAACTAAACTGTGCAGGGCTTCGGCCCTCCAGGAATTGAGTTTGACATCCCTGATCTAGACTGTAAAATGTATGACACAAAGTCATGACAACAAATAATTTTATGTTAGATATATTAATAGGTTAATCGGATTTCAACAACAAAACATTAAGTTATACAAAACAGACTGACTGATGGAAACTGAGATAACCAGAAAATATCATTTGATTCAACTAAAAAAAAACAAGGCTGCAAGAATATTTTCTACAGTGCATCTAAAAATCCAGCAGTCGATACCATTAAAACATCACAGTTCACCCTAGCAATTTCCAAACCGGAACAAAAACTATTATGTTATTGAACACGCTTCTTTATTGTGCCAGCCTTAAATGCCTGTCTCCAGTTTTTTGCCTGCATGGCTGGATTATGCACTGTGCTATTTACAGGTTCTACAGACCCTGACGGAGCTGTCCATTTTCAGGCTAGCGGACGTGATAGCGATGGTTCAGTCTTGATCATCCATCTAATAAAACCTGGCTCAAAAGGCGTGAGGGGAGGCTTTTGGCAGATAACAGGGAAAATTCCTATGCATGCAGCCGGAGATAACATCCAGATGAGAGGTGCGGATACGCCTGGGTGACTGCCATCAAACCCATCTACACCCCGTAATAGCCTTCGCTTAAGAAATGACATGTGTCAAACTTGACTTGCTCAGATTTGGGAGGGTAATTACAACATCCTTGAGGGGAATTCATGGACGGCTCTTAATGTGGGGTAGAATTTTAATAGCATACTTGTTTTAGAAGCACCTTGAGCACCTTCAAAAAAGAAGAACTTCACAGGTTTTTGTAAGGTACTTTAATTCTACAGGCATAGCCTGAGGTGTTAGCAATATGTTTCAGTGGCACAGCGGACCTTACCTTCAATAGCAAACGGTTTTCCTACAGTCAGGAGTTTGCAGTCTGCGTCTATGGATACCTCGTAGTCCAGCAAAGCTTTATCCATGATGAAGGCGTCAAGCTGAGGGGGATCTGTCCTTCAACACACAGAGAACGATAGTCAGAGCCAATCACAACAAACACAGCTAGCCAAATTTATGCTAATTGCTTCTGACTTTAAAATTTGATTACAATAAGCTTGAATGCTAAAGCCTGTTGCAATAAACTGCTTAAACTGTCAGGATTTAGCCAGATTTACTGAATAGAAAGTGCTTTTGTGTAGTATGCGTGTGATTTTTTTCAATCATTGAGCTCGCTTTTTTGTGTTTTGTTTCTTTATAGAAGCCTATTGCAAATGATTGTTTTCAAAGAGGTTTATAGTGTAGCCTATTAACATGCGTGGCAAAGAAACAGCAGAGGAACTGACTAATAATAGTGTGTAATGAAGCCAATTATAAAAAACCAGCATGAATTGCGTCATCACAAAAACAAATAATATATATATATATATATATATATATATATATATATATATATATATATATATATAATATATAGAGTGTGACATATTGTTTGCTGTTCATGGCTGAAGATATGTGGAATTATCAATGACCACACACACACACAAACACACACACACACACACACACACACACACACACACACACACACACACACACACACACACACACACACACACACACACACACACACACACACACACACACACACACACACACACACACTCAGTTTCAAGACTGACATTTGAAATATGGATGATATCCCTGAATCAATGATTTGTGTGTGTACACTCTCAGAAATAAAGGTACGCGAGTTGTCACTGGGGTGGTACCTTTTGCTAAAAGGTCCATATTAACACCTCAAGGGTACATATTACTACATAAAAAGTACAAAAGTGTTCCTCTTACTTTTTTTAGGTACTTATATACTTTTGAGTACCAATATGGACCCTTTAAGTACAAATGTGTACCTTTTGAAAGGTACCACCTTAGTGACAACTTGCGTACCTTTATTTCTGAGAGTGTAGTACAGTACATGACTTACTCATGTTTGGCATCCACCATTTTGTAACATAACACCAGCCCTTGTTATGGTCTGCAATTTGAACTAAACCACTTAAAGTTTGTTGTTTAGGCCTGGCTTATAAATCGATCAAATGTATGGAGGCATTACCGTGGACTGTAATACTTAGAAAGATGCACCTTAGATGTGCTATAAAATACACCACTAGTTTCTTTTTTTCATTCTGAAAACACTGTGAATTATTTATATAAATGAGGTTATTACTTCTGGTATTATTCAGAAGTAAATTCAGTGGTTTCCACTTTCATATATTACTAAACTGTGCATATACAGAACAAAATAAGCACTAAAATGTGATCTAATGACAAAATTCTTCTATAGTGAATACAGTACATGGCCATTGTCTACAATAAGGCCACACATACAAATTGTACCTTAGGTTTGTCTAAAAGTTACAATACCCATCAAGCATTCTTCTTTAAAAAGAAGTCTAATAGACAGATAGATTCATACGGATCACAACCCACAGTTCGGAACGCATGTGTTCCTTGGATTAGAAACTTTTTGCAATTGCAGAAAGATTTCCTCCTGCGTCATTCAAATCACGTGTATGAAAGCATTTTGGCTTCCCTGTAAAATATATTGATGATTAAAAAAATTGTGGTGGCACATACCTAAATGCTTTCTCAGGCTATTAATTAATTTAAGGTGTATTCTATCACTGTTTGTTTAGCCAGCATTAATGCATTCAGTGTAAAGCTGCACGATTAAACTTAAAAAAATTGCGATCTCAATTCAAACCCGTGCAACATGAATGATAAATGATCGACTAAATGATGACTTCGAAGTGCTGTATTCAAATCTGCGTTTGATCGAGAGAGATTCAGTTTTTACACTTTTTTAGTTAGTTACAAACAAATAAATTATACAGAAGTATTGGCAGAACAGTTCATAGCTCAGATATTAACACTGATGTTTATGGACAAGATTAAAATCACAGTTTAATGGAACTTGATGCTGGTAAATGTTGTAGTAAATACATTGTAATTGTAAGTCAAACAACCATCCTGAATAGGTTTTCAAAAATTATCCACCGGCGACACAGTGGCGCAGAAGGTAGTGCTGTCGCCTCACAGCAAGAAGGTCGCTGGTTCAAGGCTTGGCTGGGTCAGTTGGTGTTTCTATGTGGAGTTTGCATGTTCTCCCTGCGTTGGTGTGGGTTTCCTCTGGTTTCCCCCACAGTTCAAAGATATGTGGGGTACAGTTGAATTGGGTAGACTAAATTGTTTATAGTGTATGCATGTATAGGTATGACTGTGTATGGGTTTCCCAGTGATGGGTTGAAGCTGGAAGGGCATCCGCTGCATAAAACATGTGCTGGATAAGTTGGCGGCTGATTCCGCTGTGGGGACCCCAGATTAATAAAGGGACTAAGCTGAAAAGAAAATGAATGAATGATCCACCTATAAAGAAACATTTTATGTGTGATTGTTGAATCATTAATTTTAAATAAATATGATATGTTGTACAAGATGTTAGGTTTCTTTATTTAGCATTATCAGCAACAGATCATTTTTCGTATTGAATGTTTTCTTTTTTCAGCTGGTTCTTTCTTGATTTTTATTTTAATTAAAAGTACAGGTTCTAAGTTATTTTGGAAGGCATCATGGTGGCACAGTGGGTAGCACGATCGCGATACAGTAAGAAGGTCACTGGTTCGAGCCTCAGCTGGCATTTCTGTCTGGTGTTTACATGTCCTCCCTGTGTTCACATGGCTTTCCTCTAGGTGCTCCGCTTTCCTCCACAGTCCAAGAACATGTGGTGTAGGTGAACTGGGCTGGCTAAATTGTCTGTGGTGAATGGGTGTGTATGGATGTTTTCCAGTGATGGGTTGCAGCTAGAAGGGCATCCGCTGCGTAAAACATTTGCTGGATAAGTTGGCAGTTCATTCCGCTATGGTGACCCCATATTAATAAAGGGACTATGCCGAAAAAAAAGATGTTTTTCAGTAATATTTTTGTATAAATGGAAAGCAAATTACATTTGTCCCCTTCCTTTTTTGTTGATCCCAGAAATGGTCTGATCAGTAACTTAAAAACTGCAGTGTTATCTGACCAGTGACATATATGATTCGTTAGACCACTACATCCAAGCATAGACGGCTTGGCTAAAACTTGGCTAGGCTATATTCTTGGGCTATTTTTCGACAAAGAGCTCAAATTCAGCCTCATTTTGGCCAAGACATCTTTGTTTATAAGTCTATTGGACGTATCTTAAGATATATACGTATCTTATTGGGTATATATTTTGCTACTTTTTAATTTTAATTTAGATTTTTTTTATTATGCAACACTTCAAAAAAACTTTGTGTGGCACTAATATTTAGCAATTCCCTAAAGAAGTGCCATGTAGCATACTGCATACTAAAAAATGTAAAAAAAAAAATAAATAAATAAATAAGAAGGATCTTTCTGTTTCTTCTTAAAAAATCTTCCCATTTATACAGATCTACACACTGTGAATAGTGCAGTGATTTCATTCTTTTGACCTCAAGTGTGACAGCAAATAAAGTTCAGAGAAATTGTGCAGGATCAAACTAAGACTCTTATGCAATGCCTTATAAAGAAAAACAAATCTTTCCGGATGCTCTTCTTAAAAAAAAAAGCCCTCCCCAAAGAACGGCTCTGAGCTACGACTGCGATCTCAAACCTGCAAAAATGCTGACCATGTAAGGTGCCTCCTGTGAATCGAACAGAAGGAATTCTGACACAGGAAAAAAAAAAAAAAAAAGAATGGCATCAATCATAAAAGACAGGAACCACAAAGAAAACCCTGCACAATGTGGGAGCCTGAATCTGAAGATGAATCGCTGTGTGTGTGTTTGCGCAAGCCTGTAAGCGTACACTTGCCAAGGAGTTATCTGACGTCTCTGAAGAGAACCTTTGGCCTCGTTCAGCAAGTTTAGATTTGACTTGAGAATGACTGCCTCTCTTCTCAGCTTGGAGTCTGCAGCAGTCCCTATTCTTTCAGGGATGAATGAAAACCGAGACAACAGACAGAAAGCCTGGAGAGCAGACACTTGTTGCTGTGAAGCGAGCTGGATGGCGTGTGCATAATTCCTTATGAAAGAGAAATAATTTGAACCATGCGTCATGCAAAACCGATCCACTGTGGTGTCAACAGCTCTTGAAGATGTTAGAACTGACATGTTGCCCTTTTACCATGACCCCGTTTATTATTGTAGTAGTAGCCTGAAGGGCCTGACGCACTAGGTCTTGTGTCGAAAATAGCATACCACAAAAACTAGAGACAACAGGCAACTAACAACTGCGTAAGAGGCAATACTTGCATCATATATTAGTTAGTAATAATCACTTTAAATATTAATCAGCATTTAAAAAAGGAAATCAAGAAAAAGGACGGTATATATATAAAAACTGCAAACAAAAAAAGGCTGCTTAGTATTATGTATATGAATAATGCTGATGGAATCTTTATTCCAGATGGCTCATGTCATTATCAATATATTCACGTAGAGAAAGACTCAGATAAGATGACAAAAAATTAGAAGAGCCTTCTGTCTATTCTGCCTTGAAGGTGTCTAGGGGTGCAGCGGATAACAAGATTCGCAGTTCAGATCTTATTACAGTTTTTGAATTGTGAATTAGATTCTTTTTTGGATTACTGCAAAAAAAAAAAAAAAAAAGGATGCATATAAAAAGAAAAAAACAAGTTAGCAAGACCTGTAATAGTTCATTAAAGTTAACTAAAATAAAAGTGTTCATACATTGTAAAAATGCTTGGTTCCACAGAATCAATTTGTGTTGGAACAACATGAAGGAATTAAGTTATTTATTGGCAATTAAGCTTATTATTTTTTACAAATTTAAGTGGATTGAATATAAAATAATTAGGTTTTAACAAAAAAAATGCAAGAATTCAGTTGTTTTAGTTTTAGGCATGGTCCGGTATTAGATTCTGATAGTATAATAAGCTTGGAAAAACACATTATGATTTACCGATATTGTCATTACTGCTCTAAAATAAATTATTTTTAAATGTCTAGGTAAAAAACAAAAACTTTTTTCCTCTTTAAACCCAATATATTAAAATATTTTGGAACAGTAAACATGTCTGCAAAATTGTTGCAAACAATGTATATGTGTTGAATTTAAACAAACAAATTAAATTTAGTAATGTTCAACTTAATTTTGTCTAAACTCAGTCCAAATAAATTGTTTGCAGCCTTTTCGCTTAAAAAACTTTTTTTACATCCAAGGAACCATCTTTGAATCATTTTTCAGGCTAAATAACTCAAACGAATTACTGACTTCTGGTGTTTTCATTAGTTTCAAAAACACTGATTTCTTAACAATTTTCTGAAGAAAAAACACATATAAAAAAATCTTACACATACCTTAGGAATGGTAAAGCAGAAGATTTTGGCAGTTTTAAAAACCTGACTGTTCCAAACCGTGGTATACCTTGAAACGATTATCACCCAATGTCTATTCAGCTCAATTAAAATATATAGTTTAAACAAACAGCAAATTGGGGAATTCTAAGGTTCTATCTGCGTTCTGAATGATTTTGAGATATTAAGCTTCAAAGTTTTTGCATTCCATGGCAAACAGTATGTGTGTAACATTTGTTATTTAAATAAAAAGTATTAAAATGTAAACAACTTATAAAAAACATCCAATAATGTGAATAAGTTGTCAATTAATAGGAATATGGCAATAACTCAATTTTGACAAAAATGTCAAAAAGAACCTTATAAATCTAAGGTGATGAAATATCATTTTTTGAGTGTATATTTAAAATAAATCTAATGTTTTGAAGTTTAAATAAATATACAGATTAATCATTATTAAATTGACAAAATGTACTTAGAGTTTAATGATTTTTTATTGTTTTTTGTTTCATTAAAAGCTGTTGTCACTTTAAGAACTAATGCGTAGATCACAACATACTGATAACTGTGTACTGCATGTAAGTACCAACAATACTTATTCAAATGATATATGGAAACAATTTTGTCAAAGCTTTGGGTGTTATGCAGCGAGTAGAGACCAATTATCAATTACTTCACCCCTACTTTCACTTATTTCCCTTAAAATTTCATGCATTTACTCTTACAGCAAAGAGCCAATCAGATTTCTCTCTAGAGGTCTGCGCGGGACTGATTTTTTAGTCCTGCTCCCGCCAGGTATTTTTTCGCACCCAACCACTCCAGCTGTATATTCAGTCTTTGTTCACCCGCTGCCCACCTTGAATAATTTTCTACCTGACGCGAATTTTCACGTTTAAATTGGGAACTACTAAAAGAGAGAAATAACAGATAAAACTGTGGGTTGTGCAAGAATTGTAGGCTAAATATCAGATTTTTTGCCTCTTTGTAATGAGACATGAATGCCGCCCTGAGGTTACAGTCTTTTGAAGTTGGTCGCACACAGGATGCGGTGCGCAAATGACAGCTGGAAGTAACATTCACCAGACGAGAACATCCCATACATCAGACTGTAGCTATCCTAACAGTAAACTGACCCTTTTCTAATGCAAGCTGAACATCCTTCAAGGACAGCGCAGCTTCATTTTGCTCTGCCATGGTAAAGCCCGCTCTGAGGACCGTTATGCAGATGATGCGTGCACAGACTGTGTGAATAAAATGCACATGCAGAGAGCACTGGTCTATGTGTTCAGCTGGCTGTACCAGTGCTCAATAAGAATGAGGAAATCACAGATAGGCTGTTCCGAAATAATGTCGGGACTCAGGAGTGCTATATTGTTAGACCGCCCGCTCCTGTTCAAATTACACTAGAGTTACCGACCTCTACCATGTTTTATTTGGAAATTTATTCCTGCACTGCAAAAAATCTGGTCAGATCCCGTGGCTGCAGAGCACATCTCTAGTTCTCTCTCTTTCTCGCTCTGCGAAAGCCAGTGCAGATGGATGTGATTTAACATGCTCAACTAGCTAAAAAGCTCCTGAAGGGTCTGACTAGTGTTGACAATGCAGAACACACCTGAAAAAACTAAGCTGAGTGATGCTTAACAATGGCCCAGCCGACCGTCAGTTTGGTGTTTCAAGGCTTGAAGCCTTTGGGCTGCGTGCTGTCTGAGCTTCAGCAGCAATGTGTAATTACTGGCTCTATTCCCTCTAGACATTTTTCAACATGTCCATCTCCCATGAAAGCTTTATTTGTTTCCTGCATGTTGTGCTCCTACTCAACACCACTTGATTTTATTGAGTTCAAAGAATATTAATGTGTCTGTGAGTGTCAGAACGAAATCTTGTGTTTTTGTGAAGTGTTTTTCATTCAAATCTGCTTTGAAAGGCAATTTGATCATTTCATTAGATTTTCCAGTCACTTTCTGTTCCCCCTATTACCTTTTCATTGTACTTTCCACCACTGCTTTATTCAAACACTTCTTGTGCATTGACTCTCTCTTGGGTTTAAACACTTACTTGAGTGTAGAGACTCCATCCGGAGTGGTGGGCTTGTTGAAGCGCCTCATGTACTCGTGCATCTCGGGGAAGCTCTTTTTCACATAGTCCTCAGCACTGCTCTCACGCACTGTGCCGAAGCGAAACCCCAGGGATGGGTGATGGAGCTTGAAAGGAGCATTGAAAAATCTTACCATGGTACCGCCATCAGTTTTTGACATCAATGTACAGTGCACTATGTTTACAAGAATATACTATTTCGGGTCAAGTAAATACAGCTGCGGTGAGCCCAAGAGATTTCTTTTACTCCAAGCTTAAAACAGTAGCATCTTTATAAACAATATATGTAAAGCATTTTATTTAAAGGATACTTATTTAGATATAAAGTACAACATTAAGAAACACTATTTTTGAGGAAATAGGCTCATTTTACAAGTCACTCAGAGTTAAACAGTTGAGTTTCACCATTTTTGAATCCATTCAGCCAATCACTGGGTCTGGACACTTTTAGCTTATAGTAAAAAGACTACAAGCAGTACTACACAGTGCCTGAAAATAGTTCCCAGGTAGGTAACTAGGCAAGAGCACCATGTAATAGCATTGTGCCTGCTGCAGGCATGGTACTGCAGCAACGTTGCCATGAGAGTATAGATCCTAGCCAGTTCAACTTAGAAAATAGCAACTTTTCATTTTCCATTGGCCGTAGTGCAGAGACATTCTTTAAATCGGAAAATTTACATTTCTGAATGAGATGCTAATGTGCTAATCAGACTCAATTATTTGTGCTAAGCTAAGCTAACCTAATAGTGCTCCTGTCCTGTCAGACACTCAGATAAAATGAATGTACTGAATTATTGAACAGCTGAATGGATTAAACAATAGCAAAACTCAACTGTTTAACTCTAGGAAAGTAGCAAAAGGAGCATATTTAAAAAAAAAACCTGGAGTGTTCCTTTAAGTCAGAAACATTTGTGTAATTCAGAATGAAATCTAGTGTTCACCTTGACATCATGAATTCCTGACACTTCCTCAAAGGTCTTCTCCCCCACCATGACAGCTGCTAGGTTGGCTGTGTAACTTGACAGCACCAAGAGGCAAAATATGGCCCAAAGATTCATGAGGAAGCGGCCTGTCCAGCACTTTGGAGTCTTACTGGCGACAGTCCGGCCGAACAGGATGGCGTAGCAGAGGTTAAGAGCAGACGAGTATGAGAAGACCCTAATGCGATTGCGTCCATGTGGAGTCATGCCGAAGGGACTGTTCCACTCATATAGAGTGATGAAAAGCGCTGTAATATGCAGTGCCACAAAGATGCCCACCCACATGGACCAGTGAAGGGGCCACATGAAGGCACCAATGGGTGCAGCTGTGTCCTTGCTTCGCACCAGGATCCCCAAACTGGTGGAGAAAAAGGGGCTAGTGAAGTCTATCACTCGGCTTCGAGCTGAGTTGATGCTAAAGCTGGTGACAGCCATATCCGCCACACCACTGAGCAGGTCACCCACCAGCCCAGACCATCGACCCCCTTTCCATGCTCCGTACTTCCCATCGCCTACAATGTAAAGGTCGAACTCGAAGTGCATGTCCTCAGCTAACTTCTCCAACAGGTCAATGCAGTATCCGTAGCAGCATTTCCGCATGTCAGTTGGCAGGGAGCTGCTGTTGGTTTGCTCCAGCTCTCTGAACAGCTGGTTGAGGACTTCTGAGTTGTTGGTTTGAGGGTCAAGGCACAGCTGCCCTGCCGGACATTGGCCCTCCTCATCCACTTCTCTTGTGAACACAAACGGGTGCTCGACTAAGGTTACAACCCGCAATCTGCTCCCTGCCACTGGGAGTCCTGCTTGCCAGCGTCCGCCAAGTCTGATCCCTGGGCCATCCTCCCGCTGGTGCTGGGTCACTCCTGGCCACAGGCCCTGTTCCTCCAGTTCCAGTCGGCCCGACTGCCAGCTTGCCACGGTCACCCAACTTGGCTGGCCTAGAGGATCCCGCTGGAGACTCCAAATGTGAAAGCGTTGGGAGGTAAGGACTCTGGAGAAAGAGCGCTCTACTCGCACAGGGCCTGTCAGCCCAGTGAAGGAAGTGTTCGACAAGAACCTGTGAACAGCAGGGACATGAAAATTGTGAGGGGAATATATATATATATATGCTTCCAGCAATAGCAAAGACAGTGATGAGATGACAGAGCAAAAAATATGTTGCAGAATCTCTAGCCAACTGAAGCCTGCATATGAGCCAAATCAGACAACTAGTGAAAATAGAGAAAAGAATAAATGTACTACACAGTGGCAGGATTTAAGAAATAGAGCATTTTAGTTATTTTAAGCCTGGTTATACCAAGACATCAATTGATTTGATTCATTTGCAAGTTACGTGGTTGTAACTTAATTTATCACTTTACAGTTTCATATCAAATATAACAATAAAGAATTTTTTCTTTAAAAAAAAAAAAAACTAAATACAAGAATAACCTTTACCTTGCCAAAAACATGTATAATATTTAGCATCCATTTGTTTTGAGCAATACTTACGGTATATATATATATATATATATATATATATATATATCTTATATATATATCTTAATATTTGCATATATTATTTTATTATTATTATATTATTATTTTATTATATTATTTGATTTGTCCTGGATGTTTGTATATACAAATCAATGGGGGATTGATCATAAAAATAAACATTAAAATGTTATCTTATCAAGCTACATTATTGTAGGATATGGAGTAACAACAAGATACATCTACAGTATATGCACTGTATGCAAACAGTTTGCTACTGTTACAAAAATGAATCACATTGATTTACAGCCAGTGCAATTTCTTCTTCTCAATAAAATAAAAAAAAAAGTTATTTTTAGAGTTATTTTTCATAAAACAAAAAAATCATTTTATAAAAAATGGTGATGTTATTCCAGCCATTAAAGCAGGAATGGGCAAACCCGGTCCTGGAGGGCTGGTGTCCTGCAGAGTTTAGCTCTAGCCCTAATCAAACACACCTGCCTACAGATTTCTAGTGACCTTGAAGACACTGATTAGCATATTCAGGTGTGTTTGATTAGTGTTGAAGCAAACCTCTGCAGGACAACAGCCCTCCAGGGCCAAGTTTGGGCATTCCTTTACTAAAGCCTTGTGTTTTTAAAATAATAATCATCAATATTTATTTGCATTTTTTATGTTAAACAGACTGCTCTATTTTTGTAAAAGATGGCTTTCCTGACTGTTATTTCACATGTCAGCCTTTACAGGTTTAGAACACAGTGTAACTGTTGGTAAAATATTATTAGTGATACAAAATGGACATTTTAAATAAAAAAATCTTCAAATTGATTGCAAAATAAATGTCTGTGATTCATGTAAAACTGATTGTGATAATTGTGATCACAAGGCTAACCAAGTACTTAAATGTAGGCCTTATGAAAATGCCATTTGCTCAGTCAATCGTGTGCTTGAACAGGAACAGAATCCCAGCATGCGCTCACCAATCTACATCTCATTGGAAAGTCATGTTATGCTGAATGATGGCTAAAAATTGCCTATGATTTACAAAATGTTCTTATAAAAGTGAACAAAAGGTTTCAAGGTTTAAATCCATTATTCTCTGTTCCAAAAAAATGGAACACAAAATCCATGAAGCAACAATATAAGCATTTAAATGCAATGAGCTTGCTTAATTAAAAACATATAAATAGGTACTTTAACAGTCATATTTTAATAAATTAACATTTATTATTACTATTTTATATTTGGGTAAAATTCATTTATTCACTGCGTTTATTCTCTATTATTCTCCAAGCAAGCTATTAAAAACCTGGCTTCTTACGTACGGTAAAGCGGCTAAAAGAAGCAGATCATTTGCATTTAAAGAGACACACGTTTTCTTCTCAAAGTGATAGTTCAACCCAAAATGAAAATTGATTAATAAAGTATGCACCCTCAAGTTATTATAAATCTTTATGCGATCCTTTTTTTCTGATGAACACATTAAAAAATATATTGAAGAAAACTGAAAACATTGACATCCACAGTAGTAACAACAAATATTATACAGGTTTCCAGCTTTCTTCAAAATGTCTTCTTTTGTGTTTAACAGAAGAAAGAATCTCAAACAGGTTTGAAACAAAAGTGAAAGGAGAGTAAATTAAGTCAGATTTCTCATTTTTGGGTGCACTTTCCCTTTAAGATGATTTGAATGTAAGTGAATTTGGGAAAATCTAAATGAGCTGTTGCATGCACATGGCTTTTCATTTGCATAAACACGGCCAAATCATCTCTATAAGGCTTTCTGCATAACACTATAAGCCTTTTATCACTCTCATCAAATATATGTCTCTCAAATATATTTATGACTGAAGTCAGTTTATTTTAAGCAGGTTTGATTGTCTTTAGCTGAAAAATATAATTATTCTGCAAAATATATTTGTAACACAAAAAAATACTGACTTACACTGACTTACACAGAACTGTTAAATGTATTTAGAGTATTAAACGTAAATACATTCTAAGAAGCTAAATTACTTAAAAATCAAAAGGTAATCCTTTACCTTCTCAATGTAAAAAGTAATTTAATTACAGTAATTAGATATGTTTTACTTATTACACCCAACACTGAAGTGTCCGCATGCTAAGTGGATGAGACTCATAGTTTTTATTCAACAAAAACAAACCAACAAACAAACAAATAAAAACAGCCATCAAATATGCATCTACAGCATGGTATAATAAATGACTGTGGCTTCCACGTAATCAAATTGTTTTGGGACAACATGAAGGAATTAAGTTAACTCATTTGCTTTTGCACATTTTAGTGGATTGAACAAAATACAATTAAGTTGTCCCTCCCAAATAAACTCAAGAATTGTGTTGTTTGAGCTAATTTTCAATAAGCAACAAAGCAAATGTTATTTTTGTGTGTGTTTATGATCTGAAAATTCCTAGATTCTAGGGGAACTTGAGACTTATATTGTAATAACAGCATAATATGTCACTTTTTTTAAACAACAAAAGACAAAATATGAAGATCACAGTTAGACCTACTATACTGTATATAAGGTTACTTTGTATTTTTATGTTTTATTATTTGTAAATGTAACAATGCAAAACAGCCTTACATTAGTACAGATGAATGCTCTTAATGTTTCAGCAATATATATATGTGTGTGTGTGTGTGTGTGTGTGTGTATGTGCATGAAAAAAGGATTTGAACCCAGGTCTCCTCGCATACTAAATGAAAATTACATGTCTAGGCAATCATGCCTCCCTGCTGCAAAAAAAAAGAAGTGCCACAACTGTCACAAAGTGCCCTTTGAAAAAATAAAATAAAATGAGGAGCGAATGTGTCTGCAAAGATTTAAAATAATTATTTCTTAATCAAGGGCACATGATTGGCACAATGATTTTCCTTTTAAAACCATCAATTGGAAATCTTAAATAATATATTTTTTTTCGCAGCAGGTGAAAAGAACAAGAACAGAAGGAAATATAAATCACTCTTGAGGCACACATAAGTTCAAGGCTTTCTTCAAAGGTATAAGGACAGAAGGGCAGGATTATGACCTGAGCAGCCCGAATCACACTAAATCTTTGAACCAATATATGACCTCTGACAGACCATGTATTTAACCGCCGAGCTGCCACCATATTACTGCTGTTAGCGCGCATCCATTGGAGAGTACTAAACAAACAAATAAATAAATAGAGCACGGTTTATATGAAGGTAAGTAATCCTCCGTGCAGCTTCAGAGATTATGGTCTTCAGCACAACTGCGTCATTATGATTCCTTACACAGACTTAGCTACACTGCTTTTATGGTAGAATATATGCCATGAATTAGCTCTGTGATCAATTTTCCTCTATAAATCAGACGGGGAGAAATAGTAGTCAAAGGGCTGCCGGGCGATGTCTGGGTCAGATGAAAAATCCCTGGTGAAAGAGGCTTGTGATGTGTGGCTAAATGAGACCATAAATGATATGCACTCTGTGTGACCATAACCGCACACTTCCATTAAAACGGAGCAGAACAGAGAAAATAAAAGGGGAAAAAAGCTGATTGCCTGGGCCATTAATTTCTCCTGATAGCCCTGAGTTTGACCCGTTGAGAACACTTGATCTAGTGTGAAAGCAGAAGTTCAAAGACATGGGGATGATGTGTTAGCGATCGCAAGAGATGATTTCCGTATACTGAGATTTCAATTGCTGTGTCTATTATGAAAGTTTCTGAAAGCTTTAGCACCTCGCAGAACCAATAATCCCAGTGTGTTGTGCTGTTTTAGGATTCTCGGAGGGAATGTGTTTGGATCTAGTGCCTGTGCTTCTGCGCTACACACTCATTTTTCAGAGCAAATACATTTCTTAGTGTGAGGGTGGTTGGGGGGGGGGGGATTCGCACACTGTGAGGTGAATATTAAAGATTACATCACTGCGTTCAATCCAGTTGAAAATCTCAGGGGTCCACTATCTCACTTTTTTTCATTTAAAAAAAAAAAGTTTAGTTATCTGAGCAAGACTCATATAACAGCGGCACTTTAATCTTACATCTGAAGGTGCTCTTGCTTTTTTTTTTAACCACACATATATAAAAAAATCTCATTTGTGGACTTCCTCCGCCCTTCGGTGATAAGAGTTCTCCTGTATACTGTGAACAGGGACTTGATCACACTCCAAGCAAAACTCTACAGTTTGTTTTCCAGTTATAAATACCCTACTTATCTATAATAAGTCAATCTTTTATACCTTTTGATCTTTGAAACTTTGCAGACATTTTACGTTCACTCACAGCAATATATTACACACTTCTGTAATTCAAAGATGAATTTTCAGCATCAAACGATCCTGCAGAAATCATATTAATGTGCTGCACTGGTATGATCAATTATTACTGCCGTTCAATCATTAATAAGGGTTTTTATTATGATCAATGATTTTTAAAAATTCTGTTCTGCTTTATATTTATATATTATTATGAATATTATTATTAATTCATTAATTTTCCTTCGGCTTAGTCTGTTTATTCATCAGGGGTCGCTTATCCAGCATATGTTTTATGCAGCGGGAGCTTTTCCAGCTGCAACCCAATACTGGGAATTATTACTATTATTATTATTAATTTATTCATTTTCTTTTCAGCTTAGTCTCTTTGTTAATCAGGGGTCGCCAAAGCAGAATGAACCGCAACTTAAGTATATTTTTACGCAGTGGATGCCCTTTCAGTTGCAACCTGGTACTGGGAAATATTATTAGCATTTTTATTATTAACATTAATATTATTTTATGTTATTTTTTTCGGCTTAGTCCCTTTATTAATCAGCGGTCGCCACAGTGGATAGATCTACCAACTTATCCAGCACATGTTTTACACAACAGATGCCCTTCCAGCTGCAACCCAGTACTGGGAATTATTATTATTATTATTAATCATTTTTGTTTCGGCTTAGTTTCTTTATTAATCATGGGTCACCACAGCAGAATGAACAACCAACTTAACCAGTATATTTTTACGCATTGGATGCCCTTCCAGTTGCAACACAGTACTGGGAAATATTATTATCATTATTCATTTTCTTTTCAGCTTAGTCCCTTCATTAATCAGCAGTCGCCACAGCGGAAAGATCTGACAAATTATCCAGAATAAGCTTTACACAGCAGATGCTCTTCCAGCTGCAACCCAGTACTGGGAATTATAATAATAATAATAATAATAATAATAATAATAATTATTATTATTATTATTATTATTATTCATTTCCTTTTTAGCTTAGTCTCATTAATAATCAGTGTTCGCCACAGCGGAAATTTCTGACTTATCTGGTATACGTTTTTCACAGCAGATGCCCTTCCAGCTGCAACCCATCACTGGGAAATATTATTATTATTTATTCATTTTCTTTTTCGGCTTAGTCCCTTTATTAATCTGTGGTCACCACAACGGAATGAAAAGCTAACTTAACCAGCATATGTTTTACGCAGCGGATGCCCTTCCAGCTGCAACTCAGTACTGGGAAACATTATTATTATTATTATTATTATTATTATTATTATTATTATTATTAAAAATGTGTTTTTAGGATACTATGATGAAAAACTAACATTTATTATTTTAAATAAAGTCTTTTGTAACATTAGAGATGCGTTTACTTAACTTTAATTAAGGAAATGTGTCAACTTTTTCTTGTAAAAACTCATTTAAAAATAAAAATACTATACTTAAAGCAGGGTTTCTGCAGGAGTCACCAAGTTAACTTTAAGACTTAAAGACATTTTTAAGACCATTATGAATTAAATATTTGTCTCATAAAGGGCTAAACACAAATGGTTCAGATGGAATGGATTTTTCTTTGCCCTATTAAAAGAATTATTATAATTGAATTCATTTAATAATAAAATTAAATAAATTATCAAAAGTTAAAATATTTGAGATTTTTCTTTGCTAAAATATTTTTATTATTGTGTAAGAACAAACATCCTCTAGTTGTATCCATTCATTTTTTTTCCAACATAAACCTTCTAAAAAAATGAACAAATGTTTTAAAAGTTAGAAAAACTATAATAAACTAAATCTAGACACAATGATCTGTCCCGGGCTGTGTCCTTAGCAGTCAATAAATGGAGCACTTTAAGGAAAATAATTAAAACATTATAATAAATAGGTAAAAAATACCCTTTTAAATAAAAAGTTTAAAGTTTAATTGAGATGGATTGTTGGTGATTGTATGGGTTTTGGCCAGATTGGGTAGCAATGCATGAACAAAGAAAAATTAAGACCTGTTTAAAAAAGATTTAAGACCTACAACACAATATTTCAGTAAATTTAAGACTTTAAGGCCTAAAATTAGGATTTTCAGATTTAAGACATTTTAAGACTTTTTATGATCCTGCGGAAACCCTGCTAAAAGGATAATTTACCCTTTACTTGTTACAAACTTTTACGAGTTTTTTCTTGTTAGAGACACAAGAAAAAAATGTAACCATCTCAGTGGTCATTTCTTCAAAAAATATTCTTTTGTGTTCAAAAAAAATATCTCATCAAGTTTTAAAACCACTTGAGGAAGAGTAAATAATGAGTAATTTTTCATTTTTGTGTGAACTATCCCTTTAAGAAAATATCAATTTTGGTCTGTCAAGATCTATAGACAACAGTCTCTGTAGCTGCGATACTAATAGACATGACTCCCAGAGCCTTCTCCACTAACACAATGATAACAACGCATCAAGCTGAAAGTCAGTGGACAGGAGGCTGTGCAAGCTTCTGACGTTAAACTGGACACCTGCACTGAAGATGACCTGAATGCAGAAAGGTTTTTGTCCTGTTTATAAAGGCCAGCGAGTCATGAGAGGACACAGCAGTGTCAGAAAGTGGCTTCCATAATGCTGAGAATGCATCATTGTGCAACTGCTAACTTGACAGTTTATGTTAATGCACACCAGGATGTGGTTTTGATTAAGGAGGTATAAATGTATTGAAAATGCCCCCCAAGTCAGTTAATTGCATTTTAAAGTCTCCGGTGGCTCCATCAGGAAAATAACTTTAAGGCTTGAGACCATACTGCGGTCGAGACAGAATATTCCAGTAACTTAATACTGGCGGCTGGAATACTAATTCAGCCAATTTCCTTGGAGAGTATTTACTACCTGATAATTCCCTTAATGTAAAACATGCTTAATATGTCTACGCACACTAATGACTAAAGGTGAATTAAGGGCTTGAAATGACTGCACTGCGTGATCAGATAACAAATGAATTCCTGATTACGTATATCTTAATTAAAATCTGATTTTAAAATACTGACAAGATAGACACCAGTGTTGGGGGAGTTACTTTGCAGCTCCAGTTGAATGAGTTACAGTAATCATATTTTTTCTACACATAGCATAGCAACAGCTCTATTTAGAAACACATTATCCTGAAGAACCCTTTTAATTATGCAGAAATGGTTCTCGGTGAAAGTTTAGAGTTCTTATTTCCTGCCTTTTTGTTTTTAAATCTGTAACTGTCAAAGCACTTCACTACTGATTTTCTGGAGCTCGGCATAGCGTTTTGTTATACGTAGTTCTGTAAACTGAACACAAGTAGATACAAGAAACAAAATAGATACAAAACAGAAAATAGATGTTGGATGGAGTGCTAGATATATACTTTACTTTAAAAATTGCACACACACACACACACACAAGCACACACGCGCACACGCACACACACACACACACACACACACACACACACACACACACACACACACACACACACACACACACGCACACGCACACACACACACACAAAGCGCTTAACAATATTACTTTCACAAATTAAAAAAGCAAAAAAAATGCGAGACTTATAACAGCAGGCAGAAGAAAAAATTATTGTCCTGCCCATAGACGTTCCATTAGAAACACCTCTCATTTTCATTAAATTTAAATTTTTTGATGCAATTATTTTTTGTAATTTGATGCAAAGATAATAAAATACAAAGTATAATTTTATGAATGTACATATGTTTTTTTATTTTAAAAATCAACACTTGAATAGGGCTGCATCCACAGTAAAAACATCGCAGCATATGCTCTGTTGAGCTATGATTATAGTTGATAAGTACCACAGTGAAGTTGAGTCACTGAAGAATTTAACCATAACAGATGAAATGTGTATTATTTGGATGTGTTTTAAGGCATTTCAAATTTTCTAATAATTATTAATAAAAAAAATTAATACTTAATTAACTTTACTGAATTCATACAATAAAGGCTACACAGTGTTATTTTACATTTTCTATTGCATTTGATTATTATGTTTCTGTACGTGATTACAGTTTGACTCTCCAGAAAGCACAATTTTTATTTCACTTTTATCTTTGCTCGATCGTTTTTACTTATGCTTGCAACTTGTTTATTACATTTTATGAATGATTTAATAATGATTTTCCAATTGGAGCTATTCAAGTCATCTGGTGAAACTGTATTCATATACTGTAGCATTATCATTCATTCATTCATTTTCTTTTCGGCTTAGTCCCTTTATTAATCAGGCGTCGCCACAGTGAAATAAACCGCCAACTTATTCAGCATATGCTCTACACAGCGGATGCCCTTCCAACTGCAACCCATCACTGGGAAACATCTATACACCCTTATTCACACGCATAAACTACGGACTATTTTAGCTTAACCAATACCGCACGTCTTTGGACTTGTGAAAGAAACAGGAGTACCCAGAGGAAACCCACACCAACGCGGGGAGAACATGCAAACTCCACACAGAAACACTGATTGACCTAGCCGAGGCTCGAACCAGCGACCTTCTTGCTGTCCACTACCCTCTGTGTCAACGTGCTGCCCCATATAACAATATATATTGCAGAAGACCAAAGTATCGCAATGTCATATTTTTCCATTATTGTGCAACCCTACTTTTGGAGGATTTAAGATGCTGATGACAGTTTAAACCCGTCAACACTCTTTCAACAGATAAATGATTTCCTTAATAGTTTCCAATTTAATGTGTAGACAAGACAATTTAAGTTTAAAAGGTATGATGTGACCTATTTTTATTTACTTATGTGATTTATTTGTCTTTATTATTACTTTGTTGTTGGCAAAAACACAACCAGTCCCAAAAATGACAAAAGCTATGCATATGAGTAGTCACTGGATATTTTTCAGACAGAAATGGTAACTTTAAACCTAATACAGTTTCTTTTCGGCTTAGTCACTTTATTAATCAGGGGTCGCTACAGTGGAATGAACCGTCAACTTATCCAGCACATGTTTTACAGAGCGGGTGCCCTTCAAGCAGCAACCCATCTCTGGAAAACATCTATGCACACTTTTTCACACACATACACAAGGGCCAATTTACCTTTTTTTAATTTACTTTACCTGTAACGCATGTTTTTGGACTGGGGGGGGGGGGGGGGGGGGGAAACCAGAGCATGCAAACTCCACACAGAAACGCCAAATGACCCAACGGAGGCTCAATTACACCAAAATACAAATATAACAATAGACCAAAAGCCATCAAAGCAGCTTGTGAGGACATGTCACAAAAACACCTATTTCTATTTTACTTTATGTATATACTCATGTTCAGTGTTATTAATAATGTATTCAGCTAATAACTGTTGTTATCAGTTCAAATAATTAAATACTGTTATAACAATAGGTCACTCATTTAAAGATCTACAAGACAAAGCATGGTTGTTTATGGAACATTATGAAGTGTTCTGTTTTACACCTAAAAATGCTTCTGCTATTGTTACAGGCTGAAGAACCCTTGGTACTGTTTTGTTCCAGAGTACAAGGTTAAGCTAGATACTAACAACACTTAACCAGTACAATACAACACTGAAAATGTATTTTATTAACTTACTGTATTGAAAATTACTAGATATATATTCATAATATGAACAAAAATATCTAAAAAACTATAAGAGTATGTTTTAAAACCATTAGCAGTGACATTTTGCTACAACTGATTTCACATTATGCAGTCTACATACTACATTCTTAAATTGATGCCTCGTGACAGTGCTTAAATTTTCAGTTTGCATAAGCAGCATACAGTGACCTATGATATTTTACTCTTTGAGACACATAAATTTCAATAAATAAGGCTGTGGATAGTTTTTTTCTACGCTAATGTCTAATTCCAACACAATTTTCATATATTCCCTTTAGATAATTAGGCTCGAAGGCAAGGGCTCCACAAGCCACACACGTGTCACATGCAGATTCCACATTAATCAGAAATGTGAAGCATTGATAAATGAGGTGTAAAATGAGTGCTTTAATTTTTAGTTTGCATAGTATAACCTGTGACAGTTGACTATTTAGGACACATAAATTTCAATATATAAAACCATAGAGGTTTTTTCGCTAATGCTTTTTCTAACACAATCTACAAGTTTTTCTGTGAATTATTTTTCTGATTCCAGATTAGTCATGAAAGTAAAGCGTAGTAAATAAAGCATACTTTTGCAAAATGTATGCCTTAGTATGGCAATGTTTTTGTGTGAGCTGTGAAACTACAGTCTTCTAGATGAAATCCTATACTGGCACAATCTCCGGTATTATTGTGAGTAACTGGGCTTGAAGGTCATGGCTTCAGCCACACGTCACTTGATAATTGCACTGTTTAGACGATGTGTGAAACATTGAAAATGGGGTAAACCTTTGCAAAACATATTCTCTTTAGTCTTCGTTTTTAACCTATGACACTTGGTCCTTTAAGGCATAAATAAGACCATGGATTTCTTTTGCTAATGGTGCATAAAATCTCCAGTTTTATCATGGATAACCAAGCATTAAGGGCATGGGGTCATATTTGCCACGCATCACATGAAAGCAGCACACTATTAAGAAATGTGAAACATTGCAAATGGGTGTAACCTGTGCAAAAGGTAGCCTATTATAATGTGACAAACAGCGGCAATGCAGCATAGCTAAACACTATCACTATTGTTTATGTCAAATTATGACTAATAGGCCACATTTACCGTATAGTACTTCTTGGAAAAAAAAGGCTTGTTACCTTATGTTTTGGTTTATTTATGAACCGCTTTTCTACTTTTATGTAAAGGTAAGCTATTTTCTTTGTATCTGGAAAACCTTCGGTTCATTTAAAAAGATCTTTGGATCTTTAAACAAGAAAAAATGCCGGTGCCTTTTACATTTTAGGATGGAATTTCTTGCAAAATTAGGATCCATCTGAGGGTTGGTGGCATCTTGAACCCCTAAATCTTGAAAGATTAAAAGCACCTCGAGTATACAGTATATTCAGGCATGACATTTTTCTTTTATACCTCCATTGACTGCCTATGAATGCAACATTTCAAGCTTTCAGGTGCCACTGGAAGCCTTCGTAAATTCAAGTCACAAAATGTGCATTTCTGCTCTGCTTTAAAAATCTGTTAGATACTTTGAAATATGAAACTTTATTAAATAATTAAAATTTTCCTTAGCTGAGGATGCTTCACATCAAGGTTATTATAGTTAACGAAAACGAACAAAAAAAGAAAACAAAAATTTAAATTCATGTTTCATTCATTTAATCATTTTCTTTTTAGTTTAGTCCCTTTATTACTCTGCGGTCGCCGCATCGGAATAAACCGCCAAATTATCCAGCACGTTTTATGCTGTGGATGCCCTTCCTGCTGCAACCCATCTCTAGGAAACATCAATACACACTCATTCACACACATACACTATGGACAATTTAGGTTACCCAATTCACCTATACCAAATGTTCTTTGACTCGTGGGGGAAACCGGTGCACCCAGAGGAAACCCACGTGAACACGAGGAGAACATGCAAATTCCACACAAAAATGCCAACTGACTCAACCAAGGCTCGAACCAGCGACCTTCTTGCTTGTGACCTTTATGCTATTCACTGCACCACCGTGATGCCCTAAAATCATTTTTGTTAACTGAAATAAAAATAAAAACGAGGGTTTTAAAAATAAAATAGAAGTAACTGAAACTATTGTTTCCCAGAGATGGGTTGCGGCTGGAAGGGCATCCGCTGCGTAAAACCTTGCTGGATAAGTTGGCGGTTCATTCCGCTGTGGCGACTCCGGATTAATAAAGGGACTAAGCCGCCAAGAAAATGAATGAATGAATGAATGAAACTATTGTGTAACTAAAATTATAGCAAAGATGTAATTTGTTTTCCTATTGGTAAATGTAGGCTATTTACTACATACTGTAAACAAACTGTAAGCCTTGTAGAAGTAAATCTATTTACTTCACATTGCCAGGTGTTTCAGCCGTACGGCACCTCAAGAGTTTGTAATCCTGATGCTATTGGCCAAATCAAGCCAGTTTACCTCCAGTTAAACCTTGCTGTTGCTCCCGCAACAAAAACAATGAGTGGACATGACAGCAGCACAGTGACAGCATTAAATACAGAGACTTAAAATGATTGATTTATCAACTCAATAATGGGTTTTATTTCAGCATTATTGATTTCAATCACGAACGAAATTTTTTTTCAACTGGATCTTCTAGGTGAACTTGTTAAACTAGTTCAACAAATCAAACTAAATCATTTGAAACGATTTGCATCTTCAGTAAACACTCTTATCCACAAACTACTAACTTTTTAACATGCCTAATACCCCCCTGTGACTCAAAACAAACCAATATATACTGAGTTATTCAGTTATTTGAGAAGCGGTGAACTGCTAATACTGCAAATGCGTGATGCAGCAGATGGTAACCCGAACACAAACAGTACATGACAGCCTGCTGTGACTGAACTAAACTTGAACAACTGCAGCGAGGGCTTCAATTCTGGCGAAACGTAAGTTTATTTTACAACAGAAAACCGGACTGAAGTTTAATTAAGTAAATCATGCTTCAGTTGGGTTGCAAAACGTAACTGCAAGAAACTTTTCAGATCATGGTGATGTTTTAACTGACTGAAATTATGATTGCTGACTACATATTTTTGGTATTTTAAGTTACATGGGGTGATTGTCACAAAATATCATTATACAATATTTATTCTGATGATTTTGAATCTTGCACCTAACAAATATCCTTATTTAAAAAAATATACATAAAACTAATATAGAAACTAATAAAAACGAGTAAATCTGCCTCTAAAGACTAATTAAAAACTAACCTGAATTTGAAAACAGAAAGTCTAAACGAAATTAAAACTAAAACTAATAAAAAATTCAAAACTATTATAACCTTGTTTTAAATGCATGCTTACCTGGCAAGGTACTGTCCGGAGGAGGGTAGCTCATGTTTATTGGGCTTGTCGAAACAGTTTACCATGTTCTGAATGAGTGCCAAATCTGGTCTCACCATGGTAGCAGCATATACAGCTCTGCCAATGAGCTGCAGGGTGTCCCTAATGTAGAAGTTCAAGGGTTTGCGATTGACCTCCCCATAAGCCATAAGACCAAGCGGGGAGCCAATAGAGTGTAGAGAATCCAGACTAAGCGGGTATCCCATGATCCAGTGCATAGGGGGCAATGTGCCACTCAACTGATGGGCACAGTGCAGCACTGTGGCTGTACATTCAGGGTCGGAGCCGAAAAGCACCACGGAGGACGCTGGAGCAGAAGGAGTCCTGCTGAGGAGCTGCGATAGGAGCTCCATTACCTTGTCTTCGCTTATATTTTCCTCAAGTCTGGACAGATTGAGAGTCTCCCAAAGGTGCCAGTGGGCTCCGTCTAAACCTAGGTGACCACGCTGTTGAAGCTCTTCCAGCATTCCAGTATTCCCACCTCCCGGACAGACAGTTGCCGCTCCACCCTGCCAGCCCCCCCTCAGCAACACAGCCAAAAGCAGGTCCGAGAGCCCTGAAGGAGGCATTCGAGTCATCATCTGCAAATGGAAGCGGTTCTGAAAACAGAAAACAAGCACAAATACAATTTATTTAAAATAAAACTGAGAACAATTTTATGGTTTAGGGGATAGGAAACGTAATCTTTTCAATAATGTGCAGTCCTAGTATGAGGCATATGGAAATACATATGGAAACACTTCTGGAGTTACAAAGTCATCATCAATTATGTATTTTCTGCATGGAAACAAAGCTGTCATGACAGGAGACCCCCTCATATTAAAGGTGAATGTCTTTGTGTATACAGCTGTCACAATAAAAACCTATCACGGTTGGGTTTTCACAAGAATGTAAAGTATACATTGAAGCATAAATACCTTACTATTATTGTAGGAAAAATCTATGTTATAATTTCACACCTATAAACTCAATGCTGAACAAAATAGACTGTGAATGTTTTTTAAACATCACACAGCATCACAGTGTTTCTTAAAGGTTGCAATTGAGTCTGGACTTATTGTCATAAGTCAGAAGGTCAGGCTACATAAACCAGGTCAATACATAACGTACAACTACGCCTGCAGTTTTCAATCAGTACAAATAATTGATTGTTTACCATTTGAAAATGAAAAGGGTAGTCATATATATATATATATATATATATATATATATATATATATATATTTTTTTTTTTTTTGTACTCTTTATGTACTAATATGTACACTTTAGGTTAGGGCTGGGCAATTAATTGAAAAAGTAATCGACATGGACATTCAGAACCTATAATCAATGTAGTTTTTCCAGGTCAGTTTTTTAAATTATTTTCTCTACATGTGGAGTCATGTGAGGCTGAGACTGGTTTTCACTTTGCAGCCACTTCTGACATATTCTTGAGCCTTACTTTGCACTACATTGACAATGATTGGAAGCTGCGCCAGAGATGCCTTCAGACGGTATATTTTCCATCACATTAAAATGATTATTTACATCAAAATATTTGGTTACCGAAGATGCAATAAATGCACGATTTAAAACATTATTTACAGTACATACAAGAGTTATTTTATTTAGAAAAGATATTTTGATTATTTTCCTTCAATTATTTTGAAATCAAGTAATGCACACTTCATTCAAAACCTGTCAGTGAACTATGAAGGAAAAAAAAATAAATAAATAAATAAAATAATCATTCATTAATCATATTCAAGTTAAATTATTCAATTTATCGAGATTTTAATTTTAGGCCAAATCGCCCAGCCATACTTTAGGTCAGGGGTCTCAAACTCAATTTACCTGGGGGCCGCAGGAGGCAAAGTCTGGGTGAGGCTGGGCCGCATAAGGGATTTCGCAAAAAAAAAAGTCCTCAAATGTCATTATTAACAGTTTTAATTATTTCTTCTGAACATGAAGTGTCCTGAACATTAATATAACATTGAGTGAAGATTATGAACAGTTCTTCTGAACATGGCATCTTTTGCCTACTCCTTGCTGCCAGAGACTTGACAGCGCTTCTTCTCACAAATCTGAACCACATTTGGCTTTAGAGCGGAAGCAGTTGAGACCCTCAGTATGGCTTGGGGGAACTCACTCAAAACTTCCATTCCCTCACGCCTCACCTAAAAAAAAAGGAGTATATATGTGAAGTTTATGTATAAACAAATTTTGAGAGGATCACGTGCTTCTGATTGCTAGCAGCTGACCCGCATTAACCAATTCACTACTATCCAATCAGATGACTCCTAAACTACTATAAATACCCTGGGGTTTATTCCATTGCTATCTTCGTTTTGAAGAGTCCCCCCTTCCTCCCCTACGCCTCCTTCTTAGACGGGTGACACGGTGGCCCAGTGCCTAGCACTGTCGCCTCACAGCAAGAATGTCTCTGGTTCCTGGCTCTACCAAAACTAGCAGACATTTCTGTGCGGAGTTTTGCACTTCTCCCCGTGCTCACGTGGGTTTCCCCCGGGTTCCCCGGTTTCCTCCCACCACCCAAAAACATGCAATTAAGCCAATTGAACAAGCCAAATTGTCAACATAGACACGCTCCTAGTTAGTAATTAGTTTCAAGAGCATTCACTTGCTACAGCAGGGGAGTTCCCGAGATCTACCTGAGCTCAAACTCCCCTCCCGCTTTGCAACGGGAGGGAGTCCTGGGCTCGAGGATCTCATGAGCTCAGGGCTCTCTCCCGGGACAGCATGCCAAACAAGCTTATAATTAATCATCAGCTAAGTGTGAACTCTTGAAGTATAAATAAAACACCCCCACCACACTCCAGTCACATCAGTCTGTACCAGTCTGTATCTACCTATAATATATATAAGATGCAGGCTGTAGCTAGGTAGGTGGCAGGCTGCAGATAGGTAGCTAAGTGGCAGGTAGGGGCGGGAACAACAAAGGGGCGGGGTGCCTGGTGACGTCATCGGCATACTCGCCCCTTTGTTTACACGGCGGGCGGGGAATGCCAGTGACCGCTGTGTACGGATAGAATCAGCGGAGCGGGGAGCGCTCTCTCTCCCCGCTCCGCTGATTCTGTCAGTGTACAGCGGTCGGCGCGGGCCACAAAATATTACACTGAGGGCCGCAAATGGCCCGCGGGCCGCGAGTTTGAGACCCCTGCTTTAGGTATTAACTTGTACTTTTAAGGTACCAATATAGTAGCCCACTTTAGCACAAATGAAAAGGCGTCACCCCAGTGACAGCTTTTGTCGCTTTATTTCTGAGAGTGCAGCATGTGTGCACATATTTCCACTCAGCGCAGCACTGCTTTTACAGATAGTGTTAGGCACCATAACATACCATGCATGAACAAAGTAAATAAAGCGCATGACGTGCATGCTATTAAAATGAGTTATTAAGCATGACAGCCTCAGAAAAGAAATCAATGCTGTTATCGTGCTGACTGACACACACACCTGAAGCATGTGAACAGAAACCGCCACAGACAGCACGTGATGACCAATTTTAGCTCTTTTTAGTACCATTATTCCAGTTGAATGCTTTTCCATTTGACCCTTTCGGCCAACTTGCCAATATTGCAAAAATCCATATACTTACCTGCAGGCTAAGCTGTATGATAGATTGGTTTTTCACGACACTGACCTTTGAACTGACATGTGATTTATTTGTTTTTTATTTTTGTGCATGTGCAGGACAAGTCAAAGTCCAAGATTTATTTGTTTAAATAAACAAGAAAATCATTTATGAGTTAAATGTTGGGTTGCTTGTTAGTTAAAGGTGCAGTAGGTGATTGTCTTAAGAAACAATTTTAGTTGTGCTGGTTAAAAGTTTCTTCAAATTCCTATAGTAATGATTAAAGTAAATTATCTAAATGTCTTTATATGTGTTTTTATATTCTGGGTAAGGCATAAGACTAAAAAATGTTCATCCAATTAAAAATTTTCAGGCTGACAAATCTCAAACTGTCAACAAATTTAAATGTGTAATTCTGTGCAGCCTCTTTATGCAGATAGACACGTCATTTTCATGTGCACATGAAGCATGGCCACCTACAGCTGATAGGGAGACATCAGACAAACGCTGCAATAACCTGAAAAACTTCTTTCTGAAAGACCAACGTGGCCTTGTATCCATAAAAAGGTTTTTGAAAGGGGTATTGCCAAAAATGCTGAATAAAAACATTTCTCAATGCTTCTTAATGAATGAATAGCAAAGTTACCTTTGCGCACTGGAGGGAAATTACGTCATGCAGTTCAAAACTACGATCAGAAGAATCACCCCATGGCTAAAGTATTACTTTTAGACAGGTATGTTTTACAACTATTTTAGCCATGCAAAGCTTACGTAGATTGTGTTCTTGTTTATGAATGGGTTTATATGCACAGAAGTATGTTTCAGCCACTAAAAAATGTCCAGCTAAATACTGACAAAATACTCTAAAATATATTCGGTCAAATAGACATAAGCATTCATTTAGTTGTTCAAGTATAAAAAGAGATGAAAACAAGTGATGTACGAGGATCAACAAGAACAATTTAAAATAAAAGTAAGTCACTCGTTGTCTTGTTATGCAAGTGTAATATAAAACGATGGCAGGATATTTCTGTTTTTAACACTCCTTCTGATCTGATTTTTATTTAGTTGAATAACAAAACTTAAGCAAGTAGTGTCATCTGCCTTACTAGCTTTACTGAGGTGAAGTTTGGTTTATATTCGCACATTCGTTCATTTTTGAACACTGACAACCTGTGGCACGCTCCCACTCTAACATTACTTTGAAATAGCATGTAGTATGACTTCAAAACAGCATTAGCACTATTACCTTGACTTTAAACAATGTTGTATATTATAGTCATTGACTGATTGTATGATTTCACTATATAGAATTTGCAAATAATATTTTTCTGAAATTATATTATTAAGGAGAAAGCCTGCATGTGCGAATATAAAACAAACTCACCCCAATGATAGTTTTGGGGAAATAAAATTCCAGCACCCGGTGGCCTGTCAAAAACTATGCTGGACAAAGTGTGTGTATCCATAGAGTTTTCTAACTGGTGAGTGATCTATTGCATAGGTTCTCAAACTATTTTCACCAAGTATCACCTCAAAAAAAAAAAAAAAAAAAGTGTCTCTCCATGTACCACCATTATGACCAAAATACTAGGGTGGCAGGCCTAATTAAGCAGCTACAGCACTGCACAGTTCAAAAATGAGGCAGATTGATTCCTATTATTATGAATTTTTTTTATTGTCAGCCACTTTAAACATTAGTTTGAACATTAACACTACATTAACACTACAGGTGCTTACAGGTTAAAAAAAATGTTTAATGTTAAAATTAAAATGTGCTTCTAAAAGTAAATTAAAAATAGCAATGTTCTTAAAAAGTAAAAATCAAAACATGAAAAATGTTTCTCGGACCTCATAAATATAGTCTATATGTCATCATATTCATATGTAAACTATTTAAAACAATTTTGAAATAGATGTTACATCTATATATGACTTATTTGTATCTTAGAAATCTAAACATTAACTTGTATTTTAAATATATGATTTAGATATTTAAATTAGAAATTAAATCTGCTTACAGCGTGTTAGAGTAGGCTTTGTGTGTCAGAAAAGCAAGTCATTAAACCATACATGTCAACACTGAGATATAAAAATACAAGATATGCCCTTAACAACCATTACAAATATGGGGAGGACATTACCTTCAAAAGATAGAATACATAACAAACATAAGAAAATTGAAAATAAAAGGTTTAGCTTATTAAAACCAATTTACTGATCACATTGGTGTTATTTTATGCGTCAAAGGGTAAAAAGTGTTACATTTTTTTACTTTAATTATTTAGCGATTCCTCTGCATACCACTATAAGGAAGCCTGCGTACCACTAGTGGTACACATACTACAGTTTGAGAACCACTGGTCTAGTATTATATAAGGTTGTCTATCGTCTTCAGCATTTGGCGTTAATGAATTAAAGAAGTGTGGCTTTGGACGACAGGGGCGGGACATAAATTTCCAAGCTTTTATGCTAATGCTAGCATCCTGGCAGATCATCTACTGCACCTTTAATTACTTTTCTGTAAAGTTTAAGTACTTAGTATCCATATTGTGATAGTTCAGCCTGATATTGTATCAAAGTAATTCTGGTATTGTGACACCAATGCTTCACACCAACTCGTCAAAACACAAAACAAACCCCACAACCATAAAATAAAGATATCTCAAGGCTGCAAATGCGTATTGTATTCCCTAACGACCATACGTTTGAATAAGTAAGAGGGAAGTCTGGGGAGAGTGTTAGATCTCCTGTGACTTCTATTTCCTAAAGCTGCCTTATAGGCAAATAGAGGAAAATATTACTCTGAACTTATGATGACCTCACACTCAAAAACACGGCAAACAACACTCATTTTGATGCAATCCAGGAAACATGTGAATCACACAAATGAAAAAAAAAACTTACTGAAACAGCGAGGAAGAGCCGTCAGCTCTCATCTGAAATGGCTCCTGGCCATCTCCACACAGACACTCTGCTGTTTTGATGTGGACTGACAGGGAGGCGTGCGCCAATGTGCCGTGAGAGTGAAGGATGGGATATTTGGGTGTTCTGAGGCGAAGAGCGCCTGTTTGAACCTGGTGGGGGGCTGCGAGCGAGCAGCAAGCGGCCGTGGTGCTGAAGAGGAGTCCCCACGCAAAGTTAAAACCAGTGTGACTGGAATAATATTACCACCAGCGGCTTTGACACACATCCCTGTGACTTTCACTGCTACTCAGGGCACATGAATTAGCACAAGCACTGACGACTCCATGTGGTGATGCCAAACTGGATGAGTTTGAAGAAGAAAGATAACATTTGGTGTCGAAGTTCTGCTCTGGTGAAACAAAAGACAGAGGCTTCAAAAAATAAAAATGGACTCAGTGGGTCCTGGGGTTGCGCCGTGTACATATGGGAGCATAGATAAGAAAAGCAAAAGGGGATAGGCTTATCTTTTATTTACCAGGTGATGCCGAGCGAATAGCAAACAAATAAACAAACAAACAAACCACCTTCTATTTGAAGGCCAACCTTCAGCCTTGAGGCCACTCATTGCTCAATCGATCAGAAAACAGCTGCTGCTCCAAACAATACCTGTGCTCGGCGGGACGTTACCCCTCTCGCGTGTAAATGGATCCTCAGGTTGACAGCATCCGAACAGCATGAGCAGTTTGATTTGTTCTCTTCGTCTCGGAAGTTTAGCAGAAAATGTCTATTTCCATTTCCACTTTCCCACACCTTTCCAGCTATTTTTACAATCCGTCTCAACGCCGGGCCGAAATAAATGGCTGCTATTCATTTTTGAACTGACAGCTCATAAATGGCCCGGAAGCTATAGAGTAACATTTCATTAATATCTAATGCACAACACAAGGTTTTGTGGACTAATACAAACAGTAGTTTGGCCATCAAATTATCGTGCAGGTGTGGAGGCAGATGTGCTGAATCTATCTGTCACTCTCACACGCAAGCAGCACCTGATCCATAAACAAACCATAATTGAGCGGAGAAATTGGAAATTACTGTCTATCTTCCTGAAACATACGGCATAACTCTTGTAACACCCGATGATTTCTGGTGCGATAGTTGATGAGCTTGTGAGGCACCTAATTTTGTAATCATGGTTGGTGTCATATACCATCTGCATTTTATTTCTCTCATACTATGAGAAAAGTCTACCTAATAAGTGAAACTATTCCAAAAAAAAAAATTCAACTCACTATATATTTCTGTAAATGACTTTTCAGTGAGTTGTCGGAAAATAATTTGATTAGTATCATTATTTTCTCAACTTCATGACCTTGTTTCAAACTTTGACCTTCTGAGTTTTTTTCTCAGGATTTTGATTTCTTTTCTCACAATTACAAGATTAAAAGTCACAATAATGTACTTTTTTGTGAAAAAAGAACAGAAATTCAGGTCTGAACAGTTGTGATTCTTTAATCAGAATTGTGACAATCTCATAACAACAAGAATCATGTAAGAATCATGTGAAAGAAAACCTTTTAAAGGGGTGGTCCACTACAATATCAAATTTAGTTCACGTGTAATTAATTGTAGGAAATGTTTTTTTTTTTTCTCCTGTTGCGCTCAATGAACAACCAAATGATAAAAGAAGGGACTCATGACCTTAAGGTTAACTTCACACTTTTCTCCAAATTTTAGTAGGTCAAAAAAATTGACCCTTAAGCAGGACCAACTGACCAGAGAAGGGTCTCATGACCTTATGATTAATTTTCTTCAAATTTCAGAAGGTAGAATACTGACTCTATGATAATCCTGCTGACCTTACAAACCTCAAATTTGTGCTTTGCAATCAGAAATAATGTGCACCTAGTTAAGAGAGAGAGCTGGCCTGATCAGCTCACTCTTCTCTCTTAAATAACAGGTCAACTTTTGGCCAGCACGCAAATTTTGACTTTAAAGGTGAGGGTTTCTTGCTGAAATATTGGGAGCTCATCGACCGGTATTCTCTAACACACGTGTTGGTATTCCAGTGTGACTGCAACAGGCTCCCCAGTCTTTGAAGAGTAATATAGTGACACGTCTCTGAAGTTGTATATACTTAAATCAAATTTCTTGGGGTTTCATTATTTCATCTGTCTTTTATTAATGTAAACCTTATTACTCATGTATATTTCACATTAAAAGCCTTTTATGCAATTTAGTTGTATTTCAATTAATGATGTTCATGAGTGTGATTCATAATCATTGACTATTTTTGTGATAATTGATATCAGCTGTGTGTTCCAGCAATAAACAGTTGTACTGCTTGATTAATATAGTGTATGGACCGTTACTGGTGCCTCCTCTTGTCGATTAGCACCCCACTTGTCTCATTTGCATAAGCAAACCATACTAAAACCATTTTGTATGCTGAAACATTTTACATACTAAAAAGTTGGGGCATACTAAAACAGGAATGTAGCTGTGTAAACATAAACAACATCTCTGAATATAATATGCTTAAAGTTTGATGCAAAGGGAGACATTGGCTTTTACAGAGTTAGCTCAGCAAGCTTAGAAGTTTGGGGACTCCAAAAAGTACATCTGGGTTAATTAAGTCTTAAACCCCTCAGGTTATGCGCGCACACCCTGCACAGCAAAGGGGTGTGGCCAGAGGCACTGTAATGTTATAGCAGAGAAAGCTAAAATTCCGTCCAAATGCCGCTTTTTCCACAGAGCTTGTTCTGTTTTTGTATTTAGGCTTCTAAAGAACATGACACTAAGACAGAGGTGCTTAAAGTTAATTTAGTTCCCCAGCTAATTTTAAATATGTTCCAGAGAATTTTAAATAAGATATAGCTCTAGCATTTGAGAAAGGACAGCTTCAGAATTTATCCCAGTTCAGTGCTGGATTCAGCTAAAACTCCTCAAAGGAGCAGCTCGGACTATAATAGCAGAAGCTGTGGATTGTGAGCCACAACCGATAAGTATTTTTATTTGTTGAAATTGATTACATGCATAGTTTCTAGCGTTAACGGTATGTTGTAGCAACCAGGATATAAACAACAGGAAATGCTGTTTGGCACAGTTGACAATTTAGCTACAAATTCATATTTATCCATCAAACCACCGTAAACAGCCACAGTCTTCAGCAGCGCTGCAGTGTCTCTCTATGCAGCCGATTTCCCTGCGTTATAAATCTCAAATAACAAACTCTCAAAAGATAAGTGAACATTTCATATTACTTACACATGCTTATAGCCCAAACATATATATAAGACATTTGTCCAATTTTAATTTAGAGAGTAACCTTGAGGTTCAGCTGTGTCTCCTTCATTTTCTGTCTGATTCAGGCTCAAACTGATATGGCATAGATACACTGACTGACAATATTTACGCAATGGCGAAGCCCGCACTAGTAGATGTGTGATGCTTCCTGGTGACATGGAGCCAATCCGCGAATCAAAATCACATCATGTTAGCTGACCAATCAGAGCCTTTTGAGGGTGAGCTTTCAGGGGAACTAGAAAATATGACAGTTGTTTTCATGTTAGCTGAGTAGCTGTATATAATTAAAGTAAGATATATGAAAAATATAATAAAAAATAACCTGATTTTTTTCTTCGCCAAGTGAAGCATGACCACATTATGCTTTGCACCACATAAACACAACCAAGCTTTAAAAATACACCCTAGACCACCCCTTTAAAATGTAGTTTTGGTTACCCATGACTTGCCTTATACTTATAAAAGAAAACACTGAAACACATCTCAAAAAAGCTAATTATATTTCACAAAAAAAAGGACATGATTTTCCTATTTAAGTAACCTGTCCCTTTAAGGAAGCCTGGTAAAAATTGATTTTAGGTCATTTCCACCAGATGGGTTTCTTAGAAATTGGCGCAGCATAATTATCCTGAGATATGACATTTAGAAAAAGCAGATAAGTAAAAAACATAGGGAAAAAATCCATTTCACACTATTAGTGCCCAGGCAAAGTATCTACTACCATTTTTCCCTCAGAATAAAAGGCTACATTTGAATGGCTATTAATAGTGAGAGGTGTTTTAAAACCATTCAGATGGTCTATGACAAGTATCAGCAGGGGCTAACAGGACCTAACTACCAGTCTAACTTCAACCCCTTGGGTTTTGCTTTCTGAAACAGCCTGAGGGAGCGAAACAGAATGAAACAGAACTCAGCTGTCAAGACGTGTTTCTAAAAAGTGAAACTATTTTTAACTTGACATGCAACATCAAAAACAGAACATGCAAAATGTCACACTAAAGCATCTGCATGTACACAGACTAACATTTAAAAAACAGCAGAGACTGCACAGCCTGTGGTAAACTACAGTGTAAAATGGCAAGCATTCATCAAATATCAAGTGTTGAAATCACCAGCACTAGAACTAGTACTAGCACTTGAATAATAAGCTAAGATAGCAGTGTTTTAGTTAAGGACAGTCTAATTTTGATTGGTAATTAAGCGCTCTCTCCCAGCTCACTGCAAAGAGTGTCACTCATTAAAAATAAGATTTCAGTTTTACTGTGGTAATTAAACATTTTTCTAATTTTTAAAAATGTTTTAATTGTTAGTAACAATTAGGTTGTTATTCTATTAAATAAACCTAAAGGGGTAACCAGACATAAATTGCTTTTGGTGCTGTTGTTGTGGTAAGGTATTTGCTCCCCGCATTAGCAGTAAAACGTCTGAAATGATGTACAAATCTGATGATCTAAAACCTTTTTTTAAGACTGTAATTATTTCTAGTATTTTGATATGTACTTCCAAGTATTTTTGTGGGGCTATATTAAGATTGCTCAGAGCTCTGTCATCAGTACACTGCGTACAATATATAATTTATGTTGGAGCAGAGAGATGTTTGTTTAATGGCATGGTTAAACTTGAAATGATAAAAAGAAACGGAGCATATTTTAGCTGGTACTATATGCAGGACATCACTCTCACAGGACATCACTAGTCTCTTACAGGACATTACTGGTCTCTCAAAGACATTACTAGTCTCTCACAGGGAGGGCTGGACAATTTGGCCTAAAATCAAAAACTTAATTAATTTAACGTTTTAACTTGATTATGATTAATAAACAATTATTTTATTGCCCTCATAGTTCACATACAAATTTTGTACAGCAAATATGCTCAAATATTACAAATAAGAGATTTTTGAATGAAGGGTGCATTACTTGATTTTAAAATAATTGAAGGAAACACACACTATCTACTTTTTATGATGGTTTATTGAACATTAACAATGAACAACTGAAATTAAAACACACATTGCTTAAACTTTTTTCTGAAGTGAAAATAAATAACTTGCATTTTTGGAAGCAAAATCAATTATTTTTAATGTTTTTTTGTATAAAAATATGAATAGAAAATAATAGAAAATAATTTCTTTTCTAAATATAAATAAATAAATATAAATATAAATTTCTTTTCTAAATAAACTCTTGCATATCCTGTAAATAACATTTTTAAAAAGTGCTTTTCTTGCATTTTCTGAAAACAAATATTTTGTAGTAAATAATAGTTTTAATGTAATAGAAAATATGATGTCTCAAGATTCTACAGGTAACGGCCGGTATAAGGTTCTAATGGTATGATAGCCTTGGATAAAAACATCACAGTTTCACGGTATTGTGATTACTGCTCCAAAATATATTCTTTTTAAATGTCTGGGTAAAAAAACTAAAAATACCCTTTTTAGCTTTGAACACAATGGCAGTGTCAGAAATAATTAATACTGCGTACATACATACTGTATAGAGCACACTTTTCTATCGGTTGAGTAGTAATTTCAAATGAGGTGCCAACTGAATAGTAGCGATTTTGGACACGGCCATTTTATTTTAGGCAACATTTAAAATATTTTGGAACATTAAATATGTTAGGCTAAATAACTAAACAGACTTCTGCTGTCTTGTTGGCTTCAAAAAACACAAATTTCTTTAAAATTTAAAATTGCATCTTTGGATCTCTTTTCAGCTCTTTTCAAATACTGTTGTCTTAAAAAATAATTGTAGGAACGATATAACAAAAAAAAATTTCCAAACCGCTATATAATTTGAAAACGGTTATCATCCCATGCCAACTCACTAGACTTTACTGGTCTCTCACAAGCCATCACTAGTCACTCACAGACAACATTAGTCTCTCATTATACATCACTAGTCCCACACAGACATCCATAATCTATCAAAGACCTCACTAGTCCTTGTATTTAAATACATAAGTTTTTTATATATGCAAAATATATGCAACTCGTGAACTATAAAGTGCTCTTCTACTCCTGTTCGGATAACTTCAAATAGGACAAAGCATTGACCTCGAAATTAGAAAAATTGTAGGTTGTTCTCTAATTTTGATGGCCGCTGTATAATTAGGTTCATACTGTGTCCAATTTAATTGCATAAAATTATCAGAGTCCACTGCTTTTCTGCAAAATAAAACATTTGTCATATCAAGCAATCTGAAGTCACAAAGTAATTGGCTTGACATTTATTGGCAGACTTATTTTTAAATGAGAAATGTTTAAACGCAGTGGGGAGCAATTTAAAAGGGTACTTCCTGAGACTTTTGCAAACGCATTTGACAAATATCCCAGCAAGCATTTTTTTTCCTTTGTAAAATATGTCTAAAATATGTCTAATGGAGGTCTAAACATAGTCATCTTGGCTAAAACAAGGCTAAATTTAGGCTGTCAGTGAAAATCTAATAGAGGTCTAAGAGTAGGCTAAAACTAGACTAGTCATCAAATGAACAGAAACAAATGGTTACACATATAAAGTCTGTCTAATCTGTCTATTTGATGACTAGTCTAGTTTTGAGCTATTTTAAATGATTTTTCTTTAGATTTTCACTGACAGCTCAAGTTTAGCCTGGTTTTAGTCAAGCTGTTTACATTTAGATGTCTATTAGATGTCTATTAAACACAAAATTGTTTGCTGGGATGATTCTAAATGTATTCCTAATACAGCACCAGAAGAAAAAAAAACAGAAAAAAAATAAATCTAGACTTTGTTGACCTCACTAATGGATTAATTGGTTTGTGGGCGACTAGTCAACCATCCTGACTCATCCCTACTCTGCAATCAATTTTAGTGTTTTTTTTTTTCATCATCTTAGTCCCATAACGTTGTGCCAAAGTGCTTTAATGTCATAAAGAAAACTGCTTATCTAGATATAAAATTCCGCCTCTTAATGTTTTGAAAGGAGAAATGTGATGGCAGAGAGAAAAGTACATCAATACTGCTTCTCCACTCTGAAGACTGACAGTAACTTAATTAAGAAAGACAACTGTGGGAACCGACTAACGTGAATAATTTCAAAACACTTGCACAGTCTGGCAAAAAAAAAAAAGTTTAATTACATAATGAAAATGAGGCACTCTTTAGGGGTCTGACTGACAACTGAAGAGGATCATTTGAGGATAAAAAACTGATTTATGTTATGTATCAGGATACATTAAATTGTTTGGGGTGTTATGACCTGAGGAGAGATTTATGCTTGTGTGTCTACACTATTTATGCAAATTAGGGAAAAGAAAAAAAGGATTTAGCATAATTAAAAAGGGTGCGCAGCTTGTATACGCGATGAAGAGTCGCTATCACGCTTCATAAAGTGCTCATGTGGCTTGAAAGTGATGCTTAAATACTTAGTCTGCCATACTGAGTGACGTCGCCTCAGTGTTTAGTTAGCCACATCATTAGACATAAGCTTGTCCGCGCAAATGTGCGACATCCCAAGTCTCAACGGCACCCGAGGCTCTCCCTTCAACATCTGATAAGTGGAAAAATGGCAGCTCTTTATAATCTCTGCATTATCTTCAAAGTGCTTAATGTCTTGTTTTATTTCTATGATCTGCTATGATCATAATTAAAAACATAAAGGGGAAGAAACACTTCTGATGTACAATGTCACACTGCTAAAACTAGATTTTAACCCTTTAAAAGGATAGTTCACCACAAAATAAAAATGATCTGGTTTTAACCTTTATGAGTCTCTTTCTTCTGTTAAACACAAACAAATATATTTTAAAGGATCCCAGCATGCGGTTTGTTCAAAACACATCAAAAAACACGTCACAAATGCAAATCAATTTGATGTTAAAACCTTGACGCCTGTTTGACATCCAAAATAACATCACAAAAAGTATTATAGTATAAGAAACGCTTGATTCATCTGAACTTTTCAATTCCAACTGACAAAGTATTCACTGGATTTTGTATCCCTATATTGCATGTAAACAACCTTAATGTCAAAACAGCATCAAATTGACATCTAAAATTGCCCCGTGTTTATGCCTAATATGGGTTGCTGTCATCAATAGGCTTCCATAGCAGAAAACAAATACAATGGAAGTCAATGAATCCCACCTACCAGCTACTCTAGGTAAAAAAAAAAAAAACATTACTGTATATAACAAGAGTTGTATGTTAACTTGAAATAAACTTGCCTTGCCTATGTCCATATTCATAAAAAAGTACATGATTAAATTATTTCCAGAAAAGTGGGCTTTAAGTGTACACTTTACTATTGAATTTGAGACTGCAGTGACACAATTGATATGGACACAGGACAAAGAAATGTGAAATGTTCTGTAGGTCTATCACAATAATCAATATATTGACTTATAGACACACAAGGACATGTCCTCAATCATTTTTTGGTGATGCAATACATATCAATTAACAATTCTAGCAAAATTTTAGCTGATTGCACAACCTCTCAGTCTCAATTGAATGTGTCTGTGTCAATATGGTTAAAAACACTATAGTATTTACTATAAATTACTTAAAGATATTTTCATGTGGGTGTCTGACAACTGAAAATAGATCTGGTAGGAGATATCGCAGTCTCTGCCACTTTTTCACCTTGCACTTTTTTGTTAACATTTATTATTATTTATTTAGCATATGTCATGTTCTACAATTCAGTCATGAACTATAAATTCCTTCATTCCGCTACACATACATCTCGTTTCACTGATCACACACCCAGCTAAATCCTGTCACTATTGATTGTTTGGACTGTTTATACACCCTGCACCTATTTGTTGTTACTGAGTCGTTTTTGTATGGTATGTTATTCAAGTGTTGAGTTCCCGTATCTTGCCTTAGTTTCTTGTTTTGTTTATTGTTGTTCTTTTGATACTTTGATTTTTGGTTGTCCCATTCTTTTTCTGTTATCTGCATGATTATTTCTTCATTAATTGCATTTGCATCCTACCTTTTTGTATCCATCTCTTCAACATACTGTGACAGGATATGCATTTTCACATTCTGACTTCAATGCCTGATTATTACTATAATACTACAATTAAATTAAATATTCTTAAGAAGAAAATATTATCATCTTGCATCTTAAAATGACAATAATATTGTTTATCATAATGTATTTTGGTGGAATATACCTCACAAAAAATATATATAAATAAAAAATAGATATCATGACAAGCTTAATGTTCTGTAGTACAACAGATTTACTGTAATACTACAATCTTATATAGAACATACAAAAAGCAGAAATTACAATTTCAGATACAGAGAGAGTAGATGTGAATTCAGATGCAGCCATTTCGATTTTTATTTATGACAACATAAATTCAACAAGTCGGATGGAAATGAAGCTCAAAGAACCACTATAACAACTACCATTTATCACTGTGCATTTACATGACAGTATCGATTTAATGCTACTCTGATTATTTCAAATAGAAATATATATATATATATATATATATATATATATATATATATATAAATATATATATATATATATATATATATATATATATATATATATATATATATATATATATATATATATATATATATATATATATATATATATACATGTGTATATACACACACACACACACACACACACACACACACACACACACACACATATATATATATATATATTAAAACAGACCAAAGATAGAGGACAACTCAACAGCACAAAAATGTTTAAATCAGAAAAGAAATAAGCTTTGTGTGAACAACTTCCTTCAACCACAGTCAAATATTAAGAAAACAGTTTAACAGCAGAGCAAAGGCCTTTGTTATTAACTTAAAATTTTAGGACTAATAATGAGAAAATGCTTGGCTTATACATGTTTACATATTTTGAGGCTTTATGGTTTAATAATTTATGCATAATAAGGGTGAATCAGTTGCTTTAAGGATTAGGCATGATTAAATGTACTGAGATCAGACAGAAAAGCATAAATGCATTTTGTCAAAAACTGTGACTGAAACTGTACTTTAATTTTCTTATCTTAACTCTGCATATGTGGCACAGGAATCAAAACTTTTTATGGTGTAACGATGAAAGGGAAACGTAAGCCAGGAAATCCAGAGCTCAGCTCTTTTAGCAGCTGCCAGTGTTAGCATTTTGCCCCAAACTGTGATTGTTTTTTCCTCTCCAAGGGCGGAAAGCATTGTTGTTTTTTCTTGTTACTGCTGCTTGTTACTTTTTCTTGTGCGTATATCACTACATCACTGTCCTGTGTGCACCGCTGCGCCAAGTTTGCATCTGAAGTATAATGGCATTTCTTTGTTATTAAATGTTAGCAGCGTAGACTCTGACCTGTTATTATTCTTGATAACATTTCCAAATATTGTTTGCTCCACGGTGACCCTAATATGACACTGCAAAAATGTCCCATTCCGTGAGTGAAAAGTAAGCCCATAAAATGTAGAACTCCATAGCATAGAAAACAGCCCTGTAATGAGGCTTTGAAATCAAATTTTTTTTTTACACTTTATAATAGGAGCGATCACTCACATTAAGCCTAGTGAACAGTGCACAGCGCACTCCCACTGGGCGATAAAGTAATATTTGAAAATGAAAGCCATTTGGGGAAATGTGAGTTTATGAATGAGGTGATTTACCAAATGATCCTGTCCAAATTCACCAGTACAGAATCCTAAACATCCAGCAGCGCATGCTGGAAGAATGAGTCCTCGGTAAAGGTGTGAAAGCTGTCAGACTGCAAAGTTCAACCAAATCTTTCGACATTAGTTTGATTGATCATTTCAGAAATTAGATTACGATCATAAAGCTTCATCTATAACTTTTTTATCAAATGTTATCTTGCTACAAAGTCTAGCAAAATATGCATGGCAGTCTGCTTGGGAATTAGAAATACCATTTGAGATATTCCAACAGTGAACTTTAAAATGTCTTAGGGATAAACTTTAGCGGTGGCTTTCCATGCACAGAAAGTTGGAGTTAATTGCAGAGACGGCCCTCGAGGAGCTGTGATTTACTGCTATGCTTAAGACCGTAATGTTGACAAAGCAGGACTGTGCTCTCAGTAACTCTCAAAGGTCTGGGTCATCCGTATAAGGTCTGGTGGCAGGCACTGTTGCATTTTGGGATGTATGTTATTCTGCATCACTGCACCAAACACTTCAATAATTTACAATTGGCTTATCATAAACATTCAACTAGGGCAAAACCTTCCCATAGGCCAAATTACTGCTGTGGATAAAACCCATACACAAGTCCAACTCTAAATGTATTCCATGTAATGACACTTTCACTCTCTTTAGCTTAGCTTGACAAATACTGTAGCTTGCATATTACTGCCAAGAAGAAAACAGTTATAGTCAGACCACAATAGCATACTGAGTTGCACCAATGTTTGTTTGACTGTTAACTGAAGAAGATTTAGCAGTAACATAGATTAATTCTTACATTATGAATGGTTCTTACGACTATTGTGTATAATTGAGTCACAATATTTGAGTTTACCTGCATTACGTTTTAACAAACACATTGCCATCATGGCAGAAAACAAGAAAGAAAGATGAGAGATTAAATGTCCATGGTTGTGACTGTAGAAAAGCAAATTATAATAGGCATTTGTTTTTATGGCAAAACATGTCTTTTTCACCAAGAAGGTGATTCTAAAAAGATCAGGGACTGGTGTATGAACTTTGGGGGTTTATGACAGCCATTTCACCCTGAAGTCCAAGACCAGTTACTCACTGAAGCTAAGCAGGGCTGAGCCTGGTCAGTACCTGGATGAGAGACCACATGGTAGAAGCTAGGTTGCTTTTGGAAGTAGTGTTAGAGAAGCCAGCAGGGGGCGCTCAACCTGTGGTCTGTGTGAGTCCTAATGCCCCAGTAAAAGTGAAGGGGACACTAAACTGTCAGTGGGTGCCGTCTTTCAGGTGAGACGTTAAACCGAGGTCCTGACTCTCTGTGGTCATTAAAAATCCCATGGCACTTCTCATAAAGAGTAGGGGTGTAACCCAAGTGTCTTGGCCAAAGTCCCTCAATCGCGATCATGGCCTCCCAATCATCCCCATCTATCGAATTGGCTCTATCACTGTCTCTTCACTCCACCAATAGCTGGTGTGTGGTGAGTGCACTGTCGCCGTTGTCCTGTGGCTGCAGTCACATCATCCAAGTGGATGCTGTACACTAGAGGTGGTTTGGAGAGCTCTCCCTCATGATTGTGAAGCGCTTTGGGTGTATGGACGTACACAATAAATGCGCTAAATAAATACACATTACATTACATTACATTACATTACGATGGGGTCACATGTTGATTGGTCAGTTTTTATGTCTCAGTATTTGGCCTTTGGTCACATGGTCAAGAAAGATACAAAATAAGTGGTAATCTTTGCTCTAGCTCTTTTCTTGCTCTGATCTTTTCTGCTCGGCTCCTCTCTTGCTCTGGAGTAGGGATGGGTATCATTAAGGTTTTAACGGTATTACTTTTACCGTTAACACTTAACAGTTCAGTACTTTAACGGTTCTCTTATCTGTACTTTTTGTAGTGTTTTTTTAATGAAAAAAAACAAACAGATTGAACAGAATTAACAACACTTTATTTTATTATTATGTTTTTAATGTAAAATAAAAGGAAACCAATAATTGTAAAACAACATTTTTTTTCCTGTAAACGAATGTACAATGGTTTGAAGAAAAATTACCATTCTTCTGGAGAAAAATCAACAAGTTTGCCTTTTCTGGCAGAAGTTGGGACCTTTTTTGGCTTATTGTGCTCCTAGCCTTTAAAAAAACCATCTTTGATTTGCAAAATGCAGTTAAATGAGATAATGTTTATGATTTTTCATTAACGCATTCACATAAATGAGTCTAATATCAATTATGGTTAATTAGAAAAGGTTGGTCAGTTAAATTATGCACCTGTAATTAATGTTTATTCAGCAATAATTATCCAGTACCGATAGCAGAACCGTTAAAGTCAGAGCTTATCGATACTTCAGTCTTTTATAGTTTAGCACTGATACAGATAAAGTAAAGAGTTTCAGTACCCATCCCTATTTTGGAGTCTATCTTCTCTGGCTTTTCTTTGTCTCCTTCTCTCTCAGGTAACTTTATTTTACATTTAAGCTGGGTACAATTATTGTCATTTCTATATATATTCATTTTTCAAGTATTTGTGAATTACTTTTGACCTTAATTCTTAATTGATTCAAATTTCAATGCAATACAATCACATAATAGTAACGCTCTGCCACATTTTTAGCTATTAATGCTGCCCTTATTTCTGTTTTTGGTATAATATTGCAGAAGGATGGTTCGATTAGAAATCCACAGTTATGATAATGATTACTTTTTAGTTATTTGGCAAAACTACAGTTCGAACCGCTGCATTTAAAATCCTATTCTCACATGACAATAAAAGCATTTCCTTTCCTTTCCTTTTTCAATTTGGAAAAAATTGATTTTGGTCATAGTTGGCTAGGCTAAAATATAAGTAGTGCAAACCTAAGGAGTCTTAACAGTTACTATGCATTATTGTTCATATCAAATTTCAAGAACTTCTTCGGTTAGAATTTTTTGGTTTGTTCCTATATTGTTCACTCACTACGGCCAATTTACTTTCTCCAATTCAACAATACCGCATATCTGTGGACTGTGGTGGAAACTGGAGCACCCACACAGACACGGGGAGAACATGCAAGCTCCACACAGAAAAGCATGCTGCCTCAGCTGACTCCTTCTGTCAACTTGTCAGATCGTCCTACTTCCAATTGAAAAAGTAGGTATCACATCTCGATGACAAAATATGCAACCCCATCAGATTGTGCTGTGAGACTGTAACATCATCCTAACCCAAAAAACCTATCTAAACCTTAGAACCATTGAATTATAGTGTTTGCTAGCACAATTGGATAGGTATGATAAAATGTCAGGAAATCAGTACTTAAACCTGGGACCTTCTTGCTTTAACCACAGTGTCACCTAATAAATGTTCATTCATTCATTTTCTTGTCGGCTTAGTCCCTTTATTAATCCAGGGTCGCCACAACGGAATGAACCGCCAACTTATCCAGCAAGTTTTTATGCAGCGGATGCCCTTCCAGCCGCAACCCATCTCTGGGACACATCCACACACACATTCACACACACACTCATACACTACGGACAATTTAGCCTACCCAATTCACCTGTACCGCATGTCTTTGGACTGTGGGGAAACCGGAGCACCCAGAGGAAACCCACACAAAGGCAGGGAGAACATGCAAACTCCACATAGAAACGCCAACTGAGCCGAGGTTCAAACCAGCGACCCAGTGACCTTCTTGCTGTTCTATACAGGAGGGTCAAAAAATTGTATCTGAGATTTGAATCCCATAATTACATGGGGCAAAAAAGCAGAATAAAAACATCACTTGAAGACAACAGAATAAACAAAGACCAAGTAAACTCTGTTTACTTTAGCTGTGCGTGTTGTACTAAAGCAGGAGTGTCCAGGTTCATTCCAGAAAAGTTTAGTTCCAACCCCAATCAGACACACCTAGGCTAGCTAGTCAAACTCTTACTAGGCTTTCTGGAAACATCCATGCAGGTGTGTTGAGGCAAGTTGAAGCTAAAATCTGCAGGACAACAGCCCTCCAGGACCAAGTTTGGACACCCCTGTAATAGAGTAGATGCCAATGGTGACTTTACCAAATTTGGTGCTCAGTTTCTTCCAAGCCTGAAACTTAATCAGTGTCAAGGATTTCTCATTTTCCTTTAAGATCCTCATAGTTAACAAACCTTAAGGTTTTTGTCTTGTCCTGGATGGACCTCATTTGTACTTGTCCTGGTCTCAGATTAAGAGGACTCCGAGTTTTATTTTAGGACCAGTCAAGACCATTACTTAATAGAACAAAATTTTAGATGCATTGTCTGACTTCCTTTAATAACACCATTGCTGTGGCTGAATGTAACATTTTCTGCTTCAATAGCATCAAATATATTCCAAAGAAATCAGATATAAAGTAAATGGGGCACTTTTGTACGTTTAGCTACTGATACTGCATATACACTTTAGGTACTACTAAGTTTCTTTACCTTTCTGGTACTGAAAATTACGATTAGTTCATGATAGTTATTAATGATACTACACTGTGTAGTGTAACTCATTAATAAAGAGTTGTAAAAATATATACAATATAATGCTTATTCCTAATTATTTTACTTTACTATAAATTGTTATAATATTTTAAGTGTGTAACACCTGGTTTTATTAGATTTTATATTGTTGCTGTTATATACTATAATTTGCTTCCGTTTAGTACAGCATATTATGTGCAGTAAATAACTGAACTGAACTATTATGCCCCATATGTTTCATTGACAGTTTTATTGATCACTAAGATATGATTGACTCCTGTTGCTTCGATTTAAAAATGATAATTGCAAAAATAGCTTAGATGTAGCTAAGCTACTTTTGCCAAGTAGCTTTTAGCTTAGCTTGCTACATTTCTCATTGGGTAGCTTTTAGTATAGTTAAGCTACGTTGTAAGTAGAGTAGTTAATAGCTTAACTCACTATATTTCTTAAGTAGCTTGCCCAACACTGTCTTTAAGGATTACATGTATACTATTTGAAAAGGTTTGATTTAAACGATTAATTCATCCATCAAATTAAATTTATAATATAATTGTATAAGGGCGTCATAGTATCGCAATGGGTAAATCAATCACCTCACAGCAAGAAGGTTGCTGGTTCGAGCCTCGGCTTGGTCAGTTGGCGTTTCCGTGTGGAGTTTGTATATTCTCCAAGGGTTCGCATGGGTTTTCTCCAGGTGCTCCGGTTTCCCCCACAGTCCAAAGACATGTGGTAAAGGTGGACTGAATAAGCTAAATTGGCTGTAGTGTGTGTCAATGCAAAGAGTGTATAGGGTGTTTCCCAGTGTTGGGTTGAAGCTGGAATATAACATATGCTGGATAAGTTGGCAGTTCATTCCACTGTGGCAACCCCTTAATAAAAAATGGACTAAGCTGAAAGAAAATGAATTCAAGAATAAGTAAAAGGTATAGTGTAGGTATAGTGTGTCCACAGTCATATTGGGGTGATATAAAAACAATAAGTCTCTTTTTTTATTTTCATGACATTTAAATAAGATCTAAATTCCTCCCATTTGAAGGCCCACCGTAACGTGACGTTTGAGTGTGTTTTCCCCGCCCACCAAATTGATTGACAGCCGCATAATAACATGTCTCCTTTGTAATGACATTTTGTGTGACTTATCACAGAAAGGCTTGAATTAACTCCTCAACAAATACATCAAATAATCATTGGGAAAGTTTTTACTGTAGTATTTCACACAAACGTTTTGTGAGATCTGCTTCCTTCATGTCTGTCACTGTGCTGTTAATCTGACGCAGCCGGAGATTGAGGCACACTCTGATAGGCACATGGAAACGGTGGGTGGGGAGAACTAGCATTACAGGCAGAAGCCACAAAAACAGCTACATAGTGTTCAGAACAGAAAATTCCAATAATCTGAAAGGCAATAAATAATCTGATAAATGTTTTGAGCTGAAACTTTACAGACACATTCTGGAGACACAAAAGACTTATCTTAAATCTTGAAAAGGGGGTAAAATAGGTGCCCTTTAATCATCATATGACACAAAGTTATAATGTAATATAACTGAGCACTGATAATGATTTAATGTATTTTATTAATATCATAATTAGATACCTTTGGGCAAGTTATCTAAATAATTATCTAAATACAAAATAAAAGTACAATAAAAATCTAATTATGCGTTCCGACTGCTCATCCAAAAAGGGCCCACTTAATTGACTTTTGTTAAGTCAGCCTGATAAGAAAGGTTAACGTTAACTTTTCAGTTTAATTGCAACAGGAGTTTGAATGCTATTACTGCCTCGATGGCCTGAGACCTCATCCACAGATGTAAAAAAGACTAAGATTAGATGCTTTCTGACGCCTCTATCAAATTAAGAGAGCTAGAAAGCAAAAACAGAACAGCTTTCCCACATAAAATATGCTTGGGAGCGATTTGTTTAAACCAACATTCAGCTCTGAATCCTCGCAATCTCTGGAACGGTGTTCAAAAAATCCTTTTAACTGTGATGTAAATAAATGTACAGAGCCGTGTTAAACTTTCAGATCGCTAAGAAGTTCATTAGCATTACTTCCGCGAGGCGTACGCTGCGTTTTGCTCAATTAGCAAGGAAAGCAGTAGGCAGTAAAAGCTGCCATCCCCAGTCAGCCTGAAATGCACTGAAATCCTCTCTCTGTACCGCCTGCCATATGCAGCCTGCTCGCTCGGCCCCGCTTCATCTAGACACTTCGTATGCAAAGCTGCTCTCAGAATGTTGACTGATAGCATTTAAAACGTGCAAAGGACATCACAAGTAAAGAATAATCTTTCCAGGCTTTGCAGAAATATCTTCGCTGAAACACGCTATCTGATTCAAAGCAAAGCCGGCGGTAGGCCTACTTCGCGGTGGTCTTTGGGAAAGGATCCTAATATATGATGCATGATGCGTAATGTGTCCCAGGATTAATGACAGAGCGGTGATTAAATATCCATTAATAATTGATAAAATTTTAATTAAGTCGAGGGTAAATTTATGATTTAAGTAACCCTTTTAAGCCCAAACGATGAAATGTTGTTACATGGAAGTGGATGGTGTCACAAAGAAACCCTGATATAAACGGACTTTATTGTTGCTAACGGCGGAAAAGCCAATTATGATGATGGCCTATGATAAAGCGAGAGGATTTGACAAAATATTGTTTCTTCAGTGAGTTTCGTTTAATATTAAACTGTATCTTGACAATGGCTTGTTTTAAGCTCAGTTTTGGAAAGAGGAAAAGAAGCACCTCTCAGTTGTCACTCAATTTCCCTAATCCAAAGACTTTTTGTCTGTGCTTTGCAGATAATGATGATTTCATGCTTGGATCAGTCGTCTTTTTCAAGTTTTTGGTTGACATTTACATGGTCTCTGCCCAGAAAGAATAACATTTTACAATCGATGTCTGAACACGACAGGATCGAATCCTTTCGGGAGGTCAGGATGCCAAAAAACAGAGACTGTTGGTGGGTTGAAATTCATCAAGCCAAGGGTGGGATGAAGGCTTCCAGCTGATGGCTTTGGGAAGAGTATAAACCTCTGGAACAGGACGTATGAATGTAAAGATGATCTAAAATTCAGCAAAAAGATGGAGGTTTTCTTGGATGTGGTAGATTTGACAGTATATTGCTCTGAGGCAAAAAAGCAATGATTTCCAGTGAAGGTTTATCATTTGGGACTAAAGGCAGGTATAGCGCTAGGGCTGGAGTTATATTTCTAAGTCTTGGACTGAAGTGTGTTCATTTTATGAGACTCTCTTTCAGTTCATTGTGTGTATACTCCACTGAAGACCACGAGATTTTTACCATGAAATCAACCCAGACTCATTTTATAGCAGTGGTGGAAAGAGTACTGAAAAAACATACTTAAGTAAAAGCACAATTACTTGCCTAAAAATGTAGTGTAAGTAGAGTAAACGTACCTGTTGTAAATATTACTCAAAGTATGAGTAAAAAGTAGCCCTTTTAAAAGTACTCATGAGTAGTGAGTAGAGTATTATGCTGTTTAAAGTTGATGCATTTACATGTAATTTGTGGATGTGTGTAAATGTAACATTCTGTAGTGCATTTAGTTATTGTCCAGCAGGCACACAATATCATAAGACGGTAATATCAGGTTAGTTTTAGGTTGTGATGTCAGGTGACCAAAATACAATGTCTAGCCAGCGTCTAAGGACAGCACTATTTTGAAGTCCAATAATGACATCAAATGACGTTGATATTTGATTGATTTTAGGTTGTTAGAAAGTGACCAAAATCCAATGTCGAGCCAACATCTTAAACCAACATCCTATTGATGTCAAATACTGACGTTTATTTATCAGTTATGGCAACCAAAATTCAACGTGTGATAGACGTCATAGCTTGACGTTGTGTCGACGTTACCACTGTAACATCATTAGACGTTGATATTTGGTTGGTTTTAGGTTGGACGTTGGACACTGACATCGGGCTGACGTTAAGTTCTGATGTAAACCAGATTTTCACTTCCAAACAAAATTCAGCATCTCCACGACAATATGGGACAATTTCAATCTGACGGCATGTTGATGTGTTGTGCCTGCTGGGTGTTTAAGGCCATTTCAGTATTCAAACAGTAAATATCCATCATCTTCTCATCGTGACATGCGTCTAAACCAGGGGTGCCCATACTCTGTCCTGGAGGGCCGGTGTCCTGCAAAGTTTAGTTCCAATCCCAATTAGACACACCTGGGCTAGCTAATCAATCTCATATTAGGCTTTCTAGAAACATCCGTGCAGATGTGTTGAGACAAGCTGGAGCTAAAATCTGCAAGACATCGGCCCTCCAGGACTGTGTCTGTTTCTTCAGTGTTCTCAATATGCGTTCTTCAGGTCTTGCGTCCTCGTATTCTCGTGAAACGTCATCATCAGCTGCCAAAGTTCAGTTCCAATACTCAATTCCGCAAGTACAGAGGATGTGTGAAACTTCCCAGATGTTATCTTGATATCGAGGACGCACCGATGCAGACTTGAGCACCGAACTCGCTCTAGAAGTCCCAGAAGTCATTGCGACTGGAGGTGGGAAGCGCAGCATTTTATCTAGATTTATTATTAAAGTTCAGAGATTTAACTTATTTATCTCAGGAGTTTCCCTAAATGAAACGGTGAAAATAAACATTACCATGGACATCTTAATAAGGGAATAAACACATTAAGGGTGTTTGTTTGCTAAAATTCGTATTAAAATCAGTTTTATTTATATTGTGCAGAGTATATTGATAATGTTTTTATGCAAAGTATATTTTTAAAAGGGGGGAAAACAATAAATCGTTGTATGAATGCTGTAATGTTTAAATAATTTAAAATGCGTGAAGGTCATTTGACCATCAGGAAGAACGCAGCATCTCATTTCTCAAAGAATGCGTTCTCTGCCCTCATGGTCTCCTAAGTTCGTTCTTCCGAGGACACCTGGCTAGACCGGTCTCCACAAGAACACAAGTCTGTTCTCTGCGTTCTTTGAATTGAGAAACAGCCTGTGTTTGGGCATCCCCGATCTAAACAGTCTCTGGGTCAATGCGTGTAAAGATTTCGAACATCTTCTTGGACACTTAATGCTTCCAAACAGTTTGCTGCAATGTAAAGTGCACATGTCTTGAAGTAGTTTATTATGATGCAATTTACCTTCTATGTGTGATTTGATTGGACAGATATTACATAACTGATTTTTCTAATTCCCATAGACAAGAAAAAATTAAATAGTGACTGCAGGTTGAAGAAAAGTAGTGGAGTAAAAGTACAGATACTGAACTAAAAATGTACTCAAGGGAGAGTAAAAGTACACATTTTTAAAACTACTCAGTAAATTACAATTCCTCAGAAAAAAAAAAATTATTACAGTACTTTGAGTATTTGTAATTAGTTACTTTACACCACTGTTTAATAGATATATCATATAATACAAAAAAAATAATAATATCCATTTTTATTAAATGTCTTGTCTTACTTTTTAGAACAAAACCTAATACAAAAACATCTAAACAATAATTAACAACGAGAGAAAAAAGCCAGATTTACTAAATTAGCATTAACATAATAAAAGCACCAACGGAACAGGAAAATGTTATGGAAAATCTACTAACATTGTGCAAATTAATGAACAATATAACTCCTGTCAATACTCTGGTATGCAAAAAAAAAAATAGTTACGCTTTATTTTGATGGTCTGTTTGCTGAATTTAAGTTACATTGCATCTACTTGCCAAATAATTCTCATTAGATTATAAGTAGACTGTTGGGTTGCGGTTTGCGTTGGGTTTAAGGTTAGTGTGAGTTGACATGTGTTTGCAAAGTTTCTTATAGTCAGGTAAATGTCTGTTGAAAGAGCAGTATCCACAGATATTAAGCAGAGAGTGTACTAATACTGAAATGGACCCTCAAAATAAAGTGTTACCAAAAACTATTGATAATCTTCTTGTTAACAAACAGCATCATTAGCTCATGTGTAAGTTTGTGCCACAGCATACTGTATGTCAAAGCTTGCACTCGTGAATGTGCTCAAGGCCATTTGCAGAGGCTGTGGATTACAGGTAATAATAAAAGTTCAGTTTCTAGCACAGACAATATTTTCCCTTTATTACAGGCCCTAATTTGTTTTCTGCATATGTTGTGCTTTTTGAGGGTGGCAAAAAATCTATTACTCACCAATAACTATGGGTTCAGCTAAATCGTTTCAGTCACTGAGGATGGAGTGAGGGTAAGTAAATGCACAACAAACATTTATTCAGATGGATTTTCCAAGTAAAATGTTTTTGGCAGGATTGATGCAAATACTTTTGACATAATGGTTAGCATGGTCGCCTCACAACAAGAAGTTCACTGGTTTGAGTCCCAGATAGACCAAGAGGCCTTTCTATGTGAAGTTTGCATGTTCTCCCTGCGTCTGTGTGGGTTTCTTCTCGCTGCAATGGTTTCCATCATAGTCCAAAAACATTTAGTATAGGTGAACTGGGTAAACTAAACTAGCCGTAGTGTGTGAATGAGAGAAAGCGTGGGTGAGTCCACACCCTCACCGCTGAGTTGTGGCTCAAAGGGCAAATTTTGTTGAATCTCATATTAATCTTGACTGTTCTTTAGAAAAATATTACAGCTTTCTAATTTTCACAGGAACATGCCTGAGGCACGGCATGAGCAGATCCTGCCTGTGCACAGTCAACAGAAAGCAAGCATGGTAGCTTCCTCTTAGCAATTGACTACATTTGACTTTACATTTGATTGAAAGTTCAGTAAATGGCTGGTGCCAAGCTAAATAAAGACAAGTCAAAGATCAAAACAAAGAAACAAACAAATCAGTGTTTTCAATAAAATTATGTTTGCCTAGGTTGCAGACATTTTAATACCCAGATTTATTAGCAAAACAAAACATTTGCAAATAGGGCTGGGAGATGACAGTAATGCAATCTCAATTCATTCTTTTCCATATTAAACAATAACAATATACATTTCAGTAACAATTATTAATGCTTTCAGATTTAAAGAAGTATGCCAACAATGACTGAAGCGACAAAAATTAGAGAGTCCGTTAAATACAGTAACCTATTTTTCGGTGGCCAATAATCTTTTTTTAATATCAACCCACTTCTATTCCCTTTGTTGTATATTTCTGTGGTGTGATTGGCTCTTATAGAGTACAAAAATCCAGAGCTTATCATTGTTATCGACATAAATATGTATGAGATTCGATATAATACCATTTACTGGCCCTGCCTGATTTGCAAACATCTTTGTAAATGCATGCTGATGTTAATGGAAGATGGCAATATAAATTTGACACATACTCTGACAATGTGCTTATTCATAACACACTGTTTTGGTAACTAGACCATTTCCTCTGTTCTTCTCCCAGTTAAATAGCCATTCACTTTCATGTAGTTCTGGAGAACTCTAAATAACTCATGGGTGGTCAGCTGAAGTATTTAAAACTTACATGTGAAAGGATTAAATTAAGTATGGCTAAACAAGATCAGCTTCCCTCACATCTAAAGCAAACTTTTGAACTCATTTTCAGCCAAATCCTGTGTAGCACTGTTGTGAGTGATATGCAAACTCTCAAGCTTGCACTGGTCACACATTCGCTTTTCTGGGAGAAACACCCATAAATGGATTTCCGCCCTTGGTTATGTAACCAAGCACTAGGCTTGAAAAACAAATTGTGAACCTAGTTATAACTCAAAAGTAAGATTTTGGGAAAATAAATACTCTGTATTTATGTCAAAGATTGTATTTTGAAACTTGGCCCGTGCTTGAGCATGACAGTCCAACTCATTAACAGTGTGCATGAAATGTGAAATAGCATTAAACCACCCATTTAAGTTACATATTTACATTGAAAGCAAAAAAATAAATAAATAAAAAAGAACATTCGAAACACATGTTGTCATGTGACTAATGTCACTGAGTGTTCTGCCTTTTTTTCTTTTACATCAGAAGAGTTTGTGCTGATACAAGCTTAATAAATCTTGCTCCTTAATTTGCAAGTTAGCTTTTCCAGAAGTGCTTTGTGGTGTAAGGAAACATACACTATTTGTTTCATTTCAGTAAAAGGAAATATCCAGCAGACACACAACATTATAAGATGTTAAAATTAGGTTAAATTTAGGTCACATCAGGTGACCAAAACTTAATGTCTAGTCAGCATTTAAAAACAATGTTATTTTGAAGTGCAATAATGACATCAAATGACGTTGATATTTGGTTGATTTTAGGTTGTAATGGAAAGTGACCGAAATCTAGCATCAAGCCATCATCTTAAACAATCATCATATTGATGTCATTTATTTCGTTAGGTATGGCAACCATATTTTATTGTTTGATAGATGCCATAGTGGTAACGTGTAGCGGACTTTGTCCCTCACCACAAACAATTCACAGACACCACTGGCTTTGGTGGATCACGTCTGGGGTTTATTAAAGACAGGACAGTGATTAACACCACACAAGACACAATTTCAGCTCTCAGTTCTGTCTCACTCAAGTCCAAATCAGTTCTGACGAGAGCGGGACGGGAGCAAAAGGAAGTGACATCACTCAACGTAAAACTGATTTTAAAACAAAAAATAAACATTTCCCATATACCTTCATAAGGTTATTAATATTTTTATTTGAACGAAAATGAAAATAATAAGAAAACAAAAATTATTTATTAATAAAAACAAATTAAAGTTCACTGGAACAGTCCAAACAAAATCACTACAAACGTCCACACAACATCAAACAGTAACATCATTAGATATTTGGTTGATTTTAGGTTGGACATTGACATCGGCCTGATGTCAACCTGATTTTTAGAGATGTGAACCTACACTGGTCTCACGGTTTGGTTCAGTTATGATTACCATGCCACTGATTCGGTTCAGTTGGAAATCACGGTGCATTGAAGATGTTTTTCATACACAATTTTAGATTTTCTTCACAGCACAACAATTCTTGTATTAACATGTATATATTTATATTTACATACTATTTGTAATACAATTTTGTCCTGACAAACGGTCAGATATATGAACTGTAGCTTTAAAAACTTAAGTACTTGCACAGAACAACATGAGCATTTATTGACATTATTCTAAAATGTGGAATTGCGCCTGTTTTCGCGATTGTCTTAGAACTTCTGATTCAGTCGCCTATGGGAGAAATGACTAGGAATAATAAACGGCAAAAAATGGTCAAACTACTTGCTCTACAAACAAATGTTTGCATGACTATACAGACCAAGTAAAATAATATAATAAGAAAATATCAAATTGCAACATCAAGCAGTGTATCGAGCAGTTTTTAACGTCAAAAAAATGAATGGAAGTGAATGAGACCGAAAGTCTTGAGCCAAAAAGATTCAAATGGCAGCGCCCGCTCGTCGGCGGAGAATAAGGTGAATAGCAAAAAACAGATATAAATATCGCGCTCGCTTTGAGCCTTGTCTAGCGAGTTCTTTCTTACACCTGTATGATTCATCACACGCTCAACAGAAAGGGCTGCGATTGGATTTAACGCTCTGGTGCTGTTCACCATTGAGTGACACAGATGAGTGTCAGCGGCGATCACAGCTGATCCATGATAGACGCGGAGGAGAAAACTCTGCAGACACGCGCTCGTGTTTGTATCCAGAATTATCACTGTAACAGCCTGTAAAAATCATGACAGCAGGTCAAATGGGCCACAGTGAGAGAGAGAAATGGAGTTTACTTTCATTCTCTCAATCGCAGTGAAATAGGGGCTTCTGCTGTAAGTGTCAGAGAAGGCCTGTCCAGCAAACACACACGCAGTGAAATTGTGCACAGTTTTTGCGTTTTTAAGTAGTTAGAGCATTGTAAATACTCATGCTCGCCTCTACTACCAAACTAATTCCAAATTGTCTGCATCTGTATCGTTGTACACTGAAGAAACAATTAATTTTGACACCCCTACTGATTTTCATTCCAAACAAAATGCAACGTCCCCACGATTGTTGGGGTTCAACATCAATCTGACGTCCTGTGCCTGCTGGGTTGATGTCTATCTAATAAAGAGTAAAAAACTGTGATATACTGTATGTTTGCCATTAACTTTAACTGGTGTTTTTTCCAGACAGGGTTTAAATCAAGCCTCAGTGAAGCTTCAATTTAGTCATATAGTTACTCTTCATCTAGGAAATCAGTGTATTAGAGACTAGACTATGTCTAGGACTATTTAAAACCACGACAGAGGAAGCAGATTTTGCTAATTTGATTTAGAAGGCCATTTTAATCTAGGACTAGGCCTAATTTCTGTCTGGGAAACTGCCCGTATACTTATTTATAAAAGGGCAGTTCTTCACCAATAGTTTTACCTGTCAAGGCATTGCATTATCTTAATGCAGGGCATCAAACCCCTCATTAAATCATGATGAGTAAGTGATCCATTATTAATGGTGGACGATGTTCCAGTGTTTCATAATGCCTATGGATTTAAAGGTGAAGATGTAAATAAACATGGGGAGTTGACGTCTTCTCCCTTCAGTCCTCTGTGTGCCATTTATATGAGCGGAAAACAATGTTACTGATGTTGTCAAGGCTATGCAGGTCATGTTTTTGGATTCCCTTGAAATGGCAAACTAAAAAAAAGATGAAAGTTAACAAGAATTCTGATAACCAAGCAATGTGTATCCAGGGGGCTGGACAACCTTGCAAGAAGGTGCAGGGAGGCACAAAAGGTAATTCAGCACAATGTCTGCAATCATCAGCAACACAGAGCCAACAGTAAGTGAGTCTGACAGAGCTGAATAAACACTTCCACACGGCTGTCTCCACGTATCCCTGGTTAACACCTAGAGTATCTTTAGAGACAAGCTCCATATTGCACTGTAACTGCAAAAACATTCAAAGCTAGAGGTCGACCCAGCTTCAGGCACATTACAAGACCGGGAAACAAATTTGTTGTTATCCAAACGAAGGGGGATATTAATGAATCTGTAGGTGGAATAATCCTACTGCTGCTTCAAAGCAAAGCTATGGCTTTTAATATTTTTTTTACTTTCAACTGTTTTTCAAAAACAATAAAGGCTTTGACAAGTGTTACAATTGGCCATTAAATAAAGCGAACTAAAAGAGATGTTAGTGTTTGATGGAAAATTCTGGGTTCAATAAAAGTTAAACGTAATCAGCAGCTCCAGTGCTATAATGGAGATGAATAATTAATTGGCTTAAAAAATTAACTTCTTCCTCCTTAAAGCAATCTGGGTTATAGAACTTACAAATGGAGGGGAATGGAAAAACATAAAAAAACAATTTAAAAATTAAAAATACAGTTTAAATTTTCAAAAAAAAAAAAAAAAAAAAAAGAAAGACCAATCAAAAAAACAGACCAATCTAACATGACAAAGACAAAGAACTGAACCAAAAACAGGGTTAGGGGAAATTACGAAAGACTGTTTTCCACAAGGTTTTTAAAAGATGCAATTACTGTATGCACTTTGGTAGATTATTTACACAAACACAAACTACAGTGTTCTGTGGGCCTAAAATGGACTTCAATGTGCATGTTTTTGAAAGATATTGTGTGGCATCATACACAAATTCAGTTTATAAGCATTTGCCAACTACTTGCCAACCAAAACAATAATAACAAACTGGCAGACTACAAGAACATATGTGTGCGTAGTGGTGCATAGTGTTTCTTTATGTAGAGACTTTTCCTTTTTTTTTTTTTTTTACCTTTTTTTACTTTTTACCTTTAATGAGGTCAAGTTGCTTTTATATTAACATTTGTTAATTTTTTAACAATGACAGCCTCCCTATACTGTTTACCATGCTACTCTGAATATTCGCGCTGAAATAACATGCAAATGTGGCTTAGTAATTAGTAAAATTCCTGCACCCCGCCGGCCAAACACTAACTACATTTCTAACTGGTGAATGACATGAACTAGTGGGTTGTCTGCCGTCATGTCTCGGTGCATGTTTTCGAGATTTCAGGAGGCAAGGCTTTAAAACACAGTCCCTCCTCGCCGTCCAAAGATAATATGCTAAGGGGTTCGCATTTTGGCAGATCACCTACTGCACCTTTAATTAAAAACCATCTTGTTGTTATCTGAGGAGTCAAATGTATTCACGTATACAGTAATTAGACATTAAAATTTAAAATAATACTGCATAGTCTTCGTTTTAAAAACAGTTCAATTCAATTAATTATACTTTTTTAAAGTGATAAATGGGACAATTTCTTAAGCCTGAATGCTAAACACTTGAAAAATGATAAATTATAATCCAGACTCAACATGGCATATACTCGCAATGTGACTGTTGAGTGATCAGATAGCGATATTGATGCTGAAACGATGTATTGTGCAGCCCTAGTATAAACACAAATTAAAAACTTTTCTTTTTCTTGCATTTCACTGTCATGTAAACACGGACTTAATTATAAAGGTATAATGAATGAGGTGTAGTAAAAATGCTGTAACCAAAGAAACAAACAAATGGTGGAAAAATGAAAAACAGGCAATTAACTGGGAAATTCAAAACAAGTCACATTAAACAGGACACCACAATCAGTCCATCCAAGATTCTGTGGATGTAATGGTTCTCAAGCTCAAAAAAAAAAAAAATTGAATTTTGTGTATTTTCACAGCACAACACAAGACTTGAAGAAAGTAATGCCATACATTTTTCAAGAGTTCACCCTTAACTGTTGATTTATAATTAAGCGTATATGGCATGATCCTGGGAGAGAGCCCCAAGCTCAAACGTTTCTCAAGCCTGGGGCATTTTTCTGATTAAAGGTTGAGGGGAGATTGAGCTCAGGTAGATTTTGAGAACTCTCTTGGGTAACAATGTATTTTGATGGTCCATTTGAGTAATAGTAGACTGTCTGCTTAATATCTGCTGATACCGATCATTCAACACACATTTAACTGAAAATATGTAACTTTGCAAGTACATGCCAACTTACACTAACCCTGACCTAATAGTCTACTTATAATCTGTTGAGAATTAGTTAGCATGTAGATGCAATGTAACTTAAATTCATCATACCATCAAAATACAGTGTGACCCTCTCGTGTTTATAAATGGAAAATTATGGATTACTATGAAAATATACTGCTGACAAGAGCTCGTCTAATGTGCTAATTTGGTTTGGTCAGTTCACCTATGTCGCATGTCATTGGACTGTGGGAGGAAACCGGGGAAGCCAGGGGAAACCTATGCAAGCACGAGGAGAACATTTAAACACCGCACAGAAACGTCGGCTGGTGTGGTTAGGACTTGAACCAATGATGTTTTTGCTGTGAGGCAACAGTGCTAACCACTGGGCTGCTGTGCCACCGTATCAAGAAAGGGAGGAGGAGCAGGGGTGGATGGGGGATTCTTCAAAACAAAGAGGTAAGAATTTTGGGTTATTTATGGTGAGTCAGGAATTGACTGATTGGTGAATCGCGTATTAACTGATGCTAGACCAGCCGTGTTCAATCACAAGCATGCGTTTATAAATAAACCATAATAAACATGTCACTATATCAGTCATTTTAGGCTGCAAATACTAAAAAAACTTACAAAATTACTAAATCCTGGGGGGACTGAACAATTACAACAGAACTAAAACAAAAATAAATGTAACATTAACAGATTTACAGCTAAACTAATATACAAGTTAACAACAACAAAATAGTTATTTTGTAAAATTATTCAAGTCACATTTCTGCTTTAAACTCTATTAAGCTTTGTATCTTTTGACTTTAAGTCTTGGTTTGTAATTTCCAATGAAGCAACTGACAATTAAAAAAAAATGTGGTACATTTTTAAAGATTGGTTGCCAAATGCTGATTTTTTGCAGTGATGCGTGTTTGTGTGTGTGTGTGCGTTTGTGTGTGTGTGTGTGTGTGTGTGTGTGTGTGTGGTACATCAAATTCCAACAAACGAAAATCTTTATTTTTTAAATGTGCATCCACAAATGATATCAATTGCGCTTGACTTGTTTTACACTCTGAATCTTCCTTCAAGTGCAGGAGTGTGTTTTACAAACCAGTGGCAGTTAAATAAAGCAGAGTATCTCTAACAGAATGTAAAATCCCTCCCTTACAGCTTAACAGAATCTGTGCGAGAGACTTTGCTCTGATCAGAAGTGCATGCACAGTTATTAATAAGCATGATAGCAGCGCTGCTTTCACATGCCTCATCCATGATGGGAACGCTTGTCACATCTTCTCCCTTGTTATACAGCCCAAGTCATTTCCCATCCCTTCAAGAAAGTGACAAATAATTGAAACATACTCACGAGAGAGTTGGGAGAAAGAGATAAGACAATACTAATGGAAATATAAAAGAGGGAGGAGACGAGATGGAAAATGACTTACGGAAAGACTCTGACACACAGAAGGGAACTTTGCATCAAACCTACCCATAGTGCTAAACTGTAATACCCGCTTATGCAAATCTCTCCCCCCATTCAGAATAGATGCCGTTTGCAGGTTCCAATGCCAAAATGAACAGACGCAGCTGTTTCTCTCTCTGCTTTTTCTCCAACGCTCTGTCATCAAAGCAATCAGAGAGGCTATGAGATTGCAGATTGAGATACAGACCTCAACCACAGCCAAGCTTCTGAGTGAATCCTTCAAAGGAAAATTGATTTAAAATGTCTGTTAGATCCGACCGATAAAAAGATCAACAGACTGTTCATTGTTTCACGACGAGCAGTGAAGTATTCCATCATTAGGACAATGGAAACAGCAACAATATTCAATCCGTGACAAAACAAGAATTAGCCACTCTGGAGAGGAGTCGCTGGCATACAACGGATGCCTGGTCAGCGTTGTGCCCACTGCAATGCTGCCAACAGCCAAAATAAAGACAATGAATCATTTCTGTCATGAGATCTGAACGCCGGTGAGATTTGTTCAGCGAGGCGCCCTATTCAGAAGCACAGAGAAACTCAATCATGTCATATATTGAGAGATCAGGCACCACTTCAAAGCTCACCTCGGGCAGAAAGAGGGTGGAATTTTCAAAGACACATTTTAGAGTGGAAATAAGGCATGAGGTTGGGAAAGTGTCATAAGTACCTCAGGGTGCAGTCGTGCCACTTACTGGAAACAGACTTTGAGATTCAATTAAACTCTCGTATTCTTGCAGGAGCATCAAAAACATTATTTTTTTTGCACCAACACGCAGCGTCCAAAAACATCTCTCAGCTTACTTGCTCAATTAGTTTTGATGGGTCAGAGCATTCTCGGCTTACAGTTTACGGGCTTTAACCCAAATCCAGACGGTATTAAACCACTGTGTATTAAATGTGCTGGGGTGCTCTAACACTAAGTGCCTGGCAACACTGAGCAATCTCGGCCCCGTGAGTGCAGCTCGCAGCATTCTTCCTCACCTGGCTGATGCACCACGCTCTTCCCGCATCCTTACTGTCACAGACCTCAGCAGCCCATCTGTGCTTATCTCAGCCCTGCACATGTGGGAGATTACAGACCATCTCCTCCAGGTATTTCACACTTTATTTACACCCCTCGGCCTCCATAATGGAGCGATCCAGCTGCAGACAATCGCAGCAGCAATGCACCGATGATCAGCATTGTTCCGTCTGGGAATAGGTGGTGACTTGCACGCATGTGTGCATGGCATTGAATCAACGGAAGGAGTGTAGACCAAGTGTGCCGCAAGCTTGCGTTTGAGTGAAGGTCTCGGCCGTTAGATCGCCCCCTGGGGGCTGGCTGCAGTACAAGTCATAAAGCCCGCCTCCTCCGTGTTAATGAAGGAGACTTGAGCCCAAATAAAAAAATTAATTACACTTGCAATAAAATGTCCCGAAAGATGGTTCTGGTCGATTAAGGCACTGATTATTGTGCTGAAATAGGTGCAGATCCTCATTTTTGTAAACAGTTTGTTTTTAGCAGTAATTTAATGCTGGGCGTGTCATCGTGATTGACAGCTGTGATTTCTCAAAGCGCGGCGTCTGAGCTTCGGCAGAAGACTGAAGTGTTATTACTCGATTTCTGTGATATTTTACTATGACAAAATGAGTTCAGCAGTAAACTACAGTTTCTGACATACATGATCTGGTGGAACACTGTTTATTCGCTAAGGTCAGAGCTTTTTTCGGGCTTTATTAGTTTGCTAATACACGCCTAGCCACCCAGATAGCAAAATACACTGGGGCCAGTTCTTGCCTGCCGGAGACTTACCCCTCAGACTGACTACCTCTGCTGGACCTACTCCGGATGCCTGGACTTACTGCCCGATTCCAGCCTGAGTCAATTGAGCCAGATGCGGGGGCCGAGCGAGCAGGCGCTGCCGCATGCGAGCCGGAATCAGCCCGCGACGCCGCGACTAGGTTATGCGCTGATGCCCGGAGCTGGCGCGATTGAATCTTCATTATATAAAACCCTCACATTTGTTAACGTTATTACACCCATTTTTGTTGATATAACAACAAACGCATGCTACTATGTGAACGCAAAGTGTATCACTGAGTTTAACCTTTGAATAAAGATGCAAACAGCATAGCAATTATTTAAATAAAGGACAAAATAAATAACAATAAACCTGTATCGATTGCACAAGTATTAAATAATAATAATAATAAATACGAAAATTACAATAAAACTGCACAATAAAATAAACCCATTTAAGTACGGGGTATACAGGAGATCGTTAGCAGTAATTCTCTTTGTGTTTAAATAATAATCTCCACGTTGATCTCCTGTAAGGTTATTTGAACTTGCTTTATAGGACGTCTCTGCATTTTAAGTTTTGGCATGTTATTAAGTAATCTACTGAATTTGCTGTTATAAATCATTATAACGTTCTTGAAATCGAATCTTATATAACCTAATAGAGCTGTAAATGTTAGATATTATTTATTTACATCATTTACTGTTGGCGTTTTATTTGAACACTCCAGCTAACATTAAAAAGAATGTAAATTCCTCGTTGCCAGATATAATGAAGGCATCGAATAAACCAAATGAAAACGGAGGCAAAAAAATGTAATAAACAATTCAAGCGAAAATGAATAAACAATATACTAGTGATGTTACAGCAGATAGACGTTGTATTAATAGTGCAAAGTTTTTTTGCACAAATTGACAAATTGCAGGGTTGGGATGTGTAAATATCATGTTGATATTTAGTAATCTTGCTGTATTTATCTTCTAAACGCACGCTTGTTCCCGCATGGTAAATCGTTATGGTGTGTAGGCTATATTTTGGGTTCTGTTGATGGCTAATTAAAAATAAAAACCTTTCTAAAAATGTATGTGTTGTTTATATGTTATTGTTCATATTTTACAAGTGTTATTTCTACCCCTATGAAGATAACAAATACCAACAACAAATATAACAATAAGAGAATTATTTGTGCTCATATTCAGGCTAGAGTGTATAAAAGATCGTTTATTTCTGCAGTCCACCATGTATTGCTTTTATTAAAGTTTAACAGCTTACATCACACCGTTTTTAAACCGTATATTATTGTGTTTTTTTAATGTAAGTGCTTCTATTTACATCAGTGAGCGTTTGTTATAGTGCAGACACCGGCAGTCGAGTGAGAAGTTCGGGGGGCGTGGTTGATTTTACATAAAGCGTTTGGTTGGAAGCTCGACTCTGCTCATTATCGCGGCTCCTCCTCTGGCTCCATCAGACAGTCCTTCTGCGCATGTCTGGCTCCAATTTCAGCAGTCTTTTGCGACAGTTTGTGCCCGTCAAGCAGGCGTTTTGCCCTCAAGGCGTTCAATGGCAAAAGGGGCTGTCGCGTCGTCCATATTTTTTACAGTCATTGGTGTAGACCACCTCTATAGCTAATAAGTGCTTGCTCACCAGGTGCTTTTAGAAATATATATTTTGAAATGGCCTATGTTGCAAGATTTAACTTCAGCTATGTATTTTATACAGTAGATTGAACATGTAAATAAATTTTCATTAAAACTCAATTTCAGCACAGTGTGTAACCCGACATCCCATTTTAAAATGAGTTCTTATAATGCATCTACTGTTGCATCTCCTTGACTTTACACAGAGTGCATTTATGGATTCTACTGCAATGCTTTTCTGTTGTTGTTGAGTGCAAACATCTGTGAGATAGACATGCTTGAATCTTGAACTTGTGTTTCTTGCAGCATCTTATACAATGCAATCTGTGTGAACAGGCTTCATAACATCCACAAAGTGGGCCATGCCCCATTTAGAGTATTGCTATACACCAAAAAAAAAAAAAAACATTTTATTGATCATAATTTTGTAAAATAATAATAATAATAATAAATACAAAAAAAAAATAAAAATAAAAAGTCACAAGGGATGTTGCATAACATATGTCAGGCTTATAACTATTCCATCAAAATGTAATATTTAATAAGGAAAAACTTAAAACATTCAACAGTTTCTTTTCCTCAGTGTCAGTATAGGGCGTGCATTCGCAGGAGTGCTGTGCTCTTTATGTATTCTGCTGATGTATAACCTCAAATGCACTGCTTTGTTTCAAATACAGGAAGTTGCATGCGGTGATCCAGGAGAGGCATGGGCCGCTATAAGATTTTGGTGGTATGATAATCTTAAATAAAAATATCCCGGTTTGACGTTTTTGTGATTACTGCTCTAAAATATGTTCTTTTTATATATCTGGGACTGGGTAAAAAACTAAAAACTTACCCCCATTGAACACAATATATTTTATTTTGAGAAACATTTAAAATATTTTGTTACAGTAAACATGTCACGCTAAATAATTCAAATTCATTCATTCTTCATTTGTTTTAAAAACAGATTTCTTTACAATTTATGGCATCTTTGGATATTTTTCTGCTAAAGATACTGCTATCCTAAAAAAAATAATAATAATAAATATATATTTTTTTAAATCTTATAATTTAGGAATAGTATAACAAATTTTAAAAGTTTTAAGTTTTAAAACCTTGACTTTTCTAAACCGCGGTATTCCTTGAAAACGATTATTGTCCCATGCCCAAAAACCAGGACATATACATAAGTGCTGGTCTCATAGCTTGATAATATTATGGTTAAACCACTGAAGCACTCTTTTGACTATGTTGTTGGTACCTGTCTGTGCTTTGAACAAGTTAAGGCCATCTCTGTCTCTGGAGGATAAGGGAGCTTGCAGAGCTAATCCAAAATATCTTAATTTGTGTTCACAAGATGAACAAAAGTCTCAGAGGCTTGCTAGACATGAGAGCCAGTAATTATTGACAAAGTTAAAATGTTTGGCATAAGCTATCCCTTTAAGTATGCATATGTATATGCGCATATATATATGTGAAGTTTGATTATATAAAGTACATAAATTATATAAATTGATTATATAAAGAGATTTGTATTGCTGCATTCAAAGGTTTAGACCAGGGGTCACCAATCTCGGTCCTGGAGGGCCGGTGTCCCTGCAGGGTTTAACTCCAACTTGCCTCAACACACCTGCCTGGTTGTTTCAAGTATACCTAGTAAGACCTTGATTAGCTTGTTCAGGTGTGTTTGATTAGGGTTGGAGGCTTAAATCTGCAGGACACTGGCCCTCCAGGAACAAGTTTGGTGACCACTGGTTTAGACAATGTTCCTGTTCATTAGCATCCCCATCAAGCTTCTAGAAACTGCATTTATGCACAAACTGACCAACAAAACTAACTTTCAGGTAAGGCTGCACGATTCTGGCTAAAATGAGAATCATGATTTTTTTTTTTGCTTAAAATCAAGATCATGATTTCTCCTGATTCTGTGGATGCAAAATAAAGGTTAATATTAGTAGCCTGTTATGTTGTTCTTGTTATTACCATTATTGCTATTTTTAAACATATTGTAAAACAGCAATAATAATATTAGGCTATGTGATGGTCTACTGTTGGTTAAAATGCTCAATTTTGTAAAAACTTAAAATTGGAAATGGTGGACTTGAACAGACTTTAAATTTTTCCTGTTTGGTAATTCAAGTAATCACGTCATAATACAACTATTCATAATTTTAAAGTTGAATTATTATGTTTGAGACATGTGCTTGTCATTGACAACATTAATAGACAATGTTTTTCACAGATAAAATTAAACATTTGTCATTATCATATTTAACTCTTGCATTTTATTCAACATTATAGATGCCAGAGTAGTTATACTGACCCAGTAAACATTCAATCTCATGCAGAACACATTGTGTTCGCTATGAAAGAAAAAAACATATCAAACGCACATATATGCAGCTTCCCAATTATCACTCTGTGCAACAAACTGAATGTTATTTACAAATGTATTACCTGTTATTCACAGCCTATGCAGATTCTGTTCACTAAAAGTAGAAATCACTGGCAGGCACGCGTGTCCTCTCAGTGGTAAACAAACAGTGTGTCAGCTCATGTATGATTTCACGAATACATCATTACATTAAGACAAAAATAACGTTTTGGGGGTAAATTATACCTTTTAAATACAGTATGTGACACTTTCAACACCATTTGGAGGTGTCCATGTTGCTGAGCAATGAAAATAAAACGTGAAGACATTTACACTTCTCTCCTCGCCTTGAAAATATAATTGGCTGAATCATAGAAAAGCTGAATTAAGATCATGTGTAAGGTTAAATCGAGATCTAGTTTCGATTAATTGTGCAGCCCTACTTTCAGGTGCCATTTTATTGTTTAGCTGAGCTACTTTATGGAACTTTATGGAATCAAATGCACATCTCTGCTCCATTAAAAATCTGAATTGATGTTACAGTATCTGAGTACATGACACAATCATACTGTAGGGTTTGGATTTTTCTTATTCAGCCCAACTCAGTTGCCTGTATTTTTTCAACTTTTGAATGCAGCTTATGTTTAAATCATTGATTTGCTCACTCAAGTGAATCAGAGCACTAATTTATTCAGTTCCACCACTGAGTGTCACTTCGAGGTGCAACAAAAGATTCTGCTGTGACCATTTCCGTTGGCAGAGTGAAAACACACACATTAACCGGTAATATTCTGTCTAAAATTTAAGTTACTCAGCATCCTTTTTTATTAAACCGTTGCACAAAATCAATATCTTGCTTGCAATTATGTTGTCTGAATATTGTGCAATCTGAAAAACGATGACTTGTTATACAGTTCTCAGTGATTAGATCCGAAATGTGCACTGTTGAAAACCACTGCTCTGTCATTTCAATTTTCCAAAGGTTACTCGTTTTCACAATTACTGCAAGACTGCAAAAGGCAAAAGGTCAGGCTGTACCATAATGAGGAGGGCATCTACAAGATAAAAGTGGCTTTTCACAAATTAATGTCTTCATTTACGTGTACATGAATAAGGTCATTCGGAGTCCACTCTGAATGTAACGACCTGCCGTTTAACTCAAAATCAACATTTGGGCAGTCCCGGCGGCCCTCTTGAATTAAGGATTCATTAAGCTTAATAACCTTCCAGTGGTTGTCCACTGGTGAGCTAACAAAGAGGCATAATTGAGAAAGGCCTTCGGATTAGAATGTGATTTCATTCAGAGGGACAAAATGAGTTTTGCATTTGCTAATCTTTCTTTTGTGCTCAGGAATATTTGCCACAGAAGGGAGACAAGTTAATGAGCACTCAAGCGTAGATGAGCAGAAGAATTTTCTCGACCGAAACAGGCCCGGAATATTTGGTCAGCAAACAAAATAATTTAAGACACACTAAGAATATGGTAATCTACCCTGCGTTTGATTGGCTGTAGGAAGAAAATAGCCATGGAAATGAAAGAAGCTATTTCATTTGAATCCCCCAGATTGCAAATTCAGACTAGCGCTCAGTAAAAGACACCAATGCATAGTTATTTTGTCTGCAGAGAGCTGAAAGGATATAGAATATTACGTTTGAAAAGCGTTCAGACAAGATAATATCCTGGGATAGCGTCCTAAAATATATGAACACCCTGGTCTCCATAATGTCCAGGGGAATTTATTGCGTTAGATCTATTTTTTAATTTGTTAAAGTAATTTCGTAAAGTTAACGACTCCACAGTGATGGGATGAGCCAAGCCTTGCTTTGAAAACGATGGGCACTAATGATTTCACACATCCTGAGGGCTGTGTCAAAAGGGAGCGATCACAAACATTTTGATAATAATTTTCATTAATCACACAAATGGCCTTGGTTATGTTTTCGCCCAATGAATAACAAAGCTTTTACAAGCAGCCAGGCTATAAACGTAGGCACAAGACACAAAAGCCTTTTGACTGACACTTTATAAGATGTAGGATAAATCACGCTGTTATGAGTGAGCATCTTAAAAGATGAGTCTCTCTGCTGACCCGCTGTTCATGCCTCTTTATGCAAAATCAGGGGTGCCTTTGTTCCTTTGTGTCCATATGCTGGCAGAGTTTGACGGGAGGAAAATCTTTTGAGGTTTCCCTGCCAGGAGAAACCGCTGCAACTGGCTGCACTGCTGGAGACAGAAACAACTGGTGTGACTGGCATCCGCTCTATTTGCTGCTTAGAATACTAACGAGAGTCAGCGTGCCTCAACCCCCGAGCCCTAAACAGTGTTGGGATTGTTCCATTGGAATACATCAGAACCTCTGTGTCAGGCCCCTGGACAGAAGCACCTGAAACGCATGCTACATAAAAAACGACAAATAAAAATAATTAAATAATAAAAATAAAGGCTCTTAATTGGCTTTGAATGTTCCATGGAGAATATTTAAAATCCATGGAACAGTTTCGTTCTTTACAGTGTAAAAAGATTGTCTAGATTATTATATTATTGAAATGCTGTTCACACTACAACAGGAAATGTGGAATTGTATGACATTGCTGCGAAACCCCCTTTTTGGAGCATTTATTTTTAAGAGAGTTTTTTTTTTTTTGGTTTTGATTCGATTTGCTGTTCGTGTTTACCATTTTAATCAAAATGTGTAAGAAAATTGGGTGGGAGGTGGATTTGACAGAAGGCAGAGTAATTCATTCATTAATTTTCCTTTAGGCTTAGTTCCTTTATTAGTCAGAGGTCGCCACAGGGGAACGAACCGCCAACTTATCCAGCATATGTTTTATGCCCTTTCAGACACAAGAATAATTAATTCAAAACAATAAATGTGGTTATTTTAATTTTAAAGTTACAATTAATTCACGTTGTTAGTTGGTGTTTAATACCCCAAAGATCAATACTCTGCAGCCTTGACATTGATTTGCGTATTTTAGGGATACGTTGTAGATTTCGAACAACTTTGAGTAACTCTTATTCCTTTAATATTACTTAATAGTTTGACACACAAAGTAAAAAACGCCGAGTTTCATACGCGAAACAAACATTTCGCGGCGTCGCGCGCTTTTGGGTTATGTTGAATATGTCTCAATTAAACGTGACAGTTGTAACTGAGAGAAAAGACAACAACGACTTTCTCAAGACCCACGCCAGTTCTTTAACAAGTTTGCCGGAATGTTCCTGAAAACCAGTCGAGCGATTTGGATAAAAGTAAAGGAAACGATTTTGCTGCTCACCTGTGTCTTAAGAGGTTCACCCTGTTCAATGATGCTGATGAAGGGTATTTCCAAAAACGAGGACATGAACTCCACTTGTATGAGCTCTTCGTGGCTCTGGGGGAACGCGAGCACAGCCGAGACTCCCTGAACAACGATATCCTGGCACACGCACCTGAACATGGACTCCGGGTCTCCATTGAGCGGTTCTCGGGACAATACTTCCAAGCTCAGGTTGTAGGGCAAGAAGTTGTTCCCACTTTGCCGGAGGTGGACCAGGGCGCGGTTGAGGGCGCCCTGTATCCTGGACTGCTGGCGGGTCGGCAGGAGCGCACCCAAGCGCACGGTGTGCCCAATGCGTGCCAGGATGTGACAGGGCTGGGGATGCAGATGACAAGGGTAAATAAACATCTGGAGAGCGACCTGGAGCCCAACGTGAAGGTATGCCAAGAATCTGAAGAGCACTAAATTCATCCTGCTCCTTTCGCAACTGGATTGAGGTTTCGTCACAAGATGGCATCGCTCTATTCTTGTCCAGTTGTTCTTGTCCTTAATGGTTTTACGCGCGCGCGGATGCAGCCACGGTTGAAATGCAAGCGTTCCGTCTAGTACTCCAAGTGTTGAAGGCGAGGAGGTGCTGTGCGCGCGCTGAGGGAGGAGGTGCTGTGCCACTGGAGATGTTCATAGAGGGAGGACAGCTATGGACACGTCAGCTTTGGATTGCAGATAATATTATGAAAAATTAAGGTTTTTCTAAAAGGTCACTTTATTTAACATTATTTCAATGTCTTTAAACATTCACTTTATAAAGTATTAAAGAGAGTATTTTTGCATAGTAAAAAGTTTTATGAATATCAAAATAAACAGATTTGTTTAATTAAAATGTGTTTATTAAATTAGATGACCACTTTTTCTGAAAAATAATATAAATAGGCTATTGTAAGTGGAGCGGATCGCCCCCTCTTGGCCGCAGCCTTGTTGACATCACATTGCCACTGATAACTCCTGTTAAAAATATAATAATAATACATTCACTTTATATTACGTTTATAAATTATTTTTGCTTTCAGTCAGTAGTTTTTAAAGTGCATGAATAAGCACACAAAGGTCACAGCCACCACACAGCAAAATGCCATCCACATACCAGCAGCACAAAAACCCTCAAGAATGTTGATATTAAACTCCAGAATGTCCATTATACTTACATTAAAGCAACAGATCACAAATAGCAAAGTATACATAAAAGCTGACAGATATCAGCTTAAGACCTAAATCTACCAGTCCCGGTATGAATAAGAATCAGTAAAATGCAAAGCTAAAGGAAAAACTGAGACACAGGTGCAAAATCCTCTACACTCCTAAGGATACCCAGGAAATTTTATTTATTTAATTAATTTTATTATTTATTTATTAACAATTAATGATTTCAGTGAAGTATTAAAAAGAGATTAGGAGGTGACCGAGGCAGTAATTGCCTCCTGAATTCAGGCAGTTTGGTATAGTTCAAGGACAATACCCTATTCATAAATTATTAAATTATATAGTAATTGCGTGGAAGCACGGATGCACTGTTCAATTGAATTAATTTACAGTAGGCTTTGTTTGCTATAGAACAGTAATCCAAATATAATGACTTGTCACTCGGTTTGAGCACAAAACTGAAATGCAATGTAATAGATTTTTTTGTTCATCAAAAGCAAGAGTTACAATAAAATCCTTTGATTCATCCAGACAGTTAGTTTATTTCAAGTCATTTGACATTTTAAAATCCCAAGCCCCCTTAAAGAAGCATTCCAATGGTACTGTAAGCATTTTCCTCAACAAATGGGTGCCTAATTTATTGCTGTGAGCTCATTAAAATAAAATATAATTTACTCATTTAGTAATTAAACAGAGAATAAATCTACCATAAGCTGCACATTATGTCAGTGTGCACTTTTCACCTCTGTGAATTACCACAAATATAAACATTAAATGGTCATGTTACATAATGCAAAATGACAAATCTCTGATTGTCAGATCATAAACACAGCTCTGCTGATTCAGAATTTCAATGCACTTTTTTCTTTTCATGCAACTAGTCTGGCATATTATTACTGCAGTGCATGTTTTTAAGCAATTACTTGTCCATTTTAGAAAGCTTTGCACCCTCAAATCCATTTGCTAGTAATAATAGCTGGATGTCAAAGACTAATTGAGGATTAGAGACCACCGACTGAGTAAAAAGCATATGAACCATGTCAAAATTCGGGCAGCATGTCCTTTGTGCAGCAGGACATATATGCAGACATCATGGTGTTTTACTCTGTTTGGTTCATATACTTCAAGTGTGTAATTTATATCAGAACCAAATTATATATATCATTGCATCTTTGTTTCCTGTTCTAACACATATCTAAATCATTTGGCCTGTACAATGTCACAAAAAACATTTGCTTTTCTGCTTAATGGATGTATGCTATGATGTCTGACACAAACATGCAACCAGTGATGCTTGCTTGATTGTTTTTGCTCCAGTGCATGCACATCCACATTTCAAGATATTTCAGAGATGCAGGTGATTTTTGAGGGTAAATCAAAATTTCCACAAGACACCTACACAAATATCCTGTTTAGACACATGGATTTCTCCACTTGTTTTTCAGAGAAGGTATGCAATTGTCTTTTACTCACCTTCAAGCTGCCTCATGCAATGTGAATAAATATTCAAGTGGACCTATTATGCCCCTTTTCACAGGATAATATAAGTCTTCAACATGAATTCAGAGCATGCATTTAAAAGGCTTTATGTTTTGCTCTGAAACCGTTCTTGATATCTGAGAGGTAAACCAGTCTGCTAAAAAGGGCAAAATAAAATCTACTGCAGCTTATTTAGACAATTTAGGTAAAGTGGGTGACACTTTAAAAGGAGCATGACCACTGCAAGTGGCACCGCCGCGAAGGATTGAGAACATGTTTTTAGGTATAACCGCAGTTTGCGACTATGCTGCCAGGGGGCACAAAGGGACAGGATGTGAACGGACAGAAATATACAGCTGTTAATACCCTGCTACTTGTAAATGAAGATGAAATAATGAAACAAAGTATTACAGTTTTTTACAATCGTTTTGCCACAAATTTCAGAATTCTGGTGTCAATTTTCAAAACTCTAGACACAAAATTCACGAACACTGCTAAAATTTTACGTTATTGCAAAACTCTAAACTCTTTTTTTCAAATGCTTGGATACAACAAACACAAGAAAAATATACGTTGTTCATAGAACAAAGATAACATTTTCAATATAATGCAATTAAACATCTGAATGATCCCATTTCAAAACGAAACTCAAACATTACATTTAAAATAAGTGTGGTTTATTCATAAACTAATTTCGAGAGGATCACGTGATCAACACGGCTGGCTCCTCCTTAGCTCCGTAATCTGCCCTGTTAGATGATTACAGAAGCATTATAAATAACCAGAGTTTTTCACTCTAGTTATCTTCGTCTTGAAGATATATTATCTATTATGTTATGTATTTTACCTTTACAAATATATGTATTCTATGGTTGAAAAAATGTAAACTGGGATTTTTGCACTATTTTGACAAATAATTGACTATTTTGACATTTTATATATAGTATGTGGAATCCAATTGTAATTTGCATATGTTGTCATATATCATGCCATATATCAGCTTTCTATATGGGGACGAGCAGTGAGTAAAAAAAAGACAGTAAACCTACATTATGATGGAATAATTAAAACTATAGTTCAGTGTATCCACAGTCTGCAACGTTCCCTCCACACTTATAAGCCATAATGAAACCTGTATCATAAATTTTAAACAACAATATTTAATGATTGTTAAAGATTGTTTATTGTAATGATGTGCATCTTGTGTGCTGGTGATCTAAAGTTGTGTTCCTGTAGTGATCCTGGCAATGCAAGACTTTTTTAAAAAAAATGAACGCAGCATGCAGAATTTTGAACACTGGAGAGTCTATGTTAAAAGTAATGAGTGCTTAGAGTTTTGTGTCTAGAGTTTTGAAAATTGACATCAGGGTTCGGACATTTGTGGCAAAACAACTGAAAAAAACTGTAGAATGCATTCATTAATCATTAAAAACTTGTTAACAAGCTTTATTATCATTTTAATCTTAGTGAAATGAGGACTCATTTTCGGAAAGTAAAATTAAAGAAATAAAAGACTAAAATGAAATGTGTTTGAATGTGTGCGTGTGTGCGTGTGTGTGTGTGCGTGCATCTGTATGTGTCTGTGACGTTTTAGTTTCAAAGATAACTCACAGATCATTTATTACAGCACACTGCCAATTATGGCTGAACAATATATCGTTTGGGCATCGATATTGCAAGGTGTGTTTTATTTTAGATTATTAATTATTATTAAATTAAATATTATTTATTAATTAAAGATTAATAGATATTATTAAATAATATTATTTTTTTACTTATTTATACAACAATGATCATTTTACATTTGATTGTTCAATTTCTGTACATGAATACTGTTCGACTCAGCAGAAAAACCCTAAAGCACTGTTTATTTATTTCTTTTTGATTGTAGTATAGTTTTCATGCAGATGCACTAAAAAAGACCCCCAGTCGATCTGAATTATTGGAATTTTTCTAAATAAAGATACTTAAACCATCTGATGAAATTATATTCATATCACAATATATATCGTGGCAATTTGGCAAAACAAAATATCTCAATGTCAGATTTTTCCAATATCGTGCAGCCCGACCACAAATGAACCTATTTGGGTTGTAGCAAAATGCTTTTTTGTTTGTGTGTCTATTTAAATCCAAAGGCAGATCCTTTACAGCTTGTGCTTTGGAAACACATCTGTTGTTTGCTTTTGATTACCACATGCATTACAGTTGTCATGTCAATTTTAATAAAGCTTTTAAATAAAATCATAAATAATAATAACATCATAAAGAGATTTAAAAAGGCACTATTTACTCACACTCAAATGAATCCAAACTTTTATGCGTTTATGTTTTCTGCTGAACTCAAATGAAGATATACAGTTGAAGTGAGAATTATTAGCCCCCCTTTGAAATGTTTTGCCTTTTTTAAATAGTTATGTTTAACAGATTACGTTTAACAGAGCAAGGAAATTTTTGTAGTATTTCTAATAATATTTTTTTCTGAAGAAAGTTTTATTTGTTTTATTTCGGCTAGAATAGACCACCATATCACCACAATAGACACCATTTTAAGGTCAAAATTTTTAGCCCCTTAAAGCTATATTTTTTTCGATAGTCTACAGAAAAAAACATTGTTATACAATAACTTGCCTAATCACAGTAACCTGCCTAGTTAACCTAATTAACCAAGTTAAGCCTTTAAATGTCAGTTTAAGCTGTATGTCTTGAAAAATATCTAGTCAAATATTATTTACTGTCATCATGGCAAAGATAAAAGAAATTAGGTATAAGAAATGAGTTATTAAAACTATTATGTTTAGAAATTTGTTCAAAACATCTTCTCTCCCTTAAACAGAAATTGGGGGAAAAAAATAAACAGGGGGCTAATAATTCAGGAGGGCTAATAATTCTGACCTCAACTGTATATTGAAAAAAGCCAAAATAAAATGTAATTATTGACTTTCATAGTATTTGTTTTTCCTACTAAATGTTAGTCAATAGTTTCAGGATTTTGTTTTTCTTCAGAGTACCTTCTGGGTTCAACAGATGAAAGAAACGCATGAACTTTTTTTAACAAGTAAAGAATGAATAAATGATGACAGTTTTTATTTTGGGGGGAACTATACCTTTAAAGCAGTTTGAACTTCTTTCATGTCATTTTATGAATGCATAGACGATCTGCCTGTGAGAGAACGCATGTTGTTCTCTTCTCTCCCTCACAACAATATAAACACCAGGCTCATAGCCAGGGGTCACTGCCTCATGGACAAAGGTCCAGAATTTGTCCCATACATGAGCTCATTTGTCCTATTTTGACTGTTATGCCATCATAAATAGTGAAAATAACTCTTTAAAAAAGCCTTTAAGACCAAGCGGAATCCTCTGTTGGCTGTTGCTTTGGTGTGACTTCAGCTAATCAGTTTTAGCCAATGCAAACAATTATTTATCATGAGTCCAACTCCCAGCTGTGCAAGAAAACACACAATCTGACGTAAGACAAGTCATTATTCACTACTGTATTGTTTTAAAATTGAGAAACATTTTATAAGTAACTTTCATTCTAAATCTTTGGACCTTGTTGTTCTTGAAACAAAAAATGACCAATAAACAGGTGTGAAGCACCAAAAGCGGCCCATATTAAAATGAATTTGAATACTAATTTGGGTATTGTTATTCATGAATTTTCAAATGTACTTTTTTAAGAGAGGCTAGAAAATTGTGAAGCTCTACATTACATTATTATTATGTTTTAATTATTTTTTATTCAAACAGCCAAACTCTGACTTAGGAAAATTGAAGGCGCAAATGACAAATGACAATAGGCTACGTTAAATTTAAATCTTTAACAGATTCCTTTTTTTTTCCAATACATTTTTTATTTTAAAATAAGTATTTTTTTTTACATTTCTTTAATCTAAATCTTTAGGAAATGTGGTTATAATGACCATTCGACAAGCTAATTAAACTAAAAACAATGTCAGTAAAATGCAGTATTTAAATCTCATAATTAAATAGAAAATGAGGTGTATAATTGCAAAAAGGTCCGCTTTTTGAAAAACAAAGAATCACCCTTTTCACCAGACTGACTAGAGGCCTAAACACATCAGTTATGTCTGCAAATGTAAATATTTGAGTAGGAAATTGCCTTTGTATCTGTGTATTAGATGTGTGAAAATGCATATTTTAGGCAAGATGACAACACACTATTAATGCAACTTATCCAGGCCTCATCTTTTCCTTCTGTTTCTGTGTGTGTGTGCATTCCCTTAGGCTGGACTTATTTAAATGAGGAATATTGTGACTTTCCCAGAAGGACTATAATAAAGGCATTTGAGGGAGTTCAGAAACAGTGCTTACTGATATAGAGAATAACTCCCCATAGGATATTGTAAATCTTTTCTATGCATAAAATAATATTAAGCACAAACAGAAGTTTTGATGTAAAAATATATTAAATCTCTTATTATGTCTTACTGTTTTTCTCCTAGGTGATTCATATCACCAGATTGCCCCTATAGTCGATTGTGTTCTGTTTGGTTTAATATATAAATTAATGGATTACATGTTAATCAGAAAACCAATTAAAATGCATGTTTATCTCAGAAGGATTACACCCAGCTTATTTAACACATATAAGCACCCGTATGCATAATCCCCCTCAGTCTCTCGCTATGACTTCCCTCTGTTGTTGTGACATACACAGACATTAGGCACTGTTTGAAATGCAACAGTTGAGTCGATGAGTTCTGAAATTGAATTTTGAGAGGTACCTCAGAAAAAGCCTCTAAGCAGAAGCTCTGCAATTACAGCATGGGGAAATGTAGCATCAGTGTTGTTTCTGCCTAACTGCGAGCTGCAGCACTCCATAATCTGCCACGCTATGGTACATCTTGTACGGAAGAGCGGTGCTTTTAAATATCACCAGGCGACATCTACATTCTCAGCACATCCTACATGACTAATTTCAGCACAATCTTTTGTGTCCACTAGACAGTTCAGCTGTGGATGCGGTGCACCATCGGGACACAGTGTGCGAGAGCGAAGGAACTAAAAGTGATAATTCTATTAAAATCTGAAGTGCTATATAGTCATATATTACAAGAGAATTTGCTGGAGGCAAAGCAGTTGATTTTCCTTACAGTGCTGAAATGAAGATATTTGTGCTTTTCTGGAAAGCTTGGCACAATCTTTCAGTTCAAACGAATGAGTGTGTAAAACTGGGAACAATGCAAACCTTATCCTTCCGCTGACCTCTGGAAAGGTTGAAGAGTAATTTTGGACTTCAAATTAGGGTCGGGATGCATAAACAGTGTGCGCAAGCCGATTCACAGCAGGAGGGTATCTATATGAAACCTCATTTAATTTGGTCAAACACTCCCTAACCCCATTCTGTTTTATCAGACTGAGCAAACATGGTTCTGATAAAAACTAATGAGTTTTGTGTGCATTAATTAACTTAATAACATATTATTAAGGTAAAGTACTGTCACTGCACTTTTGATAGTTCTGAAGAAGTTGAAGAAGTTTGTGAAAATTCAACACACTCTTTTATAATACACTTTTAAAGTGTTAGTTTAATAGACATTAGTTCATTTACACCAACTATTATTGTAATGGCCACACTTCACAGTAATGTTCTATTAGTTAAAGGTAATGTGCTTTCTAGCATTAAATAATAATACTCGTACAGCATTAATTAATTATAGTTACAAATATATTATTAAAATGTAAAGTGCTTGTTAACATCAGTTAATGGACTGTGAATTAAAAACAACTTTAACAAAGATGAATAAATGCACTACCTGACACTGCCTATCCAAATTCTAGGAACAACAAACAATATCCTGAATAATAGTTGATTATTTGGTATTAGAAGTAGCTTATATAGTTAGGACAGTAAGGTCTGACTTTGCTTTGACAAAAGTCTTGTCACTTAACAGAAATAATGTATAACATAGAATATAAAGTCATGGTGAAGTGGAAAAATTATTATTATTGTGTGTGTGACTCCCGTGAGCTTGGAGGACAGCATACATACATCTCTGCAATGACTCAAATAACTTACTAATGAAGTCATCTGGAATGGCAAAAAAAGTGTTCTTGCAGGACTCCCAAAGTTCATCAAGATTACTTGGATTCATCTTTAATGCCTTCACCTTCATGTTAGCCCAGATATGCTTAATAATGTTCATGTCTGGTGACTGGGCTGGCCCAGTTAACATACATTAACTAATCTTACCTTATTATAGTAAAATGTTACCACCATAACCACACTTTAAAAAACAAATATTTATGAAATCATAGAAAAGGTTCTGGCAATTTATAACTCTATTTTTTTTTGTTACCTTTTTTGGGTTTTAACTAATATTAATATCAGTTAATGTCTTTTTGCTCAAATTTTCAATATCAAAAGTAGTCAGAGTAGCAGTCAAAGATCCCACAATGAAATTCCAAACTTTTACAGAAATACAAGTAATTTTATCATTCATCAGCTGAAAAACCGGTGCTTTGAAAGTTCCAAAAGTGATAACATGATAGTTGTGGTATTGTTATTGCTTTAATAATTGTGCTTGGTATAAACAGGCCTAGTATTACAATGCTGTGTCCTTTATTATAACAGTTAGAAATAATGACCCTAAATTTAATTTTTATTTTATTTTTAATTATATTTCAATGATTTTTTGGAGTTTGCATGTTCTCCCATACTCGTGTGGGTTTCCTCTGTGCTCCGGTTTGCTCCACAGTCTAAAAACATGCAGTAGAGTGAACTGGATAAAAAAAGTGGCCTTAGTTTGTGAATGCAAGAGTGTATGGGGGTTTCCCAGCATTGGGTTGCAATTGGAAAGGTATCTGCTGCTTAAACATACACTGTAAACGATTTCTTGTTAAATTAACAGTAAGTTACTGGCAACAATTATCCGGTAGCTGCTGTATTTCATAAAACAGTAACATTACTGTAATACTAATTACATTAGTATTAGATTTACTGTAAAATGTAATACATCATTTTACTGTTTTCTTTTTTTACTGTAACACCAATTACAGTAGTGATACACATACTGCAAAACTGAAAACAGTATTTTACTGTACATTTTTACCACGCAGAACTACGGTATTTTAACGTTACTTTCATTATTACTGTATAGTATTTTACAGTTATTAAATGTTATTTTATTGTATTTAATAGTGCTACTTTATAATGAGCAATGAGCAAAAAAATTTCAAAAATTGCACAAATATTATTTGAACTGTTTAAGAAATACAAGAAAAATTAAGAAACTGAAACTTTAACTTCACAATAAAAGTTTATTGTGTAAACCCTACTGAAACAGTAGCAATTATTCAATATAACAAAGCAACAGAACACTAATGAACAATTGATCATTAAAACCAGTCAACAATTAATGTATCAAAAAGCATTAAAATTTAAAAAACAGGTGAAAATACTGCTACAAGACAGGAAATGATGAAGGCCAAATGATGTTGTGGAAAAGGGACAGTGAAAAAGGGCAGCAGCACTTCTGATGATCCTGCAAAAATGACAAGCAAAATCAATCACTGGAGTAAAAGCTAATCATGCCTCAAATTATTTCATTCATTCAGAAACCAAACACTGCACTATTGTTTTATATATATATTTATATATAAAACACTGTTTTTTTTTTTAATCATTTTTGTTGGCAAAATTGTTTGTTCTCAATTTACAATTACACTAACGTTAATGGGGAAAAGATCCGTCAAGTCAAAACTAGTCATTAACTAGTCTTAACTATAAACTATAAACTAGTCTTCACATAATGTCTGACTCTGTATAGCTTGAATATCTAATTCCATGATCACACTACTAGTGCTTCCACCGATTTAAGAGGGGTGAACACAGTTCATTCTGACCTTAAGAGGCTACATATTTAAAATAAATAAATAAAATAATCTAATTTAACGTGACTAATGTTAATCAAGTACTTTTAAGCTTTTAACATGTGAAAATTCACTTCTAACTTACAGACAAGATTGCGTTAGAGGACATGAAAGCCGTAGGTGATTTTTAAAAAATAATGCTAATGATGAGTTGCTGACCTTTGGTTCGTATAAAACAAAATAATCACTAAGCATTCATTTTTGGCAAAATCTGCCGAGAGGCACAGCGACACGACAAAATGTGTTAAAGTTGAGCAAAGAACTGTACAGTAGTCAAGCAATCTACTTCATGAAATGTTTGTGGTAATATTTTGCGGTCAGTTCGTATTACTGTATTTCAATATGCAGTGATGGCATGTCAGTGAGACAAATAAATCTTTAATAGAGTCATTTTGTTCAATTTATTTTTTATTTTTTTGCGAACACCTCTCCAGTGACATTTCCTCAAATTAAATCATCATGACGTTACTGTGCACAGCATCAATTTAAATCCCAAATTTTTTAAAACAGTCACTGCTGATTACAAACTAACATTAAAGATAGGCTTACAGAAATCCTGTATGCATGATAATATGAAGATTTATTACTCACTGATGTCGAAGCACTTCGTCAGAGATGTAGACAGGACAGAATATGTGCCATCAAATGAGCTCTTGTGCAGCCTTTGTTGGACATCAAGGTAGTATGTTCACCTATACTGTAAAAAAAACAAAATCTAAATAATCTAAAAAAACTATAATTTTATTTATTAAATACTTGCTTAACCATATATAGATGTAAAAGTAACCAAAATAAATAATTTATTAAAATGTGAGGGATACTAAGCATGTTTGGTCTACAGAGAGAAGTAAACGTTTACTTTAAGCATTGATCCTAATGAATCTATTTCTGAACTACATCCAACCTCGCCTCTGAAACAGCATTTTTGAGCATTTAGATCAGGGGTGCTCAACCCTGTTCCTGGAGATCTACCTTTCCGCAGAGCTCACCTGCAACCTTGATCAAGAACACCTGTCTTTATTTACCAACTGCTCCTTCAGATACTATTTAGTTGGTTAGTTGATGTTTGATCAGGGTTGGAGCTAAACTCTGCAGAAAGGTCGATCTCCAGCAACAGGGTTGAGCACCCCTGTTTAAGACAATGAAAAATAAGACATCTAGATGATATTTTATATTCAATCATTTGTTGTGAAATTTAAATGGCTTCTATTCAGTATATACATAAAATAAAATTAGAATAAGAATAAAAAATAATACTCTATGCCAAATAAAACACTTCAGATCTAAATAAAGCAGGTGTTTTTACCTAAAGGTTCCTTTCCTCCAGGTAGTTTAGCTGCAGATCGCTCCACATCTGTGCTTTATTTGGTTCTTGACTTAAGAGTAACTGTAGTCGCATTCCAGGTCCATCAAAATCTGAGCTAAAAAGACAATATGGCAAAAGACAAGACACATATAAATAAGTCTCAGAATAAAATATTTAAAAGGATAGTTTACTATTCTGCCACCATTACTCTATGTGTTTTTAACCAGTTAGAATTTCTGTTGAACACTAAAGCAGATATTTTGAAGAATGTTAGAAACCTGTAACTATTGACATCCATATTTTAACCAAATTTCTTTAAAAAAAATATACAAGTTTGATGTTTAATGGAACAAAAAAAAATCTAACTATTTTGAAACAAGTGGAGGATGCCAAAGATGCTCTTATTTTCATTTTTGGGTGAACTGTCCCTTCAACTTATGACATAAAAAAACAATATTGAACCAAGCTTACAGTTTCCAGGCTGTTTGAAAAAAACAAACACGGCCAGTAAAATTGCTAATAAACACAAAGACTAGTTACAGTAAAAAATCTGTGTCTAATATTTACTCAGCATTTGATAGCCAAATAGCCTAGCCATGGTTGTTTTATTAATTCATTCATTTTCTTTTCGGCTTAGTCCCTTTATTAATCTGGGGTCACCACAGCGGAATGAACCGCCAACTTATAAAGCATTTGTTTTATGCAGCAGATAACCTTCCAGCCCCAACCTATCTCTGGGAAACATCCACACACACTCATACACTACGGACAGTTAACTTACCCAATTCACCTGCAACGCATGTCTTTGGACTGTGGGGGAAACCGGAGCACCTGGAGGAAACCCACGCGAACGCAGGGAGAACATGCAAACTCCACACAGAAACGCTAACTGACCCAGCCGAGGCTCGAACCAGCAACCTTCTTGCTGTGAGGCGACAGCACTACCTACTGTGCCACTGTGTCGCTACTGGAAGAAGAAAAAGAGTTTGTACATGAAACTCCTCACAACAAATCTGTGAACAACTTGACGTTTCAAAATCTAATCAAAATGAGCAAGACATGAACATTACCTTGAACAATCAAGTGAGGAGTGATTGGTAGCATCAGCTTTTCAACATCAATTGCTGTAGCTGCAAAAAAGAAATATAGAGTAAAGATAAGAGTAAAATAAGACTTAACATTTAATAATCTAAATCTATGGTACAACCATACCAATCTGTATGGGGTTAAAATAAACTTGTATACAAATCATTCCCTACACCTGAACACCAAAAATAAAATGTACAATTAATGATACACTATACAATAAGCTCATTAACCAGTGAGAAATAGACAATTAATATGAATTATGTTAATATTAACATTAACTTAAAAGACATGAACTGAATTTTATTATCAGCTCAATTTAATAAAACAGTTTAGACTTGTTTCATTGTGAGTTTAGTTTAAATAACTTACAGTTAACAAATCTAACCATAATGATAACTTAGTCATAATGACCACATAAAGACCAGAGCTTACCTTAACGTTAAACGTTTAACTTTTTATGGTGACTTTGCCTTCATCTCAGTGTTGTGCTGAAATAGAAAATGCAGTTAACGTTACACTGAGTAAAAGTTATGTTTTTTTTCAGGTAACGTTACTATGGTCAAAAACTCACTCAAGATAAACTCACTGTACGTTATCTAATAGTTACCTCGCAAACACTACAAACACGGTCTGGCGTCGAATAACGTGACATAAGAAACTTACAACTAAAGTAACTTGGTTAATTATTTTAAATTACACACACACTACACAGAAATATACACAAAACAAAACTTTAACGGACAGAATTTGACTTTTAAACACTTACCGAGGATGAATTCACTGGAGGAAAAGGCGACAGGTGGATTTCAAATTAGGATAGCCGTTTGCCTGGTGAATGTCGAATCGACTCTGTTCGGTTCAATAAATCGGCTCCTTAGAACAGTAAAGAGTCGAATCCGCCTAAAACCGATTCCTTTTCGTATATTATTGTAAGACACAACAATGAATCATTACTATATCGTTATACTACTCGGCCACACACATTTATACACATGCTGCTGAATGTGCTAGTAAACACGTGTGATAAAATAATTCCCGAGCAAACAGTTCAATCCGATTCGGTGTCGTTTGAGTCCTGAACCGAACCAGTGCAAACGTGATATTGATTAAATAGTAATATTGTTTTTTTTTGTTCACTTTACCAGCGAAAATATTACATATATCTGACTTTAACAATAAGAATAAGGTTCGCTTGAAGTGTTTTGAGAATTAATTTTTTTTTTCTCCCAGAATTCATTTTACACCAACAAGCAAATAGTAATGGCGGATGAGAAAAGCCAGATAATGTCGTAAATATTGCGTTTAATATGTCACGAAATGAAGTTTTAACAGTTTTTCATGCGAGAATGTAGTTCTTCCAAACTCAAATCTGTGGTTTGTTTATAGATATAATGACTACTTTTAAGTGTGCTTTGCCGATAGGGGAGATTCTGACCTCCAGGGGTTGACGGCGCTTTATCACTCAAGTATCCGGCAAACCTCATGCTTTAATCGGCTTAGACATTATTGAGACATGCCCCTGTCTTGGATGGCTCTATAATGAATGTGTTATAAAATAAAGTTTTAACAGTTTTTCATGCGAGAATGTTGTTGTTTTAAACTCAAGCCTGTGCCTTATTTATAAAGATGATGCATATTTTAAAATGTTGTTTTGAAAATGCGGAGATATGTGACCTCTACGGTGGCCAATATGGGCGCCCAATATTCTTGAATCCGTCTAAAGCAGGTTGGTCACTCTGACATTTAAGCTGACTTTGAAATCATTTTGTGTGTTTAACAGTCTTTAGTTACGTGAATCAATTATTTTTGTTTTAATTTACGTTTTGGTTTAGCACATAGTTATGTTTATTTAATATTATTTAATATTTCCATGTTACCTTATAAAATGAAGGTGCAGTGCACCCAAAAATGGAAAACCAAGGGACAGTTTAATGCACTGAACAGTCTGAAGAAACTGGTTAGGTTATTAACTTCACAAAATAATTTGTCAAAAATAAATAAACATAATAATCATAATATATATAGTGTGTGTGGAGTTGTTCTTGGTCATTTGCAGTACTGTATTTAGATACACAGTAACTGATTTTTCCCAAAATTCATTGTAAAATCTACAGTAGCATACTGTTAACCATGTTCACAGTATAGAAAAGTTGAAAATACATTATTATACTGTGAAAACAACAATATATACAGTAACACACTGTGCACAGCGTATACAGTAAAAAACTGTTGAGAAATGCAGTATAATACTGTGAAAACAACAGAAATCGTTTACAGTGTATGCCAGAATAGTTGGCGGTTCTCTCCGCTGTGGTGATCCCTGATAAATAATAAAACTAAGCCAAAAAAATGAATGAATGAATATTTATATTTTTATTATGCTTACATTTTTCATTATATTTGTTTAAAAGTAAGCTTTAACTAGCAATGTATTTTTCTAAAAATAAAAATAAAAAACAATGATATATATTTGAATTTAAATGAGTTTCAGATAGAAAAGCATTTAATCTTATTCCAATGTTGTTTTTGTAATGTGTATTGCAATGCAAAAGTCTTACATACTCTACTGCACATTTAACTAATGGTAACACTTCAAACATATTGTTTATTCATTCATTCATTTTCTTGTAGGCTTAGTCCTTTTAATAATCAGGGGTCGATGGACAGCGGAATGAACCGCCAACTTATCCAGCAAGTTTTTACACAGCGGATGCTCTTCCAGCCGCAACCCATCTCTGGGAAAACATATTGTGTAGTGCTACACAAATATGAAAAGAAACCACTGCAGACCTAATGCTGGTTTAATACGGAAACTGTCTTCGCAAGTTGTGTTCATTGCATTAAAGTTTAATAAGGGCTAAGGTTTTGTATTTCAAGGCATATTTCCCTACATGCACTATGTAAATCCACACATCTTACCCTGCCGCTGGGTAGGCTAGTATTGCTGAGCTGGATTTATTTTTACCAGGGTTCAGACATACTTATCAGATCCACAGAGGCGAGCCCTCAGTGCTTGTGTATATTTATATAGATATGTGCGTGTAGGCTATGTGCATGTCACAGTTTATAGCCAGCATCATTTGAAATAACCTGCTCGCTTCCCCTTTTTTTTTTCTTTAAGGTCTGAGGGAGCTGAAGGAAAGCCTTTATTGATTTAGCAACTGGTACTGTAGGACAAGGACAGTGTTAGGACAGAAAACCTGCTTTACTACATCAATGATAAGTGAATTATCACAGGGATACTATTTAGTCATGTGTACTTGGGCCTTCATTTGCTGATTGCGTTTGTGTTGCAGTAGATCTCAATCCTAGTCTGGCTTTGGTAGGTCATTGCTGTTTGTTTTCTAAGGTTACAATTATACTGTTTTGTTTTTAATTATGAGCAGGTTAGACAGCTAATGAAGTCATTAACTCTGTTCCAAAACCTATTGAGTTGTTGATTTGAAAGCAGAAGCCTTAATTATAAAGAACCTCTATAAGTGACTAATTTGAAATGACCTGCATGATGCAAGTTCACATGCAAAACAACTGCTCAGTTGTGCACCAAAAACACACCTTACAACTAGCTTCTATAAAATCGCAGTTCAATTCATTCATTCATTTCCTTTTTGGCTTAGTCTTTTTATTCATCTGGGGTCCCCACAGTGGAATGAACCATCGACAGTTCTATGTTGAGCTTAAAAATGTGGCCAACATGACATTAACTCCCAAATTGTTCAAAAGTCTGGGTTGAGTAAGGTTTTTTTTATTTTTTTTATCAGTTTATACTTTAATTAAGCATTCAGCTGACGATAATATTTTGGTGATAATTCTGTTGAATAAAAATAAGATAAATTTTAACTCCAATATCAGCATACTAAGAAATTCTGATGGATCATATTGGTGTAATGATGCAGAAAATGTAGCTTTGCCATTGTAAATTAATTATAAATTACATTTTAAAATAGATCAACTTAGAAAATAGATACTGTATGTTATACATTAAATTATAATTATATTTCAATATTTCCTTTGGTTTGGTAAACTTTGATTAGTAGTTTGTGTACATATTTATTCATTATCAAACTATAAGATGTTGGGTAGTAAGCCAAAACAAATCCACCCATACAGAAATCTGGCTGGGTCAGTTGGCATTTCTGTGTGGAGTTTGCATGTTCTCCCCGAGTTCACATGGATTTCCTCAGGGTTTCTCCACAGTCCAAAGACATGCGCTATAGGTGAGTTGAATAAACTAAATTGCCCATAGTGTATGTATGTGAATGCAATGTATGGTGTATGGGTGTTTCCCGGTGTTGGGTTGCGACTGGAAGGGCATCTGTTGCGTAAAACATATGCTAGATAAGTTTGAGGTTCATTCCGCTGTGGCAACTCTTAATTAATAAAGGGACTTAGCCGAAAAGAAAATGAATGAATGAATGAATGAATATCTATAATAAGTAAATAAACACATACATTACATTTACATTTACATTTAGTCATTTAGCAGACGCTTTTATCCAAAGCGACTTACAAATGAGGACAAGGAAGCAATTTACACAACTAAGAGCAACAATGAATAAGTGCTATAGGCAAGTTTCAGGTCTGTAAAGTCTAAGAAGGAAAGTATTAGTAGTATTAGTAAATTTTATTTTATTATTTTTTTTGGATACAGTTAGTGTGATATTCAGAGGCAATTGCAGATTAGGAAGTGAAGTGGAGACTAAATAGTTGAGTTTTTAGTCGTTTCTTGAAAATAGCGAGTGACTCTGCTGTTCTGATGCAGTTAGGGAGTTCATTCCACCAGCTGGGCAGATTGAGCGTGAGCGTGAGCGAAAGTGATTTCTTCCCTCTTTGGGATGGAACCACTTATTACATTATAGTATACCAACATACTAATAATATACTAATAAAACAAACACACACACACACACACATTCAAATGTGAACTTGTGATTTGAACATGTAATTTGTATATGTATTTCCATATATCAGATTTCATAAGATTCATATGCACAAATGAAGATATATATTGGAACTCTACACATCATGCTATATTTTAAACCAATATGAAGGAGGTTAGAGGGAGAAGCAGTTACACTTTGTCTGTCATAAGCTGTCAACTGGGGTTTAAGCTTAGCCGCTCTGGCCAAGATGGAATGTAAATCAAATACTATCACCATTTAAAGAAAAAAAAAGTGAGTAGACTTTACTTGATATTTCCTGCCATGGCTTCATGTTTCATTTGAAATTACGTCAGCTCCAAATGAATAATGCTATATGTTTCAAGGTACTTTAAGGGACCTTTTGGAATTTGTACAGGGGCTTTTCAATACCCAAATGAGGTGGTGTTGTGCAGCATCTACACTTTCATCATCATCATATGTATATACAGCACATGTTATACAATTCTTACTAAGCCCAATCTTTTTAACAGTAAAAAATGAATGCAGTATATAATAATTCAGTTTTGAAGACTGTAGTTATTACAGGATGTTAAGAACATTTCAGTCTTCCACATCCATGACTTAATAGAACCAATTGCATTTTAAACAAAAGCAATAGACACCAAAAGGCTAAAACTGCACCATTATCTGCATTGATCAGAGCATTTTGCCAATCAGAGCCTTTACTCTGTAGTCCTGTGCACATTTACAAGACACAGATTACCTCACATGCCTTCATTTATTATATTCTAAGTTCAGAAGTGCTTATCTGTTGCAAAAAGGGACAAGAGATAAGAGTAAGATAGGAGTTTTAGAATAGATGCCAAAGGACACACAATAACATAAGATGTTAATATTAGGTTGCATTTAGGTCGCCACTATCTAAGGACAATGTTATTTTGATGTTCAATAATAATGTAAAATGACGTTGACCTTTTGTTGATGTTAGGTTGTGTTAGACAGTGACCAAAATCCAACGTCAAGCCAACATCTTAAACCAACATATTATTGCCGTCAAATACTGACATTCATTCGTCAGGTATGGCAACCAAAATTCAACATCTGATAGACGTCAAATTGGTAACATCCACACAACGTAAAGTTGTTACATCATTAGACATTGATATTTTGTTGTTTTTAGGTTGTGTTGAAAAGTATGCAAAATGCAATGTCTGTCCAACTTTAAACATTGGCTATGTTTACATGGACATCATTAATCGAGTTATTTGCCTTAATCTGAGTTAGACAATAATAGGATTAAGGTGTTTACATGAGTTGCTTTTTGAATGTCCCTTTCATGATCCCATTTTACTTGTTATAGAACATAATTTGATTAATGTCATTGTATCATCACGCTATCCACGTTTCCTCCGGATGTTCATGTAATTTTAGATGTTTTATTTAAAATATTTTGATTTTAACTGCAGTTGGTCCTTTTTTGTCTTTCATTCAGAAACATTTCATGCGTGCCCGCAATTACAAACGAGATATTAGATGCGAGTATGAACTGCTGGAAGAGTGTTGTTGATTGGAATTTGATACCGCACACTGTATCAAAGGTGTAGATTTGTTCTTGACGTTGGTGGTAACATTCATTCCTAGAGCGCATACATTGAACAGCACAAATTCTGTTTCGCACTTTTAAAAACATAAATAAAATACTTAATAATATAGAATAAACACTTAATAATACAAAAAACAATCATGTCCAATGCTTAAAAAGTCAATTTACATGATTTTGCTGCAGTCAGGCAGGAGGTATGAATGTAGGTATGAATGTAGAGAGATTGAGATGACGCAATTTAACTGTTGTATCCCGACTACTGTTTTTCACAGTCATGGAGGCCAAAATCGAAACCAGTTTTCGATTAATTACACAGCCTTGGATAATAGTAATTTGGCGAACTCGTTGCGAACTTGACTTTGTGCACATGTAGGTTACTAAGGGTTGATGGAGTGTTATCCAGGTAGATGCTGCACACTGGTGGTGGATGAGGAGATTCGCTCAATGTGTTAAACCCTTTGAGTGTCCAGAAAAGCTCTATATAAATGTAAGGAATTATTATTATTATTATTATTTTATTTTGAAGTTGTTTAAATTACTGGTAGGGACATGTCAGTTTACAATTCAGATTGCCAATTCTCCACCCTTGCACTGTTTGGAAAAAAAAAAAAAACACCTCAGAATTTCATGATGCAGGTGTCTGTGGCCCCTTACTGACTTGGTAGGTGCAGAGTATAGTGCCAAACAGTCATGCGTGTATAGCAGGAATGTCCAAACTTGGTCCTGGAGGGTCGGTGTCCTGCGGACTTTCTTCAACACACCTGCCAGGAAGCTTTTAGTACATCAAGTAAGAATTCGATTAGCATGCATGATTAGAATGTGTTTGATTAGGCTTGGAGCTAAACTCTCAAGGACACCAGTCCTCCAGGCTTGAGTTTGGACACTCCTGGTCTATAGAATATCCTGTTGCAAAATGGAGGTGTAAAGTCTTACATGACATAATAGTAATAATACATGATAATTGTTTGGTTTAAGTGTTTACATGTCTGTGCTGCACTTCAAAAATGCGACTAAAACCAGCATACTCCATACCTAGTTCGATTATGACCTTAGTCAGACTAATTTAATAAAAAAAAAAATAATAATAATACTGTTATGGTAGATTCTTAATCAGAGTATTGTCTTAATCGAATTACTGGTGTCCATGTTAACCTACTCATTGACATCGGCCTGAGATTAGGTTCTGACGTCAACCGGATTTTCATTTTCTAACAAAATGCAACATCCCACGGTATTGGGGTATAACATGAACCTAATGTCATGTTGACGTTCAGTGCCTGCTGGGGAGGCTTCAAGAATTTTATAATACAAACTAAATAGTGAAATGATACGTTACAAAATTAATCCACAAACCGTTCATTTCGACTAATTGGCCTAATTCAGTTCTCACAGCAGAATAGCAGTAACAAAAATATTTCAGTCTCTTCTGCCCCAAAGGTACTGTATAATGCTACAAAAGTGCTTTACATCGAACATTTGAGCTGCATAGACTATTTATACAATGTTTTTTGCCTGTACTTCATTACAGTTTAATGTCGCTTTTGCTCATTCTTTGTAATTGCATAAAAAAGCAATACATTATTCAAAATATCTCGCACAATGTGCCAAGGTAGAAAATCATTTGGGTTTTGCATGAGGTTTAATAAAAGATAACCGAATTTTCACTTTTGCGGGGGAACTATCCCTTTAAAACATGCTTCGCATTGGCGCATATCTGAAAGCCTGCCCTTTAGATTCAGAGGTAATTGAGGTCGGTGCTCATGTGCGTGAAAACAGAAGCGCAGCGGCACATGAATCTTGGAATTTTGTTGAACTTCTCAGTCTTATCATCCTCGCTCACTCTAATAGGGCATTCCTCTGTGATCCCATCAAACTGAGAAGCAGACCATATGTAGCTTTTGAGATGATTAGACGCACCAAGCATTTCATTAACCCGACCTGAGTGATTAAAAGGGGCAGATCCATTGATCCCCTTTGTGGATCAAGCATTATTACTCTGAGACAGTCTTCATACAACAACTCTGATTTCCCTGGCTTTCATTGGATGATTTGCAGGCACTGACCTTTGCAGATCTGGAGGTGTTGGGAAAAGCCTAAGCGTTCATGCAGAACAGTGGCATGAGTTCAGAGACGTTAGACATGCAGGTTGTTCAGCTTATACTCGACCTTTCATTCCCCCTTCTCACGTCCTTGGTTCTTGTGAGATCACTGAGAGGTGAGGTGCTTGGTTCTAATAAATCGCATAGAGAGAAAGAAAGTGAGGATCTGCTCTGCACTGTATTATGTAGACTTATGCATACATAAACCAAAAGCAGAACAATAATATGCTTTGACATAAGCCTTTATTCATAGAGTAGCTAGAAGCTAATGAGTGGACTGAAAGAGCCCATAATAATGGATGCTGTCTGCTTTAATGCATTTCAGGTGTGTTTGGCGTCTAGCTTTCACAGAGAGGCTAGAGTCTCGCTGGCAATATAAACAAAGCTGGGGAGCTATAGATTTTATGACAAGCATCAGTCTTACTGGCCTGAATAACAGTGGAAGCGGAAAGCTTCGGTTCTTCTGAGATATTTTCAAATGTTTATCTTATGCATGCTGTTTTATTGACGCTGAATCCCTGAGGAACTTGTCGATTGTTTCGTTCCATACGTGACTGCACATAGGGGCCATACATGCTACCAAGTCAAAAATATACAGCAACGGGAAAACATCAGAGGTTAGCAATTGTCAGTTTCTGTGAGTTTATGATTTAGTTATGTGTTTGTGCAAAATATATATATTTTTATTCCCAATGTAAAATAAAGTTTGTTTTGTTTTAAAAGAGCGAATAAATGTATTTGTAGAAACAGCCCTGACTTTCAATCACCAAAAGAAACCATTTATTATTCTGACAAATCGTAATTTTAAAAAAATAGCAAGCACAAGAAAAGGTAAAAAGTCCATGAATTTCACCATTGTTTTAAATTCTGAACGCCACAATTTTCACAAATATGTAAAAGCAAAAGCCAAATATACATTTTATGGATTAGAATTATTGAATATCATTTTTATGTCAAAAATTTTTAATATATTAAATAACAATCATGTTTTATAAACACATTTTGTACATTTCCTACTTTAACCCCTTCAGACCCTGCATCCATTACAATGGACATCACATGACATCCCATTTTTCTGAAATTTGTAACATAATTCAGGTCTGAAGGGGTTAATGAGATAAATAAATACTTTTCCCATACATCAACAGAAAGCTTATTTATTCAGTGTAAATGAGAATTTTCTAAAATTGACCATATATTTTTGTAGCCCAGGGTCACAAATGTTGAACCATTCTAAAGCATCTTTTGTAAAATAACTTTCAAACTATAAAAAAATGATTTGGTCTGACCTAGATAAAAACTCACCTGCCCGTAGCTCTTTAGTAATTCAACACGAATCGCCGCTTCAGGTGGTTTGGATTAGTGTTGAAGCTCTCCAAGACCAAACTTGTCTGTCATTTCAGGAACTGCTAAAACAAAGACACAAATATTAACAGTTTACTAAAGCAATACTTTCAAGTTCTTGAACCTGATTGGCTAAAAGCTGTACTTTATTCTAGTGATAGCAGCACTGTCTCTTCACATGTGTAACACTCATCACTAGGGCCAGACAGAATCTGCAGACATTGTTTGCTATTTCTGCGCAGCGTTTTGTAACAAAAAATAAATAAAAAATCTGTGCATTTATGTGGAATGATTTTGGGAGTACCATAACTAAAAACCTAATATATGAAATAAAATAAATGAAAATAATACATTTTTAACCTGTGTTTAATGTTTACAATGCAAACTCAATTATATCCACTTAATTGGTAAACAAAGTAAGAATCTCATTTGCGTATCTCCTAAAAGACAGAAAAAATTATTTTACGAACTGTAATGGAAATAAATCATATGAATGTTCATATTTGTCAATATTATTACTGAAATTAATTGAAAAACTGAATAAATATAAATTAACACACATTTACACAAATAAATAAATAGACTCAATGATGGGCTTAAATTCTGCAGAAATCTGCAGATCTCGTGCACGGAGATTCCTTAAATGCTCCTTTATAAATAGACAAGTTACCATTAGAATCAGAAGGTCATTACTGACCATATTTGGAATGGTCGTGAATATTAATGAGCTCTCTGACACTCACTGCTCACACACACATCATGATGTACTCAGAAATAACACATGCAAAATATTCATACTTCATTGTCAAAACATATTTTAACAAAATAAGTTGATGCTTTGTTAAATCTTTTTTTTTTTTTTATGAAGTAGGACAGAGGTTTATTTTAGGTTTATTTTTTATCCAACGGAAAAACACATTTTTCTTCTTAGTTGTGTTTAGTTTTTCCAATTAAATATAGACTATGAATTATACTCGACAAAAGGGAGCGACCAAGATGTATTTCGAGATTTTTTTTAAGCTTTAACATATATGAAAGCATAACTGAGACAGAAATTAACCTCTCTATAAACAAATGTAGTTTTAATTTGTACTGTTTTTTTTATTTTATTTCAGATAGCAAGAGCTGAAGGATATGTTGTATGAGGCTCATGGTATGACTATTTTCATGTACTGAACTCTGATTATTTAGCCATGCCTATCTATATTCAGATTTGTATTAAAGAAGATATTGCCGATGCACACAGTGATATACACTCACGGCCACATTATTAAGTACACCTTACTAGTTCCGGGTTGGACCACTTTTGCCTTCAGAACTGCCTTAATCTTTCGTGGCATAGATTCAACAAGGTACTGGAAATGAGCAGTTGGACAGGTGTACCTAATAAAGTGACCGGTTATTGTAGAAGCTGAAACGATATATTGTGCAGCCCTAAATAATACATATTGAATTGAGTACAAATCAATACAGCACATGAATATACAACATAAATTCACCCACTATGTATACTAAACAGACTACCCCTCAAAATATGAATCAGGAGTTGCTATCCCATCCTTTTAGTCAGCAAATTTAATAAAGTTGGACTGCTACAGCTGATCACATTTCTTATTAATGATGATCAAGCGGCGGATACCACAAGGCTGGTATCTGCCTCCGTAGCACTCCGTCTTGATTTTTTCCTCCCACTAATGCTTTCCGAAATCAAATTAGGAACAACCTGATTAATCTCACTCATTATTTCTATTTCATAATTTCATACACTCAGGACAAAAAAACCTGGAGTCGGCCCAAGAACACACACTGCTTCATTAGTGAAAGGACGGAAATATAAAAATAGTTTCTGGTCATGTATTTTAGGAGCCTGAAGTATTAAATGAGTAAAATACGATCACAGAGCCAAATTGAATGAATGAATACTTTATTTCATTCTGCGGCTCTGCCAGAAATGTTCCAAACGAACAGATTCGCCAAATTACCAAAGTCATTTTAATAATGGACTCTGTTCCAAAAAAGGAATCAATCCTGCATTTTGCAACATCCGCTTTTTATAATGACACTGGACTGAAAGCAGGCCTCATAAAGATTGTGTTTGATCTGCATCGAGTCATTTTTTAACACATAAACATCTTAAAAGCCTATCACTCCTCTTTCTCGAAGTCCCGAGACCAGAGCAAGAAGCATTTGGCTGTTTTTCTATCACCACTCCACTTCCCAAAGCCCAAGTTCAAGTACTACATTAAACAAGTCCTTCAAATTTTCACGAGTCAAACGTTTCCGCTGCCCCAAGACGTTCCATTTGTACATTACATCCTTAAATATCATCGCTCGCTGCACTGGATTACTAAATCATCTAAACTGCCGACTCATCCTTAAGGAAATTCAAATGGCAGAATCACATCCCCACAGAGATCAGGGAATCGGCCAAGTCTGATGTCATTCCGCTAAGCTTTAACTGATGGCATGGATTCAGGCGCATCATATGAACCTGGCAGAAAATCATCTGGCCCCTGTGACCTTGCAGTGTAAAGTCAGACCGACCTTCCCGAAGCAAGATCAACTGAACTGAAATGAATTAAAAAGATGGATTTTCACCATCCTGTGCTAAAGGAACCGCTCGCAGATAAATCAGTTTTTCATCATTTATTCACCTTCAAGTTGGTCCAAACCTTGACTTTATTTATGAGGAATACAATTACAGTACATGGGTATTGGGGATTTAGAGCTTCAAAAAATAAAAATATATAAATAAATAAAGACGTGAAAGACTACAGTCGATAATATGGATTAACTGCAATCTTCTTTCTTATTTTGTGTTGAAGTTATATTTATACTGCCAAAATGCCAACTTGTTTTGATTTAGTTTTAAAGAAATATCTTACTCAGGAAGAGTTTAAAAATAGCAATACAGTGAAATAATACAATTTATATTGTTTTCGGTATCAATAAATTATATAATATAATTTTTACCTGTGAAAACAAAGCTGAAGTAGTCATTCCTTCAGTCTAAAGTGTCACATAATCCTTCAGATTTCCCAGATAATCTAATTAAGTCTTTAAACTGTCAATGTTGATGGAATAGTTGTTTTTTATAGATTTGTTTCAGCCACATATATTAGAAATAAAAATAATAAGAAGAAAATATATCCGGGGGAAACCATTTTGGAATCAGACACTCGCCCTGTCTGGGTAATGCGTTTGAATTCAAACTAATTAACGTTCCTTAGAAATGACTAGCTTCCATTTTGAGGGAGGTAAACAATAACAATGGTCCTAACCTATTTCCTCTATTACATTTTTAAATTTCCAAAGCTTTTGAGAATCCAAAAAAAGTCCACATATTGATAAATAATTTTATGACAATGTTTTAATGTTAAGATGTGATTGAATTGCCTCTTGTTACAGTTATGAAATAGTTTGACAGCAAGAAGGAAATGTTGTTGGGCCAGTGACATTAATACAGTGAAATGAAATTTAAATCTGCCATTTTATCATTATCACATGATACCTGCCACAGTTGTGTCATATTACAAAACTGAAAATACTATTTCATAATTACCTTTTTTAAAAAGAAGAAAAACTTAGCAGAACATAGTGTTTGTTTGTATGTCTTTGATTGTCTTGTGGCTCTCCATGTAATTCTGTGCTTCCTATTGAGTTGTATTCTTTTGATTGGTTCTCCTTGCTATGTCTTTATTGATTGGTCTATATCATGGGTGCCTAACCCTGTTCCTGGAGATACCTTCCCGCAGATTTCAGTTGCAACCTTAATCAAACACACCTGACTTTAATTACCAAATAGGCATGGGCCAGTGTAAGATTCTGACGGTATGATAATATTGGATAAAAATAACATGGTTTCATGGTATCACGGAATCGTAATTAATGCTCTAAAATATGTTGTTTTTAAATGTCTGGGTAAAAAAAAAAAAACTTTTTCTTCCATTAAAAAGAATAATATATATATATATATATATATATATATATATATATATATATATATATATATATATATATATATATATATATATATATATATATATATATATATATATATATATATATTTCATTTTAAGAAAAAAATATTTTGGAACAGTAGCTTTTGAAGGGTTGGAGCTAAATTCTTCAGGAAGGTAGATCTCCAGGGACAGGGTTGAGCACCCCTGGTCTATTGTATATTTTGTGACCTTTTTTTAAATATTGTTTAATCTTGAATTTCGTTGTTTGGTTAATGAGACTACACTTGGGTTCTGCAAATCTGCATTATGTGATAGAAATAAATATTTTTTAATGAAATTAAGGTATTATCCAGTGGCCTTTTTCACTTTTTTGGTGAAGCATCTAAACAAAAAATCCACAGGATTCTTTGTTGTGATATCAACTACAAATTTAAAGCATAAGAGTCATTGAGTTAAGAGCATTTTAAAGCATTTGGTTTTTATGAATTATTAGTTAAAATAACATAATTTTACTTACACCAAACAAATTTCAAAATAAATATTAAAAAAGTGCTTTTCCTTTTAGTGCTGTCCTGTAACAAACCTTTAAAAATAACAACAAAAAAAGATATTTTAAACAGATTTTTTTTTTCTTTGGAATGGTAGCATATATAAAATACATTTTAAAATGTATTAAAAATATATAAAATATAAATTATATACACACACACACACACACACACACACACACACACACACAACAAAATAAAAAACAGTGCTGTTTACAAACTAAATAATAAATATACTAAAAAGACAACAACTGATGTATGCTCATTTTGAAGGACAAAATCAGTACAGTAAGTCAAGTAAAAAAAAGACAAAACAAGAAAAGACAGGGGAGTAAATTTCCATGAATTTTCAATATGAAAACAAGTGCACGGGTTACAAGCATGCCCAGACTTCCTAAGATAAGCACCTTAAAGTATATGAATACATTTCAACGTCTCCCTTTGATGTCACTGTATCTTTGGAGTAAACGCAGTTTGCATCCCTCCACATGGAGGTTTCACCAGGCATCCTTAACATGCAACGGCTCTTACTCAAGCAGCATGTTTGTTATGCTTGGCATTGCCACGTCTCCCAATCCTTTGCTGATTAGACTCTGATATGGGCTGCCTAATGACTTCCAGCGCTGGTGTGAGACCTGAGAGGTGTAGATTTAACTGCGACAGTGCTAAGGAATGGATGAAGAGATGGAGAGCAGCGATTTTTCAGCTCAGCGCTGCGTCAGGGGATTCAACTGCCAAGGACGGTCAAATGCTCACTAACAATACCTGGATGTTGATTTATAATGTCAAATTACAATGCAGACCCAAAGCTGTGGTAATCTTTTGAATGGGACTCATTTATGTCTTACAAAGGAGAACTGGTTTAAAGCAAGTGAATCTCAGGGGATAAATAAAAAGAGTTTATGGCCTAAGAGGTGAAATTCAGTGATTTTTTTTTTTGAGATCTTGGACCGTTCAGCAAACGAATGAAGGATAAGCAACCTTATTTTTTATCAGTTTTTATGATATATATTTTTTTCCTATGTTCAGTAAAGTTGCATCTATTTTTATCACACTCAAAATAAAAACACCTAAGCTGTTAAATAATGTTAACAGTTTAATTATTCATTTGTTTTATTCAATTATTTAAATTAATAATTGTATTACATACAGAAAAAAGTGTGATTTTGTGCAATGTTATTGACCTTTAAAATTACTTTTATATTTTATTGTATAGCTTAAAGGTAATTGATTACAAACACTAATTGTGAAATACCTTTAAAACGTTCTATTTTAATATAATTTAAAAGTTACTGTATTTCTGAGATAATAATCTGAATTTTTAGCGGTGTTACTCTATCATCATTCTTCAGTGTTCATGATACTTCCAAAATTCTTTCTATTATGCTACTATAATATAAGAAACATTGAATTTATTGTTGCCAGACAGTTATACACTCACCGGCCACTTTATTAGGTATACCTATCAAACTGCTCGTTTACTGAAGTTTCTAATCAGCCAATCACATGGCAGCAACTCAATGCATTTAGCCATGAATAAATGATCAAGACAATCTGCTGCAGTTCAAACCAAGCATCAAAATGGGAAAAGAGATGTTCAAGTGACATTGAACATGGCATGGTAGTTGGTGCCAGTCTGGCTGGTTTGAGTATTTCAGAAACTGTTGATCTATACTGGGATTTACACGCTCAACCATATCTATGGTTTACAGAGAATGGTCCAAAAAAGAGAACAAATACAGTGAGCAGCAGGTCTGTGGGTGCAAATGCCTTATTGATGCCAGAGGTCAGAGAAAAATGCCTGGTTTGAGCTGATAGAAAGGCAACAGTAACTCAATTAACCACTCGTTACAACCAAGGTATGCAAAAGAGCATCTCTGAATGGAGAACATGTCGAACCTTAAGGAGGATGGGCAACAGCAACAGAAGACCACACTGGGTGCCACTCCTGTCAGCTAAGAACAAGAAACTGAGGCTACAATTTGCATAGGGTCGCCAAAGTTGGGACATTGGGATGGTAGGATCATAATTTGGCATCAACAATATGAAAGTATGGATCCATACTGCCTTGTATCAATCCAATAGAGCACCTTTGGGATGTGGTAGAATGGGAGATTCGCATTTTTGATGTGCAGCTGACAAATCTGCAGCAACTGTGTGATGCTATCATGTCAATATGGACTAAAATATCAAAGGGCTATTTCCAGTACCTTGTTGAATCTATGCCACGAAGGATTAAGGTAGTTCTAAAAGGGGGTCTAACCCAGTACTAGTAAGGTATACCTAATAAAGTGGCCGGTGAGTGTATATTCTAATCTGAGAAGGCATAATGTACCTACACAAAAGATAAAACGTACACTTTTTAAATTATTTTATTTTTAATGTTTTCATCCGACCTAAAGTATTGCATTTCGAAATAATTTCTTTTCTCAACACATTCATGCAGTAAGGCCGTCCTTACGATTTGCAGTCTGAACAGTTTTAAACTTTAAGAAAAGAAATGCATACAATACAACTTCATTACAAGCGAAACAATTGTTATCGGCAGACAAAAACACACACATGTTGGTTGAGTTTTCAGGCAACAGGAGTTAATTAATAATAGAGTGGCGCGGCGGAAGAAGGCCGGTGGTGTAATTTGAGTTTAATCTCTAATGTGAGGAAATGACATTCAGAGTTATTCTTACCCCCGTGTTTCCATCCGCCTTCGACTCAGGAAGCTCAGGACTTACTGATATTAAGCCTTTTATTTCCAAATGACTCAGAGCCTTGAGTTATTGTTATTATCAAATATTGATGATCATACTAAAACAAGAATATCGCTTCAAATGGTATAATTTTAAAAACCCTTAGGTTAAATGAAGTCTTAAAAAGAAACACAGATGTCACAGCAGCGTGAAAGATTTTCCAGACGGTTTGATATGCTTGAGGAGAAATGTAACTTTTTTTCTTTGATCCGAGAATAACTTTAGTGTTGACAAGCGGGTAATGGTTTTAGGTTTGACTATGACAAAATGAAGTCACGTAATGCTTTCATATTGTGCCAGAGGCTTTGGTTTCCCCCTCATCTTCGTACCAGTTACCAAAGCAAGGATTACTGTCTTGGTTGTTGACAGTAAAATACTTCAACCAGACTTACTGTATTGTCAACTACGGATACAAACCTGATACCAATAAAAGCTATCGTAGAGAACCTGAAGGAGTTGTTTTACGCCTGTCAAAGTGGACAGAAAACCCAACCTGCATTGTAAATACCATGGATCTTCTCAGATTACAATGTCACTGCAGAACAAAGGACTGCGAATAAAACATTTTCTTACAAATAAGCAAAAAGGTGACAGTCTGCTTTTCCACCCTTCTGGCAGAAATGTGGATTAACAGTTTGTGTCTCTATATTTCAATTACATGACATTTTAAAGGCAGTTTTTTTTTGTTTCTCCTGCACTGAGCCATAAATCACAATGTTATAAAGGTTTTACCAAGTATGTCAATACAACATTTTTCTGATATACAGCCTCCATTCTATAAAAAAAGAAAACCGAAAACCGACAAAAACAAAATAAATTTTGATTTTGTCTGCACCATCTTCTGAGTTATGAAATTATGAAAATTGATTCACAAAATCCACACTGTAAAAAACTTTAATGCTAATGTTAATAAATAAAAATAATAATTCTAAATCAGACATCATCCAATATATAGATTTTGTGCTCACAACGTATGCAAATTATCATTAACATGTTTAAATGTGCAGTACGTTAATTTGACACTTAGTGGTTAAACTTGGTATTGCATGCCTGGATCACAACAAACACAAGTGCAGGTTGCCAGATTGAGGACCAATAGGAGCGCCTGACTATTGTGTCTAAAGGCTGATTTAAGACTGATTTAAACTGTTCTAACTAAAAGCACCTGCACGCAATAGAGGGATTTTTTAATATATATATTAAAAGGAGTTTTTGTTCAAACCAACACCAGAAATGTATATTTTAGAAACAGCTTGTATTTTCTGCAGTTAAACAACGGAAAATCAAGACAATGATCACCTCAGGTACACCTCATGTGCTTTATTCAGTGGTAAATGCTAATAATGTGAGTTTTAATGCCATTTTACATGTCATTTATTGCCATACTACTGAAAGCAGCAGCAGATAGTTCACCTTAGATTCTGAAAATAAAATAAATAAACAAGTAACAAAAAATAATTTAACCGTTTGAAATTAAACTTTAGACTCAAAACCAACACATCAGTGATTTAGCATCTACATGAAATAATGTTAAAGAGGTTTCATATGATTTAAATAGATTATAAACCCAACCAATTTGTTGGAGTGCGCTATTCTGTTAATCTAAATGGCTGTATTTAAATTTGTCATGTTTCATCAGGTGCAAATTGCTTATCACTGCAGATCTTGTCACATAGCGTGTTGTTAGGACACGGGGTTACAATGTAACCTGCTTATCTAATGTTCACGTTTGCATATTTATATTATTTTCTAATTAATAACCTAATGTGGAACTCTGAATATGTGTATCATTTTGGAGTCTGCAACTGTCCACCGGAGGACACACACTTTGAGAGCCTTTCTGACTGACTGAATGAAATACGCTAATTTACAACAAGGCAACCCAGAGTGCTGAAATATAATTGGCTAAACTGACTGGGTGGGTTAAAAGAACTAAAACAAAGATATTCGTTCTGGCATGTAATGCACATTTTCAAAGCAGAATATTTATTTTCAGATGAACAAGATTGTTCACTTGGCATGTTTCTTAAATATCTGCAAACATATTATGCCATTTTTATGCTTTAGAAGAGTCAAAAACCTACATGCAGCACCTTTATTGAAATAATCTCTTATTTGCATATTTAAACATACAATGTTAGAAAACTCATAAAAAAATAAATTCTTAATGTAATCAGACAACTGGGGCATTTTGGTGATAAATATTAGTCTTTTTGTTCACCCTTTTCATGTGTGTCTTGCTTTCAAGGAACATTTCAGTTATTAAATAAAAATTCTGACATAATTTTCTTGATTTGACTTGTTCCAAAGCAGTTTGAAGTTGGAACACAAAAGAAGATATACAGAAAAAAATGTTTGAACCCAGTTACTACTGGCTTCCATAATATTTGTTTTTCCTACTATGGTTACAAGTCAAGGGTCAGTAATTGATGACAGAATTTTCATTTTTGGGTGAGCTGTCCCTTTAAGAAGAACAGGCCTGTTTATTTATCCATGGCATTTCCACAGCGGTTTGCTGTCTTCCTGAGCGAAACAAATCGCTGCATAATATGCAATGGGGGATGGCAGCGGTAAATCTTTGGCTTTGAAAGAATGATGAACACTCAGATGAGTGTTCAGATTCAAACCGGGGAGGCTGCAAAGTGCATCCTAGGGGTCGGACTCTAAACGCCCACTGTGCCCCCCATTAGCAATAAATGGTAGTTAGTGTTCACTAGGGCACAGATGCCTCTCGGCAGGATGGTGTGAGCTGCAGATGCAGAGCATTGATCATCATGTGTTTGGGAGCTGCTACCTCAAGTCCTGCCCTCTGCCCACTGCGAGTTGTAAATGTGACTCTGGAAAAAAATCAATTGGCCAAATTGTTTCTTGACTAATCCTGAGGAGGTAAAAAAAAAAAGCAGGTACCTAAAAAAAGGTAGCATTTGAATGCTAAAAGCAATATTCTGTTTTATAAGAAATACGACTTTAAAAAGTGTGGGTTGTCCATATTTGTCTGTTCAGATATCGATCTCCACATTGACACTTTAGAAAACCTGAACTATTAAGGCATAATGCCATTTCTACCACTTAGCCCTTCCCCCTCATTTCACACATTCTTGGAAGGGTGTAGGGGTGAATTGATTCTCTTTTGGTTAGAGGCATAGGGGTAGAAGGCATGTCAGATAGCGTTTCAATTGAAAATTTTCAGAGCACACTACAAATGAACGGCTATGAGAAATGTCCCTGAATACACCAGCTACCACTGTAACATAAATGCCAGTGCAAACAAGGAGATCCACAATAAAAAAAAAATGGTTTTAATATGTTTAATACAAAAAAAGCTCCATTTTATTATATTCATAATGTTTTACGATCAAGCTCTTCAATTAAATGTTTTGTTTTGGGGGTTTTTAGCACAGAATTTTGCTAACGAAAATAATGCTTTAGAAACTGACAGATGACTTGACAGAATAAGCCACCTGTCACAAGAGTATGGTGGCAGGGAATTTTCTGTTTACTGCACATCTGGTATAGTTCATTCATGCAATCATTTTCTTTTCGGCTTAGTCCCTTTATTAAACTGGGGTCGCCACCGTGGAATGAACCACCAACTCATCCAGCATATGTTTTACGCAGCGGATGCCCTTCCTGCTGCAAGCCATCAGTGGGAAACATTCATAGACATTCATTCACACACATACACTACGGACAATTTAGCTTACCCAATTCACCTATACCAGGGGCCTCATGTACGAAGACTGGCGTTGAATTCATATAAAACATTGCGTACGCACAAAGCTGTAAATGTGCATACGCAGTAAAAAATTCAGATGTATGAAACACTGCGTACACTGAATCCCACGCATATTCTCTTTGAACATGCGAACCCCTCCCTGCCTCCTCCCCCTAATAAATATGGTAATGACTGCACTTTGGCAAAATCAAATGAAAAAGCAATGGTAAAAGCAAGCAAAAAGAGAAACTTTGAACAGAATGTGAATTGGAGGTGCTCCTATCGGAGGTAGACCAGAGAGAAGTGGTGTTATTTGCAAGTTTGTCCTCCAGAATTAATAACAAAAGAAAAAAATTGGGTGGGAGAGTTTAGTTGACGTGGTTTACGCAGTGAGATCTCATTGGACACCTCGTTGGAATGAGCTAGTTGATTGATTTCCGCTCGTTTGATTGACAGAGACAACAAAACTAAGGAGAACAGGCATCAGCAGCACCAGTGGTGTAGCTCGTAAAGCGCATAGCAACATGTTTTGACACAATCATTTATGAACCCGGTTCGAATCCAGCGACTGATGAACTAATTTTTCTTTTTTCCCCATTACATATCAGATTTTGCCTACTCTTCATCACGAGGATTTGCACATTTATTGAATGGAAATGTTTTAGATTCACGTAGCCTATGCATCTTCAGATGGCACCTTCATTGCAATGTGCGTGCAGTAGATAGCTCCGATTACACTTGGAAAACCGGCGATCACTGCAAGTTGCACTTTAATGTTTGGCTGGTCAACTGCATGGTATGTAAACCTTATATACCTGCTAGACATTCGGACGATCCCGTCCTATACAGCTGCCATTGCACGACTCAAAGATACTTTGTAGTGTGCAATTTAACACAACTGCCTCTAGAAGTCTAGAACACACACAAGAAATGCACGTACATGAGACATGAAGTTGGTGTAGACCAACACACATTCTCACGTTCATTTTATTGTTAGTAAATCCATACGTGAGTGTGAAACCTGGCGTACGCAAAGGTTTTGTGTGTATGAATCGTTGATACATGAACCCCAGATGTTTTGGGCTTGTGGGGGAAACCGGAGCATTAATGTTATTATTATTATTTTGTTCTTATTTTTACAAAAAAGTATCTAAAACTTAGGCAGGAATATCATTCCACATAAACAAATGTTTTTTTTTTTGAAGTTTATTAGCATCCTATCAGTCCAGAAAAATCACAGTAAGAGCTGAGTGATAGGACATAATGCATAAATGTACATTAAACACTCAGCAGTCTACTTCATTACTAAAATACTGTATGCAACAGATTTCACAATATACATGTTAAACTTATAAAACTACATTAAAATAGGCCTTATGTGTCTTTGGGATGGTGCTGAATAAATTTATAATCCATTTATCCTGCATTTTGTGTTCAGATGGCTGGTGTTTGCTTAAATTTCGAAACATTGTTTTGTATGAGTATGTGTATACCGGCCTCTTATTAGATTATAGATTAATCGATTATTAGAGCAGATTTTAAGAAATTTGAAAGTCTATATAAAACCTTTGATAAATACTCACTACTTTGTATTTCGAACTTGCTTGTATTCAAAATTATTGTTACGTATCACATATTCTGTTATTAGCCAGACATTTCCAACTTCAAATCTTCAATTCAATTGTTAATCCAACATTCACAAAATCAGATGAATCAAGTGATTAAAATTCTACAAACAGGCTTACACATACTTACAGTGTGAAATTTGATTTTTTTTTTTTCAAATATTTCCCAAGGGCTATTCAACAGAGATCTTATCAACACATTTTTAACATAATATAATAGCTAAGTTATTTTCAATAATAGTCCATAATATTTCACTAGTTATTTTGCAAGATAATAATATTTAGCTTAAAGTGCCATCTAAAGGTTTAACTCAGTTGATTGGGTTAACTAGGTTAACAAAGTTAGTTTACAAATTAGGTTAATTAGGCAAGTAATTGAACAACCATGGTTTGTTCTGCAGCTATATATATATATATATATATATATATATATATATATATATATATATATATATATATATATATATATATATATATATATATGCTAATGAAGGACTACAGAGACATTCCAAGCATGGTATGGGTCCTCTCAGCTCCATCACAGTTCATCACAACTCCAATAAACATCTTTGCCATTTGTCTTACAGTAACCATGTGATTTTCACCATACACAATTCATCTGCTCGTGATCTTCTTTCGTATAACTTAGCCATATTTGGTGTCATTTGACAGTTTATAAATTAAGCATTTTAGTGATGAAACCAACAGAGACATTCAAGTATCTTAATATACAATCTAATTACTATTGTTGGGTCATAGCCTGAGGAGAGTATGTTAATGTACTTCTCCCCCACTTTATCTCCTCAACTTTAGCTTTGCTTTGAGCTGGTTTTGGGGGTTGGTTTTCACTCATGCTTTGCTCAGGGTATAAGAAGGAAAGGTAACTGTTGATCAGAGAGAATGGCTTTTACTCTGCATCTCCCGCACATCAGTGTGTAGCCTAATTTGCTAATAAAGGCAGATTCTTTGTTTGTTACACAGCAGTGCATGTGTTACAGTTAGTTTCTTTATACAGTATGTTAGTTTGTTTTATTCTACTGTCTGTATATTGAAACTTTGCCTGCTTTAAGGCATTGAGATTCTTTCTCTCTATCAATGATGATAACGACTTTAATGAAGTCAGATTAATTACAATGGAGTCAGATAACTGATTTAAACATGTCATCCTTCAACTGCTTTCTGTTTCCAATTATTGGTTTAAAATAGTAGTGTAAGCTTCAAGCCTTACATTTTTTAGCGAGTTTATTCGCAAGTTCTATTTTTCTATCAACAGCTGCTTTGGTTATCCTGGAAATGGATTATTTTACTCTTGGACACGTGATGGTCATCAGAATGAGAACTGTTCTGAATGGATTAAAGCTGAACTTCTAACCACAAAGTCAGTAAGTCTGTTTTCATTGCTTTATAGCATGTTAGGGAAAGTCTCAATCTGCATGAATTGTATGAAACAGGAATTAGAAGTATCAGACTAATCCAAGTAATCATCTCACTGTGAAATCCAACTAAATCCTACAATATGGAGTGGAATATTTATAACAATCATGACCTGTTTACATTGTGGGCTGAAAATGTTGAGCCTGTACTGTACAAACTCACTAGAAAAGGTCTTCATTTGGATGCTACTAGTGAGGAAATTTCCATATGGTGAAAAACAGTAGGCATCAAACAAAAGAAAAGTAAACATAAAGAAATCATTGAGGCTGTAAATTACCTGAATGCCTCTAACCTCTGCAATAACCTAAAAAAGGTATTTGCAAATTTAAAGGATAAAACTGAACAACTGGTCACAGCAGATTCTGAAGCACAAAAGTCACAGGCAAAAATTGAACATCTCCAATCACGGCTAGACAAACTACTAGATGATCAAGTGGCCTTGGCTAAAAGGTATGAAAAACACATGGACATTATTGAGGATTTGAAAACCAAACTGATTAGCCAAACATCTAGCAAAACTACAAAAGCTAACAAGCCTATGAATTCTGAATCAGAGGAAGCTGGTGACACATCTCTGCAAAAGTCTGCTTCGGCTCTCAAGGTAATGAAACAACCAAATGGCACAGAGACAAGCATTCAATATGCACATAAATGTATCTCGATTAAAGCAGAGATTGGAGCATTCCCTCTTAAAGGGCCCTTCCAACCTTGGTGGAGGCGAGTTGTTAGACATAAACAAGCATTTCAACTTGAACCTAAAGACATTTGGCAAATTGTTTACACCTCAATTCCAAATGTTCTGATCTTTAAGGCTCCACAAGTTTTAATTGAAGGCACAATTATACAACCAATACATCCCAACGAATCTGACACTGAGATCTTGAACAGGCTAAAACTCTGCCTTTGTGACCTGCGTGGTAAAAGCCCTGTTGAATGGGAGCTGATTTTCAACCGGAAACAGAATATTGCAGAATCGTTTGAGACTTACGCAGAAAATTTGTTTGAACTTTTTGAAGAATATTCTGGCCTAAAAGATGTTACATGCGACAATCCAATTCTTTTGGGATTACTAGTTGAACATGCAGGGCCCCACATTCAGAAAGTGCTTATGGCTGGTGCTAGTCCACCCCAAGACACATTTAAAGGCATTGTGAACTGGGGAACAAAGGTCGAGTCGCGCAGACAAATGCATAGTGAGTTTGCAGCATCAGGGAGTCATGAAAATGCTCAAGCTTTTAGACGATCTGGCAAAAAACCTTGCAATAAACAAGACCGATTCTGTTGTTCTTGTTTAAAAATGGGCCACACTGAACAGAAGTGTTGGCTTCTAAACAGAGGCAGACCTCCACCCTACTTTCTGAGACATAGCCAGTCTCAGTCTAAGGACACATACCAACACTCTAGAAAAAAAAATTAACTTCAAGTAAAACTTTTTCTTAGTTGACAAACATGGCCATGCAAGATCTCTAGCTATTAGCGTCATTCACTAGTATGCTTACTGCTCAGTAGAAATTACTTAATAATATAACACACTGACTGCTCTGATCCTTTGCATTTTCAAATCTGTGATTGTATTAAGCACACAGCCTTCCTCATAACACACGATAGTTGTTTGTACTACTAATTGTACACAGCAAAAATCCTCTGAGTAAAATTTACTCAGTTTAAACATACGTTAAACTTACTCAAGTTAAATAGACAATGAAAGGATTAATTAGCTGATGATGGAAGATTGATGATGAGCACCGACTGTTATTAAACAGAAACATAAAAGAGAAAAACAAAACTTCAACTGACTTCAGTCACAGCCTTAGATAAAATCAGCTGAAATATAATACATTGAATCTCTCAAAATCTCAGCAGAGGGTGATTAAGCAACTTCACAAACAGCAGTTTTACTTATTAACAACCTGTTTACCCTTATTTAAAGAGGGACCAAATACTCTCTGAACCGAGTACATTTTGCTCAGAGGATTTTGCTGTGTATGCATAGACTACTAGAATTGTTAATCAATCTCTAGTTAACTTTGTTAATGTTGAATGTGATTGTCTCCTATAAGTGGACCACTCTGCTATTTTCCATATAGCTGCAGTCGAACCATGAAACAGGAGCACAGAACTTGCCACCCAGTGTTATTCACAATTGCATTAACATGAAAATGCGTTCCTTACAGCAGGATTCAGTATCAATGAACTTGTCCTTTTAACCATGCTCTAGTAACAAACCTACGTGTAGAACTTTGAGCCCAATCACAACCTCATCTCACATTTCAAGGGCTTCCTGCTAAAACAGCAGGACCAAATTTGCATCACAATTGTCAATAGTAACCTTTATAACCTATGGTTAGAGCATGGTGACACCAACACATAGTCAAACAGTTAAATGCAATCACATAAACAATACCATTTGTCCCTCTACACAAATCAAACACTTCTTTTTAACCGAAACATTTTCATATTGGAAAGCTATACACCAGTTGTGTGCGTTTTTTAATGAGAAAAGTTGGTGACACTTTATAATAAATACACACTATGAATTATTTATAAAGCATTAGCATCTAGTGAATTCATTATTTGTGAAGCATTTACTCTACATTAACAGATGTTAGTAAGCAGTTTATACCTACAGATACAAATGCTGTGTTCTTCACTTATAAGCACTTTTATAATGTGCTTAATAATTGTATATTCATAATTTGTAATGGGTTGATTTTTCATTACTTATTTAAGTATCACATTATTTACAAAAAATTTGAATTTAAGAGTAGTTGAGTGCTTTTAAGAACATTCAGAATGAGTTATTAAATTATTAATAAACTATTGAAATCAATGTTTATATGTCTTATTAGTCAGGCATTTAGTAATGGTTACTTTGTATGTTAATAAATGCTTTATTAACTCAATTCATGCAGTAAGTGACCTTATCTAAAGTGAGGACTATTCATGCTTTATAAATCCCTTATAAATCTGAATGATCTTAAAAAAAACTAACTAGGCTTGAATAAATTGTTTGTAAATAATGCAATACTTTATTGAGTAATGAAAAATAAATTGTTAACAAAGTATGAAAGTGCAATTGTTAAGCACATTATAATGTGGTTGTAAGTCAAGAATACAGCATTTGTAGCTGCAGTTATAAACTGCTTACTATGGTTTATTAATGTAGAGTTAATGCTTAACAGATAATGAGTTTACTATTTGCTAATGCTTAATAAATGGTTCATAGTGTGTAGTTATAAAATGTTACTGAAATGTTTAATTCACTTTTTGTTCATCTACACCATTTTTTTTTTACCTTTTTGAATCTTTTTATGCTTTCACACAGCATTTTTTGTTTTGAATAGCTGAATGAACTTTCATGCTATTTTCATTTGAGACATTTGAACCTTTTTAAATCTCTTTTTATTTCTGAATTTTATTGCATTAACCCTTAAAGACCGAGACAGCCGCCCGCGGCTAAAAATAAGTATTGCTCTTAAATGTTTAATAACTTTTGATCCGCTGATCCGATCCATACAATTCAAAGATTGGCATAAAGAAGAGAATCTCAGCTTTCCATCGCTGTATCACATTACATTCACGGACTTTCAGAGGCTCCGGAATCAGTGTGGTTACGTCATCAAATTTTGACAACGCTGATTTGACAAAGGAACGCTCGTCACTTGTCTCTCCGGACAAACCAGACATGATATATGGATGCATTGTCCCTCCTCCATGCCCAGATTGGTTCAAACTCGCTCTATCTCAACCAATAAGCATAGGTTTCGCTTTGTGAACCAACAATCAGCTTTTTGAACAACACGGAATGAGAGATAGGCTGCACATTTACGCGCGGCTAAATAAAACGCTAAAAAAAAGTTTTGCATGAAATAATTCTCATACTAAGTACTTTTGCATGCACAGCAGCACAAAAACATGACAAAACAGTGACACAGCAAAGACGAACTGCTGCTCTTGTTGTTTTCAAAGGACGCAAATAAAGGTTGGGCTGTTTGTCTGCATTGCAGACAACCATATCCATATCCATAGACAACCATATCCATGCTGGCACATAAAACCTAAGGATGGTCCATATTGAATCTAGTTTAGTTATGTAACTATTTATAGTATAGTAAATATTTATATCTATTTTTTACTGAGGATTTGAACCATGTTTATTTGGACTTTGACACATTATTTATTATTTTCTTATTTTATATTTGTTTATTATAAGTGGTGTTGTTTATGGTAACTAAAAATATATTATTTGGAAAAAAGTCAAATTTGCTTCAGTGTTCTGTTATTTTGTAACATTTTTTTTCTGTTTAGTTCATTCCCAGAACTTTTGGGGAAATACATTGTCAGTAAATAAATGCATTTTTCCCCCCATTGAAAAACGCCTTGAAATAACATTGAAATAAATTGCTATAACTTGCTCAGGGAATGGTGGATGTAGACAAAATTTATTGTGGAAGTATAAAACATCATAATATGTATTTCTAAAGAAAGAAAAACAAACTTCATAAGGTTTTGTTTATAATAACTAGAAAATGCCACTTTTTTTAAAAATCGTTTCTGGAAAATTGTAGAATATTTTCTTTCTGTTCATATGTTTTTGGACCAAAAAAAGTTTTAGACTGGACCTTTAAATGATACAGATTGAAACTTCAGGTTCTCCTGTTTAAAATAATATATGACACTTGAGTCTGACTGCTAAAATAAAAATAAAACTGCTTTAAAAAAAAAATAATAATATAGGCCCATTAGGTGCCCTCAAAATACCTCTAGGTCTTTAAGGGTTAAATATAATATACTCATACTATAACATAAAGGTCTGAAGTCAACCAACCTTTTTATAAAGACAAATGTTTTCAAAAACATTAAGGGTGTCTTTTTTGTTTTTAGATGATACTCCTACTACCAGAAAAGGGTTTGAGTTCAATACTGGTTGACGTTTTTGCTTCAGCTTGAAGACATGTAAATATTTGCAGAAGAATTAACGGTGTCTCATTTTTACGTTTTTACACATTCATGTATCTACATTGTTGATGCTCCTTCTATCAAAGAAGGTTTTGGAATCAACAGTATATTCCAATATTTCAAATCTTTCCAGAAGTCTTATTTTTTATTTAGCTTTTTTACAACTTATCCACTTTTAAATTCAGTGTATCAAACAATAAATCTTCTTAACAGTAAACTGATTTAATTTGGCCACTTCATAATCAACCAAACTATTTTAATTTAATTTGTTTTCTTTTTATAAACCAGAATGATTGTTATCTGTATCATGTTGTTACTTTTTTCTTCATTATATCCTGAGCAAACGTTATATTACATGTCATTTATGTTGTCTTTAAACATTGAGTTTTCATTTGAAATGCCATGATATTGAATATTTGAATGTTTATATTGCTATACCCTTATAAAATATGCCGGTTGTACAGATATGTTTGTCTTCTCATTGTCAAGCCATGGTCATTCCTTTGCTGTTCTGTCACCAGTTATACATTGTCAATGAATGCCTTTTCCAGTTTTCAGGGCTTGCTATTCTTCGCAAGTCATTTTCTGTGTATGAAGGTAAAGGCTGCTTCAGCGTGGAACACAAACAGCAGACAATTGAATACGCCCTCCATAAGATATAACAAATCCCACAGATATCAGAGGACATACATCTTGTCAAATGGACATTAGGATCCAGATAAGAATTCCTGACGAGTGTCCCCATGCGATCATCATGTCTACACCTAACGGGTAAAGGTGTTCTGTGTGTATATCTTCAAAACGTCTTTGACAATGATCATTTTCAGTCTGCAGCACTCTGCCAAAGGAGATACATCTTTACTCAGCTTTGATTCACATATACCTCTTATAATTCCTGAGGTCCAATGAACCTGAGAGGGTACTGTAAGCTGAGATAATATTATATGCTATTGCTTCTATGCTAATGAAGGACTACTGAGACATTCCAAGCACACGATGGGTCCTCCTGGCAAGGCAGAGTTCATCAAAGCTCCAATACACACCTCTACCATTTGTCATCCAGCAACCATGTGCTTTTCAGCATACACAGTTCATCTGCTCGTGATCTTCTTTCATGCAAATTTGTCATGTTTGGATTCATTTGACATGTCATTTATGACTTAAGGTTTGTAGTTATGAAATCATCAGAGAGATTAAAGTATTTCAATATACTATCTATTTACTATTGTTGGGTCATAGCCTGAAGAGAGTATATTAATGTACTACTCCCCCACTTTATCTCCTCAACTTTGCTTTCATGTTTAGCTGGTTTTAGGGGTTAGTTTTCCCTCATGTTTTACATTGCTTTGCTCAGGGTATAATAAGGAAAAGTATAACTGTTGATCAGGGAGAATGTCTTTTACTCTTTTTTACACCCGCACACCGGTGTGTAGCCTTATATGTTAACAAAGGCAGTTTCTTTGTTTGTTGCTCAGCCGTGCATATGTTACAGCTCATTTCTTTATACAGTGTGTTAGTTTGTTTCATTCTACTGTCTGTATATTGAAACATATAACTTAATAAACAACTTTGCCTGCTTTAAGGCGTTGAGATTCTTTCTCTTTATTAATGATGATAACGACTTTAAAGGAGTCAGATTAATTACAATTGAGTCAGATAACTGATTTAAACATGCTAACTGCTTTCTTTTTCCAATTATTTGTTCAGAATAGCAGCGTAAACTTCAAGCCTGTTAAACCTCACTTGGGAAATATTTGAATAAGAACGATGCGCTCTAAAAAAAACGTTGAGTTATTTATTTAACCCAATGGTTGAGTTAAAAGAATTTAGTGCTTTGTTGGGTTATTTTTAACCTTTATTGGGTTATCTATTAATAACCCAACCAGTTGGGTTCAATATTTGGTGCTTTGTTTGTATTTTTTTTTTTTTTACCTTTTTTTGCTTATTTGTTTATTAACTCAACCAGTTGGGTTAAAATTGTTAAACTTTAACAGTCAACTGATTTAACTGACACAGAACAACCGTATTAATATGCTACATAATGTTATTATTGCATTATAAAGATTATTTAAATATATAACACAATAATATTGTTTTTCTTTTTATTAAATTACCTCACCGTGTCATGTTTTTTTACATTCGTTTCACGACCACTATTATTTACAGATGATTCAAATGCACGCCGATCTAAATTAAACGAACAGAAACTCTTAAGTGTCTGGAAATTAAAATGTAATGAAAATAAAGGATTTTCAATATTTTTAAAAACTGCATTTTATTATTTTTTTCACAGCCATAATTAAAAAAATTAATAGTACTACTAGTAATAGTAGCAATATACCAGAATGTGAAACAAATAACATTTAATTAAAATAACCCAATGGATTGGGTTATATAATTTAATTGGGTTTTTATAATTTTATGTATAATTGAAAAGTTGGGAAGGTGCTAGAATAACCTATAGTTGGGTTATTTAATTCAATTCATCTTTATTTGTTTAACGCTTTTACAATGTAGAATGTGTCATAGCTGCTTCACATAGAAGATATAGTGAATTGAAACAGTGTAGTGGTTATATGTTGGGGTATTTTTAACCCAACTATTTTAACTAAGCGTAAATATATGACCACATCAATTTATACCACTCTTACATACAGTACATCTGGAATGCATATGAATGTCACACATGAACACATTTTGAATTGAGGATTCAGATATAACCTTGAGCTAAAGGGAAGCGGTCAAACACAATAAGCAAATGCTAGAGCACCATCATTCACGAGAGAGAATATATTTGAATATAATGAGAGACAGTGCATGAAATTAAACATTTATTTATAGGAGGACTCCATGTGTCTAAATGCCATTTGCTTTGAACAGAGCCTAAACTAATGTGCTCTACCCATAACATAAGACGAATTACCAGCGGCGTACACTAGATCAACATTATGAGCGATGCTGATTGTTTAATAAATCTCCTTAGCGACTGCTTTTGATATTGACACTTTATGGTCGACATATTCTAGTGCACTAAACACCACGCTCAGATACTCACGATCAAGAGAGTGAACTCCATCACTGAACACACTGCACCAGAGATAACAACCACATCAGTGTCAAGTCAATAACAGCAGTTTGGATGGCACCAAAATCAATCAGTGCAGTGGAAGTGAAGACTAGTCTCTGTATCTTCCAGGAGGAGTTACTGATGTCTTTCAGCTGCTCACAACCCTGCCTTCCATACTTAAAGCTTGGTGTAATTGAGCGATCGAGATAAAAGCCTCAATGATTTGATCACATCCCTCCTTCTCAGATGATGTAAAGATTGTTTGGATCCACCAGCGAAGTGCTGATGCAGCACAACTCACTTACGCAATACATTTTGATCATCTCGCAATGTCAGGACCCATTTCATTACTTCAATTTTCAAATTCCGATGCTGCCATGTTCTTGGTGCAAATGATGAATTGCTTGAGATCTTTGCGAGTTGATTTCTGCAGCCCCTCGGGGATAAGCTGAATGACAGATATAGAGGAACAAGGCTGTTTTTGACAGCTTATTACAGCCACAAGCAGGGGTCTAATAAGGTAAACAAAAAGGGCCTGCATATTCAGCACGAACGCAGGAAATACCAGATGGTGTCCACTTAATGCATTCCTTATTAGACAAAGAGTGAGAGGACTCCTAAAACTGCTATTGTTATTCAGGTTATGCAACGGCGCCACAACAATGAGGATGAACTGGCAGGAATGGAGTGTAAACGAAAGATTAGATTAAAACATGCACTGAGTGTTCGTGAAGATCAACATCGGCACAAAAAAGGTCTTGATAGTCATTCGGGTACATCAATCTATCTGTCGTTTCTGTACTATATCAAGGCCAGACCTGTGTATTAAACATTGGAGAGGACAAATCTTTCCCTCTATTGCTCTCTTAAAAAAGCTCAAGTTGCTTTTTTGGCATGACAATGTGTTGCAGTATTGCCAAAGCATTTTAACTACACTCTTGTTGAATCTACAATAACTTAATGGCAGTAGTTTGCCAGTAACTTACTGTAAATCAATTACAGCAAAAAGACTGCATTTATGGGCGTCATGTGGGCGCAGTGGTTAGTACAATTGCCTCACAACAAAAAGGTCGCTGGTTCGAGCCTTGGTTGGGTCAGTTGGCATTTCTGTGTAGAGTTTCATGTTCTACTCGTGTTCGCATGCTACTGTTCCCCCCACAAGTCCAAAGACATGTGCTATAGGTGTATTGGATAAGCTAAATTGGCCATAGCGTATGTGTGTGATTGAGTGTGTATGGATGCTTCCCTGTGATGGGTTGCAGCTGGAAGGGCATCCGCTGTGTAAAATATGTCCTGGATAAGTTGGAGGTTCATTCCGCTGTAGCGACCCCTGATTAATAAAGGGACTAAGCCGAAAAGAAAATGAATGAATGATTAATTTTAATTGTTGAACATTTCTAGAGAGGCCTCGTCTGAAAGTCTTAAGTAGTTTGTGTATTTACATTTACAGCACCATTCATCTTACTGTATATGTATTTACAGTATTGTATATCTTTAGCGTAAAATATAGTCATTTTCACAATGCAACTTTAAAATACAGTAACATACTGCATAACTGTCCTACAGTAAAATACAATTCATATTACAGTTAAATTCTGTGTATGTAATATGGAATATTACCTTTCTGAAATTAGTTATAATAATTACAATTACAAACCATGTAGAATATGCAGAATCATGATCATTCAGTAGGTCAACCATCTCCTATTAAGTAGATGGTGTACATATATTTTGTTGGTTATTTGGCTGCCATGTCAGTAATGTAGTTTCAGTCTCAGACAATGAATTTGTAGAATTTGTAGAATGAATCATTAAATGCTTCTGACTGAGAAAATTATTCCCTTGTAGTGGCGTATTTGGGGCAGAAAAAAAAAAATGTCTCCCATCCTCTATTACAGGGGTGTCAAACTCAATTCCTGGAGGGCTGAAGCCCTGCACAGTATAGTTCTAACCCTGCTCCAACACACTTACCTGTAGGTTTCAAACAAGCCTGAAGGACTCAATTAGTTTGATCAGGTGTGTTTAATTAGGGTTGGAACTAAACTCTGCAGAGCTGCTGCCCTTTTGGAACTGAGTTTGACACCTGTGCTCTATTCGATTCATGTGACTGTTTACATTTTCTGTGTTCTTTAGGAGTATTTCTCTTTTTCTATGTCTAAATCATGGTCACAGAGACAATATTTTGAAATAATATGTATATATTTATTTTTCTCTCAATTCAATTCAATAATTGATTAACTGGCATGCCAAATATTACAAATGTATTGCCTTTTCAAAAGTTCACACTTAGCTGATGATCAATAATAAAGCTTGTTTGGCATGCTGTGCCGGGAGAGAGCCCTGAGCTTTTGAGTTCTGCAAGACGAAGATACTGAGATAAACTCTGGTTATTTATAGTGAGTTAGGAATCATCTGATTGGTGAATCAATTGTAAGCTGATGTGGGACCAGCAATGAACATTCATAAGCATGTGATCCTCTCGAAATTAGTTTATAAATAAACTTTACTTATAAAGGTTAGATTAAAAAGAACATTTATATGTTATAAAGAACATATATATATTGTTTTTTGCTTTTTTTTACTGCTACAATTCACAATATACTATTACTGCTAGTGCTTACTGTTTATATATAAACAAACGTAAAAAGCACAATAAATAGTAGTAGTAAAAAAATGGTCACACTTTACAATAAGGTTCAGTAGTTAATGTTAATTAATGCATTTACTAACCTGAACAAACATTGAACAATACATTTACTACTGTATTTGTTCATAATAGTTAACGTTAGTTAATGACAATACAGTAGTTCATTGTTAGTTTATGTTAACTCATGGTGCATTATGTTAACAAGCATGGACTTAGATGTTAATAATGCATTAGTAAATGTTCAATTATGATTAATAAATGCTGTACATGTGTTGTTCTTGATTAGTTCATGTTAGTAAATGCATTAAATAATTAACCTTATTATAAAGTGTTACCAAACAAATAATAATAATATTACAAGTACAAAAAATCCCCATTTTAGGAAAAAAAAACTGTAATAATGAATAATAATGAATAAAAAAATATTTTTACAATGATTTATTTATAATCTTCTAGATGTGTGTGCATGTGTTCTCACTCTCATGTTGTTGCACTGTTTTTTGTTACACTTTCAGCTTCCTTGAGTGCATAATGTCTCTCTTTGAGCATGTAAAATAAGCACTGATTCTGAACTTCCTCAACCACATTGTTTGCAGCCCTGAGTTTTCTTCCAGAAACATGCACATCAGAATTTTAATAATTCCCAACCCAGAGGACAAGGCTGGTTGAACATTAGGCTATATGAATGTGTTTTTGTGAGTTTGACTTTACTTTGTGCATGCAGATGCAATGTTGATTTTTTAGATTCAGTTTTAGTGACAGTGTAGTCTTATGACTAAAATACCATTTAGTCTTATTTTAATTATTCAGTCTTATTTTAATAATCAGTCTGTCAAGTACATATAGAGCATGTTTATAGAGCAAGTGTAATAATTGTAACTCATTAATAAAGCATATCTCTAAAATGTCATTATACTGTATGAAAGGGAAAAACTTTCCACTCATATGAATTGTGAATTGAATATGAATTGTGTAGATGGTTTAAAGATGGAACACAAACAAATACAGTTGAAGTCAAAATTATTATAAAAAAATTTTTTTAATTAAAAACTGATTTTATTCCAGCCGAAATAAAAGAAATAAGCTTTACCCCAGAATAAAAAATATTATCAGACATACTGTGAAAAATTCCTTTCTAAACATCATTTGGAAAATATTTAAAAAAGAAAAATAAAATATAAAGGGGGGCTAATAATTCTGACTTCAACTGTATTTATATGGTGGCTGAAAGAGTTAAAACATGCTGCAAGCTTCAAGAAATGTACTAACAAACTGAGAAAACATCATCATCAGTTTCACAAACCACACGCAAATTCTCATAACACGTGCAAATACAGAAACATACAGCAAATAGCACAGACCACAATCCAAACGTGTCTGAGCAGCCTGATCTCACGAGAAAACGTAAGTATTTTACGTTTTGTCAGTTTAGTGGCTAATTCGTACAAATTCGTATGAGTTCAGTCGTACGAAATGGTACGATTTTAAAAAGGAGGCGTGGCACCTGACCCCACCCCTAACACCAACCGTCATTGGGGGATAAGCAAATCGTACTAAATTGTACGAATTAGATTGTACGAATTCATACGAATTAGCCACTAAATGAAAAAGTTAAGAACTGCCGTGAGATTGTGTTGGTCTGAGAGGTAAGTTTTTTCATGGTCATTTTGTTGATTCCTGCTTATGCCGTATATACCTTTGACTCCAAAAAGGAAGTAGCCAAGTAGTCACTTTTTGGTGTCCAGCAACTTTCCATAGTTGTCTGTGCTATTTGCGGCATGTTTTCTTGACTCACAGTGCATTTGACTCAACATTAAAAACACATTAAACATGAACATGGTCTTCTTTTCATTAATATACATTCTTAATAACAATACTGCTGCCATATGACATTTCTTTCAAGAATCCATTTGCATTTAAATGTAATGAATTAAAGCTACTGTACTAAAGTGATTAAGTCAAAAGCATTGAACGATTCTACTCTCTCTCTCTCTCTCTCTCTCTCTCTCTCTCTCTCAATGTTTCGAGAGTTCACACTTAGCTGATGATTGATAGTAAAGCTAGTTTGGCGTGCTGTCCCGGGAGAGAGCCCTGAGCTTATAAGATCCTCGAGCCCTGGGCTCCCTCCCGTTGCAAGGCGAGAGGAGAGTTTGAGCTCAGGTAGATCTTGATGACTCCCCCTCTTGCTTGTTGTAGCTAAGTGTCAGATATGGATGCTGAAAGGTGCACTCAGAGTTTAGCTAATGTATTTGATTAATTGTTAAGAGTGCTTGTGAACTGTGGGAGGAAACCGGAGGACCCGGGGAAAACCCACTCGACCACGGGGAGAACGAGCAAACTCCGCACAGAAATGCTGTCTGGTTTGGAAAGGAATTAAACCAGGGGCATTCTTGCTGTGAGGCAACAGCGCTAATCGCTGGCCACCGTGACGCCCGTTTAAAAGGAGGGAAAGTAGGGTTGGGTGGGGGGTTTTCTTCAAGACGAAGATATTGAGATGAGAAAAGTCTGGTTATTTAAAGTGAGTTAAGGATCGTCTGATAGGATAATCAGTCATTAGCTAAAGTTGGAACAGCTGTGAACAGTCATAAGCATGTGATCCTCTCAAAATTTGTTTATGAATAAACTTCACTTATCATTAAGGGCATAAACAGCAGCGGGTTTATTAGGCTGCTGTCAGTTTAGGATCAAATACACGGATAATAGACTCTGCTCATATACACATCTGCTTCCAGCTGTTTACATCTACTTATGACATAACCAACTGTTATAAATACTACCCAAAAACTGACAAATGGACATAATTTTGTTGTATTTGTCCATTCATGCTTGAAATAGATCTCAGCTGGGTAATTGTGTGTTATCTGATGTGCTTTTCTTTAGGTGTGTTCAATCAGAAAATGAGACTAATTTGAATTATTTACAATTTTTGTCACATTTATGCATATCTGCTCTTCTCTTTTTCTTCCAGACATTAACACTTTTAAATATTTAATAAAATTCACAGCCAATGTTTGCTTTCTGTGCCAACAGGTTGACAATTAGGCTATATTATAATTCAAATATGTGCACCATTCATTCTGACTGGATCACTTTTCAGATTTACTCTTGCTGATGTTTTTTATCCTGTCATTTTCTATTACCAAAAAATGTCAGTACATTATCGTAATCATTTGTAAAACAAATGTTGCATTATGGTCTCAGTGATAGACTCATTTCCGTCAGTGATAAAATCTGAAAAAAATAAATGAGTAAAATTGTAAATAAGTATAATATATAGATCTCTATAATAAATATTTTCCATAGGATACTTTACAATAATATATCTGTGCGTATTCTTTAGATTTGTCAGAACCATAGCCAAAACTGGAACTATTCTATAAAAGCAAACAAATAATGCACTCCAAAAATTAATATACCCAAATTAATATGTTGTGGGAAAATATTTTATATGTTTTTATTAACAGGGAAAATCAAAAGAAACATAAAAATAGATAATTTATTTGTAGTTTTGTGGTTTGTAATTTTTATTTGCAATAACTTGTTTGAATTTAAATATCGTATCTTTCTATTCATGAATATGTAAGGTGACAAAACTCTTATTTTAATGGATGTAACTGTTTAGGAGCCTGTTGGGTGCATATTGTTTAAATGCTCCAAAAATGATTGGTTATATTTACTGGAAAATGGATAACAATATTCATTTTCAAAAGGAATGTACTTATTAATGCTGAGCACAGTATATATATTTTTGTTAAGGAAATTAACACTGTGGAGATGTTTCGTTTGTATAAAAAGGGGAACAGCAGCTCATTTGCATTTAAAGAGAAAACATGTTTGTGCTTCCACCCAAAAACAGGCATTTGACTGAATAAATGATTCATAACATATTTTGAGTTAAAACTTCACAGGTACATTCTGGAGTCACCCAAATGTAAATTAAATCTTTAAAAAATGGCATAATAGATCACCTTTTAAGGGATAAAATGAGTAATAAGAAAAGGAAAAGAAAAAGAAAGTAGAACAGTAAGAGCTTTTTTTTTTCTTTTACACCATTCAATTCAAACCATTTCAAAGTAATTTTTGTATTTTAAATATGAATAAGTGTGACTGTGGGCATAATATGTTGAAAGCACCAAATAGCAAAATGTCACATTTGACAAAATCACAAAAATGAGTCATTCACTATTTTCAATTCAAAACTGCATAATTTGACCAAATGTCATCCGTTAATTAACAGTTTCTGTGTTTGTGATTCACAGGTGTTTTTGGTGCATTTACATTTTTGGGACCTCTATTTCTGCTTTGACAATTTTTTAATCTTGAAAATAAACCTCCACAGTTTAACAAAGTGACTTTTATTGAAATTTTGAAACAACATAACTTGACATTAAATAAAAATTACTAGTGATAAATGGCACTGTTAAAATGTCCAGCATCAAACTCTGCCATAGCAGAGCTCATGATCTCACAATGCTATCACAAACAGGTAAATAAATTGACAAAATGAGTCTAAAACACTGTTAATTTAAATTCTTCCAGTGTTTGGTTGTTTCTATCATTAACTAGTTAGATATTTAGATTATTATGTCCTTACTATATAACTATTAACTGCAGTTCATCATTGGTATTTGACAGTGGTGTAAAGTAACATATCACAAATACTTAAATTACTGTAATTGAGTAGTTTTTCACAGGAATTGTAATTTACTTTTTCAAGTTTTAAAAATGTGTACTTTTACTTTCCCTTGAGTACATTTTTAGTGCTGTATCTGTACTTTTACTCCACTACTTTCCTTCAACCTGCAGTCACTACTTTATTTTTTCTTGTTAATGATAATTGGCTAAAGTAAAAAAAAAATAAAAAATCAGTCCTGTGATTCCTGTCCAATCAAATTGCACATAGAAAGTAAATCGCATCTGAACAACCTCAAGACATGGGCACTTTATAAATGCAGCAAACCTTTTGAAACAAAGGAACAAACAAAGGATGAACGAAAGAACGAATGGATAAATGAAGGAAGGAACAAAAGAACAAGGAACGAATAAATGGGCAAATGAATGAAGGGAGATACGAAGCAAGGAACAAATAAAGAAAGGAACAAACAAACAAAAAAGCAATAGAAGAAGGGAAGGAAACACTAGCAGGAAGGAAGGAAGGAAGGAAGGAACGAACGAACGAAGGAAGGAAGGAAGGAACGAAGGAACGAACAAATGAAGGAAGGAACAAACGCACAAAGGAACGAATGAAGGAACAAATAAAGGACTGAAAGAAATAATGAACAAATAAAGGAATGAAGGAACAAACTAAAGAACGAAGGAACAAAAAAACGAAGGAGAGAACAAAGGAAGGAAGGAATGAATGAAGGAACAAATGAAGGAATGAACAAAGAAACGAATGGAGGAAAAAAGGAACAAGCGAACGAAGGAACGAATGAAGGAACGAAAGAAGGAAGGAACGAAGGAAGGAACGAAGGACCCAATCAAGAACGAATGAAGGAACAAATGAAGACTCGAAGGTACGAACGAAGGAACAAACAAAGGAACAGACAAAGGAACAAGTAAATTAAGAAAGAAACGAACAAACGAATGAACGAATGAAAAACCGAAGGAAGGAAAAATTAATGAACAAACGAATGAACGAACGAACAAATAAAGAAACAAACAAAGGAACGAACAAAAGAACAAACAAAAAAATCGAATGAATGAAGGAACAAACGAATGAAGGAAGGAAGGAATGAAGGACCAAACAAAGAAACGAATGAAGGAACGAACAAAGGAAGGACCAAACGAAGGAACGAACAAACGAACGAATGAGTGAAGGAAGGAACAAACAAAGGAATGAAGGAACAAACAAAGAAACAAACAAAGAAATGAACGAAGGAAGGAAAGAGCATTTTCAGAAAGTGTCACCAAAATCTGACTTTTTTACATTGGAAAAAATGTAGAGAGTAAACTGTCATAATGAAAACAGGACAAAGCCATTTGACTATCTTGTTCATAAACAATGGTGTCAGGACTTTTCATCTTGATGACACTGACACTTTCACTGACATGAATACTTGCTTTTGAGGGATGAGCTCTTCATTTTGAGCAAGTGACACGCGTTTGCAGGTAATCATCTAGGTTTTGCAGTTTGCAGTTAATTGGAGAAATGCATGAACTGTTGTGCAAATTTAAATAGTGATGTGAGAAATGCACCAAAGCCATTGAGATTTTTCTGTCATCTTCAATGTTGGAGATCTACATATAGCACTATTTATTTTATATGAAATTATGATTTTTTTTCTTAATGAATGGTGGGACTTGAACATTTTCAGTAAATATGGGTATCACACTAAAGGACAAAAAAGAACTAGTTTTATAGTGGTAAAAAGTTAAATATGTGAAAAATTGAGACAAAAAATTCTGCTTCACAGTATTAAAGGTGACAGACAGACAGACAGACAGACTGTCAAACTGTAAATATCAGCAAAGACTGGGAATGACCAATCAATCAAATGCCATTGAAATATTAAAATAAGAAAGGATCAGGTGTATAAGTCTTCAAGTATTAAGAGTCATTCTTTGTGTTTACAGTCAAACGAGTCCCCCTGCTGGATAAATAAAGAACACCTGATACTTTTTAACTCAAGCCTGTTAGTAATGGTCAAACTCGTTGTTGATGTTGGATGACTGTTATGAGGGGTTTGTAATGGATGACCATGTCGTGTCACATTCTTTACAAAGAACAGCATGTACCTCAAACCACCAAATGTCAAAAATAAAAAATTCAGGAGACAATTTGTCCAGCAAAACCTGGTGTGGAATCATATTTAGAAGCAGATACAGATCAAACAGACACTTCAAAGACCGACATCATGTCTCTCTTGTTTAACAAAAGCCCTTAGGCTTCAGAAAAGCAAATTAAATGTAAGGTGCTTCTACAAAGGCAAAATTACTCTGTTTGCTGCATCCACAGCACTAAGGTCATATATAACATAATAAAAGCCTCATAACTCTATTCTTTTGGATTTATCTGTGGCTTTCAACACTGTCAACATCCAAGCTCATGGTGACTCTTTGAATTGTAATCCACCCGGGAAACAGGTCCTACCAAGTCAGCTGGATAAGTTAACCTCCACAGCCTGAATCTTTTATCACAGGTACGCTATCAGTCAAAAGACTGGGATCAGAAAGAATTTCTTAAAGAAAAGCTATTTTCTGCTCACCAAAACAAAGGGAAACATTGTCAAATATTTTTTGAATTTAAAATAATTGAAATTTCAGTAATTTTTAAAATGTATTCAGCTGAATTAAATTCAATTCTGGCTGTTTTTCATCAACATTACTTCGATCTTGAATGCAGTGATCCTTCAGAAACCATTATAATATGCATTATTATTACTGATATTTGATCATTAATAATGATTCTTATAATCATCAACATTTTTACTGCTTAATTTATTATTTATTTATTTTTTGTGGAAATTGATTTAATTTACTTTGTTTTAGGATTCTTGGTTAAAAGAAAGTTGAAAAAACAGCATTTTATTTGAAATAAAATTTGTTTGCAGTGGCAGGTCCTAAAATTTGGAATACCCTTCCTACTGAGCTTAGTGCAATCACAGACCTGCCACTTTTTAAAGCCAAGCTTAAGACCCAGTTGTCTAACCTCCTGGGACTCAGTACTGGGTCTGTGACATCATTTTCTTCTACCTTCTTTAAATCGTAAAGGTCAGTACTGGCCCATAACCCCCATAAGTGGTTCCGTTCACTCATCAGTTGTAATAAAATGACTTTTAGATTACGATAGAGACATTTTTTTTTTCTATAATTACTGACATGTGCACGAAGCTACACACAGAACCTAAAATGTACACTTTCAAATTTTGAGTTTACAAAAAAAAAGCGCCTCTTTTTTGATGGGGTTTATTATAACACAGACAACATAAACATCTATTTTAATTACGTTCAAGAGTGTTTATGAAAATTCAAAAGGTTTTCTATAAAATGATAACAAACTTTTGAACTTACACCTCTGCATGTGGATTTGGGAAGCTTTTGAATTTGGGTAGACAAAATCCAGGTGGAAACCCCAAAATAGCACTTGACTTTAAAATATTAAATTGTCTTTTAATGCATAGCACTGACAATTCCTTATGTTTTAATGTTTGTTTTATTTTATTAATATTTCTTGTATTGCTTTGCATTGTCTGCTTTTTAGTTGTGATGTATAATTTGTTTTTACTTGTGTAAAGCACTTTGGTCAACCTTGGTTGTAGTAAAGTGATATATAAATAAAGGTTGACTGATTAATTGATAAAATCTAACTTTCTGTACATTATAAGTGTTCTTACTTTTACCTTTGATCATTTTAATGTGTGCTTAAACTTAAATACATTTTAATTATATTTTTCAATAGTCCTATATCAGTTATATATATCATGTGTAAATATATTTATATATATATATATATATATATATATATATATATATATATATATATATATATATATATATATATATATATATATATATATATATATATATATATATATATATATACTGTTGAAGTCATAATTTTTAGCCCCCTGTTTATTTTTTCTCCCAATTTCTGTTTAACAGAGATAAGTTTTGTTTTTTTCAACACATTTCTAAAAGTAATAGTTTTAATAAATATATATAATATAATATATATAATAATATATATAATATATATGTACACACAGTTTTCAACAGTGATAATAATAACTAAATGTTCCATGAGCTTATTGTGAAAAAAGGAATATATTTTTTATTGTTGTTGTTTCATTTTCTTTTCATTAAACAATTGTATTTGTATTGCCTAAAGGGGATTTAACTGAAGTTTTTCTGTTAAGTGGGATATGCTTTGCATTCTAATGAAACATTTTCTGAAGTAGATGAAGCTCAAAGAAATGCAAAAGGCCTGATTGTCTAATTTTAACTTGAGCTCTGCAGCGAAACGTTCTATGTGCATTTGATGTTGTGCAGAGAATTAGTAGAAAAAGAGGATGTATGTATGGGTGCGGCCAATGGAGCACTGAAGAATGATTGACCAGTTACGAATTTTAATAAACTCCACCTGTTAATATCAGCTAAAAGCACGAATCAGGCAATTAAATTTGTTGTGCACATCCTGAATGTGATTCTTGCATTGCATTGAGGATACCGGAATTCTGTGAATAGGATTATTCGAATTATTCATTTGTATCCAATAAATTATTAAGATTTTTGACATTGAAGAAAAACCTCTCTTGACCTTTTTTATTGAACACGCATAAAATTGATAAATATTCCAACAAGCTCTAAATGACTTCTGATCAAATATTTGTGACACTAAAGAATGGTGTAATGATGCACAAAAAAACTGCTTTAAATCCCAAGAAAAAGTCAAATGTTATACTGCCTTAAGAAAGCAGCGATTTAAAATCGTAATAATATTTCTCAATGTTACAGTTCTTACTGTATTTGTGTTAAATAAATGCAGCCTTGTTGAGTAGAATAGGCTTCTTTTATAAATAAAAAGGTAAAAATCCCTACTGTACTGTATGTAGAGTAAAGTGCACTTCAATTCAGGACTCAGGACTATTTCTGAACATCCAGATCACACAAAAGCTCATCCGTTTCCTGATGTAATGTTGATAGCTCTATATCCCATTCTCTCCCTCAGTTTCATCATCTGCAATCTCTGGATCTCTGCTGCCTATCTGATAAATCAGCCTGGATGATTAACTCAAGACTGAGCTCTGATTCCTTTCAGCCAGGATGTCCTCTATATTCATCAGAGGTCACACAGTCAGCACATACACGGCTGTTTCATAGCTCACCTTCATTGACCACATTACAGCAATTGCCAGCTCCAACTACACTCCATTATGTAAGGAAAATGAAGCAGATTGTAGAAACTCTCTGAAATAAAAGCACAAAAGCTGTCACTGGGGAAGCACATTTTTAAAAATGTTTTTCCCTTAAACGTTCTATATTGGTACATTTAAGGAACATGTATGTAAAGATGTACACATTACAAGAAAAAGAAGATACCAGATAGCAGGATTTTCTGAGCAGCATGTATGCTAAGTTGCTACCCAAACCACATAATAGCATGTCAATATAATATACAAACATTTTACAGTAAGTTTCACATATTGATTTGGGGACATTAATTTGTTTGTTTGCACTTTATATTGTTCAAATAATTCTGAAAAGTAAAATGTGTCCCATACCAATGTTTTCACCGCTGATAATAATAAAAATGATAATCATAACAAAGTTTTTAAAAATCTGAATGACTTCTGAATGACTAAAAGGCTGATAAATGTTACAGTTGTAGACTTTTTAATCACAGGAATAGACTGCGTCTTAAAATATATATTTTAATTTGACATAAAATTGTATATATGTATGCATGTCTGAATTTGGGAAAAAATCTAGCAACCACCTAGCAACGCCATAGCAACTACTCAGAACACGCTAGCAACTGCCTAGCATCACCCTTGCAATACCTTAGCAACCACTCAGAACAACCTAGTAACCCCCCAGCAATGCCTTAGCAACTACCTAGCAACACCTTAGTTGCCGATTAGCAATGCCTTAGCAACCACTCAGAACACCCTTGCAACCGCCTATGAACCACTCAGAATACCCTAGCAATAACTTAACAGCTACCAGGAGCACCTTAGCAACCACTTAACAAAACCTTAGCAACCGCCTAGCAAATACTCAGAACACCATAGTAACTGCCTAGCAATGCCTTAGCAACTACCTAGCAACACCTTAGCCGCTGCCTAGAAATGCCTTAGCAACCACTCAGAACACCCTAGCAATCACCTAGCAACATCTTAGAAACCACATAAAACACCCTAGCAACGCCTTAGCAACTGCTCAGAACACCCCACCAACCGCCTATCAACCACTCAGAATACTCTAGCAACCACCTAGCAATACCTTAACAGCTACCTGGAGCACCCTAGCAACCCCTAGGCAGTTAGAACACCATAGTAACTGCCTAGCAACACCTTAACCACTCAGAACACCCTAGCAACAGCCTACCAACACCTTAGCAACCACCAAGTAACACATTAGCAACCACTCAGAACAACCTAGCAATGCCTTAGCAACTACCAAGCAACACCTAAGCCACTGCCTAGCAACACCTAAGCAACCACTCAGAACACCCTAGCAACCAAGTAGCAACATCTTAGCAACCACATATCAACCACTCAGTATACCCTAGCAACCACCAAGCAACACCTTAAGAGCAACCTAGAACACCCTAGCTACTGCTTAGCAAAACCTTAGCAACCGCCTTTCAACCACTCATAACACCTCAGCAACTACCTAGCAATGCCTTAACAGCCACTCAGAACACCTTAGCAACCACTCAGAACAACCTAGCAACGCCTTAGCAACTACCTAGCAACGCTTAGCAACCACTCAGAACACCCTTACAACCACCTAGCAACACCTTAACAGCTACCTGGAACGCCCTAGCAACCACTTAGCAAAACCTTAACAAATGCCTAGCAATCACTCAAAACACCTTAGCAACTGACTAGCAATGTCTAAACAGCCATTAAGAACACCCTAGCAACCACCTGGCAACACCTTATTAACCGCCTAGCCATACCTTAGCAACCACCTAGCAATGCCTTTGCAACCACCTAGCAACATCTTTGCTTCTACCTAGCAACGCCTTAGCAACCACTCAGAACACCCTAGCAACCACGTAAAACACCCTAGCAATGCCTTAGCAGCTACTCAGAACACACTAGCAATGGCATAGGCACAACCTAGCAACCACCTATCAACCACTCAGAATACCCTAGCAATCATTTAGCAATACATTAACAGCAACCTCGAATACCCTAGCAAGCGCTTAGCAAAATCTTAGCAGTCGCCTATCAACCATTTAGAACACCTTAGCAACCGTCTAGCAACGCCTTAACAACCAGTTAAAACACCCTAGCAAGGCCTTAACAACCACCTAGCAACCACTCTGAACACCCAAGCAACACATTAGTAACCATTCAGAACACCCTAACAACCAATTAGCAACACCTTAGCATCCACTCAGAACTGAAAACTGAAAAAAACATGCTAACATATATGTTATCCCTTTCTATGCCAACTGTTTAAAACTACTTCAATTATTTGAACTTTAAAACTACTTCAAACTTTCAGACGAGGCTTGTCTCTTGAAATGTTCAACAATTAAAACTAATTAATTAATAATTCATTCATTCATTCATTCATTTTCGGCTAAGTTCTTTTATTTATTTGGTGTCTCCACAGCGGAATGAACCTCCAACTTATCCAGCATATGTTGTCAACAGTGGATGCCCTTCCAGGTGCAACCCATCTCTGGGAAACATCCATACACATTCACACACATATACTATGGCCAATTTAGTTTACCCATTTCACCTGTACCACACGTCTTTGGACTGTGGGGGAAACCAGAGCACCCTGAGGAAACCCACGCAAACGCAAAGAGAACTTGCAAACTTCACACAAAAAATGCCAACTGACCTACTGCACCACTGCGTCGCCACATTTAAAACAATCAGCAGTAATTAAATGTTAAAGTTTGGTAAAAATAAACTGAAATAGTGTTTTCTTGTCTACAAAAATACTCTCTATGTTTGATTTACATAATAACAGCAAAAAAATCTTCAGTGGGAACATTTAAATATGCGCATAGCAAGCAGCATTAGAGGGAAAATTAACATATTACAATCTTAAAGGGACAGTTCCCAAGCAAAATTATATTGTTCTCACTATTTCGTCACTTTCAAGTGTTTATAAACTGTTATGAGTTTCTTTCTTCTGTTAAACACAAAACAAGATATTTTGAAGAAAGCTAAAAACCTGTAACTATCGGCTAAGGACAACTCCAAGTAAACACACCTGAACCAGCTAATCAAGCTCTTTCTAGGTATATTAGAAACTTCCAGGGAGGTGTGTTGAAGCAAATTGGAGCTAAAATTAGCAGGAAACCGGCCCTCAAGGACCAAGCTTGGACATTCCCTGGCTTAGGAAAAACAAATACTAATGAAGTCAATGGTTACAGGTTTCCAGCTTTCTTTAAAATATCTTCTTTTTTGTGTTTTGAACAGGAGAGAGAAAACGATGATGACAGAATTATCAGTTTTTTGGGTGATCTATCTGAGTTCATTTAAAACAAAACTAAATGTGTTACTTTGATTTTTATACTTAAACAACCTGAGAAATAAGCCACCAGAGGGCAGCATACATCAAATATTCAGCTTCACTCAGAGGTGCTGCTGGACTATCAAAAACCACCTGAGAAAACAAAACTCTAACATTTAGTCAATTCAAACTCGCACTTTTGAGGAGTGGTCTGTAAATAAAGCAATTCGTCACTTTTACACGTTCTTCATGTATTCTTTAGCCGGCTACATTACAGACAATAACCTTAGGGGAAAACAGGAGAATGACGTGAAACGAGGGATAAGGAGTAACCTTGGTGTTTGCCTCTTGTCCTGTGATTGGCTGACGTTTTTTGTGTCTACAATATAAATCGCTCAACTAACGGGACTCTCTTATTATATCAACTCAGAAAACTGCGCGCAATCAGGATCTACAACTCATCATCACTTTTTACACAATGGATTAACACGCCTGGATACCATCATCTGATTTATTCTACCAAGTTAACTTGTTTGGCTTTAGATCAACTGATTGTTTAAAAGTGGACCTTTTTTTTGCCTGTTGGACACTTTTTTTGCGCACACTGTACACCATGGCCAATACTTGCTTACAGTTCACGGGTTTTGTGATGAGTTTTCTCGGCTGGATCGGGCTAATCGTCGCCACTGCCACCAACGAATGGGTCTTCACCTGTAAATATCAAATGAACACCTGCAGGAAGATGGATGAACTGGAGGCCAAGGGGTTGTGGGCAGACTGTGTGATCTCAACTGCGCTTTATCACTGCATCACACTCACGCAGATTCTCGAGCTTCCAGGTACGTCTGAAAAAAAAAAAAGAAAAAAAAAGATACTTCTTAAGAGTTTATCTATTTTATTAATTTCTTACCAAGATTGAAAACCGTAAAAGACAAAGCTGTTTTCTTATTTGTTAGAATAAAGATAAAATGCCAATGAAAAGTGCTAAGTAGTGGCATGTTTATTGTAATCAGGGGCGGATTTAAGCAATAATCAAGGTAAGCGGCCGCTTAAGGGCGCCAGTAAATCTGAGGGTCTCCAAATAAGTATACATGATACTATAAATTAGATATAACATACTTTCTATCATATTTTGTACGGAGAGGGTCTAAAAATTTTAATTTTGACGTAATTGTTGAATAAATGTAATTACATCTGGGCAAATGTGTCCCCTTTCTTTAATCATGGAGCAGTCTTGTGGTCTAATTAGTATAGAGTTAGTTTTAAAAACGAAATAGTTCATTATTTAGCAGGTTTAGTTGTGAATTCATCTTAAGAAAACAAATCGTTTTAAAACATTTTACAAGGTGCTTGACATGCTATTACTATTTTACATTATGATACAATGTATAAATTGATATCAAATTATATTAAAAAAAAACCCCACAACAAAATAAAAAATCGACACAAAAAGTACACAAGGTGCATTTTAGATATTTTGGCCCCCTGGCTGTAATTGTTTAGGGCCCCAAGTCACTAAATCCACTCTTGATTGTAATAAAATAAAAATATTAGGCTATATTAATATAATATGAATTGTTTTTAAAGTTTTATTTATTTTTGTATAATTGAAGTTAAAAGTTAAAGTTTACACATTAAATTATTAGAGCAGAATCTAGACAATTTCACAAACAATTCAAAAGCTAATAATACCTTGAACTCAATTGAAAGAGTTAATGTCGAAAACTGTAAAAGCACTTTTTTTGCAAAACACATTTCAATAATCTTTGTTTCATATAGTGTATAAATGATTAAATCCATTACAGATTTCTCTTTTAAATTAATAATTTTGATTATAAGGAGGCTTAACAATATTAAACTATTTGAGCACCAAATCTAAAACTGGAACAAATCTAAGCAAACAAACAAACAAACAAACAAACAAACAAACAAACAAACACATAAGATAAAAAACCCACATGAGATAAAAAAAAAACCCACACATAAGATTAGTCAAAAAATTACACCCAAATTAATGTTAAGGAAAATATTAAATAACATTTTAATAAACAAAATAAAGAGAAACACAAAATATATCAAATTCAGTTGAATTTTTTTAGTTTTGTAGTTTTTTATTTGCAATGACTCGTTTGAATTTAAATGTTTTCTCTTTTATTTATTCCTAAAGATGCTGCTTAAATGCTCCAAAATGAAACTTATTGTCAATATATTTACTGAGAAATGAATAAAAAATATTCCTTTTCTAAAGGGGTTCTTAACCAACTCTAGATGAATGTCAAATAAAAAAAAAATTATATTTCCTAAAATCTTGTGACAATTTACAAACAAATAATGTATTATCTTTTTAAAAGTGTATTTTTACATCCTGTATAAAAATAACTACACTGTAAAAAATATACGATCAATTAGTCCTGACAGCATATGTTTTAGGTCTTTGTAACTTATTAAACTAAGCTAAACATGTTCTAACTTAATTTTACTTAAGTTACGCAAACAGTTTTAAGTTAGTTAAACATCATATAAGTTCAATGGACTCATACGGTGAATTTGATTCAGCTTAAAAATTAAAGGCAACCAGGAGTTTTTAGTGTAACAAAATTCTAAAAATCATTACAATTCAGCATTTTCATTTCACTTTTCTGAATTCATGATTAAAATCACCTTTCTTTTCTTCATTAAGCATACATCCAGACGTCTCGAGCTCTAATGGTCACAGCATCGATTCTTGGATTGCCTGCCGTTGTGATGGTGCTCATGTCCATGTCCTGTATTAACCTTGGAGGTGAACCAGAAAGTGCCAAGAACAAGCGATCAGTGCTCGGAGGAATCCTAATACTGCTGACAGGTAGGTGTCTTTTTATACTTGTGGAATTAAAGTCATATTATACTCATTAAATACCCCACTGAATGCTGCCCTAAAAACAAAAAGGCCTTTATTTATAAAATAAAAAAAAAATTGCTCAGGGGTAACTTAAATAATGAGTCGGTGCTATCCGAGTTAGGAATTCATCAGAATAAACAGCAAAAAACATCCCAAAGCACTCAAAACATGAGGAAAATATTTAAAAATATAGTTTTGTTTAAAATATATATATTTTAATATATATATATATATATATATATATATATATATATATATATATATATATATATATATATATATATATATATATATTTAAAATATAAAATATATGTATTAAAATATATATATTTTTTTCACTTTGTTCGAGTGCCCTGGACTGATTTTTGCTGGTTGTCCTTTATTTACACCAATGGTTTCTATAAGAACCTATAATATTCATAGAATCTATACTATATATATATATATATATATATATATATATATATATATATATATATATATATATATATATATATATATATATATATATATATATATATATATATATAGATTGATTGATCCAACTGGACAATTATTCTGTCGGGAGTATCTGGCCTATTTTGCTAATATTAAAATTTACTTTGTTCAGTTATCAAGGTTTCAGTCAAAATATAGTAGGAAACTCTTTATTGCTCTCTCATTTAAGTCTTAATACAACATTAATGTGTATTTAATGTTGTCTTTACTTCCTCAGCTTTCTGTGGCATCGTCTCCACTGTGTGGTTTCCCATCGGGGCCCATCACGAGAAGGGTCTGATGTCCTTTGGCTTTTCTCTGTATTCAGGATGGGTGGGGACAGCTCTCTGTCTGCTGGGAGGCTGTATAATCAGCTGCTGTTCAGTGGACAGTCCTGCTACATACACTGAAAACAACCGATTCTACTACTCCAAACAAGGCCCTGCCCACACAGGCCCCACCTCCACCAACCACGCCAAAAGCGCTCACGTCTGAGCTTCTGGATTACAGATCACATCTGATTTCCACTCCCTTTTTTCTCTCTCTTTCTTATTTCAGCCATGTTTCTTTATAGCGGTGTCTCTTTGGATAGTAATCATAAAGCTGAACTCGGAAGAAGGGACAATCGCTGGTGAAGGACCTGCACTGAAGGATTTGCTGTTCAAGAAGTCTTCTACTGATTCTGCTCATACAGTGTCATTTAAAGTTGTATTTTTGTAGTAAGAAATGTTTTTACATTGCTATTTGAATACTAACAGTATTTGCCAGTGTTGTTTTCATTCTAAACTTCTCATGTTTGTACAGCTGTATTTTCATTTCAGAGCATTTCAGAATAACCGATCAGACTAGATTGCACCAAAATTGGACCAAAGCAGTATTATTTAGCAATATTATTTATTGTAGTACTTGTATGCAGTTTTATCTCTCTGTTTTTTTGTATTAAACAATATAATCCATGTGAAAATGTCTGTGAAATGGTGATTTTTACAGTTTTGAATCGCTCTCTGCAGTAGTGCCTACTGTATGCCATCTGCAGATGTCAGATAGACAGGCAGGTGTAGTGCATCATCATTAAAGCACTCATTCATTCTCACTAAAAGCACTTGAGACACACACACGATTCAGCCACCCAAGACATGTACTGTATCGATTTCTATTACTCCAAAGAGAAGCTTGTCCCATTACGAGCGATAGGCAACTGGCAGACAGCACTGATTAAAGGTTAACGTCGCAATCAAGCATAAAGGATGATTAATGCTCTGCTTGAGAGTCGGGGTCCTTGCACACATTTCTTGGTACAATGAAGTTAAAAAGTTTGAATCCTGAGGTCGCATGCAACATATATCTGTGAAAAAACACAGCTAATTTAGTCACTATATAAAAATGATGGGAATATTGCTTATTTAAAAGTCTTAAGAGTTTTGTCTTTGGTTAGAGGTAGTTTTGGGTGAAGAAAGCTCAATGAAAAATTGTACTGGTTTCAACTGAATATATCTTTCCCAAATATGGCTACAAATGGCTGCCTAAAGTAAAGATAGAGACAGACCTAAAATGGCAGAATATGTTATAACGGTAATGCAGCCTTCTTTCTTCACAGTTGAAGCTTGCAGAGATACTGTAGTTCGACTGTAGTTACTGCCTTTTTAAAGGGTCATGAAACACTGTTTGAGATACTTGTGTTTGTGGTGACAGAAATTATTCTACACCTTAAGAATGGTGTCAAACAAATATGTGCCCCCAACAAAGTACCTTTAAGGCCAGTCATTTCACTTGGCGGCCATCTTTGAATCAACTATCAGGAATGCAAGCGAAGCTCCTGGCTGCATTCCAGTCCAAATTTTTATGCCCTGCACTCGCTAACTTCACTTCGTCTAGTTCCCTTGGCTGTACGCCACTGATTACATTACACAAGTGTCTACTACTGGTGGAACATCCGAATGGGTTTAAAAGGAATGCCTTAAACTATTAAAACTACACTGTTGTGATCTCACAATCACACTGAAAACTGGGACATATAGGTGCTGGAGAGAACATATGAAGCCAATTCCATGTAAGTTCCATGAAAGCTTCCCTCATTCACTTGATGAAGTGGAATGCACTTCAAAATGGCATTGGGGATTCCCCTGAGGGAACAAGGGAAGGGAAGTTCGCAAGTGCGTGTGTGAAAATGCACTGGAACGCAGCCCAAATCTCTTTGAAAGGGCAAACATCAAATTCTCTAAAACCGTTTGCCAAGCTTATGATTATATTTAATATTTAAAATCAGCAATGAAATATAGCACCCACCGACACATAAATTGTGTTTCTAATCTTTTCGATCATAACAAAAAGCTGATGTCTTTCAGGCTGACCGAGTTGATACAAATGCGCTCCCCGAAGGGAACAAATTTGCTACAACCTCCTTTCTGGCCGTTTCTGGAGGATAACAACCACAAGAATCAATAACTTAGACGTTATGCATTGCCACATCTGATCTCTGTGGTCTTCAGAGGTCATTCCAAACATATTTCTTATGGCAAATTTCCTGCCAAAACAACAGCGACTTGCTGTTTACAAGTTTGTGGGTGTTTATGTGTTTATGTTATTGCTGTCGTGTGATTTGCATTTTATTGGCAGAGGCAAAAGATTATTCAAGATGTTGAGAATTGAGGAAGATGAGAAAGACTTTACATTCGTTTCATACAGATTCCAGAACCAGAGAACATTTGTTAAAGATTTCAAGCTTTATACAAATATATTTATTATGTTGGTGAGGCAAATATTTACTCTTTTTCAGCTCTCTTTTTTTCACGCCGTTTTTGTTGAATACTTGAATAAAAATTGTTGAAGAGCCAACCCCTTCCTCACAATTATGATTAGACCTTAGCTTATGACGATTGGCTCCTTTACAAGAATGCAAGGTTTTTGCTAGAGCTGCCATATTGATCACTGCATTTAATTATATATTTTTATTTTTCATTTTTGCATTACATTCAAAAAATTTCAATTAAAACTCTTGTGCATTCTATTGTCTTTACCCCAATGACTAGGGTAATGCACTTATAGGACAAGTGCAACAAAATATATGTCAGAATAAGCCCCATTAACTAAAATCAGGTGTGCCTAAACATGGTCCTGTAGATTTTAGCTTCAACCATAATTAAACACACCTGGACCAAATAATCAAGCTCTATCTGGGTTTACTAAAAACTTCCTAAAAACTGCTAAAAACTTTGAGTCCCTGTGGCTGTCATTAGAAGCTTCTGAAAAATAAGCTTTACTATAACGCTATCTAAGCACTTCACTTAAAATTTGGGTCAAACACAGGAAATATTAGCACAGTATTCTGTAATTTATGTTTTAATAGGTGTTTTCCATTTATTCACATTTTCACATTGCATTATGGGATGTTGATCTCTGCTTTTACAATTTTTAAACTAAATTTATTTGAAGAAATATCTTGGTTGGTCATGTAAAATGGTACAAAAACAGTAATGAGCTACGAGAACATTTGATGTTATTTCAGCTATTTGAAATATATTGTTTCTTATGCAAAATACTGATTCAAACTTCTAAAAATGTCAATAAAAGTCACTTTGTTAAACTGTAGAGATAAAATTTTTTAAGATCTAAGGTTGTTGGAGCAGAGATCAAGATCCGATAATACAATTCAAAACCATAAACAACTAGAAAACACCTTGTTTTGCAATGCATTCATCTAAATGTACATGGATAGCATCTGGATATTTGTTAACAGAATATTGATGCAAAATTATTTACAACTTATTTAATAATATATTTATTAATACCTTTGGTAAGTATATAAGATAAATGTTCAACATTCAGTTTCAGCAAGTTGTGCCAACAGATTACTTACTGTAACAACCACCAGTGTCACTATTTAAAAACATTTCTGAATAATGCTTATGTAATATAACTGTAATATAACAGCATAAGTATAACTACGTAATTTAACTGTTCACATATTAACTATAGCTTCTTAACTGTCATCATCTCACAGGCAGATATATACATTTATCTAAACCTGAACTTTTCTCAACAAACAGTTTATACTTTGCATGTACTTGCATTGAATGTGTATTTTTTCTCAGACACCCGTGTGTAGGTTGAGTAATTACAGTTTTATGCCGATTAATAAGTCCTTTTTACTGCCATTAAAGGTGCTGTATGTAAGTTTTTGACTCTTCTAAATCAAAAAAAAAAAAAAAAACATAATATGTTTGCAGATATTTAAGAAACATGCCAAGTGAACATTCTTGTATAACAGTGCTGAAGTCAGATATTCTGCTTTGAAAATGTGATTTCCATGCTGAAACGCTGTCTTTGTTTTGGTAATTTTAACCTGCCCAATGCCACTTCAGCCAATCATATTTCAGCACCCCGAGTTGCCTTTGATGAAAACCACGTATTTCATTCATTCATTAAAAAAGGCTCTGAAAGTATGCGTCCGTGACTGAAATGCAACCTCTGGTCGACAGTAGCAGACTCCAAAATGAGACGCAGATTCAGAGTTCCACATGAGGTTATTAATTGAAATAAATATGATATAAATATTACGAGCGTAAATATTAGGTGAGCAGGTTACATTGTATCCGCGTGTTCTAACAACATGCTTTGTGACAAGATACGCAGTGATGAGCAATTTGGCTGTTTGCACCAGACAAAACACAACAGAAATTTAAAAACAGCCTTTCAGAAGCACAGAACGTGCACTCACTCCAAATGAAATGGAAAGATTTATAAACTATTTAATACATATTAACATTATTAAATGTACATGTAACCCCACCGGAAGTACGCCACTCAACCTGCCCCGAGCTGGAATCGAACCGGCAACCTTCCGCATGGGAGTCTGTTGCTCTAACAAGGAGGCAAGGTTTACCTGCACAGCACTTCACTAGCTGGCCTCCGTTACATACATGCTGAATCACTCGTATGTATTTAGTTCTAAAGTTCAATTTCAAGTGTTTTATTTTATTTTCAAGATCTGAGGTGAACTATCTGCTGCTGCTTTCAGTATTTGGCAATAAATGCCATGCAAAATGGCATTCAAACTCATATTGTTAGCATTTAATACTGAATCAAGCACATGAGGTTTACCTGAGGTGATCATTGTCAGTTTTCTGTCGTTCATCTGTGAGGAATAGAAGCCGTTTGTAATATATCAATTTGGGCTGTTGGTTAGTTCAAAAATTCTGTTTAATATGGAAAATATTCCTTCTATTGGGTGCCGTTGCTTTTATTTAGAACACAGTTTAAATCACTCGCTCCTGTCCTCAATCTGACAACCTGCACTTGTGTTTCTTTTGATCCAGGAGTGCAATACCCAGTTCAACCACTGGGTGTCAAGCGTACACACAGCACCTTTAAAATTTAATGACTCAACATAAACACAGGAGGCCAAGTAGAATACAAATTTTAGAATAAAATTTCAGATGCATCTGAATCCTTCATGTACTATATATATTTTTCAAGTGTGAACAGTGAGGTGACAGTTCTTAGCATACTAGCTTACCTAGCTTTAGCCTGCTAACCTGTTAGCTTACTACATCTATCATCATCGATTACAGAAGAACTTGTTTTCTATATTTAATATATTTCATTTTTTTTCATTTAATTGAAAATACATTCGAAAAGATCCCCTGTTGTCCAATACAGCAGGTTAGAGTAGTGTTAACAGTAATTGATAGCATACAAGCTGCAATCGATAACTGAAAAAACCCTATCATAATGAGATCTGTGACCCGGTTATAATGACTCTGGATTTGAAATCAAAACACATCAGCTTGATGTGACATTTCTGTGAACTACAAAGCAGATATATGTCAGCTGTTCCGTGTCCAATTTTACATGGTGTTCAAAACCGTCGAGAACTGATTCATGCTGAAATGTGAGGTTTCATGACCCTTTAATGTTCATTGCATATTTTGGAAAAGGGTGGATCTGGATTTGAACAAACAAACGAGGTATGCTATACAAAGGTCCAATGTGGAAATAAAGCAACCATGATGTACTAGTTTTAGCTCTGCTGTGTTTTCCTTGGAAAACTGATACTACTGAGCATAAAAGTATTACAGAATTGCGTAGTGATGCCAAATACTTAAGTAAAAGAATGTTACGGATTACAATATCACAGTATGACACTGACCTTGAACTGAATAGAAAAAAAAAACAGCAGTTTCCAGAATGTTTTATAAACATAAACTGTTTTACAGGAAATGTCTAATACTCTGTGCGGTGAGTCAGTATCACCTTTTGCATAAGTATTAGTATGTATGAAGATTAAAGCATCTAATAAGTATATTTGCATAAGCATAAAAGTGCATATTACTTGTGTGTGTGTGTTTTTGAGCATTAGGAAGGTATTCCCACCTTCTTCCTCAAATCCAGGATTAGCACCAGGATATTTTGCATCAAAACGAGGGAGTGTTTTCCACCCCCCAAACAGATGATGGACATCACATATAAACTTGATTCAGGCTGATGACAGATGACACAAATGACGTCCTATGATTGCCTCATAGGAATAACACGTATGAAGACTCTCCCCCCAAAAAAAGGAGTGTGCTTCAGGTTGTGTCGATGTCTGCGCCATACAGACAGACGGGTCTGAACTGTATGAATATGAATTTGAGAATTTTCCAAACCATATTGTACCACATCGACCACCAATGCAGCAATGATAATGAAACAGAACGTCTGGATCTGTATATCTCATTCCTCTGCATAGCCAGTGTCGCACCTAGCAGTATGACCATGTTTGTTTTGTGCTCAGGTACGGCCCTCGGTTTGCTATTATTCTAGGCTCACCGCTCCACCCCACAGGAAACAGAGCAGGCCTGCGCCGCTTACACAAGCCACCCATGTGAGGATATGTATTACCTCTGATTTCAGTTCTTTGTGAGACCGCCTTAAAGCGAAAGGAAAACCAAGAGTCACGCTTATCTGATCTGCAATAAATGACTTTCATTGTTGCATTGGAAGCAATATTAACATTTCATTACACAGTGCAACGGGAGAGCAAAACCACAAGTAGAAGAAACAATAAATAGGTTCTTTTAAACAAAAAAAAGTCATTGAAACCAGAATACATCCACTTCATACCAAAATATACAGCAGAAACAAAGATCAGATTTGCAAGGGAAGCCAATCTCCACATTTCCTGAACAAATACCGAACAAACTATGATAGCAGGAAAGATAGTTCACAAAGTACAAACACTGTACCTTTTTATCAGAGACAAATAACAAATAGTAGCTGACTTTAAAAGCAATAGTGGAAAGACTTTTTTTTTCTCAGACAGGCTTTTAATAAAATATTTCTGTATGTAGATTTTAATCTACATAGTTCGTCTGCAAATTAATATTTTTGTCATCCTTTACTCCTGTTTTGCTATGACATTTGCTTTTTTTTAGAGTCACACTTTATTTTGATGGTCTGTTTGTTGAATTAAGTTACATTGCATCTACGTTACAACTAATTCTCATTAGATTATAAGTAGACTGTTAGGTTGGGGTAAGGGTTAGTGTAAGTTGACATGTACTTGCAAAGTTTCTTATAGTCAGTTAAATGTCTGTTTGGCAGCAGTTTCAACAGATATTCAGCAGACAGTCTACTAATACTCAAATGAACCATCAAAATAAAGTGTTCCCAGTTATATTTTTACTTTTTATGTCTATTCAAAGTCAGTAGGTTCCAAAACATTACTGAACCCATTGAACTTAAATTGCATGTACAAAAAAAGTCTCTCGTTTTTCATTTATATGAATAAAGGATGACAGATTCTTCATTTTTATCTGAACTATCCCTTTAATATCTTTCCTCCTTTGAACTTTTTTTTCTTTTCTAACAATAAATGAAAACAAAATCTCCATCAAAGTATCTCAGTCTAGAAAGAGGTCATTAAAAATATATGCTTTCTCCACTTTTCTTTAGAAGTTCTGCTGAAAACATAAGCGAAGCCACAAAAGACCACCGGCGGTGGCTACACTACCCCAACGGAGAACCTTAAGGTATGAAACGCCTGTAAAAAAATACTTCTCCTCAATATCTCACGCCTCCACACTGTGGTGCTCTACTCTACGGAAGTAAAACGGTGTCTTTTTGTCGGATACGGTAAACAAAGGTTGCAGACTTTGGCTTGCTTTTGTAAACAGAGGCCACTCGGGGACGAGGAGGGTTCAGGGGTGTACGGTGGGCAGGCTGTTACCCTCGTCTCTCAGAATGCTACATTTGAGAGTTACATCAAGTCTTTCGACGGTCACCACACATGCAAATACTCACAAACATAGTTTTACTCTGGGCCCTGAACATGCTACACATTCAGCAAAATGCCACAGCGACAAATAATCACATCATAGACCAGATGCAGGATAAAAAAACCAATCCAGGCCCCAAAAATGACTCAAAGACACAACTTGTGATCTTTAGTTTTGTTTTTTTAAGTTTTTAAAGATTCATCACAAACACAAAAGGGTAGAAACATTTAAAGCAATATGACATAATGTGCATTTGAGGCCTGGATTGGTTGGTTTCTTTTCTTTTTTTTTGTTGCCTTTTTCGGCTGGCAGAGCTGTAGCACAGATAAAGTTAGACTGGACAGATCGGTTTAACTCCACATGAATTATGGGGGAACAGCAGAAGAGCACAGCCAGATTAAAAACAAAAACAACAGGCTCCCCACCACATGCAAATTTCACTTCTTTACATTCTCTTCTCTTTTTTTGACCAGCCGAGAGACACAAACCGCACTGTGGTCACACCGTCTGCGTTTACACAGAGCTGCCTGCTTGCAAGGATGAAGCGGAGTCACTGGCACGGAAAATGAAATGATGGTGGAACGTGACGGCTGACAGGCACCTTCACCGGGAAAACAAACCCATGGATATATGTCGACAAACAAACAAGCATGGACACCTCGATGGTCATATTTAAAGCACACACTGACAGATGAAGGCACTATTGCAAGCAAATTCCCATGACTATTTGCGACAACCTACAGTCCAAACCTCACTTGGGCTAGATGTTACAGCGGGCCTTTGATTCTGCTTGGTTTTTCATATCATTCCCCATCTTATGTTATGGCTAGCATCTATCTTTGCTTTTCGAAATTAACCGTTTATGTCTAAAATTCAAATTAATTGAAAACAAGAGCAGCTTACTGACAAAACTGAAGAGTGCAAATTGCTTTAAGGGCTTCACATGGCAATGTTTCAGCTGGTTTTTATATCAACTCCAAATAAAAATAGACTGGAAGTGGACGTGACCTGTGAATGCACGTCCTTTTGACAGCTGAAAGAAGTTTGCATTGGGAAAAGTTGCGATAACTAAAAGCGTCGTGATTAATCACTCATAAATATTATGCTAGTTAATGTAAATTACTTGAAATAGGCATCTGTTGCGTTCAAGTGAAACAGTGGATCTATATATCTACACAGAGAGGCAGAAAATCAGAACATTCTCATTTCTTGCTGGTGGAATGATCTTCTATTCGTATTTCCAAACACAAATATCTCTTCAGTGTGTATTAAACTGCATCCTGCTGAACAAGCAAAATCGCTATCATTTCACTCATCCTTGATAATCTTTGAAAAAGCACTTGTGATTATTCGCCTCTTTACGATGAATCGCTTCCTCATTGCCTTGGATAAAAACGGTGTCAATTTAAGTGCGGAATAGTTTCACTACAGTAAAAATTAGGGGCTATATTGTTTAAAAATAGGGAATTTATAGACTTTAAGGGATTTAAAAAGGATTCTTAAAGTGAAATCCGATCTTGAACATTCTCATTATCCTGTCAGTAGTGAAAAAACTGCTGCAAATGAAGGTAATGAAGGAAAATAAAAACTCATTGCAGAGACATAACAACCTAGCCCAAGGGTTCTTGGCAGATGAGTACATTCAGGTTACATTCTCATTCCAAAGGATCATCCAGATCGTCGTCGACCACCAGCGCCTCAAAACCCGGGCTGGGTTTGCTAGCTTTGCTTTTGGCTCTGCTGTGTGAAGAGGAAGAGGAGGTCCTGTGGTTGTCCAACCTGTCCAGGCCATCAGACTGAGGCTCGCTCTGCTCCTGTTGTGGCTGTTTCTGCTGGCCACCTTTGCCCCAGTTCTGGAACGGTCCTTGGTCTCCAGAAGGGTACAGGTCGTCATCCACTGCAAAGTTGTCATCCACACCCATGTCGTATCGCTGGTATGTGCTGGCATGAGCTTCCTCCTCACGTGCTGTGATCTCCAGAGTGCTGTTCCACATGCCATAGCCAAAGTAGATCAAAACACCTGAAGCGATGAGACACAGACAACACAAACAGTGCATAAGCTAATGTACTGTACAAATGTTAGCACTCAGTGTGTTCAAATAGTATAAAATTTTGATCCAAGTTTTTATTGACCAAATAAACACCAATAAAACACAGCAAAGCACTGACTGAGGAGACTTTAGTCTGCTCTTTATGAGGGATAAACTTGAGAACCATTTATTTCATTATTCAATTGATTGTATATCAGTATGTGAAGAGTTCAGATCCAAAAGCCTCTAAGTGCCAATAAGACATTTTCTTCTAAAATAGGCTTTTTTTCTCAGGCTGGCATGCTTATGTTGATTCACATTAAATGCAATCAAAGGAACCTATCCATCACCATAAAATGAAGTAATTGAACCTACAAACAGGAGCCTGAGAAAAATACAAATTTTAGAAAAACATTTCATATGGGACTTAGGGTGCTTTTACATCTGTGAACTTCGGTTCATTTGGTCCGGACCAAGGACAACAAATGATACATTGTAGCAGTTTTCTGCCATTTTGAGGCCTTTTTCACACCCCACTGATTGCTTTGGTCCAAACCAGTTGAAAAGAACTAAAATCCAGTCATGTGACAAAATCCACATCACTCATTGGCCAGATGTTATTGAACATATTTCCTAAACTGCTTTTATTTGTCAGAATTAACATGCGGGAAAATGCCAATGGAAATCCCACAAGTAAACAAACCAGCAGACACAAAATGTGATGACTGCAATGGCTGACTGTATCCCTGGTACTATGTATACTATATATTTTGTATTCTTCACTTTAGAAACTATAAAAACTATAAATTTCGAGAATGAAGCGTGGATGCGGCTGGATAACAATGCTTTAATGCATTGCAAATGGCGAAGGCGTATCTCAAGTCACTTCAGGAGTAACTAGGCTTGAATTAACTTAGCTAAACTGCGACATAGTCATCTTACGGAAATATTACCAACGACCCATCAGGTAATGTTTTCTCTATCTCTCTCTCTATGTTTACAATTGTTGCTAAAGCGCTGTCCACAAATATTTTTTCTCAATCTCAAAAAACAATCTCTAGTTCGATTCAACCGAACTAAATATGCCAGATTTTAAAACACTCTTAGAGGCTTTTGGATCAGACTTTCAGGAATATGCCCTGTCCAAGCTCAGGAACTTAAACATTGTTATTTTAATATCCACACAGATAAAAATCAATTGACTATCTTAATTATAAAGACTGAAAAAATACTATAACTGCAACATTTTAAATAATTAACTAACTTACTATTACATTTTAAAATATTTAAGCTTAATTCTATGGGTTTAAATGTTTAAATACAGCCAATTTTTTAGGTTTAGATATTTTATATATATATTATTTGAGCTGATTTTATGAATATTACCAATAAATGGAAAACAAATTAAGAAAACTTGAAATACATACAGTTAAAATAATATGTAAAAATCTAATTTCAAACAAATAAGTTAAAGGAAAAAATAAAATATCTGCAATATTAATAATTTAGTAACTTGTTATAATATTTAGAAACACTGTACATAAGATTAGGTCAATGATTACAATATACTGTATTGTTTCTTTTTATTAAAGTATTTTAATACATACATAGTCAAATATAAAATTGCACTACTCTTTCCAAGTCTAGAAAAAATTCTTCATCACAAATTTTTAAGTCTTTAATGTTTGCCAGGACTCCATTAATTTGATCCAAAAAACAATTCAAAGAATAATCTGAAATATTAATACATATTATAACAGCACTTTTATCTTTTGGTATGTTTTTAATGTATTTTTCCTGTGATGGCAAAGCTGAATTTCACAAAATAGAGTATTCCAAAAAATATTTCTTCTTATTATCAAAGTTTAAACTATTTACAATTTATTTATTCATTTATTCATTTTCTTTGTGGCTTAGTCCCTTTATTAATCTGGGGTTGCCACAGCGGAATGAACCACCAACTTATATGTTTTATGCGGCGGATGCCCTTCCAGCTGCAAGCCATCACTGGAAAATATCCATACACACTGATTCACACTTATACACTTTGGCCAATTTAGTCACCTAATTCACTTATACCTCAGGTCTTTGGACTTGTGGGGTAAGCCGGAGCAACTGGAGGAAACCCACATGAACACTGGGAGAACATGCAAACTCCACAAAGAAATGCCAACTGACCCAGCTGAGGCTGGAACCAGCAGCCTTCTTGCTGTGAGGCGATCATGCTACCCACTGCACCACCGTGACACCTATTTACAATTTATACTATTTTCTATTTAATATTTTTATAGAAACCTGGAAACTCTTTTGATAACCTTTAATTATAAATCTTTCTTAAAATCTTTCAAGTCTGCCATTGCTGATGAAGCTAAATATCATATTATCTCATTAAAATATGTATATATTTTTTAAAGTGTATAATACAGTATGAAACTGCACATAAGTAAATAACTAAAAACCTGCCATAAACACAAGATTAAATTAAGATCAATATGATTAAAACTCACCCACAAAGCACCACACTCCAAAACGGATCCATGTGATAGTGGAGAGCTTGAGCATGAGGTAAACGTTCACCAGCATAGCAGATGCCGGGACGAAGGGCACACAAGGAGCCATGTAGGGCAGACGCTTTGGGTTCTCCGGCTGCTGAATGATGATGAAAACCAGGAGAGTGAGGACCAGCAGGAGCACCACCAGCAGCAGGACGGCCCACCACTGACCATCAGCGATCTGACCCGACCCGAAGATGATAAGGGAGCAGAAGCAGAAGATCAGGATGAACAGCAGAACTACACAGCGAGTGACAATGCGCCCGGTGGCCACTGTGGGACGATCCATCTTGCCTGGTAAACCCAGTCGAATGCGCATGGTGTAATAGCGTGGGCCGAGTAGCTTCTTGAGCTTCAGCAGATACGCGCTGTCCGTCTCATCCGACTCAATGCCTGAGGACATATCCACTGTGCCGTAGTTGGGATGACTGGCGGTGTAGGTGGACTTGTCAGGTTTGCCAATCAGCATCTCATTGTCCCCAAGAGATGGCAGGTTTTTGGCTCCACAGGTGTTTGTTGGAACTCCTCCGTAATCGTCACCCTCACTGACCGGCGAACAGGCTTCCTTCTCGCACTCGGCCAGAACTCCCTCCTTGCGCTTTGAGTTTTGCTCGGAGAGGAAGTTGACGAATCCGTGGATGTCACCTTCAGGCTGGTAGCGCAGCAGGAGCACACATACTGACACTAGAGTGTAGGCTAACAGAGTGCCAATGGACATCATCTCAATCAGGTCTCTCAGACTGACCAGCAAAGCCAAGAGTGCTGAGAGAAAGCCGGACACCACACAGGCCACAGCAGGAGTCTCTGTGTATGTGCTCACATGGGCCAGGAACCTGCAAAATTAAAATGACAACTTCAGACCTCCAATCACACGAGGGTAGATGCACATAACATCTGAAGTGGGATTGCTACCCCAGCTCTGACACTTGTAAAGTCTGGTTTATCCAGTAAATTTAAACTGTTCTTGCTTATTACTAAAAATAAATCTCAATAGAATAAATGGGGTCACAATTCACAGTCTTAACAAACCATTAATTAACACTACTGACTTAAAGTTTCCATGAAATTAAAATAAAGTTTTTAAGATGTTAGCATCAGTATGGTAGTTTAAGATATCTATGGTCTTGTGTGCTACAAAACAGTGAAAAAGCTTGTAAAGCTTTTAGTTTGTCACTTCCGCCATGCATATATAAAATGCATATATAAAAAAGGTTAAGAGAAATAAAGCAAAAAAAAAAAATTTTAATTCAATAATTTTTCAAGTAGCATGAAAGATCGTATTATATTTTCAATTAATCTAAGTGATTTAATTAAATGTTCTATTTCACATAAGAATTCTATAAAGATTGGACTTTTTTTAAAGGAACCTCTATTTGTGAAAGTAAAATTTCCCGCAAGTATAAGAAAGTTCACAGTGGCTTCTAACGACTTGTTTTGGTTTTCAAAATAACAAATAACATCCTTAATGTGCAAATTACCACTCATATTAACCTTGGAAAAGTAATATAAACTTAAATCATTCCAAAACAATGATGATACATTGGATGAAAAAAAAAGTAACAAATACCTTCTAATTCTTACAAAATGTGCAAATATCAGAAACATCACAATATTTGGATCAGAGTGCATTACATGGGTAAATATTGTGATGCACTTGACCTCAACCACTCTCACTGGCAGAGCTGTGATGAAACAAAACACTACTGGCTGCTTTTTTTAAAGGGAAGGGGCTACACTGTGTCCCACCCTCTATCTGTGTTTTGGTTGAGATTGCGTCAACCGTCAAATAAGAATGCAAATTTCAAAGCACTTCACGAGCACTAAACTCCAAATAAGCTGTTGATTAATAGTAAGGCAGAATTTGGAGTTAGGTTTTGAGCAGGATTAGGAATACGTAAAAAAAGATACTTTATTACCAATAATGAACTGGTGATATCTTAATAATAGGCAGATAAATTGTGACCTAAACTAAAGTGTTACCCAAAAACGATTAGCACTAGAATACAGAGGTAGTCACTTTGATATTTTTTTTTTAATATTTTGTACTTCTTTTTTTTAAAGTTTATTTAATGTGCTTTTTGCATTTTATAAAACTTCAACAAAACAAAATATAAAAGAAAGAGAAAAAATACAATACAAAAAAATAATAATACATATAAAATACAATACATAAAAACACTAACCTATTACTGAACAACCGAACGACAGAACACAGAGGGACACATGCACATGAAAGCAAAATATCATTTAGCTGGTCATGTAATGCATAAATAAAAGTAATTATAATGTAACATTGTTCTTGTATTACCAGAACATTCATTATTCTGACTAAAGTTTTATTGTCAAATAATAGCTTGGGCACATTATTAAAAACATTATAGATTATGAATAGTGAATACCAATTACACTCAATCTTTTAATTATTGTGTTACTGACAGGGGTCATTGGTTACACTTGCATTTCTTCCAATGCATTAAGGTGTTTTAATATCTGTCCACGTTTTATCAAATATCTGAAATTTGTCATTATTGATATATCTCAACTTCTCCAAAGCAAACATGAATAGCAAATCTCTATTCCACATACCAAATTTAGATACAGATTGATTTTTTTCACATTCTCAAAATCACCCTTTTGGCAATTACCATACCAAATAACATGGCTTGTCTTTCATATTTATCAAACATCTCTAAGTTACTAAGTATCCCAAGAACAGCTATAAGTGGACACGGTTTAAGACTTTTTTGGAGGGCTTTAATAAAACATTCAAATATATTTTCCTCCTGAAGATCCTTCTGTTGCTTTACACCTATTACAAAGTGGAGATACCAGAGGAAATCTAATCTAATGCAGTTTCTCCTTAGATAAGTATGACCTAATCAGGGTTTTAAATTGAATTAAATTACGTAAATTGAGCATGCATGTATATTCTAAAGGCCTTCTTCCCAACTCTCCAAATCTATCTCTAACCCTAATTCATTCTCCCAGGCTTGCTTAGCTTTGATTTCATTTACAACTTCCTGTCTTAACAAGATGCTATAGAAATTTGACACAGCTTCTCGATGTATAGAATTAAACCTGTTAATTTCTTTGAGCACATTGTGTTGCTTTATAACATATTAATATTAATATTTGGTATTCGTTTTATCACAAAATCTCTAATCTCTAGGTATCTGAAGAAGTCAGAGATATTGATATTGAATGTGATTTTTAGTTGCTCAAATGAAGCAAATGTTCCATCTATATTTAAATCGTTTATTTTTTTAATAACTTTTTTTTCCTTTAATAACTTTTTCAAAATAAAACCCATATGACATAGTTCCCTGACTTTTCCTAAAAATGTGTATATTTTATTCTAACACTATTTAATTAAAATTACAAAACACAAAAAAGTTTTAAAAATTTCTACCTTGAATGACAACAATAATCAAATTGACCACATTCATTTCAGCATTCACATTGCTTTACATATTTAAGCCTCTGTTGCCTATCAACTTTCTACCAACAAAAACTTTATGTGAGCAAAAACATCTTTTTATTTTTTCAAAACAACATTTTCACTGGAGTGAAAAAAGCCTTTGCTTATCTGCCTGCTGGATAAAGTGAGATAGACACCTTTGTGGGTGGTCTAGTACAAAATTATTGACTATATTACAAAATAGTTTATATTATTTTAGTGTAATGACTTAAAATAAATAAAAATAAAATAAAATATGACAAATATAATATAACAAACATTCAAGCTTAAAAAAATCCCAATAAAAGCTTCAAATGTAAATATGATGTGACAATATGGCATCTTATGTGAATGGTAAGAAATGACTGTTGTGACCATTCTAGAAGTTATAGAATTTTGGAACATTTTTAACAATAAGGAATGTTAATTAAGCAACTCAATTTAGCAAATCAGCATATAATCAGAAAGATTTGTCAAGGATCATGTATTAATTGCTGAAAATGTAACTTTACTGTCACAATAAATCAATCACTTCCAGAGGGAGAAAAAACATGTGATTTATTTTATTATTATTTTTTTTTTTTTGTAGTTTAAATACTCATACTAAAAAAGATCATCCCTTGTGTTTTCTCTGACTACTTTGAATTACCTGTGGTGGATGTACCAAAGTTAATACCAGGCGTAAACAAGGTGACACATCCAAACATTAATTTTATCAAAGAATTCTTACCATACAGCTATTATACTGGCTTTGATTTAAAATGTCAGGGCTCTAAGTAACGTTTCTTGTCAGACTGCATGAACGCAGAAGTGCATTTCTCCAGCAGAGAATGATATTTAAATGGCATTTTAATCATTACAGAAGATCATAATTACCTCACCCTGTGATTTCATTTTATATTACCTGAAGAGCAAACCGTCTCCTGCCATGGCATAGATGACTCTCGGCATTGGGAACAGAGAGCCCAACAAACTGACCGTCAGTCCAGCAATGGAGCCAATGGCCACAATGTATTTGGCAGTTTGGAAGCCATGTAGAGAAAACATCTCCATCAGTGGAGCATCTGAATCGATTTCAGTGTAGGGAACCATCAGGGTGAGAATCACACTCACCTGCGGAGAAAAACAGAAAGAAAGTGTGATTCACTGACCTACTATTGATCTTATTCATTTATTTATTATTTTTGGCTGCTGTGCCTTTAAAAAACTGTTGCACAATCATAATGTTAAACATTAGAGACAAGGTTAAAAACAGTAATTATCTTTTAATGTTTGGAAATTTATTAAATAGACTTAAGGTTTTTTTATAGGCAATAATGGGTCCACAAAGAACCCCTAATAAACATTATTAGATTATATTAAATTATAAGATTTTCATGTTTGAAAGAAATAATAGTCTAATAAAAACTCTTTAATGAAAAGTTCTTTGAGGAGCCAGATTAAGTTCTTCAATATCACTACAAAAAAACTTAATAAATGAATAATTGGAAGTTTTGTTTTTAAATGGAACCCCATGCGTTAAGACTAATTTGGTTTAATATAATGTATATGATTTCTATTGTCGAAAAATGCAGCATAAAACCTATAGAAGATTCACTATGGATGCTACTATTATTTTAGGTGTACAGTTTATGACTCAAGATGAGCTACTGGCATTACTTGTTGCTATTTTGTCTGCAATGCAAGTCCTTTTAGTTCATTCTGTCTTCTACTGCACTGATAAGATGACCATATTTTGCAGTGTTTTGTTGTAATATGGGCACCCCTCAGAGTCTAAAAGAATGTGGATTTTTTTAAATAGTAGAAATATTTATTGTGTTTCTTTAACACATTTCAGTAAAAGACATCCTTTGTTACATTTAAAGCACAAAATAAAATAAGTTCATTAAAATGTCCAAAAATCATAGACAGTGTTATACATTATGCTGACTTATGTACTTACATTATCCCAAATGTTTAGAAGAATGTTAAAGTCCATGGAATTAAGCAGTTTTACCTAACATTGAGCATGTCCTGAGTTGCCATGCTAATTACATCATATATCCTTGATAATTGGTTTATTTTATAGAAAACATGGAAAAACAGGGATGCTTTAATATATTGTGCATTTTAATAGACTGCAGAATAACATTATAATAGAATCAAAGACATATACGACCAGAAGAACTAAAGTGGAGCACTGTGGTAATAAAAGCCCCACTGATTTGATGCCACATTATGCTTGTCTCATTTCTCTTTAATGGCTTTCAGTCTTACTCGGATTAATACTACCATGATAATAAGCTTTGAATACTTTAGCACAGGGTTCCTAAACCCTGTTCCTGGAGATACCTTCATGCAGATTTTAGCTCCAACCCTGATCAAACACACCTGCCGGTAATTATCAAGTACTGTTTAGGTTCTAATTAATTACTTCAGGTGTGTTTGATCAGGGTTGGAGCTGAAATCTGCAAGAAGGTAGATCTCCAGGAACAGGGTTGAGCAGCCCTGCTTTCGCACATCCATGAACGTGATTTCTGTAGGCTTTAATGAAGACCACAGCTCCCATAATTCCACACTCAGTCACCGCATCAAACTAAGCATATATGTTTGTTGTAAATACACACCCTCTAGCTTTGGAAATTACATACTGTGCCTTTAAATCATAAAACAAATATCTTAATACCTTAATATACCTTTTACAATGCAATGCAAAAGAAGAAGCACAGACAGAACAACAAAGATTTTGTATAATTTGTTTTTCTGGTGTGTAGGACTAATTGTAAAAATTCTAAGATTATTGACAATCATTAAAACAAATATCAGTGATGTATTTGTGTTCAGATGTCTGATGTCATAAGGGTGGAAAGTAGAAAACAAGTTTTAAATAAAAATGTTTGGGCATCACTGAGTACTAAAAGTTTTACATTCATAGCACAAATTACTTTTATAGTTTTAAAATTTTAAAGAAGCTTTGATTCCTAACAATGTGACCCATTTTATACATTTCAGAAACGTAGTCTTAATCTGTCACTCTAAAACACATATGCAACATTCAATTGCACACACGCAGACAGAGAATAAAGTGCCTGGCTAAAATTAGCCTCTACAACAACACAATGAGCACTGGAGGGGTGAACGCCGCTAATTAACGAGTTCGCTCCTCATCAGACAGATCTGTAGGTGTGGAAATGAGCAGCCATTTTACTAAGGATAATTCATAACAGCTTAAACCAAAAACTGTGAGGCAGACAGAAGATTAAAAATAGGAATTAGAAGAAAACAGAAGTAAAGTACATTGTATGTAGAAAAGAGGTGGTGTGTTGCTGGTGTGTTCACTTTCATTGTGTTACTATGACGACCTCCTGCACAGACGGCATTGCATTGTAATAAAGCCAGAGAGCTTTTAATAAATGCAGACATGCTGCATGAAGAGAATGATCAATGACTGTCTGTAAACTGAGAAAAGAACAAAGACTATCTGAACATCATTTATATTCTTACTGTATTTTTGAAACATCCAAGTATAACTATTTTGAAGAACAGAAAAGAGCTTCAACATTTGAATCATCAAGTGCACTCTGTTATCTCATCTGTTTCTTTTAATGCCCGAGCTTTTTATAGTCAGGTGGATTCTGACTGACATGAAAAAAACGTTTTAAAAGTGATCATTTCTTTGTTCCAGACTTTATTTTATTGATTAACTATAGGATTTAACTACAATGTAAAACCCAACAGTCAAATTTTTCAAATGAAATGAGTGTAGTTAACTCAAAATTGACTGAAAGTTAATTCTTCTCATTTGAAAAGAGTTTTGAACTCAGTTTTGAAGGTCATGAGTTAATTAAATACCTCATTACTTTAACTTAAATGGAGTAAGTTCACAGTACTCATATAGATTAGTTTTTTTTTTCTTACTCAAATTAGCAATCGGTTTCCTCAAACGGTTTAAGTTGCCTTAACTTATTCAGTTTTACAGTTCCAGTTGGTTTAAGTTATCTTCATTTATTGGGTTTTACTGTGCTTCATTTACTCAAATGGATTAAGTTCACAGTACTCGTTTTTTTTTTTTTTTAAGTTCTGTCTTTTTAGTAGTGCACACAGACACGTGGCAGTTTTGAAATCTGTTGCTTTTGATTCCTAAACTTCTTATAGTCTGGTGGATTATTGTGTATTGATATAGATATTGGAATAAATGAGCCTTAAAGAAATTGTTCATCCAAAATGAAATATCAGTCCTTCTTTACTCACCCTGGTATTGCCTCAATGCTGCATAACCTTGTTTCTTTTTTCAGTGTACAATACAGGGATTTTAATAAAATTTTTAAATTTGAATAGTTCATATAATAGCAATCAAAAACATCCTGACCTTGACTATTCGTCTCTGTGCATGAATGAACATTCATGAGGAAGTTTACTCTGATTAAAAAGTGAAAAGCAAACATTGTAAGTGTACCATTTTGATAAATTAAGATGAAAAAGCCTTATCTAATATGCCTAAAAATCCTCAAAAAATATTCATGGAAAGGAATGTCTCTGGAACCGATCTCCAGCTGAAAGATGAGAAACAGAATGAGAGTTTATGTAAAGCTAATTCCGAGAGGAGCATGTGATATGATCGACTATAGCTGATCCTTAATGCTAATCATTAGCTACTCCCTTTATTAATCTGGGGTCGCCACAGCGGAATGTACCGCCAACTTATTCAGCACAGGTTTTTACTGGTAAACATCCATACACACTCATACACCATGGCAGGGGTGTTCAAACTCGGTCCTGGAAGGCTGGTGTCCTGTATAGTTTAGCTCCAACTTCAACACACCTGCCAGGAAGCTTCTAGTTTATCTAGTGGGAGCTTGATTAGCTGCTTCAGGTGTGTTTGATTAAGGTTGGAGGCTTGGAGCTAAACTCATCAGGACACCGGCCCTCCAGGACTGAGTTTGGACACCTCTGCACTATGGTGAATTTTAGCTTACCCAATTCACCTATACCATATGTTTTTGGACTTGTGGGGGTAAGCAGAGTCCCGGAGGAAACTCACGCGAACACAGGGAGAACATACAAACTCCACACAGAAATGGCAACTGACCCAGCCAGGGCTTGAACCAGCGACCTTCTTACCATGAGGCAATTGTGCTACCCATTACGCCACTGTGAATTTGTGCACATCAAAGTAGCAGTTTCTCATTCCATCCAACAAATTGCAAATGCTTTTGGACATGCACCAATTGCTTTCATACAACTCTCTGCTGTTTTATAACATTATCATTTGCTTACGTCATGTCAGTCAAAATGAACTAAACTTGTGAATGCTGAATAGTCATTCCATATAAAAGTTATAGTCCTTATTTCATTACTTGAGTCATTACATGCAAAAATGTTGAACTATAGTTGTCAAAATCTGTCAGGAAATTTTTATTAAAAAATTAAATCTTTTTTTCCTGAAAACATTTTCTCAATTGAACAATTTCATGAATGATTTACAGACCTGTGTATGTTGTAGATTCGGTTCCAATATATACTGCTATATTGTTTAAAGTTGTGCACAGCTCTACCCAAAGGGAGTTTATGTTTGTTGTAAATAAGGGTGTATTTATTCTTTTGCACAATGCTGTAAATAAGTTAGAATTGCAAAAAAACATATGTAGTAAAAATGTGAAACATACATATTCAGTGTCTTGTACTCAGATACCTCAGTGAATGCAGTGATGTCTAACTTTACTGTAGTTTTCAAATGGCTGTGCTAATAGTATATAGTGCTGTCTTGAGCATTTTCAGAAAGTGTCACCAAAATCTGACTTTTTTTCATTGGAAAAAATGTACAGAGTAAACTGACATAATGAAAACATGACAAAACCATTTGACTATCTTGTTTATAAACAATGTTGTCAGCTCTTTTCATCTTGATTACACTGACACTTTCATTGACATGAATACTTGCTTTTGAGGAATGAGCTATCCATTTTGAGCAAGTGACACGCTTTTGCAGGTTATCAGCTAGGTTTTGCAGTTTGTACTAATTGTTTTGAGAAATGCATGAACTGTTGTGCAAATGTAAATAGTGTTGTGAGTGATGCACTAAATAGACTTAGAACAAACTGTAATGTAACAAATTTAAGTGGATTGAACATAAAACAATTAAGTTGTTTCCAAAAAAATGTTTCAGCTCATTTTAAATAAGTAGTTTGTACAAGTAGCAAAATATTGTTTTAGGTGCTTATATACTCACAGAGACGTAGGCAGTGAGGCAGGTGACCAGAGAGGCAGTAATGGCATAGGGGATGGATGTGTTGGGACTCTTGGCTTCTTCTCCTGTGGTGGCGATGATGTCAAACCCAATAAAGGCATAAAAGCAAGTGGCTGCCCCCTGCATGACCTGTTGAGTAGAGCGGTTGATTGTAGATACAAGACAATGCAATTTCCTTCTCTGTGTTTATGTTGAGAGCCACTAACTGCACTATGGGCTTGAGCTTAATTGATTTGAAATGTACTTTACCCCTGACCAGCCATAAGGCAGGAATCGTCCCTCATCCCAGTTGCTCCCACTGACAAAGAACAGGCCTGCGATCATTATGAACACCCACACCACCAGATTGATGACGTTCAGCACGTTGTTGAAGCCCACTGAGTTCTTCACGCCCAGAGCGACTATCACTGTGACCAGGATGCCTATCACCAGCGCCAGGATGTCCGGATATGACTGCTCCCCTTTACCTAACAGGTTATAAAGGAGGAATATTTTTGAAAGATCTGAAGATGTTTGCTCATGATTTGTGTGGTATAAATCTACACTGTAAAAAGTGAAAACAAATTACTTCAACTTGTTACAATTAAATGAATTAGGTTGACAAACTTATGACAGTTTTTTTAGTAAGAAATTAAATTAGTTCTTTTCGGTGTACCACACTTTTTTCATTTATTTATGGCAAGTACAAGTATTGTTTACTAAAAGCAAATATAGTAATTCATTTAATTGAAACAAGTTGAAGTAATTTGTTTATGTTTTTACTTTTTACAGTGTATAGCGTGGATAAACTGACCGAATATGATTGATTACCAGACAGATGGACGGATGGATAGATAGATAGATAGATAGATAGATAGATAGATAGATAGATAGATAGATAGATAGATAGATAGATAGATAGATAGATAGATAGATAGATAGATAGATAGATAGATAGATAGATAGATAGATAGATAGATAGATAGATAGATAGATAGATAGATAGATAGATAGATAGATAGATAGATAGATAGATAGATAGATAGATAGATAGATAGATAGATAGATAGATAGATAGATAGATAGATAGATAGATAGATAGATAGATAGATAGATAGATAGATAGATAGATAGATAGATAGATAGATAGATAGATAGATAGATAGATAGATAGATAGATAGATAGATAGATAATTTAAACTTATTTTATGCAAATGGAAACCAAGAGCAAAATTCTGTTTGAATTGAATCAATGGCATTAAATCACTTTCATTTGAATAAACTTATCTGAAAAACTATTTACTCTTGTAGAGTCAACTAATATCAATCTTTTACTTTGAACATCTAGAATGTTCTGTTATTTATTGCAGCTCAAAAATAATAACTGCCCTACTAATGCATACTTTTAACATATGTATCTCAAAACTAGTATTAGTACTTTTAAATCTGCGGCTCAGTGAGTGAAGCAACAGACACTAATGTTGTTAATAAAGCAGACAACATCCAAAGCATGCATGACTGCTACTCTTATGTAAGATGGAAACCTCAAGACCCAAAAATTTTACTTGAAACTGTTCTAAATCGTCCCATTAAAGTGAATATTAAACCCTAACATGTCTTTATATTACATCTACTACACAGGTAGTTGCACCAACACAATTTCTACACGTTGTCTTAACACAAGATGATTGTTAAGCATTTTTTAAACAAGTATAGTTTGAACAAGCAGCAAAAATGCAACACAGTTTCTGTTTAATGGAAATTCTTCTTTTATTATTGCCATGATAACAGTATATAATATTTTACTAGGTATTTTTCAAGAAGCTTATATTCAGCTTAAAGTGTCATTTTAAAGCTTAACTATGTCAATTAGGTTAACTAGGCAAATCATTTTATAATGATGGTTTGTTCTGTAGACAGTTGAAAAAAATTAAATAAATAAATAAATATTGCTTAAGAGGGCTAATATACTGGCCTTAAAATGAAAATTTTGACCTTAAAAAAAAAACTGCTTTTATTCAAGCCGAAATAAGCCAAATTGTATTTTTTTTTTCAGAAGAAAAAATAATATAGTAAATACTATGAAAAAATTCTGTGCTCTGTTAAACATAATTTGGGAAATATTTGCAAAGAGTTATAAAAAAAAAAAAAAAAAAAAAAAAATATATATATATATATATATATATATATATATATATATATATATATATATATATATATATATATGTATATATATATATATATATATATATATATATATATATATATATATATATATATATATATATATATATATATTTACTGTTTATTTAATAGTTTTGACTTAAACTGTACATATTTTAATGTAGAGAGATACAGACAAAGTGAGATTAGTTTAAACAGCTGTGTTCACAAAATGACAGCAGACAGTCCTCAACTGACCTTTCAATGATGTCATGAATAACGCAGCTATTTCTAAAAATACTAACCATGCCTTAAGCAGAAATGACGCATTATGAAGCATAATTTAACTACATGTGTGCACAGAGATGCACAGATGGGGGTATATCTGACTTAGGGAAAGGGGGTTGGAAAAGAAAAAAGAAGAGATTTTACAACTGCTGCTGGTGGAGTGAGATTATGTATTTTGGCATGGTATGCCATGTTTTGACTAGGTCAGACATAATAGTCTACATGTTACAACTGTTTGCAAACCAAATATTCAACGCAGGAAGAAAATATTGATCTTTAGAGTACCCAATGCTTAATACCTCCATCTGTAGTCTGAGCATGTACAATAGAAAAATTCAACAAAGTCACTGTGCTACAGAGGTTCTTAATTGCAAAGACACAAGATAAGATGATCCCATTTTGACAGACTCCATTTCCGAAATAATAAAGGCCCCTATATATTTTATTGTATAAAAATCCATTGCAAAAGAAATTGGATAACCAGCATTCAAGAAACAGTATCTGTACCAGAATCATTTTATCATTTAGTAAAACAAGACTATGTCAAGATCTGAAATTTGCTTCAGATCATTTCTGCTTTGAAAATATTTCTGTCCTACTTTTAATAACAAATGTCTAACCTAAAAAGTGCTTCTTTTTACTCTTCAGTAATGTAACTGGAGCATGTGTTTCACAATGCAAAAGAAGCTGTGAGAGAGGTTGCTCGGTTTTTAACAAGGATTTCTCACATTGCCTTTGTCACCAGACTATTGACTGCTAAAGTTAGAGGTGCCTTTTCTTTCGTTTGTTCTTTTTGCAGCACCATTAACTCCAGTCTATTGATGAATTAACTACTGTAAACTGTGTTGGAATTACTGTGGGTGGATGTCAAGGTTATTGGGGCGGCAAATTTGTTCGTTGAAGACTACAATACTCAGTGACATGAACTCAATTGCTTAAATAAACTGTAAAATAAATTGGATTCAATAATAACAGGCTTTTAAACATTTGCCTGTGAAATATAAAATGAATTTCTATTCCTATTAAAGAATTAGTTCTCAAAATGAAAACTTTTGTCATCACTTCAACTATTTATTTTCTTTCTTTCTTTTTAAGCCATTGACTTCCATAGCATTTGTATCCTAGTATAGAAGTCAATATCTACAGCTTCCAACATTCTTAAAAAATATCTGCTTTTGTGTAAACCACTTTAGGGTGATTAAATACAGTGGGTACTAAAAGAATTTAGACCCCCTTAAACTTTTTCACCCTTTGTTATATTGCAGCCATTTGCTAAAATAATTTAAGGTCATTTTTTCCTCATTAATGTACACATATTGGCAGAAAAACACAAACCTGTTGACATTTCTGTAGATTTATATGAAATATCATATGGTCCTAGGTATCCAGACTCTGTTTTTCACACCTCAATTTAGGGATCCTCTGCAATTTCTCCTTGCAGATCCTCTCCAGTTCTGTTAGGTTGGATGCTAAAGCTGTTTTTAGGTTTCTCCAGAGATACTCTATTGGGTTTAAGTCAGGGCTTTAGTTGGGCCATTCAACAACAGTCATGGAGTTTTTGTGAAGCCACTTCTTCATAATTTTAGCAGTCTGAGGTCCTGACTACTCTGGAAAAGGTTTTCGTCCCTCAATTGCAACCAGTTGTCCTGTCCCTGCAGCTGAAAACACCCGCAGAGCACTTCAGAGTACTTCAGGTTCTGGTGAGGGCTGCAGTGATGGTTGACTTTCTACAACTTTCTCCCATCTCTTTAGAGCTCAGCCACAGTGATCTTTGGCCTCTAGAAAGGGTTTTGGTCGACCCAAACATCTTCCATTTAAGTATTATGGAGGCCACTTTGCTCTTAGGAACTTAAAGTGCAGCAAAATTTTTAAATCTTGTAACCTTGGCCAGATCTGTGCCTTGCCACAATTCTGTCTCTGAGCTCTTCTGGCAGTTCCTTTGACCTCATGATATGATTCTCATATGCTCTGACATGCATTGTGAGCTGTAATGTCTTACATAGACAGAAGTGTAGCTTAAAATATTAACAATTCTGTCATGGCATGCTGTGTTTACATTAATGAAGAACAGAAAAACTTAAATGATTTTAGCTAATGGCTCCAATATAACAAAGAGTGGAAAATTTAAGGGGGTCTGAATACTTTCCGTACCCACACTGTAAAAAAAATCTGTAATTTTATGTTTTATTTTTGGCAGCTGGAGTGCTGGATAAAAACGTAAAATAATGGATGTTAAATTGTAGAAATATAACATAATGTACAGACATTAAATTACAGAAATTTCCTTAAATTTAAATTTCAGTTAATTATTTTTTATAAATTTCTGGAAAATAATTCAAAATCCATTATTTTTCAGTAAATTTCTGTCATTTAACAGCCGTTATTTAAGTGTTTTTACCGGTACCCCAGCTACCGGAAATAAACCGTAAAAATACAGGTTTTTTTTTTACAGTGCACTGAATGGTGAACAAACACTGTTAAATGGTTATTTTCGCCCAAAATGTTTCGTTGATCTTAGGAACAAAAACAAACACACTTGATCACTTGTGAGAGCTTTCATTCACTTAAATTGAAAGTCTATTCATCCAAACCCCTGAAACAAAACAAAAAAACTGATCAAAAGGTTCAAAATATGAATCAAAATAAATTGTGTTGTTTAAGTCTTCTGAATATAAAGTCTTCTGAATATAATGACATAATTATTTTATTTGATGAACATAATTAATTTAAACATTTGTTTATAGATAAATATTGAACATTGAACAGTATTTACAACATTCAAATGTAGTCAAGGAAGCCTAATCTTGGTTGTTTGAACTTCAAAAAGCAATAGGCTTCAATCTGAGTTTCTGCAAAAAACAATGAGGTTAGTTCTCCTGTCTCGTGCAGGCATTGTTCATCTTCTGCTGACAGTAAATAATGACACATTTTTTAAATTGTGCTAAACTAAAATCTTTAAAATGAACCAGAATCTCAGACGTTTGATGATTATGTTCTAAAAACAAATTGATCATCTTACCCAAGCCATTAAGAGTTCCTATGTGGTTGATCATGAATCCACTGATGCTGTGATTGGCCAGCGAGTCAAACATGCTACTCAGTGCACTGGCCCCTGCTGCTGTACCAATCAGATACTCCAAAATCAGGTTCCACCCAATGAAAAAAGCCACAAATTCGCCCACCGTCACATAGCTGTAAGTGTAGGCCGATCCTGTAGTTTTAGGCACACGTACACCGAATTCAGCATAACACACCCCTGTGGAGAGATAGCAGTGATTACTGTAACACCTGAACTTCACAAGCTTATCGATACTTCTAACTGGCTGCAGAAGATGGAAACATTGATTTTTTTGGCTGGAGTGTCAGATCAATTCTCAAATGTCAAGCCCATAGAATCCCAGACAGCCAGATAACAGCAGGGAAATCCCTTTTTACCGCTCAGATCCATGTAAAGCCCACTGCAGTGGAAAGAGATAAGGATTATCTGTTTTTTTAATATGTACTCTGTGACATCAAAGCTTTAAAGTACTATTTAACCTTTCAAGTTGACCTAATATGATAGTTTTGAGAGAAACGTGAAAAAAATGCAGAATGGGTCTTATATTTGATAAGGTGAGAAATAAGGTTGAATGTTGAAATTGCACATTGCATTGAGATCTAGAACAAATCGGAATGGAGACAGATTGAGTTAAATTTCACTTAAAAAACAGCAAAATAGCTGTTGGTCTCTATGAGTGTCATAATCCCCATCAAAATAAAAATGCAATAATGAGGAAAAGCATTCATTTTTTATTAAAGCGTCTGATAAAATAGTGTTCTTGGTTGCAATTTAGTATGAAGAACCAACACAATCTCACGGCAATTCGTAACTTTTTCATTTAGTGGCTAATTCGTACAAATTCGTCAATCTAATTCGTACATTTTAGTACGATTTGCGTATCCCCCAATGATGGTTGGGTTTAGGGGTGGGGTTAGGTGCCACGCCTCCTTTTTAAAATCGTACAATTTCTTACGACTGAACTCGTACGAATTCGTATGAATTAGCCACTTAACTGCCAAAAAAGTAAAATACTTACGTTTTCTCGTGAGATCAGGCTGGAAGAACTCTTATTAACTATAATCATGACTTATTAATTTATTCCTAGTTTATTAATTAACTCCTAGTTTATTGTTTTTAATACTTCGCACACCAGATGCGCCACTCGGTGACACCCCACAACACTCAACGCCATGCATTTTAGAAATCTAAACATAGATTTCTGTCATGGTACGCACACCGGCGCCGCAAGATGGTGGCTGTCCGCGGCGCCCATCTACGACTCAGAACAATGTTCATATTTCTGCTGCGCCACGGAGCGCCATGTTAATAGTTTTATTTTAAATAACATGCGAATGCAATCGCCCCCTTTAGAAGGCTGTTATCATCTATACATGGTTAATTAGCTATACTAATAGAGAAGACTCCAGATCCAGATTAAATTCAGTTCAATTCATCCGTATATCTATAGCACTTTTACAATGTAGGTTGTGTCAAAGCAGCTTCACATAGAAGATTATAGTAAATTGAAACAGTATCAGTTCAGTTATTAGAGTTGAAGTTCAGTTTAGTTCAGTTCAGTGTGGTTTAATTTTCACTACTGAAAGTCTAAACAATGAAGAGTAAATCCATCAATGTGCAGCTCCACAAGTCCCAAACCCCCAGATCTGTTTTTGCATTACTGTGACAGTTGGGTTTAGGCTTGGGGTAGTGGTAAACGTTAATAAAATACAATTCATGGGAAATTAAATAGATAATAGAAATAATTGTCGTTTAATTCCAGCCACAGCTGTGTGTAATACATAGCTGATTAACCATGTGGGTGGATGATAATAGACTTCTGAGCCAACTAGTAGGTGCAGAAGGCTATCTATCATCTGATAACCACTGATAACGCCCATTCAATTAAGTGATGACATTCAAATTAACTGGTTGTTTTACCTGTTTAAGAATAGAATGGGATAAAGGAGTGTATAGAACATAATGATATACTGTATAATAAGGCATTTATAAGCAGCACAAGTAAATACAGTACAATTCATATTCAATTTGCTATATAAATAAATCTGGAAAATGTTTCAATTAAAAGAAAAAGTTTCAGAAAAAAAAATTATTAGAAAGGTGCATTTTTTTTAACAATGTTTATAATAAAAATACATTATTTTGAGCATCAAATTACAACATTAAAGTAATTTATATTTTAAAGCCAAGTAGAAAACTCTTATTGTACATTAACAATTTTTTCAAAATATCTTCAACTTTAAATATTTAAAATAAAATGTTTTTTTAAAAAAATTACCAAACCCCAGACCTTACTTTTTACTTTTTCTTTTATTAAACTTATATTTGCATACATTTTAATATGAAACAATTATAGGAATTAATTCAAACGTGTTTTTCCATGGCCTGTTTTACTAGCATTTATCAGGGCTGCAAATATCACAGACGCACACTGTATATCTAATTTCCACATATCTAATGATAACAAATGCTATCAAAACCCTGTTTTCGTTTCCATGAGTGTAAAGGTCAGCTGCACACAGGAACAAAATATCCCCTTCATTCATTTTCCCCTCTCTTTCATATCTGGTTGTCTTCTTTATATTGGTATCCACAGGGACACAAAAATAAATAAAAAAATAAATGGATTTTGCCTCTAATGCTATTTTGGGTGCTGCATGCTGTGCACAGCTTTAACCTGTAAACCTAATGAGCCAGTCCACCGTGTGTCATCGCTATACGTCAGGAGGCAGAAAGATATACAAGTGTTCACTAAGCTAAAGCCTGACTCAGGATCAGTGGATAAAATGATGTTATCCACAGTACACTCTCTGGAATAAAGTTGCAACACCTGGGGCGGCACATTAGTGTTCCATGGATTTTGCATAACCGGTGCCCTCTAAAAGTAAACATTAAAAAGAAACTCCTAATTTAGCGTTTATTAATAGTTATTGTAGCAGTTAAGTTCAGTTTAAGCCATGTAGAATATGGTCGTGCAGAATAAGACATTTACATGTGCTTTATAAGCAGCACAAATACATGTAATGTAAAAAAATCCAATTCCAAATCATATTCAAAATATTCTAGAAAAAAGCCTGTTTCAATTAAAAAGCTGCATATTTATATTAATACATATTTTTCAATTTTGACAATAACAAGAAAGCAAAATAGAAAAGTTTTATTTTCCATTAATATTATTTTAAATGCTTTTGAAGTTCTTTTAAAATCATTGCAAATATTTTACCCAACTTGTGGATGATGTTGGTGAATAATTATTTCTTCCTTTTTACTTTATTTTATAAACTTACAGTTTTAATTCATACATTCAATGTTTGTATACATTTTTTAAACTCTTTTTTTTAATTTTCATTGAAAAAAATCTTCACAGTACTGCCTAAATTCTTTCATTAAAAGAGATGGACCATATATGAAAGTTTATCTCGGAAGTATTCACAGTAAATATAGCTTGCTACAAATAGGAACTCAAACCTTACCTCCCTCCCCACCCATCTAACATTGATCACAATATTTACTGTAGGAAGTTTTATAAAATGTAAAATAAAAGGTATACATAAATAGCATTCATAATCATAATATGGAACTGGGTGGAACAAAAATTAAAAATTTAATTAAGGTTTACATGGACAATCAAACCAAAAAAGACATTATAAATTATTATAAGATAATTATAAAATAAATAATGAAATAAAAAAAATTAATTAACAGTATTCTTGTAAAAATCTATCAGTTCAGTTTATTTGCAAAAAAAAAAAAAAAAAAAAAAATATATATATATATATATATATATATATATATATATATATATATATATATATATATATATATATATATATATATATATATATATATATATATATATATTTATATATACACATACAGTTGAAGTCAGAATTATTAGCTCCCTTTTTTATTTTCTTTTTAAAATATTTCCCAAATGATTTTTAACAGAGCAATGAAATTTTCACAGTATGTCTGATAATATTTTTTCTTCTGGAGAGAAAGTCTTATTTGTTTTATTTCGGCTAAAATAAAAGCAGTTATTAATTTTTTAAAAACCATTTTTGGGACAAAATTATTAGCCTCTTTAAGCTAATTTTTGTTTTCGATAATCTACAGAACAAACCATCATTATACAATAACTTGACTAATTACCCTAACCTGCCTAGTTTACCTTATTAACCTAGTTAAGCCTTTTAATGTCACTTTACGCTGGAAAGATCAAATACATCATGGAAAAGATAAAATAAATCAGTTATTAGAAATAAGTTTTTAAAACTATTATGCTTAGAAATGTGCTGAAACAATCTTCCCAGAACAGAACAGAAATTGGGGAAAAAATAAACAGGGGCGCTAATAATTCAGGGGGGCTAATAATTCTGACTTCAATTGTATATGAATGGTTCCCAAATCTTGCTAAAAATATACGATTTGTTACTTAGTGAATACATTTTTATATGAACTACTAAGAGGAATACATTTAAATACACCAGGGGTCTCAAACCCAATTCCTGCACTCTCAGAAATAAAGGTACGCGAGCTGTCACTGGGTGGTATCTTTTCAAAAGGTAGATGTTTGTACTTAAGGGGTACATATTGGTACCTAAAAAGAATATATTAGTACAATATTAGGAGGAACATTTTTGTAATTTTAAGGTACTAATTATATACCCTTGAGGTGTTAATAAGGACTTTTTAGGTACAAATGTGTACCTTTTAAAAAGGTACCACCCCAATGACAGCCCGCATACCTTTATTTCTGAGAGTGTGGAGGGCTGCAGCTTTCCATAATTTAGCTCCAACCACCTCCAACTCACACCTGCTTAATAGTCTATAGTTGTCCTGAACACCTTGATTAGTTGGATTAGTGTGTGTTTGATTAGGGTTGAAGCGAAATGTGTAGAGCTGTGGCCCTCCAGGAATGATGTTTGAGACATATGAAATACCATTTCTTTTGTGCCACGTTTTACTAGTATTTATCATAAAATAATTTACTTCTAAATATTTCTGATAACACATTAGAGTTCCATAATGGATTTTGCATAATAGATGCCTTGTAAAAATAAATATTAGTACCTAAGTATAATTATAATAATATATAATAGTGCATAATAGTGCATAGTAATATAATAGCACAAAAGTTTTCCTTTTAAAAGGTGTTTGGTAACACAAAGGTTTGCAGGATGATGTCAGACCTCTTTTGTTTTGTGAGTGGCACAGGAAGGGTACTCACCTGACAGGATGGAGGCCACGGCAGCAATGATGAAAGACACAATGACCCCAGGACCTGCCATTTCCTTCGCCACCAGTCCCGAGACCACATACATGCCTGTACCCACACAGCTTCCCACTCCCAGAGACACGAGGTCCACGGTGGAGAGGACGCGGGCCAGTTTGGTGCCGTGAGCCCCAGTGCCACCCGAGGTCTCCAGCATGGACTCCACAGGCTTTGTGCGCAGAACGCGGGACTGGAAGGCGAACCAGTTGGCCCCCCATTGAACCCGGCGCGGGTCCAGTTTGGCGAAGAGGCCACTCATCCTGGAGCCTGCTCGTGGGTCAGAGGGATTCAGGAGATGGGGCTGAGGCTCTGAGGAGGATGAGGGTCTGATGAAGCTTTGGGAGAAGGTTCAGACAGAAAGCGGCTGTGAAGATCAATGTCCTCTAGAGGAGCGTCATTATCAGATTTTTCCACATATCCAGTGAGGGTGAAGATGAAGCAAGGCTGAGGACAGAATAAGATGACAACAGGGTGATCAGGCATTATTCTTGATATAAATGAGATAACTATGTAGTTGTTGTTGTAGTATAATTTATCACCTAGGGAGACAATTAGAAACAATACATATATATATATATATTGTTTTTGATCTTATCATTGATCCGTGTTCAAAAGTCTTATTGACACTATTGGAATAAAAGAGTTTTAACTTTGTTCTGCATACATTATTGATGTATTTCTTAGAGTGTATACAGTACTATGTAAAAGTGTGGGTCTTTATGATTTTTTTTTTAATTAATGCTGTTATATTGGTATGGACTGCATTTATCTACTAGGTAAAATAAAATAAAATAAAACCAAAACAAAAATAAAATAAAATAAAATAAAATAAAATAAAATAAAGTAAAGTAAAGTAAAGTAAAGTAAAGTAAAATAAAATAAAATAAAATAAAATAAAACATAAGCTTGTAAGCATGAACACATATCCCTACACTGATTTCACGAAGTAGGACATGTGTCTGGACTAACATCTTTGTTTATCCAAGACAAACTTTGGAAGCCAATCAGGATCAAGGGTTACGTTTATCGTTTATGTTACGTTTAGGCTCATGGTTAGGTTTATGCACCTCTAAAAAAGTGTTATCCAGCTATTATTACCCTCTGAATTTGGAAATAATTTACAGACATGGTTGGGTTTAGGGGTAGGGAATAGGTGTGGATTACATTTTCCAACAAAAATGATGTACCAGGATCAACATAGATGTAAATCCAGGATGGCATTGAACTTGGCAAAATCACGACGTGCGAACACATATACAGTACTTAATGCACCTCCTTATTTATCAGATCTCCATGTACACAATCCTGGTAGGTCATTAGGGTCTACAAATCAGTATTTGCTTTTTGTATCAAGAACCTGGTGTAAGGGAAGGGGGGATCGGGCTTTTCACCACACATTAGACACGCTCCAACTTTACTTGTTTTTAAAAGCCTTCTGAAAATGCATCTTGGTTCTTTAAGCCTTTTTAATGTTAAGGAGGTTGTTTTATGTTTTAGTTGTTACTTATGTGCTGAGTGATTTGTTTCATGGATTGTGTTCAGCACTTTGGGCAGTGTTGTGTTGTAAATAATTTGCTATATAACTACTAAACTAAACTAAACTAAAACTTAAAAATAAAATAAGGGTCATGTGATCAAGAAAATTTAAGAAATTGTGGTAAAAAAAATCCAGCTTTGACATCGAAGGAATAAATTCATTCATTTTCTTGTCGGCTTAGTCCCTTTATTAATCTGGGGTCGCCACAGCGAAATGAACCGCCAACTTATCCAGCAAGTTTTTACGCAGCAGATGCCCTTCCAGCCGCCACCCATCTCTGGGAAACATCCACACATACACACATTCACACACACACTACGGACAATTTAGCCTACCCAAATCACCTGTACCGCATGTGTTTGGACTGTGGGGGAAACCGGAGCACCCGGAGGAAACCCACACAAAGGGAGAACATGCAAACTCCACACACAACTGAGCCGAGGTTCGAACCAGCGACCTAGCGACCTTCTTGCTGTGAGGCGACAGCACTACCTTCTGCGCCACTGCCTCAGAAATAAATTATCATTTAAAATATATTTTAATATATAAAATATATACCATTTATATTTTAAATAAATATTTTAAATTGCAATTATTAGTGATATATAAAAAGAAAACAAGAAATGTATTTTTGAAATTCAAAATATTTATTATTATTATGATCTTGACCCCTGATGAATAAAGGAACTAGGCAGGAGGAACATTAATGAATATTATTATCTTCATACTTTGCTACTATCCTTTATATGTCTTTCTAACCCATTTGTTAAGAAGTTTTTAGTCATTAAAATATTTTACAATTCATAGGATCACTAGTTTTTTTTAGTAGCGTGAGTACAGGTCAAAATAAGAATATATATTTACCACTTCTTTATGAATAAACTTACAATATTACACTAAATGACAATAGAGTATTAGTCTACCCATAAATTGGCAGCTTATCTTCATACAAGTCATTTGAAGCACTGAAGCAGACATATGCATTTAAAAGTTATTTGAACACCACGAGGGATGTCTGAGTTTTAAACAATGTGCTTTAGTTCTGCTGCCTGTCGTTACCTTTTTGAAGCAAATTAAAGACTACATTTACTGTTAAACCCTTAGCCATGGTAAACGCCTAAAGGAAATGTCCTGCTGTATTCACAAGAGTTACATTTACCCGCCTGATTAAATACTAACGCAAGAGCCAAGAGCCCTTCCTCCCATCAGCTATTCACTCATCTTTGTGAAAGCTTATTTTAACAGATGAATGAATGCTTTTAGCAACATAAAAAACATGTAACACAATATTTCTCAGCCATTAAGGGTCACAAAACAGCAGATAAGAATACAACCATAAGTACATCTCTCTTTCTAAATAAGACTTTCTCTCAGAAATCATCTATATGCTAATAATACGTCTCATTCCATTCAAGATAAGATCAGATTTGACATCATCATTTTAATGCATTTTACAAGTGTCTGGTTTTGCTGATGTTTCAGTAGTCATTCGTTTCCAGCCAGGCTGATAAATCAGTTCAAAAAGATGATTAAACGAATCTGAAAAGAAGCTTCAGAAGGTTTGAATAAAAGCACTGGTTGTTGATTTGATATGTGGAGAGCCTCTTGATAGGAAGGAGCGAGAGATAACATCCAGACCCCTGTTGAAAACCAATAAAATGTGCTGATGAGCTCTGGTGAGCAGCCAAAGAGGAACAGACGAAAAACAAAACCCAGCCTGTTCATTTCTGCTCATTTCCTATCTGACATTCCTTCTCTGTTCTTCTCTCTTTCATTCCACCAACACATTTTAACTCCGTTTCCGCACTGGTCAGTTCATTTGCTTTTAACTCTTCAGTTCACCTTGAAGGATTTTGATGGTGCTGTAATGATCTCTGTCTGACTGTTTACATGGACAGATCACAGTGAAGTCTGTCCATCATGGGGACTCAAACACATGGCTGCCGACCAGAATGATGATGATTCATTTAGATTTACAAACAGCACAACAGGCCACATGGACTGGGGTATGTCTGCTCGACACGTCATAGCTTATAAATTACATAAATGTCTGATGAGGTGGCAAGTCTAGGCCCAATAGACACTAGGGCCTACTCTTAAACTAACTTAAGTCATTTTACAACACAAAATTGATCACTATTGGGCAAAGGAAAAAAAGGGTAAAATGTTTGAGCTGAAAATATACACAGTAAAAAATAATCTGTAAAATTCACTGTAAAAGACTGGCAGTTGTGATTGCCAGAATGTTACCATTAAAATTACGGTAGATCATTTTGAAATTTACAGTAAACTACCATATTTCTTTCATAATTATATAATGTTAATACATCAACGTTTTGATTTGCCCATTAGTATAAAAAGTTAGTTAACCTGAAAATATGATCTTCTCTGCCAAGAATAAATAAATAAATAAATAAATAAATAAATAAATAAATAAATAAATAAATAAATAGTTCGAGCCACGGCTGGATCACTTGAGATTTCTTTGTGATGTTTGCATGTTTTCCCTTTGTTCACGTGGGTTTCCTCCGGGTGCTCCGGTTTCCCCTAAAGGTCCAAAAACATGCGGTATACGTGAATTGGGAAGGCTAAATTGTCCGTAGTGTATGTGTGTGAATGACAGTGTACGGGTGTTTCCTAGTGATGGGTTAAAGCTGGAAGGGCATTCACTGTGTAAAAGATATGCTGGATAAGTTAGCGGTTCATTCCACTGTGCCGACCTGAGATAAATAAAGGGACTAAGCCGAAAAGAAAATGAATAAATCAATGAATGTATAAATAAAAAAAAATAAATAAATAACATGACATAAAGATTCTAATGTTTATTTAACTTAGTAGAATAAACACACACAAAAAAATTTATTAAACTTAATTATTTCATGACAAAAACAAAAACTGTAGCTCTTAAGATGTATTTGGCGTTCCCCAGAAATGTTGATAGAGATACATTTTCAGAATGAGCCTGGGTTGCCTGATTCAGATCATCAGCTCATTAGTAGAGACAGAAAAATCTGAAATGGGTGGGACAGACCAAGGAGACATCGAAAATATGCAGTGCTGTGCAGTGGTGCTCCAGGAATGTGGTAAAGAAACACTGATCTAGGAGATGCAAAATCTACCCAAAATTTGAGAATCTCCCATATGCACGATTATTTCTCTTTTTAAGAAAAGTGTTTTATTATTATTATTATTATTATTATTATTATTATTATTGGGTGCACCAGTCATTTTGAGTGGGCTTGCCTTATATAGGTACAACAGTTAAAATCCAGGTTAATGATAAATATCTAGCTGTGATTAAATGTTTGCAAAAAAGTATTACATTGCTTCTGCACATTTTATAGTAGTTTTAAAAGTTGGTGTTGTTAATCAGAAAGTATGTTCAACTTTCTCAGAATCAGACTGACTGCCAATCGTTTACCTATTCATTCATTTTCCTTTGGCTTAGTCCCTTTATTCATCAGGGGTCACCACAGTGGAATGAACCGCCAACTTATCGAGCATATGTTTTACATAGCGGATGCCCTTCCAGCTGCAACCCAGTACTGGAAAACACCCATACACTCTGATACGCGATCACATACACTATAGCCATTTTTTGTTTTATTCAATTCACCTATAGCGCATGTCTTTGGAGTGTGGGGGAAACCTGGAGCAAGGAAACCCACACAAAAAGGGGAAGAACATGCAAACTAGACACAAAAATGCCATCTGACACAGCCTGGACTCTAACCAGCAACCTTCTTGATGTGAGGTCGCCGATCATTTCTTTAGTTACATTAATACAATACATTAGATGCTGTTAATTATACTCTTAAATATAATATTAACGTGACTACTAAATATGAATACATTTCTAATGTTTTTCCCCAAAAGCCAGAGTACCACGTTCCAGTGGAGCTTCTAGAAAACAATAAAACAATATTACTGCCATACCAATTGGTCTGCAAATGCAAATATAAAAGTAGATTCAAATTGTAGCTTTATGCACAGGATCAAGCTCAACTCCATCCTCATATAAACCGTAAGTGACTCTGCGTCAGATGTGAAGCTCACAGCCACATCACACTAATGCTGCTTGTGCCTTAAGGTGCTAGAGGAGCATATATTTAAACCTGTCAATGACCTTATGAGACACACATGTATAAACCGAGGCCCGAGGCGCAACAGAGCTCTTGTATAATTTAGAGAGACAAAATGAAGCCATAAAGAACCTGCTGTACATACACAGCTCTGTCCATTTAATGCATTCACACGTATTATATGGAATAGCAAACACGTAACATGAAACGCAAAAGCATAAAATCAATAATCAACATATACATTTAATACCATGTTTAGGGTCATTATATTAGTTTTTACCATTTCTGTTAAATTTTTTGATGATGTGCATTGTACTTAACATGCTTAAAATTTAATAATGCATAAAATAACTGTTATTTTACACTGCCAACTGCATATCCATATGCTTATTTCATAATTCTGGACAAGTGCTGGTTCCCTCAGTGAAAGCTATAGCAACATTGTGATATATTTTATGTGCACGTAAAGAAATCTATGTATGACACTTTAACCCTATTTAATCTTGAACAAAATATTAATCAAAGCAGGCCTGTAGCTAGGGGGGTTTGGGTGGTTCGAAAGACCCACCCCCTACTGACAAAGTCCAGAATTTAGCTGCTATACAAGCTCATGTGTCCTATTTTTGACAATATGCCATCATAAATTGTGAAAATAACCGATAGAAGGTGGCTTTCAGACAAATGTAATTTTAATTATTCAAATGGACAAATTCTGAATAAAGAAATGAGCTGGCCAGTTTGTTATTTGCCTATAGGTTACAGTTTTTAATTTAGAACAAGTTTTAACAGATTCTTTTTTTAATGATGGATGATAATAAATCATAAATCATGATGGATTATAAAACAATTTTCATACTTTTTTGTTCAACATTTTTTTTCAATTGAAATTGTGAGCTTTTTGTTGAAAATGATAATAACTTACAATTTAAATGCAAATTTGTAAATAAACACTCTGTGGTAAAAAAAAACAACAACAACTATGGTAAGCACTTTTTTTTTAAGATTAGTGTTTAAAATGTCACTAAAATGCTCTATTTTACCTCATAATTTAATAGAAAATGAGGTGAATAACTGCAGAAAGGTCCACCTGTTATGAAAAAAGAACCACCTCTTTCAATAGGCTGGCTATGGGCCTATCAAGCTTTACAGCAATGTTTCATTAGTTAATGTATTTACTGACATGAAATACGAATGAACAATACTTGAAGCTAGAGCTGCAAGATTCTGGTTAAAATGAGAATCGCGATTTGTTTGCTTAAAATAAAGATCACGATTTTCTCACGATAGATGTAAAAAAATTAATATGAGTCAGCAATTATTGTTTTTTCTCAAACATATGGTAAAACAACAATAATAATATTATGTGTAGGTCTACTGGTTTCTATAAATAATTATATTCTACTTATAATAATTCTAATGTTGAATTATTATGTTTGAGATATATGCTTGCAATCTGTCGTTGACAACATTATTAGACCATTTTATTCACTGGTACAATCAGACATTTGTCATTATCAGATTCCTTCTTGCATTATATTCAACAATATATAGGCTAGAGTAGGTATACTGACACTAAACATTTATTTTTATGCACAACTGTGTGTTCGCTATGAAAGAAAAAACTTATCAAATGCTTGTCGCAATCATAACTCTAAAATGCGATATGATTATTTAAATGATGTGCACGCTTTTGGTTTCATTTTCACTGCTAAATGCTGTTGATACTTCGCGCACAGCTTTCAAATGATCCCTCTATGACACAAACTTAATATTATTTACAACTTTATTACCTGTTACTCACAGCCTATGCAGGTTCTGTATACTAAAGTAGACGCGCATGTCAGCTAAGGTCACGTGTGATTTCGCGGCCGCGAATACATACAATAATGCCTTATAAAAACAGCATGTGACTCTTTAACATCATTTGGAGGTGTCCGTGTTGCGAGTATGGAAGGTAAATCCTGCCAATTTCAATGATGTATGGCTAATGTAAATGATCACCTGCTTATTTTCTTGGGTTTAAAAAAAATACTTTTATGGAACAAGGTTTTATCGGAAATGGAAAAGATCTTAGGATACCATATACCAAAAGACTTTATTTACAAATTACCTTGAAAACTATAAAGAGGTACTAGTGAAGGTGGATGTTTACTTTGTAAATTAAGTGTGGCAAGCAAGAAGATTATTATCAGATACTGGTATATGCACAACACCCCCTCTATTGGTGATTGGACAGAAACTGCAAAGGAAATAAGCAATATGGAAAAATTGACATTTATTTTGAAACTTAAAAAGGACTTATTTCTAAAATGTTGGAAGAAATGGATGATCACTACAATGTTAAGAACTGTTGAATGTATTGATCAACATAACGAACCCACCACTCCATCCCAATGTTGTGTCTAGTATTTGCTTATGATGATGATGATTAATATTGTTATTATTATTATTATTATTATTATTATTATTATTATATTTCTTTATTATTTCATGTGCAATATGGTAAAATTGTATATTTGTAACGTAAAATGTTCTGTTGTAAAATTGTAAAACTTTCTCAACAAAAATAAAGTAATAGAATTTTAAAAAATTATATGTTGGATAGGTTGGTGGCTCATTTTGCTGTGGTGACCACTGATAAGTAAAGGGACTAAGCCGAAGGAAAATGAATGAATGAATAAATGAATGAATGAATGATGTAACAATTTTACTAATTTTGTAATTATACAAAAAGGTTTAAATAAGATTTATATAAATAAGTTCTATATTTAATTAAAATAAATGACTTCAAGATCCCAACAAATAAATAAATGCAAATTTTACTAACAATTATAATAACATATGTTTAAAATAAATACAAGTTCTATTAATAGGTTTTATTAATTGTGTAACAGGTTATATTAATAAATAAAAAACATCAAATGAAACAAAATAATGTAATACATTTTTAATAAAATCAAAAAATTTAAATATAAAAACAGGCACAATCCAATTCTTGTAAATTAAACCTTTAAAAAATGAAACTATGACTTTTGTACCAAACTCCTAATTTGATTCTTATAAGTTATTAATGTAGGATTTATGTTTAGATATTGAATTTAAAAAATCATGCAGAATATCTATTTTATAAGTACTAATAAACAAACAATTTCTCAATAATAGGGAGGAATAATAAGCTGTGAAAATTGGTTCTTAAAGAGTATGGAATTAATCAAAAAAATATATCCTCATAAATGTATTTACTGTAACTTTTGATAAATTCAACGACACTGTACATGACATTAATGACTTTTTATACTGCATTATGAGCTAATCTGCATGTGTCATAATTATATCATATCATATCATCAAAGAGCCAGAAAAAGCAAAAAAAACAGGTGGAGCTCCAGGTGGATGTCAGGTTCACCTAAATCAGACACAGGATAACAGGGTGATTGAGCGGTGTGATTGGAAAGGAAGGATGTGCTGGGACGTGTTTGACCATCTGTGGGCAACGAGAGAAGCATTGATTTCCATTGTTTGGAAAGAGAGGCAGAATCTGCTGCTTCAGTCTGATTGATTCAACTTCTATTCAGCAGCATCTGAAGCATACAGACCTTCATTTTTAATATGCGGAATTATTCATAGTGGAGGGGGAAAAAAAGACTCTTCTTGGGTGAACTGTAAAACCTGGTGTAAAGATAATGTGCACTTTTATTTTTGTTTCCAGTTTATTGAGATTCAACTAATTGAAGTTTTTGCACATATGGCATCAGTAGAACATTATAAATATTGTTGGTCATGGTTTATCTACATGCTGATTTAAAAAGAAATTAATTTTTGCAGACATTTTGTCATATGGTCCAGTCATAAGACATACAGTATGACATGCATCCTTTTCATATGGTGAAACCATCTTTATGTACACTGTACTAAGCTGCTTTTAGCACTAATACAGGTCTCTTTTATTGTAAAGATTATGGCTTTTGTGACAATGTCTGTGAAACTCTTAATGTTATAAAGATCTTTATTGTAGCCTACATATAACATCATTTCAATGTAGCACTCATCATTTTTTTTCTCATGCATTAATAGCACTCAATGAAAACTTGCTGACTATATAGTATGTTTTGGCTGAAAAACAAATATTATATTAAATATTCAAATAATATTAATTGGTTCCAAATTGACTCAGATTGTGAAAACAGTATATAGACTAGGAATGGCTTTTATCATCTTTATAATTGAAAAAAAAATAAAGATAAATAAATAAATAAATATGAAGAGTACAGATGTAAAAAAAACAAAAAGTGCCTCCTTTGTTTATGTCAAGCTATTTTACTTAAAATACAATGAAAAGAACATACTTACACACCGAAGCCTGATGAAAATGCTCATTTCAGAAGAAAATTTCAGGTGGCATTAAGAGGTTTTCATATCTAAACTCTCCATATATATATATATATATATATATATATATATATATATATATATATATATATATATATATATATATATATATTATATTATATTATATTATATTATTTTTTTTATTAATTAAATTTTTTTTTTTAAGTTATAAACATGATAAAGGCCCTTCAAAGTCTATGTATTCTGAGTCGATTTGCAACCAAATAATTTTATTTGAAAATTTAATTAAATATTAGTTTTTCAGCAAAAAAAAAACATAAAAAAAAAATTTGTACATTGTCAGCAAGTTTACATTGAGTTAATGTGGACAAATATATATATATATATATATATATATATATATATATATATATATATATATATATATATATATATATATATATATATATATATATATATATATATATATATATATATATATATATATATATATATAAAGCTCCTTATTGGCACATTCTTATTGACTCTATCCGGTCCACCTTAAAAAACGAAACGCTTCCATTTTTCAGCTTCTTATTCGGGTTCCAGAAAAATACAAGAGTTTTAATTGAAGCAAGGGCTTATTATGCGGTCCTGGCGCCATTTTGTGTATAGACAACGTCAACCGTCTTTGGTCTACTACACTATGGCAGGCTAATGGCTGCCGACAAGCTCTCTCAGAAATTGTAAATGTTTTAAAATTGGCACTATTCTTACAAATAACCTGCATAGTTGCAATCTAAACAACTACATAATTGACCAAAAAAAGCCTCTAAAGTGCATTTTGTTGTCTATTAACAGTAATATTTGTCAAACTGCAGCATCTCTCTGCTTGTTGCTGGCTGTGTGTGGGCGGAGTAATACACAGAGGTGAAGGGTAAAGAGGCCTTTGTGTGATGTTCATGGCGAAATATCGCATGGCTATCAGCCAATCAGATGGAAGAACCAGACAGAACTGTTGTATATATATATATATATATATATATATATATATATATATATATATATGTATATATATATATATATATATATATATATATATATATATATATATATAATTCAAAATGAAATCTTCACGCTTACAAAAATAGTTCTTTTAAGATATGTTGTGATCACAAATTGGTGTGTAAATGTTTTATATTTAACAGCCATATTCTCATTTGATAGAGGAGAAAAAAAAATCAGATATGTCCAATTCTTGAACATTACAATTAAGAAAAATGAACAATACCAGACTATCACGCAAAACATTTGAACTATGTCTTTGTTTATTTTGTACCAAAGACCACTTATACATTTTTCCAATTTCTTTGCATAAAAATGCAGAAGTAATTTGACTATTTGTTGTCCTGTTTTTGACCCCTCATCAGAATTTGAATGGGCATGGTGGACTGTGGAAGTAAACGGCCACTGCTGTGAATGGCTAAAAGTTTTGTATATTAACAGCACTGTAGAGGCTGTGAAGTAGAAGTAGGCATTGATCTTCAGCAGAACCAAAACCCAACATTTTAGTGTTTACCACAGTACTGTAAACTATTTGAGTGAGTGATTTTGCCTTTAGTGTAAAAATAAAAAAATAAATAAAAAAATAAGAAAAAAACGTAAGAACAAATTCTATCTTAAGCTGTGCTGGTGTGTCAGGGTGGAATAACAAGAAGAAACTCTAAGGAACTTTCAACATACATTTACATACTTCAATATTTATGTGAATATATAAGGCTATACTTATTATTTTATAATTAAAATAAAGTAAGTAATTGTTTAAATGTTCTGCAGCTTGTGAAATCACTAATCTAATCACTAGCATTGAGCATTGTGAAACTGACAGCTTTCTAATCCAGTGGCATTCTATGGAAAATAATGGTCAGCCAAACAGAAAGTAAGAAGGTGTGTTTTTATTTTAAGCATTGCTACTCGAGATTTTAAATGCACCAAATTGCTCCTGCACCACTGAAGATTTTAAACTCTGATGAGTCTGTGCTGCTGGGAGTAGGAGGGGTGGGCACAAAGAGTGTTATTTTATATTAATAAAAACTATAACATAAATAACTGATACAGAACGCTTTTAATCCACGGATTTAGATGAGAAACTGACACCTCAACTACTTCACCTGCCACTCATACGATACAATTCTACACTTTAATCCCTCTTGCTAATAACAGAGTCGATTTACAAGTCAATTAAAGTCTTCGGTCCTGCATCATTTCACCCTGTGCCACTGCTGCTGTCTGCATTCAGAACAAGAGATGGAAATGTTCTGCTGCTGTATACCTCAGAGCCTGACAGTAAGATATGCAGCAGATGGTGTGTAGAAACAGTGGGCAGAACTGCATTCCTCAAATTATGTGGAGGAATTCAAAATGCACATATATTTTAATTGCACAGCCCTGCCAGAGTACAAACTGTTCAAAAGGCTGTCCTTTGAACTCAGTGTGTTTACTTTTTTAAAATACTAGATCTAGAAAACTAGTCATTGTTTATAAGATTACAGATGTTTGACTTAATTATTTGACATTGTAACTGAATCATGAAATACAGGGTAAAGACAAAATTATTAGGCCTGTAGTGAAACGTAAATTATTTTTCAAATATTTCCCAAGTGCTGTTTAATGCTAGAGAAGATGTTTTCAAAATATATTTTAAACATGACTTTTAATAACTAACTTATTTTGTATTTGCCATGATGACAGTATATGGGTGCTTCTATTACTGTGGGTACGTTTGACATTTCAAAGAGTTAAGGAAAAGACTTTTTATATGCAGCAATTATTTCTATTTCTATTATCTTTTTGAAAGCATATTCAATTTTAATAATTCAATGCTTGTCAAAAACAAATAATTTATTTTACTTTTAGGGGGAAACTGTTTTTTATCATATTATTTGTCAATTCTTTTATGGACAAATTTGGTAGTGTAGAAATAATCAAACATAGCAAGAAAAATCTTTTTCTGCTATTAGATAAACAGTTCTTATATTTCAACACTTTAAATTATTATGACCTTTCACTAATGGATGCACACACAGAAAGAGGGCAAAAGAACATGCTTTCTTAAAGAGAACTTACAATTTACAGTTCTTTTACTTTAGCCGAAATGGCCTCTTTCTAGCACAAATGCTAAAATCAAATGGCACTAAGAAAATCAGGATTAAAATATTTTTAAATTGACCAAAGTGTGATTAGTGAAATACTCTGTTTTCCTTTTGAAATTGTGGTATACCAGTATTGGCAGTTAACAAAAATACTCTACATGTTAGATCTTTTAAAATAAGAGTACTTTCAATTATAGAGCAAACAACTTTTAGCGCTTCAAGTCTAATCAGTGAGAGAAACTAACATCATAATCTTTAAATACATTGTTGTGGGAGATAAAACCACCAATTTAAAGGCTAGATTTTTTACATACACACATTTTTTAGGAAAAATTATTTTAAAAAGTTTTTGTTGTACAATTATAAAACTTACCTTTTAGAGATTTTATAAATACAACAAAAGCAAGAATAAAATAAAACATTTTGATTACACAATGACACATGATGGAAAAAATACACTGATTAAATCGGACATCAAGAAATCATGATTTATGGCAATAATTATTTTTCTTTACTGATAATATATTGTTATGGTAGTTGTGGTGAGTAGGTAGCAAATATTAGTTAATAGTTGTGGTGAGTTTTAAAAAGAGTAAAGTTTTTTAAATCAGTATCAGTTGCAACCAAAATATTAATCACCACAACTGTTTTCAACATGCTTAACTTTTTTAACGTTGGCATGAAACGTAACTTAAGATTGTCCTTTTTTCTGTTTTACACAAAAAATATTTTGAAGAATTTTGGAAACCTGCGAACACTGACACTTTCATAGCATCAAAAATATATACTGCGAAAGTCAGTAGCCACCTGTTTCCAAGATAGCTGAGCTATCTACCAAAAGTTCATTTGATTGATTCATTGATTCATTTTTCTTCAGCTTAGTCTCTTGATTTATCAGAGGCACCACAGTGGATGCCCCTCCAGCCACAACCCAGTACTGGGAAACTCCCATACACACTTACACACTACAGCCAATTTAGTTTATTCGATTCATCTATACCGCATGTGTTTGGAATGAGGGGGGGGGGGGGGGTGGAGCACCTGGAAAAAACTCACGCAAACATGGGGAGAACATGCAAACTTCACACAGAAATGCCAAATTACCCAGCTGGGACTCGAATCAGCAACCTTCTTGCTGTGAGGCGACAATGCTAACCGCTGAGCCACCATGCCACCCTCATTTGATTCAATTTAGAAAATTAATGCTACTATTTTATTAAGAAATTATCATCTCAAAACCACCTTGGACCCAAATAAATGTGTGCAATAGGAAGACATGCTTAATGCAAAAACTTGAATAAAACTATAGATTTCACCCATGGAGTCGGTTGTTTCCTCAGGCCAGTACAGTGCAGCTCCACCCTGTTCTCCTCCTCCTGCAATGTTATATAAACCGGCTGCTGAGTGGAGTGAATCTGGCTGGCATGAACACTAACACCATTTCAGGCCATCAGATTTATCACTCTCTCTCTCTCTCTCTCTCCCTCAGTACAACTCACTTCTCTAAGTACATCAGCGCACAATCAGAGCCAAACAAAACCAAATAGAAGAACACTAAAGGATACAGTTTTTGTCAAATACTATTGCTAATTGTTTAACAAAGCAACAATACAGTGTGGATGGTTTACCCCAGGATGAAAATACTTTTGCTAAACCTTAAGTGCATTTAAAGCTTTTTATTGCTGTTGAACACAAAAAAAAACATTCTGAAGAATGTTGGCTATTGATATACAATGACATCCGTATAGGGGGAAAATACTAAAGAAGTCAATGACTATTTAACATTCTTCAAAATATCTTACTTTATTTCTTGTCATTTAATTGTTCAGATATTGAAACAAACAAACCATAAGCCAATAGGTGATTTCAAAATCTTAGCTACTAAAATTAGCCCTTTCCTTTTATCTATAAAGAAGTTCCCCAAGTTGTAGTCTGCCACTTTACCAATACTGCGTGTTAAAGATTATATATTTGTCTTTGTAGTGAAAATGTGTGTGTGTTTATTTTTGTCTGTTCTTAGCTGAGCTCTTCAGACTGCATTGTGTCTCATGCTCTCCTCTATTATCCATGCTGGTCTGCAGGTGGTCCTAATTGACGGAAAGCCTTTAATTGTATTACTGCATCTGCGCAAACAGTGCCAGTGACATCACAATGGTGGCAGGAGATTAATGGGAGAATTTATAGGAGGCTCATTCAGAAAAAAAGCAAGTGATACTGGTGAACCCATGAGTCAGAGTTCAAAAAGCTATTTGTAGACTTTTGAGTCAGAACACACATGTTTGTTTTCATCAAATGTGCACTGTAAAAAAATAATATATGATCAATTAGTCCTGACAGTATATGTTTTAGGTCATTGTAACTTATTAAACTAAGTTAATCATGTTTTAACTTAATTTTATAAGTTATGCAAGCTGTTTTAAGTCAGTTTAACAATCTAAATCTAATACACTCCTAAGGTTAATTTTATTCAGCTTAAAAATGTAAGGCAACCAGTTTTTTTTTTTACAGTGTGGGTACTTTTCCATTGTTTTTCTACTGTACAAATTGTATTTTCTATCAGCCTAACCCCACCCTTCCCCTAAACTCAACCCACAAAAGAAAACTGTGTGCAGTTTTACTTTCTAAAAAAAAAATCATTCTGTCTGAATTATAAGCTTTTGGAGAAATGAGGACGTCAGCATTAATTTCACCAACACTATTTATTTGTCATATTTCACCACCTTTTTATAATACCTGTGGCATACCTATGTTATATTGGTGATTTGTGTCCTGCTAGGTCACAAAAACACATACATACACACACAACAAACACACAGACGCTATATTTGGAAATCTGTTTTCCTTTTTTGTTCTTACTGAAAAATTAAGTTACTCTATGCTTTTGTCATTTTAGGAGTAAAACAGCTTAAATCGACTACTAATTTTGACCTTAATATGGGCTTTAAAAAAACTAAAAACTGCTTTTATTCTAGCTAAAATAAAACTAATAAGACTTTCTCCAGAAGAAAAAAAATATTATCAGACAAACTGTGAAAATGTCCTTGCTCTGTTAATTCTAATAATTTAATAATTCTGACTTCAACTGTGTGTGTGTGTGTGTGTGTGTGTGTGTGTGTGTGTGTGTGTGTGTGTGTGTGTGTGTATATATATATATATATATATATATATATATATATATATATATATATATATATATATACAAATTATAATATATATATTAATATTATATATAATATATATTAATATTATATATTAATTAATTAAATATATATATATATATATATATATTTATATATACATCTATTGATATATAATATATATATATATATATATATATATATATATATATATATATATATATATATATATATATATATATATAAATTTAACATGGATAACATGAAAAAACATTGGATTTCATGCTGTTTATCAGTGGTGCTGTTTGTGCAGTGGTCAAAATATGATAAAATATTTATGCTTTGAGGGGGCTGTGTGCTACAGTTAAAATACATTCATTCAGCTGTTGAAAATCTTGAATTTCAGCTCAACCTTAATGTTGTTTTGTTTTTATTTTAAAGAATATACAGTAGGTGGTAAATAAAGTTGAAGTGGAAACAAGTTGTTCTCAAAAAATTAGCATTCAGTAAGCTTTTGTGTGGGCACAATACCAAACATTTTCTATTTCAGATTTTCAATACGGCCATTTCTGACAACAAACAAAACAGACGTAACTATTTTTTTCAGGACCATTTAACCTTTTCAAATTATGATCTTGTTTGCGTGTTTACAAATGCCACAACCTTTATTAAGCAACATTACCCTCTCTCCTGCCTTGTACCACAATCTTTTAGACTAAAAGCAATGTGGTTCATTGTGATATGGTAGATTAAAAAATATGGTGGGTTGAAGTGTAATAAAAACATGACTGCAGAGCATATTAAAACCCAAGTCAATAAATCAAAATAAATAAGCTCAGAATCAATAAGACCAACAAATACACAAAGATTGATTATTCAATGAAGGCACACAGACCTCATAATCTAATATAATGGAACATCAGGAATGCCAATAATTTCCCCTTTCTGTTTAACTGTTTATGGACCATTCACAAGCAAAACAACCAAAGAGGTTCACAGATGAATTTCATTCAAAGAAAATGAGGTTATGTTTCGATCAAGCAGGACAAAAGTCGCTTTACCAACTGCAATTTAAACAGCACAAGTCAAACATTACACCAAAAGCTTGACGATGTCCAAATCGGGACGTGTATGTTTCAGCACCACGGTCAGCGCCTCTGTCTTTTACACGCCCGATTATAAACAAAGCAGCATCCGCGAGTAACTGCCATCATGTCATTGGAGATTAACCTCGTTTTACTGCCCAGAGCTTCCCTACAGACACTATCGCAGTCTGTGTGATCAAAAGAGGCCATTGCTTATCTAAAAACCATGTCATTAATAATGCAGCAATTTCTACTGCATTAAAAAAATAAAACATGTTATTGAAATGTAGACATTGACTTGATAGCGATCTCGCACCGCCCCTCCCGTCAAACACAAGCAGCTGATACTGAAACAAAATGTTTTGTTCTCATTTAAAACACCACCGTAATGTGGTTTTTTAATACACAAGTGACGTCAGCTTACAACAAAGTTAACTGCTATATCACTGAAATCCCGAGAGAGTAAGTAAAACACAATTGTATCCCGAAAAAGCAACTAAATATGAATTATTCTTACACTTATTCTTTGAAGCACTTCGTATACGCTTCTTGTTTTATGTTAAAATGGTGTAAAATGGTCTGGTGGACATCCTGAGCCAGTGTCCGCTCTCGGTCAGCTCTTACCTTCCCGGCCGCCGCTGTCCAGCTGTGCCGATGCTGATGTGCGGTGCTGCGGCTCAGAGACGCGCGAGGCGGTGGCGGAGTCTAAAGACAGGTGGGTCCCAAGCAGGATGCATTTCCGTGTCTTATAACGCTTTCACGCACTCCTATAAACTCAAAGCAGCACTTAAAGCGACAAAATCATCATTGTAAGGATTAAGGTCGTCGCAGGGAGGGACGCTTCATCTCGGATGCTGCGGAAAGGGATGTACTATCGTGTAGTAACGGAGGGGTTAAATTATTCAGACGCCTCCTCCACGTGATAAGCTGGCACATTCATTATTTATTATCGCCGTCCACGTCAGTGACGTTATGATACGGTTGCGTGAGAACATCGAGCCCCTTTTGCGACAGGCCAAATTAATGATCCGTCATCATTCCTCCATCAAAAGCATGATGGGTAGAAAACAGGAAGCGCGCTCGCTGCATCCAGCGACAAGATGCTATTGTGAGCGTGCGCGACTGCTTGAATGCATCAGATTGATGGTGTAGCATTAGGTTTGTTTAAATAAAATATTTTTAAAAATAAATAAAATTATGAAATGTGTATCCTTAAACAATTCATATTAACCTTCTAACGCATGTAATGGATCCGAATAATGTAGCCTATTTCATCAACAAAAATAACGTAATATTATAATATTTAATTATGATTTTCCTTTGATCACTTTATGTTAATAAAAACAGCAGTGCTGTAAACATATAGCCTGGATATGCACACACAGATAATGTTTGATGATATAACATTTAGAAAATATGCAATATGATAAATAATTTTTTTGGAATTATTCATTTATTCATTTTCCTTCAGCTTAGTCCCTTTATTCACTAAAACAGTGAAATGAACCGCCAATTTATCCAGCATATGTTTAACACAGCGAATGCCCTTCCAGCTGCAACCCAGTACTGGGAAACACCCATACACTCTCACATTCACATTCATACACTACAGCCATATTAGTTTATTCAATTCACCTATACCGCATGTCTTTGGACTGTGGGTGAAATCGGAGCACCTGGAGAAAACCCACACGAACATGGGAAGAACGTGCAAACTCCATACAGAAATGCCAACTGACCCAGCCTAGACTCTAACCAGCAACCTTCTTGCTGTAAGGCGACAGTGCAAAACACTGAGTCGCCGTGCCACCTCTTTAGAATTAACAAATATTTTTTATTCTATAGTCAAACAAAGTAAAACAAAACACAAAACTCTCCCATGCAACCTCTATTAAGGTTGTACATAAAGTTTATATTTACCAAAACATTCAGGCTCAAACATGGATGAAATATGGGGGGGAAGGCTATATTTATCTGACCTTTTTTGACACTGATAGAAATCCATACTTGATTTTACAAAAGTTTTTTAGCACCAAAATGTGCTCGATACATACCAGTGTCTAACATTTTTTTTGATATGAACGCTTAAGAATAATGGTAAATAAATAAATAGATCAGACATGTATTTTGATAAACTTAAAAAAATTGCAAATGTTTAGTTCCCTGTGCGGCACTGTGGCTCAGTGGGTATAGCACTATCGCCTTACAGCAAGACAGTTGCTGGTTCGAGTCCCATCTGGGCCAGTTGTCAATTCTGCATTGAGTTTGCATGTTCTCCACATGTTTGCATGGGTTTCCTCCAGGTGCTCCGCTTTCCCCAACTGTCCAAAGACATGCACTATAAGTGAATTGGATGAACTTAATTGGCCGTAGTGTACAAGTGTGTGTGAATGAGCGGATGGGTGTTTCCCAGTACTGGATTGCGGCTGGAAGTTTCCAATGTGTAAAGCATATGTTGGAATAGTTGGCGGTTCATTCCGCTGTTGCGACCCCTGACAATCAGGGGCTAAGCCGAAGGAAAATGAATGAATAAATTTTGTTCCATTACTAAAGCCTATACACTTTTATGCTGGACATATACCTTTTTTTCAATGCATTATGAGTGCTATTTGTCACAACCATACACCAACTCCACAATGTGTTTGAAATTATTCATTCAAATTAAAAACTAATAATATATTTTAGGTAAAGAAGAAATTTAATAGTTTAGTAAGTAATTGAACAAATGGTATTTGAACAATGCATTGAAATTTTTGGTTTCAATTTCTGAATGAAGCAATAGATGCCACTCCGGGTGTGTGTGTGTGTGTGTGTGTGTGTGTGTGGTGTGCTCTCACTCTTCACTCAAAAACGTGTGTCTACACTTAGATGGGTTAAAAGCAGAGGACCAATTTAGATTGTAAGAAAACCATACTTGACAAGGTTCCACTCACTTCAGTTTACATCATGCCTTAAAAAATAGCTATGAATATTATAATTATTTTCAAAAGTAATAAAAAAAATAATAAAAAAACACAAATTAATAAAGAAATCCTTAAAACAAAGTATTTTTATTCATTTATTTTCTTTTCGGCTTAATCCCTTTATTAATCTGTGGTCTCCACAGCGGAATGAACTGCTAACTCATCCAGCATATGTTTTATGCAGCGGGTGCCCATCGAGCCACAACCCACCACTGGAAAACGCCCATACACACTTATTCACACACATACACTATGGCCGACTTAGCTTATTTAATTTTCCTGTACTGCATGTTTTTAAACTGTGGGGGAAACCGAAGCACCCGGAGAAAAACCCACGCAAACACAGAGAGAACATGCAAACTCCACACAGAAATGCCAAACATGATCTAGCCTGGGCACGAACCAGCAAACTTCTTGCTCTGAGGCAATCATGCTAGCCGCTGCACCACCGAGACGCTCCATAAAGCCTTTTAAACAAAAATTTATTTAATATTTGTGTGTGACTCTCACAATAAAAAAGCCTATGACAGTGAAATATGAGTGTGTCTGCTGTATTACCTGTGTCTACTGTTTATCATTCTCTAGTAATAACTGTGAGCTGAGCATTTTACTTGCATGACTCACACAGTCTTACACTGTGAGTAATATTCAGTGGCTGATGAACACGGCCAACCGCTCTGTATCAGACAACAGTCTCCCTTCAGCAGGCTTTTAAACACACAGCCTGAGCTGAAAGTGATGGGTCACAGTTTCACATCTTACTTTTGCTGCTGCTCTTTTTTTTTCCTGGCGAAAATGTCAAAACCCCCACAGCTCTCAAGCCAAGTGTGTGAGATGAGTCTTTCTGTGCAGAGAATATTCGGGGAGAATCTGCGCTCTCAAACATGCCTGAGGACTCTGACCTTGGCTCCATGTCTCATCTCTCAGCCTTTGGCTCGCTCTCTTTGCCCTGGTTGTCATATATAATAAGGCCTCTCAGAATTATTGTGGGTGAAGTGTTTCTTACATAAAACATACATCAGTTTGAGTCAATTCTAGATGATTTTGTACACCGTGTACACTCTTAAAGGGATAGTTTACCCAAAAACATTACATTTACTCACCCTCATGTGGTTCCAAACCTTTTTTTGTTGAACACAAAATAAGTTATTTTGAAAAATGTTAGAAACCTTTAACCACTTACTTAGTAGAGAAAAACAAATATTATGGAGGCCAATCACTTTCACACAGTCCAGCTTTAAAAAAAAAAAAAAAAAAACTTCTTTTGTGTTCAACAGGAAAAATAAATCCAACAGGTTTTGAATCAGTGAAGAGTGAGTAAAGGATGGCAGAATTTTAAGTTTTGGGTGAACTATCCCTTAAAGAATAAAGGTTCTTTATTGTTATTAATGGTTGCATGAAAAAACTTTTAATATCCACAAACATTCTCATTTCACACAAGTTTTTTTTTTTTTTTTAACTATAAAAATTATTATTTGAAGAATGTTTTATCAAAACTTTTATTATTAAATGTGTATGGTTGGTTGTATTGTATGGTGATAGTTGTTTTTCATACAAATTGTATTACATTATGATTGTAGTAAGTATAGTAGATAATTCATTATTATCTTTTTGGTATAGTGTAACCCGCCAGTTCTACACCACCCAACCCGCTCCGAGCTGGGATTAAAGCAGCTGGCTGGCCTCCGGCCTTTGTTACAATAGCATAATCTGACAATGAGAACATGGACACAAATAATACGCTATTTATGCGACTAAGACAATACTATGATTAAGAGTCTAATATGTAAACAGTGATTTTTGATTAATTTAATCCGACTAAAGTCATAATTGAACTAAACAGAAATCAAATTAAGACATGGGCATATGCCGGTTTTAGTCGCGTTAAGTGTAAAACTTTAATCAAACTGTTATGGTCATGTAGGATTTTCGCCGCATTTTGTGACAGGATAGCCTATACACATATACACCTATTCTCTGCACCTACCAAGGACCACGGACACCTCCATCGTGAAATGCAGAGTTTTTTTTCTGCATGCAACATGTGGTATCAAATTCCATAAAAAAAACCCTCTTCCAGCAGTTCATACATCCAATATCTTGTTTGTTATAGCAGGCACACATGAAATGCTCCTGAATGAAAGAAAAAGTGCCAAACTGCAGTTAAAGTAGACAAATTCAAAATGAAACACCCGAAATTACATGAAACTCCGGTGGAAATGTGTATAGGGCCGTAAATTATGATGCTAATGGAATTACAGTGCACCTGTAAATTATTTAGCTCTTTACTTTTTTCACATTTTTTTTTTTTACTTACAGACTCATTCCTAAATAGATTAAATAAATTTATTTCCTCAAAATTCTACACACAATAATCCATAATGACAATGTGAAAAAAAGTTTTTTTTATTAAATTGTTGCAAATTTATTAAAAATAAAACACCTGAAAAATCACATGTACAAAAGGATGTACATCCATCACAGCCTTTGCCATGAAGCTCTAAATTGAGCTCAGCTACATTCTGTTTCCACTGATGTTACATTTGGAGAAACCCATGCACTGCTCATCACCAGGCTAATACCATCCCTACAATGAAGCATGGTGGTGGCAGCATCGTGCTGTGGGGATGTTTTTCAGAAGCAGGAACTGGAAGACTAGTCAGGATAGAGGGAAAGATGAATGCAGCAATGTACAGAGACATCCTGAATATAACCTGCTTCAGAGTGCTCTTGACCTCAGACTGGGGCGACGGTTCATCTTCCAGCAGGACAATGACCCAAAGCACACCGCCAAAATATCAATGAAGTTGCTTCACAACAACTCTGAGAATATCCTTGAGTGGCCCAGCCAGAGCCCAGATCTAAATCCAATTGAACATCTCTGGAGAGATCTGAAAATGGCTGTAGACTGCCGCTTTCTATCCAACCTAATAGAGCTTAAGAGGGACTGAAAAGAGGAATGGGTAAAAATTACCAAAGACAGGTGTGCCAAGCTTTTGGCTTCATATTGAAATATACTTGAGGCTGTAGCTGCCAAAGGTGCATCAACAAAGTATTGAGCAAAGGCTGTGAATACTGATGTACATGTAATTTTTCAGGTTTTTTATTTTTAATAAATTGTCAACAATTTCAACAAATCTTTTTTCACATTGTCATTATGGGGTTTTGGGTGTAGAATGTTGAGCAAATAAATGAAATTATTATATTTTGGAAAATGGCTGTAACATAAAAAAATGTGGAAAATCAAGCGCTACTTCCCGGTATGTGTTATAACATGTAAAATGGGATTATGAAAACAACATTCAAAAAGCAACACATGTAAACACTTTAATCCTATTACTGTCTCTTTCAGATTAAGGCAAATAATTTGATTACTGATGTCCACGTAAATGTAGTCAATGTTTTGATTTGAATAGGATAATCGTGTACCCACCTTTTCTTCTAACCTACACAGCAAATTCTAGTCTTTGGAATAAACTCCCTGGGAGTCAAAATCAACTCAATCTGAGTGTACATGCGTGACCATCAAATGTACTCCCATTCAGAGTTAAAATCACTCTGCTTTTGGAGTTGAATTTTAACACATTTTTTTTAGTTAGATTATAACACTTTCTGGAGTTAAAATTGTAATCCTACAAAGAGTACTTTTACATTTGTGTATAATATAAACTCCTTACCAATGTTAAAATGTAACACTTTTTAGAGTTAAAGTGTACTTCAAACAATATATATATATATATATATATATATAAAATAACTGAAAATGACTGAACTGATGCAATACTCTTTACTTACTGCTTTTATTCATGCAAATCCACACATTAGATTTAGAATTTCCATCGATGTACACACTTTGAAATTAATTGTCATCACAGCATTAAATCTAACAGCAAAACATTTACAATTAATATATGTTAGCAGCTAGTGCCAACTAAAACCAATGGCTTAGTAAAATTGCATGAGACAATCAACACATTACATTATATAAAATTAACTTCACAGGAATCAAAAGCAGCAAAAAAATATCTTGTCATACTCCTTAATCACAGTCAACTCTGCTGGCTTTGAAGTTAGAATTTGCTCGATTTTCTGAAACGAAGAAAAAAAAGTATTTAGAAAAATAACCAAAATTAATACTTTTTAACAAAAAAAAACTTAATCTAATAACTGTTTATACTATTTTTTACTTTAAAATGCATTCATTTTGTAACATTATTTTGTATTTTTTTAAAAAAACTTACATTTTTTTGGACACTGCCCATTAAAGGTTGAATAATTTGAGATCCAGAATCACTGCTGCTCAAACTGCTTGACACAGACAATGTATCTGTCATACTTGGGGAGGAGGGCACTTCAATAGCCCCTTGCTGCAGGACAGTCAAATCTGATGAAAAAACAACAACAACACGTGTCAGCAAATGGTTCTGAAATGCACACTTTCACTCTGAGTCATGAGACCATTTTTCAAAATCTATAAAAATGTTCTTAAATAACCTACCATCATTAGTGTGGATGACATGTTTCTTTGGTTGTTGCAAGTTCTTGAAATACATCCCCATTGAAATAACAACTCCATGGTCATCTGTGGCTTTTAATGCTGTCTCCTCTGGTATCAAAAACTTGTGCTGGACTACAACATAACAACAATGTATAATTTATCAAATAAATTTCAAAATGACTGTTATTATTATTATTATAATTTTTTAAAAATACTCTGTTACACTAAAACTCACCCGCACTGAAAAAATCCAAGAAACAATCTTCTTCCAGTTTAATATATTTTTTCTTGCCTCCACTTTTATCAGCATCGTGGCCTGAAATAAAAAAGATAAATGTTATTTAACAACTTATGTTAGTGTGATTGAAAATGTAATGTAAATATAGCTGAAAACAGCATACTCTCACGGTCACTATTACACATATTACACGAGCAATATTACACATATTAAATCTTACAGACATAAAGGATAAAAGATAATGACATTACCTCGTTGTGTAAGTTAGCCTATTTGAAATGTGAACAGCAGGTTTCTCCATCTGATCAAGTAGGCCTACCACTTCTTTTTGACAGCAGAACACACATTTTTAGAAACACAGGGGAAGAAAAGATTATTAGCTAGAGTTAGCTTGTTCACATCCACAAATTTTTTTTAAAAACTGCACAAAACAGCCACATTGGAAAAGCTAACATGCCATGCTAAGTTAGCCACATGCAGTCACTAGCCTAACAGTACAAAATGAAACAGCTACAGCAAAACACACTTCTGCTACAAAACATCCAACATTTAGAAAAAGCTTTTAGAATTGTATAACAATGCATTTTTACCTACCTCACAACGAAGAACATAACTCCAGTTCTCATGTGCTGCTCGGCAGAGTTGTATAATGGCGGACTTTCTAAAAATTTAACTCTAGTAAGGAGTTAAAGCACGTTTCTGAACACCAGAGAATGAACTCCAAAATACAACACAGCAAGGGGTATCCCATAACACAAAATTGTGTTAAAGTTTAAAAATAAACTCAAAAAAATTAACTCTTTCACACTTTTTTGCCTAACTCCTAATTTTTCAACTTTAGAAATTTGCTGTGTATGATAAACCGACAATGTTGGGGAACGTTGCTTTTGAAAATAATATATTACAGAAATCCAATTAATCTAATTTAATGCCATTTTGTCCACATTAAGAATTCATGCAAAAAAAAAGTAACTGAAGCCTGAATATGAACAAATTTAAAACACAATAACATTAAATGAGCAGTATTGAATCCAGATTACGTATAATCAGCCATATAATCTACCCAGCACCTTTTCTCCTGTGCACAGAGATTGTTTTACAACATCATCAGATGAGCAGATGCGCTGACAGGAAATATCTTCTCTCCCTCCATCTCTGTCTCACACGAGTGTCCGTTTCACAAAATCAATCACGTCCAAATTAACCAACAGATTCTGTGCTGCCAAACCACATTCAGCCATGAAGTCATGACTGTTTCCCAGCTCTGTCAGATCATTCAGAGTATCATTATGAGGAAGCTGTGGTCTTTCTGCTAATTGGCAGCGTTCAGATGTCACCCGGGGGTCCTGCTTCTCTTTGAGGCCCAGATTCGCCTCAGGAGCGAGACCCTGTACCCTGATCATTAGTGGTTGGTTGTGATTGCTCAGATGGTTTTTAATGCCAGGCCTCCTGCAATGAAGAACAAGAAAAACCCTGACTATGAGTGCAAGCAGGGGATCAGCCAATCAGGAATGACCGACCTTTCAAAAGGGTCATGGAATCGTGAGGAGAGGGCACAGCCTTTACTGGCTGAATGTAGGACTCTTATCATTGAGAGAAACTTCACTGGTATAGAAAAGGTTTGGGATGTTGACTTTTGTATAATATTATAGATTTTTTACAAGATTTTTTGTGTATGTGTGTGTGTGTGTGTTGAGAGATGGGGGGTGCTTGAGTGGTTGTATGGTTGATGCAGACACTATTTATAATTAATATTTATAATGAGAAAAGAAATTATATTAACTAAAAAAATGTAAAAATATGATGATAAAATTTCAGTGTCGAATGCTAAAAATACAGACATTAAAAAATGACCGGTGTCCAGTATTAAAAATGGCAATGGATTTAGTAAAATACTGTAACGCAAAATATTAAAGCATTATTAAATTATTTTAATATTGTATATTTTTATTTTATTTTTCAGATTAAAACAGAATGTAAATATAAAAAGAGAGAAAATAATGTCTGTACAAATATCTAACATTAAATATACTATATTTACAAAAATAAATGTTTCTTTGTGCAACACTTACAAGTAAAGAAAAATATTGAATTATTAAATAAAAATTATTGATACATTTAATATGATTTTTTTATTATATTAAATATTTTATTGAATATAATATTTAAAAATGTTTATTTAAATATTTTTATTTAATATTTTATTTATATTTTATTTTTATTTATATTGCCAAAAGGCAATCATGCACACCTTGCTTTTACAAACAATTGATGGGTGTTCATAATACTACAAAACTGAGTTATTTTTGATAAATATGACATATTCTGCAAAGTACAACTGCACTCTTTTTGTTTCATCAGTCTCTTCTAGAGTATGGAATAAGACTTTTTTTACTACATCACAGTCTACTGCTAGCCTTGTTTCTATGAAACCCATTACTGAACAATAAATTGTTCTCAATGAGTTCATGCTGTATTCCCGCTTGTCCATTTCCTGCACTAAATCTGGAAATAGCAGCAGACTTTTGTGTATTTCTGTCTGATTACCACTGAATACTAGCCGGGAATTTGCCACTGCACTGACTACCAAACCACAAATATATTCCATTTCACTTCTATAGACACCAACCAATGCATTACAACATCTGTATTAATGAATTTTAGGAATCAAATAGAAGACAACCAGCAGGCTAGGGGTGGAACAGAAATATTAAAATGCATGTGTTATGCTTTTTCAGACATGACCTTACATGTAGAGGGTAATAAACCTCAGTCTTTAAAGTTTCACAAATCAAAGTGCATGAAAAATGAAGTTACTCTCTTATAAAAAAAAAAACTGATTCTGAACTGCCTGAAATGAGTCATAAGTAAATCCAGCCTTTCTTTTTGCACAAACTTGCAGTGATTTGTATCAAATTTTACATAATGCCAGGCTATGGTACTTACTGAATGCTAATAATTTTTGGTTTGATACAGTACCAAAGGCCTGGAAACGTTTACAAATTAAATTTTCCAAAGAATGAGGATTTGGCCCTGATTTAATACAACATAATGCTGATGCAATCCTTACTTTTCTGTCACTGTTTACATGGGCTTTGAAGGTCAGGTCATATTCAGATTTAGCAATGGCCAATCTCAAGGAGCACCAACCCAGCCGATTCGAATGTTATCACTTGATTGAATGGGCGTTATCAGTGGTTATCAGCTGATAGATATGGGCCAGTAGGGGCCTTCTGTGCCTACCAGTAGGTTTAGAAGGTTTTTACCATCAATCCACATGGCTAATTCAGTTTCAGATATGCTGCGAAAACAGCTGATGATGCAAAGTAGATTCTGAAAAAAAAATCCCTCACACCTTAACCCACCCCTAAACCCACCCATACCACCAAACTTGTCCCTAACCCTACTCATATCCCGCATCAAGAGCACCAGAGGTGTTCTGCAAAACATTATAAACACATTAAGTACATTGTAATTATTTTTTGAGGCAAGCACATAGTAAAGTGGGACCAAGTAATAAGCATAAAATATCTTTTTTTTTTTTTTTTTTGAATAAACAACTGTTAAGTACCATGTAGCACAGTCGCTTAAACAGTTACTATGTACTTTTATTCATCTTCTATTAAGCCTGTGTCTCTGGGGGTTTCTCTATGGAGAAGAGCCCTGTGCTGTTTCTTTCTTGGTGCCAAGTGGGAGTTGGATAAGTCTGCGGTGATAGGCTCTTTCTGTTTCATCAGTCATCCAGTGGGAGGACCGAGCTGCTATCAGTAAAGCAGGGCACCATCTGGCGCTAAAGTAATCCAGACTGAAGTGGGATGGGGGCTCATAAAGAGGGCTAATTAATGGAAACACTTTAATTGGCAATATGTCAGAAAGGCATCGACACCTCCCTTTCATTTCGATCAGTCCCCATTGATACTGTGCAGTTTAAAAAAAGCAAAAGTTAAAAAAAATGACTGAAGCTATTGATAAATCTCAGTGACTAAGATATTGTGTTTTGGAAATACTGTAAATAAATGCATTTAATCCTGAGTTTCAGATCTATTTTCCTTATTACCTAAAGAGCAGTTTGTAAGAAAAATGCTCAAGGCCAGATGAGCAGAAAATTGGTTCAAAGTGGCTGCTTTTATGAGGGAAGTGCCTTTTATAAGTGGAAATGTTTTGATGAAGGCGTTTAATGGTGCGTGGCTGATTACTGTTGACACACTGAAGGCCTCTAGGTGTACTTATGTGGCAGAATCATTACCAAAATGTAAACTTGCACAAAGAGGACCGTCTGTTTCAGAATGAATGTAAACAATTGGAATTGCAGACAGGAAATTGTTCTCTCAACCAAATCCTCAAAAATGAGAATAAACACACCTAAATCAAATCCACACTAGTATAACACGGTTTTATAGCCAAAACATATCATTACTGCAGTCCATACAGTACATACAGTAGTACTTTATTGATTACAAAATTCACAATAAAAAAACAAAAAATTCAGATGCAAAAACTACAAAGTGCCGTTTTCTTCAAAAGTGAAATTACTCAACTTACACAGTGAAGCCATGGCCATTTTAAAAGAAAAGTTAAGATGGCATCTAGAGAATTTTGCATCTGAACTATTCAATTGTAGTCAGTAACCTAATCTAGATTGCCTGTTTTTTTGTTTTGTTTTTTTTGTTGTTGTTTTTTTTCCTCCATATATTAGGATAGAATTGGGAGCAGAAAGAGAGAGAAAGTATCAGCAAAGAACCTTGAGCCTGGAATCAAACTCTGGTTGCTGTGTGTACCTTAGTGTTATGTGTTAATAATACACTTAATTTAACCACGTTTTTAATTACTTTTAGATTACTTTTGACCCAACCTTTTACAAGCATTACAACATCACACATTACACATATATATTAATCATCAACAGCATGAGGTATATTAAACATAATACTACATCAAATCTTTCCAAACTGAGAGTTTGTGAAAGAACTGCCTGCAAGAGGTTTGTAAGATAAGATTAATTTATTAATTCATTCATTTTCTTTTCGGATTAGTCCCTTTATTAATCATAGGAATAAAAAGAATGAGCAGAATGAACCACTGACTTATCCAGCATGTTTTATGCAGCGGGTGCCCTTCCAGCTGTTACTCATGACTTAAAAACATCCATACTCACTCATTCACACAGCTTACCCATTTCATCTACATTATAGTACATGTATTTGGACTTGTGGGGGAAATCGGAGCAACTGACCCAGCCGAGGCTCTAACCAGCAACCTTCTTGCTGTGAGGCAATCATGCTACACATTGCGCCACCGTGATGCCCATAAGATAATTCATTAAATCGTAAAAATATAAAATAAGTAATTAAAAAATAACAAATAAATAGATAATTGTAATTAAAATAAGACACCTTCCTTGACACTAAAAGCTATATTGTTAAATTATTGACATATTAACCTGCAATTTCGGTGGTAAATTAAATATTTTACTCTTGAAATAGGTGTTTGGCATGACAAACATGTTTGTTAATTCCTGTATTACATGAACTAAAATTGATAAACTGACAAACTGACAGAAAAAAAAATGTTTTGTCAAGATTTGTAGAGTTAATGAAGATTGTTTTTACAAGACAATTTTTACAACTATAAATCAATAAAGGCGGCATGGTGACTCAGTGGAAAGCTCTTTTGCCTCACAGCAAGAATTGTCACTGGTTCGAGCCTCGGCTGGGTCAGTTGGCATTTCTGTGTGGAGTGTTTTCTAGTACTGAGTTGCAGCTGGTAGGGCATCTGCTGTGTAAAACATATGCCGGAATAGTTGGCAGTACATTCCACTGTGGCAACCCTTGATTAATTAAGGGACTAAGCCAAAAAGAAAATGAATGAATGAATGACTGAATTTAAAAATATTTAATGTTATAAAACATACAATATAGATTTATCTACATGTACATAAAAAACAAATATAAACAAATGTACTCACACAAATATTCAGTGCGTGTGTATAGATATGTATGTTCAAACTCACTGAATGATATATTTGTTTTACTATTTTATTAAGCTTGCATGCTATGGCATCAGTGAAACATGATAAACAAATGCTTGGCTGACTTAGAATAATAAAAAGAATATTACCTGTAAAACCTGCCAAAACAGGACCAGACCTCTAAGACAGTAGATAGAGAAAACACATGAAGCTAAGATGAACTTTTACGTCTTTATTCTCACCCTTTCTCCACCGTGTTTGACTCTGTTTTTCTATGTTTTTAACTGCTTTCAAATATTGGGTGAATCCTAATGATTTCAATGCGGTTTCCACAGTAACTCTCTCTGCAGCGCATGAACAGCATTGTAGTTGCTGTGGGAACAGAGGTCGACTCTTCTCCAAAAGAGATAGTGATGATTATAAGCATGAAACTTGAACTCTTTCATTATAACTTGCCGAGGATGCACACACACACACACTTATGGCAGCAACAGTGGAATAGCTTCACAAGGAGCTAGAATCCTGATCTTTAGACACAGAATTGTGTATGTATTATATATTTCCCGTTGTGAAAACATTAAAGGGGACATATTTCGTCAAATTTGGTGTCATCTGAGCATCTGAGAAGGTTCAACTCAAAACTCTCCACTGCTCAATTTTTAGAACTTGTCAAATTTGCTGCTATTTGGATGTGAGCACAAACACGCTGTTTTTGTGCATGTCGCTTTAAATGCAAATGAGCTGCTGCGTTCCAGAAGAGAGCAGAGCTTTTACAGGCTTTTCTGGTCGTTTACTCGCATCCATCTGTGTCCAAACACCTTATAAAGTTAAATTTGGCATAATAGATCCCCTTTAACCAGTGAATCGTGCACCCAACAGCCCACATGCAGTAACATTTAATGACATGTTTGGTGCAGCACCGAAATTCATTGTGATTGCTCTAGTAGTGGTCAGTAGGTGTAATAAGCATCTTGTATAGTAAGTTCCTGTTTACACCTACACAGCTGTCCAAGCAGATTTACTTGGGCTCTGGCCAGGTCTGATTCCCTCCTACAGGCACATTCATCCTCCGCCCACATGGCATTAACATCCCATTCCTTCCAAATCTACTGTACTGCATTCATTATATTAGTGTCTAAATCCCAATATAACCATGTATGTTTCTCCTGCTTTTAAATAATTCACTACTAATTAAGATTTAATTGAGCCAAAGTTAATTTGTCAGACGTGTGTGTTTAATATTCATAATATTATGGTTGTGGAGATTTATTGTGTAATTAAAGATGGCAGTCTTGCGAGGAATTGGCGACAGAAAACCTCTTGCAGTATAACTCATGCCATACACCATATCATTCATTCATCTATAAGGATAAGCTTAGGTTCATAAAAATGCACGTGTTTTGTGCTCTAAACCAGTTTATACAGTATATTTGTAGACAAATAAATAATTTATTTAGTTTCTCTCCCAGATAGACATTAAACGCAGAATACTCGGCTCACAAAAAAATACTAGATTACAACAATGAAATAGATCAAGTATTTTAAAGTGGCCATTATTCTATTTTAAACACTGTTACTCCTTCAAATGTCTCTTATTTCAGCTTTACATGCATTCAACATCACCTAAGAATAACAAACAATTATTTTAAAGAGATATTTCACCTAAAATATAGAACTTTTCTCATCATTTACGCACACTGGAGTGGTTCTAAGCTTCGGTTGATCCCAAATCAACATATTCTGAAGAATGCTAGAGAAAAGCAACCACTGACATTAGTATAGGAACAAAAAATAATTCAGAAGTCAATGTCAATATGGAATATGGAATTTTTTCCCCAACTTGTTTTGTTTCAAGAAGCAAAAACAATTACACATGCTATGCTCGGATTCGACAGATCTGACCAATTGGACAGATCAGTTTGTTTGGAGTAAACTGGATATGTCTATATACTGTACATTACATGATAAAATGCAATGCATGCGATTACCATGTTTTAATTTAATCTCTGAGGGCTTTATCAGTCCTGTAGGACAGTAACATTGGTTGAGTCAGAGTCTGAAAATAAAACGTTAGAAAAACTGATCAACCTAAATCCTCAAAAGCACAATTTGAGCAGGACGTTTCTCACTGGTAATTTTTTTTTTATTTAGGTTGTGCAAAAATGAATCAGGATTAACAAATGTATATCCATCAGTGGCAGAAATTAAAGGAAGAGCTCACATAAAAAAAATGTATTTACTCACCATTTGCTGTTTCTTTTTTTCTGTTAAATTAAGATATTTTGAAGAATATTGGAAACTTGTTTTCTTTAACATCTACAGTTGGAAAAAATACTATAAAAAATCAATGGGTACCAGTTTCCAACCATGTTTGGTGATCTACCCTTTAAAAAGGGCTTGGGCAAATATGCCACCAAAAGTAAAAAAATAAAATAAAATAAAAATACAAACTGAAGATAAGAGGGGAAAATGTGCCTCTGCACAATATCTATAGGTATAAATCTATAACGATTGTTGTGGTCAAAATGAAAATTTGGAACTGAATGCCAAGTTGTATTTTCACATCATTATACTGACATACATGTATGCACATGTTGTATAAACTACATAAGAATTAGAATTATTTTGACTTGTTTATAACATATTAATAAAACATATTTCTGTTGAGCTTATCAATACAATGTCCAATCAGGTGCTTTTTAAACAAGCCACTCCTGCAACTCAAGTAACTGAATTCCATGAATGCATTTTCTGCTAACATTCATTCATTCATTTTCTTTTCGGCTTAGTCCCTTTATTAATCAGGGGTCGCCACAGCGGAATAAACTGCTAACTTATCCAGCATATGTTTTACGCAGCAGATGCCCTTCCAGCTGCAACCCATCCCTGGGAAGCATCCATACACACTCGTTCACACTCATACACTAAGGACACTTTAGCCTACCCAATTTACCTGTATCGCATGTTTTTGGCCGCATGTGGGAGGAAACCCACTCGAACGCAGGGAGAACATGCAAACTCCACATAGAAATGCCAACTGACCCAGCCGAGGCTCGAACCAGTGACCTTCTTGCTGTGAGGCGACAGCACTACCTACTGCGCCACTGAGTCGCCTCCTGCTAACATAAATAAAGAATTTATTATGCAGAACTCATTATACAAAAGATCTAAGTAACAGAGTCACTGAAGTGAAACTGGAATTACTGATTTATTTCAGCAGTTCAGAATCTAAAAAAAAAAGTTTTTACATTCACAAACAGCTACATTGCACACAGCCTAAAAAATATAGTTAGGGCACTTTAAGAAAGACAACATAGTGGTAAAAGTCGATGAATACTCCATGCTTGCCCATAAATTTCAACTCACCCAGTGGCTAATAATGTTTAACTTTGGGAATAATGTGCTATCAAATCACAGTGAAGGAGGGGCAGGACAAATATCATCAACTGTCACAATCTATTTGCACAATAACAGAGAAACAGTGTATTGCTGGTCTCTGAGGGTCTATGTCTGCATCAGTTGACATCAGCAGACTACAACAATATTAATATGAAAAACAGTGCACTTTTTGCTTACTATGGGTCTATAGCTGAGCACTGTTTGTAAAGGAGAGGTTGTTGACACTTGGTCTTTTGGGCCTGTGGTTTATAGCATCAGCGCCACTACTGCTCAGGAAATTCAAATAAATCATCCCAAAGAGAACTAAACATGTGACTAATGTCTCAATAAATACAAAATTCTTTCTCTTGGACATTCACACAAACAACTTCTTCATAGGGTGTATGTTTTAATTATTCACAAAGAAAACAATAATTTATTAATTTAACTGTTAATGCTCATCTAATGTGTGATCTTAAGTTATTTCCTGCATTTCTTGTGTGCATTTGCAAGCCAGACAGAGTTGTTAGGATTGTTTCCATTGTAATCACACAGTGTGTATCCTCTTGTAACTGATAAATTGTGCAGTGTCAGCACAGCAGCAACTGAATGCAACCTCGGAGAGTTGTGCAATGTAAAAACAACTGTGATCCAACACATTTTGAATGGATAAGTCTTCAAAAAGTGTAATTTTTCATTGTTTTGGAGCACACCTGCGTATAGGTAATCTTATCGCTAATATATTCAGACTGTACAGGACCTTTAAAATATTATCAAACACACACACACACACACACATACAAACACACAAACACACAAAATAAAAAAACACTGAAAATAATTTTTAATGATTTCACTGCAAAACCCTTCTTCTTTCAAATCTAGTACCAGAAAGAAAAGAAGAATACAACAAGTATAAGTTGATGACTTCTGCTTTTGGACTGTTATCATATTGCAACAGAGAGAATGAATAGAGTATAGCAGCAACAAAAACATCAGCACCTGCCATCTACAAACACTGCACTGGTCAAACAGGAAATTAAACTAGCTAAGTAAACTCAGGTAATGTTAACACCGGCCTCCCCAACCAGAAATACAAGCAATATGACAATAGTCAGCATATGTTCACACAGCTGCACACCAATGCAATAGTGAACTTTCTGAATATATAGACAACAGAGCACATGAAAGGTGCCACAGAATAAACTGATTAAATATGTTAAATTGTTCTCTGATAAATTGTTCTCTCAGTATGTGGTTTAGGGTATTGAAACGACTGAAGTGGTAGAAGGGTTTATTTTACAGCTAGGAGTGAGTGAGCAATCTTTAAGCCACCAGAAAAACATTTTGCTCCTGTGTTATGAATATTATAATAGTCAAAGGACTGACAACAATGTATTTAAAGATGTATTTTGAAGCTTTAAAGTACCTCTACTATGCATTATAATAGGTCATATACGGTTTTGAGGGTCCCTTATAATAAACAAGTGCATGAAAGGTCATAAAACACTTTCATGGTTTCTAATGATCCCAATGACGCGCATATGATTGGTTCAGTGTTTAATTTTTCCAAGATCTCTTTTCCATGATGCTAACCTGCGGTGAGCACAATGGAGTTACACCAGATTATTGTTCTATTCTTAAAGTTAACTCCAAGTAATACCAATGACAAACTCAGTATTAATCGACACAGCAGCAAAAGTTCAACTATTTTGTACTGTAAAAAAAAAAAAAACTACTATTTGCATTGTTTCAGCTCATTTTAATATTTAGTTTGAATAAACAGAAACTATAAGTTTTGAGTGTAAGTTTGTAACAGAAAGCACTGCACTGTGACCCCCTTGGCTTTCATTTCAATTTACATATAAATCTAATGTACGATCTGTATGTACAATGCAGAAAAACATAATTAGACTGAACATGTGGGGTATTTGGAGCAAATCCTTTATTTTTTAAATTGAAGATACTCAGGTTCAATAATTTGGTTAAATTTAAAACAGCACAGTTTATGTTTAAAGCTAGAACTAAATTACTTCCGAAATGCATACAAACGTTTTTTTTTAAAGAAAGACAAGGGGGATACAGTTTGATAAGAACAACATTTTAGGAGGTTGAAGACAAGGACAACTTTAAAAAGTTTATGTATGTCTCTCTGTGGTATGAAATTATGGAACAGTCTAGATCAGACTCTCAAACAATGTCAGGATAATAATCTATTGAAAAAGTTGTGTAAATATATATTATTAAAGGAATATAAAGATGATGGTGATTAAAAAAAGGCTAAAATGAGAAAGGTATGATGACATTTTAATTAATGGCTATTTGCAGTACTATGGCTTTTTTTGGGGGGTCTATGTTACAAATTGCAATGGTACAAATGGAATATATTTTTTGTTGATGATTTTTAATGTATGATGTATGAAAATAATTAAATTAAATCTAATCTAATGGTTTGAGCTGCGACAACCAGAACACACCTCCGATGAGGTTGCATGGGCGCCGTGGCTCAAACCATTAAAATAAAAGCCAATGAGTTCAGTGATATCCATGTCTGGTGTAACAGCAATGGTGGCCTAGTAATGACAGACCCCACAGGATCACAAGCTCAGAATCGCACTGAAATTGGTAAAGGTGGCAACACACCCCACGGTTTTAAACATGATATGTGAATATAAAGTCAACCAGAGAGATACAGTACAAGCTGCAAGGAATGAATACAACACACAACTATTTTTTTTATATATTTTATTTGCAACAAAGAATAAGGAGGCAACCATTTTAATAATTTACTTTTCAAACTTTTATCATTGCAATTTCAATCTGAAACATTGTGGCCACTCAAACACAGCCTGGACATACATATTAATGATCCTATGTCATATAAGACTCAGTGTTATGTTTAAATTGCCTGTTTTCACCAGGATTTTACACGAACAAGATTTTACAAGAGAATGAGGAAACAAGGTTGTTTCAGGCTCTTCATATGTAATTTCCGTGTACCTTTGTAGACCATTTTGAGGGATGTAAACAAAAACAATGGTCCCAACATATTTCCTGTTGTATATTTTGAATTTCTATAGCTTCCGTGAACCCAAAAAGAGACATATATTGATAAATAATGATATGACAGCTGTTTTAACATGAATTTAAGATTGAATTGCTTCTTGTTACAGTTATGAAATAGTTTGATAACAAGCAGGAAACGTTCATGGGCCAATGACATGACCATATTGAAATGGTCTATATAAGCGTACCATGTACTCTTATTATTCAGCTATGCCTACCTATGTGCTTATTTCTCAATCTATGGCACTTTTAAACATAAATAAAGGTATTCCATATTCTACCTTTACAACTGTGGCTCTATCATTTGGCAAGAGAATTACTAAATGCAGGTCAGATAGATCGTTCTGTGCTTTGAGAATAATCTGCTGTCCTTGAATGAGCTCCAAACATGTTGCCAATTATATCTGGTATCAAAGGTCACTGGTGCAGGAGGGAAAAATAGAAAGAGAGAGAGAAAAACAGACAGAGAATATGTCAGAAAACTGTCTGAGCTGCAACTGATTATTTTTCCAGTGCTTTTTTCACCATGCTGGTGTTGCGAATAATGAATCTGAAGCAGCGTGTTGGTCTGCTGCAGTTTACGTGTAGCTTGTGTGTTAGTCCTCTGGCTGTAAATGCTGATGTTATTAGATGATATAAATAGTCCATTTAGTAGAGTCAAAAAAAAAAAAAAAAGATTTAAAAGGATAGCGAGCAGAAGAGATATTTCAATTTAATAGGGTCTGGCTAACAGTTCATTATTCATCCCTTATTATGAAGTTTACATGGATCGTTTTCTTCGGCCTGACAGAGGAAACAATTAGACTGAAAGAAACAATGGTTGTTTAATGACTCTTATGAGCAGAAATAAACAGGCCGACGAAGGAAGATAAATTGTCCATGCTAACCCTGATGACTGAACATTTTATAGCTGTTTACATGGCCATTTTCAAAGTTCAACATTTCATTTATAACATTGGTTACAGTCTGTGTGAAACTAAATCTTCTATTACAAAACCGCTCACTTAAGAAATCGCTTTCACTTTCAGGTCAAGCATAATCTGTCTTGCATTAAAAATGGTTAATTTAATATTTAGGTTGACCTCTGCACTGCCAGTTTTGCTCGGGGCTTGTCATCTGCTCATCGCAAACATTTTCCATGGCTGTCCCTATGTTTTGCCACAATTAAATGTGCCAGCAAAAAAAAGACTTTCTAAAATTGTCTGGGTTTCTTCAGATTTCCAAACCTAAATAAACAAACCCATCCTCTCGTATCCACCTGCAACCTGAGCATGCTTTACTCTGCCCCATATGTTTGTGTTAGCACAGCTGGCTTTCTGTGCACCTCCTCTGAAAGCTGGGTCAAATGTGCTGAAGCTCCAGCTGGGCCTGAAGTCAGCAGTGCCCATCAGCTACTGTCCTCATGTTACCACTGCCTCATCCTCAGGCCTCAAACAACTCAATATGTGACCTTTCATATCAAAATAACATGCTCTTTTTTCCTCCACACTAATTAAATACAGATTCAATGGGCTCGGTTTTGCTGTAGTTAGACTGCACTACACTATTCTGATTAATAGAAAAACAAAGACAGAAACATGTGAAAGAAAGTTACTAAATCAAAAGCTTTCCTTTTTTGCAGGTTTAACATTTACATATGACATTTAGTCAAGAGTTAGTGTTTGCAATAAGATGAAACAAATCTAGACGGCTATCTAAATATACAGAAATAAAACAGAAACTGATATGAAGTTGTTGGCAAAATTATTAGCCCTTCTGTGAAATTTTCATTTCTTTTTAAATATTTCCATGTGATGTTAAACAGATTTTTCTTCTGGAAAAAGTCTTATTTCTTTTCATTTGGCTGGAGTTAAAGCAGTTTTTTAATTTGTTTTTCATTAAATCATTTTTTAAAGTCAATACCCCCTTTTAAGGAGATATTTTGTTTGTTTGTTTGTTTTCTGATCGGATACAGAACAAGAACAAACCACTGTTGTCCAAGGACTTGCCTAATAAGCTGAACTTGTCTATATTAACCTAAATAATTTGAGCCTTTTAATTACACCAATCTAAATACAAGTATCAAAAACAGTTAGTAAAATACTATAATGTCATAATGACAAACACAGATTTAATTAATTATTAGATTAAACAAATAATGCTTAAGAAAGTGTTAAAAATAAATATTCTCTCTGTTAAACAGCAATTGGGTATTTTTGAATAGAAAAAAAATAAATAATTGACAGAACGACCAATAATTTTGCCTTCAACTAAACTGATGTGCACAAATTGTAATTAGGAATTGAAGTTTTTTCTATAGAAAAAAAATGTACACTTACAGTTGAAGTCAGAATTATTAGCCCCACTGAATTATTACCCCTGTTTATCCCCCCCAATTTATGTGGAGAGATTTTTTTATTCGTTTTAATAACTTATCTCTAATAACCCAGTGATTATTAATCTAGTAATCTAGTAACCTAGATTCATTTTATCTTTGTCATGATGAAAGTACATAATATTAGACTAGATATTTTTCAAGACACTTCTACACAGTGACACTTAACTAGGTTAATTAGGTTAATTAGGCAGGTTAGGGTAATTAGGTAAGTTATTGTATAATGATGGTTTGTTCTGTAGACTATGTGAAAAAATATAGCTTAAAGGGGCTAATAATTGTGTCTTTAAAATGTTTTTTTTTAACTGCTTTTATTCTAGCCATAATAAAACAAGATTTTTGTGCAGAAGAAAAAATATTATAAGATGTTAAATTTTATTTGGGAAATATTTAAAAGAAAAATAAAAATATTTAAAGGGGGGTTAATAATTCTGACCAACTGTACATGAGTTTTTTTTTTTTTTAAGATTTCAGATATTTGGCAAAATTACAATGAAAACTGTTTTCTTTTTTCTTTTTGCATCAACAGGTTATCTGGCATATGAATAAAGTAAAAGCCATATGATCATTCTGTACATATATGGTTATGCATTTATTTGTTGAAACAGGCTACTTTGGCTATCATGCAACAATAAAAACAAGAGAGCCTATTGCACTGCAATTCAAAAAGAGGTTGATCTGTTCATCTGGGGCCTCATGTACGAAGACTTGCGTGGAAATCTTACTAAAACATTGCGTACGCACAAAGCTGTAAATGTGCGTACACAGAAAAAAATTCAGATGTATGAAACACTGCGTACGCCGAATCTCACGCATATTCTTTTGTACATCCGAATGAACGTGAAACTGAGCGCAACATGCACGAGCACAAAACCCCGCCCTGCCTCCTCCCCCGTATGAATATGCTAATGACTATGCTAATGACAAAACCCAACGAAAAAGCAATGGCAAAAGCAAGCAAAAAGAGAAACTTTGAACAGAATGTGAATTGGAGGTGCTGCTTTCGGAGGTAGACCAGAGAAAAGCGCTGTTATTTGCAAGTTTGTTCTCCGGAATTAACAACAAAAGAAAAAAATAAAGTGGGAGAGTTTAGCTGATGCGGTTAACACAGTTGGGTCTGAACATCGCACTGAGTGCATTAAAAAAAAGAAATAGTGTAGTTTATATCTGTAAAATGTAGCAGGACGCTTAACAGTCTCAGTGGCGCTACTCGTAAGACGAATGTGATCATGAATTGATACGTTCGAGCATGAACTCGGCTCGAGTCCAGCGTCTGATGAACACTTTCTTGTTTTTTTCCCCGCTACATATCAGATTTTGCCAACTATTTATCACGAGAAAGACAAGTAGGAATCATCAATAAGTTCATATCAATAAGCATCATATTTTATTTGCACATTTATTGAATGGAAATGTTTCTGATTCACGCATGCAAATTCATCTTCAGATAGTGTCTTTATAGCAATGTGCGTGCGGTAGATCGCTCAGATTACATTGGGAAAACAGGCGACTGCTGCAAATTGTGCTTTAATGTTTAGCTGGTCAACTGTATGGTATGGAAACCTTATATACCTGCTGAACCCGTCTCATACAGCTGCCATTGCAAGGCTCAGACACTTTGTAGAGAGGAATTTAACACAACTGCCTCTAGGAGTCGCCAATGGAAATAAAACAGACACGCACAAAAAATGTGCGTACGCCTGCCAGAAAGCTGCCGTGAAGCTGCGCACATTCCCACGTCCAGTTCATTGTTAGTAAATCCAAACGTGAGCGATTCTGAGCGAGAAACCTGGCGTACGCAAAGTATTTTTTGCGTACGCAGCGTTGATACATGAGGCCCCTGGACATTCTGAATCCTCAGTTTCTCTGGAAATCAGAAATAATAATCTGCCTGAACAACATGTGAGATTGCTCCAAAGTAAAAGGAGTTTTCATTACAGTGGATGGATAGATACTGTATATGTAGACCGACACCAGTCATTATGATATTTTAAAATGAGTTGTTGCATGAGAAAGAAAGTTTTAAACACATAACACTGATTAATGAAAATATTGTCTTTTTAAAGCAGTTTATTTTTTCAAATTTTTCAAAAATGATCTTTGATCTTTCAAGTTCATTAGGGTGAAGAGTTCCATCTGGTGTACAGCAGTAACTAGGTCTGGGTGATTTGGCCTAAAATCAAAATCTCAATTAATTGAACATTTTAACTTTGTTATGATTAATAAACAATTAATTTATTTATTTTATTTGCCCTTATAAGTCACTGGCAAGTTTTGTACTGTAAATATGCTCACATATTACAAATGAAAGATTTCTGTATGAAGGGTGCATTACTTGATTTTAAGATAATTGAAGGAAACACACTATCTACGATTGTTTAACTGAAATTAAAACACACACTGCCTGAAACTAATAGTCACTTTTTTTATAAACACACCTGTGCATTCGACCCAGTAAATCAGCCTTAACAGAGCGATAGGGAAAGTAATTGAAAAAAAAATGTACCTAAAAAAATTTGATCGATTATAGGTTCTGAATGTTGATTTCGATTACTAGTAGCCCAGCCCTAGCAGTAACTATAAATCTTTTTAAGTTTTCTTAAAAAAGTAATAGTTATTTAATTTGTCATTGATGAAAGCACACGCCAACTTTAATTATTAACTGTTAATATAACTAAAAATGTTCAATTGATACAATATAGACACTAAATGTACCTGAAGTTGAAGAAAGTCAAGACTCATGAATCAGATTTCTTTCTCTTTTTTTTTTGTGAACAAATCAAATTAAAAAAATGGATTTTAAATGATCATGAAAAATTGGATAGCCCTGATTATTATCAATCAATTATACAGTACAAGTTACAACAGAGTCAGACTACCATTTCCACCAGCTATGTATACAGTATGTCTTCATGCTTCTAACAACGCATCCCATAATGATAAAATATTGGGTCAGGGCTGTAGGTGGTAGGAGTGTAGGAGTGTAGTTGGCCATTTGCAGCTGTTTGGATGCATTCAAACACACGCACAAGCAAATATCTTTTGAACTCTGAGCCTATACAGTATGTGGGAATAGCCAAAAATAAATAGTCAATTTGTTTTTATCATCTTCCATGAAGATTTATCCTTGGTAAATATATCCAAACTTATTTTTTATTTTAGAAATTCCGGTACGAAATAAAATTGGACAATTTTAAAGGTAATTTCCTAAATATTTAGTTTTTTTTGAAACCCTCAGAATTCAGATTTACATAGTACAGGGTGATTTAAAAAAGAATACCACAACTTTGAAAATCGAGAACTCTGCAAGAAGAAAAGGAGAGCTAAGCTCTTTCTGTCGTTGATATAAAGAAGCTCTGAAGTTTTGAAAAGCTTTAAGTCCTTTTCACATTGATTAATTACCCAAGGTTCCATTATGTTTTTTTTGAAACACTATGAATAACAAATAATTTCTATATATATATATATATATATATATATTTCTATATATATATATATATATATATATATATATATATATATATATATATACAGTTGAAGAAGGAACTATTAGCCCTCCTGTTTTTGTTTTTTTTCAATTTCTGTTTAACAGAGAGATTTTTCTCATTTTTAAACATAACTCATAACTCATTTAAAAACTGATTTATCTTTATCTTTGTCATGATGACAGTTTAATAATTATGATTTCTGCTGGTTTTGTTGTCAAGGATGACATTTTTGAACATGTTAACACCAATTCTTTTGCAATCCCTTTGATATCAGATTGATGAAAATATATTTTAATCCAAACAGGGCCAGTACATTTTATAAACAAAATCTATTGTATATCTCAATTTATGAAACACAAGTGGATTTACTTACATCAGCTATGGTAAACAATGTATCAATCACTGTACTGCAAAATAGGATACATTTTGTTTAGATTTATTTTTATTGCCATTTCTAAGTAATATATTTATTGTCACATATTATTGTCGCATAAATAGTTAACTAAGTCAAAAAATGGAATGCTAACTGATAGCTTTCCCCAATTACTTCTTTGCGCAGAATGTGTGTTACATATTTATTTCCATGTTATGATTTTCTGCTATAAGTCATGCTGTTAATAGTAATTGTGTCTCAGTGGATCATTGTGATATGAAGCAGAGCTGTTGATGGTGGAGCCTCTCCTGCCAGACAGTGAGACATAACCCATCATCAAAGATTGATGTCTCTACACTAGCTGGAAGGAGACATGATATTTCCTTGCCCAGTGCTGGAGATGAAATGAAAATAAACACACCACTGGGAAGTTAATAATGCGGAGCAGCGCTGATAATCACAGGAAAAGGAACTGAGTATCACTTTTTCTGAGGAAAAAGAATGGTGAGAATGGAAGATTGTATCTGCATTTACATTTACATTTACATTTAGTCATTTAGCAGACGCTTTTATCCAAAGCGACTTACAAATGAGGACAAGGAAGCAATTTACACAACCAAGAGCAACAATGAATAAGTACTAAAGGCAAGTTTCAGGTCTGTAAAGTCTAAGAAGGGAAGTGTTAGTAGTTTTTTTTTTTTTTTTTTTTTTTTTTTTTTGTACAATTAGTGTGATATTCAAAGAGGCAGACAGTGTGAGAGACGTACAGCACCACAATGGTGGATGAGGGGCTGGATATGTGATGACAGAAATATAGAGATGGACAAAGAGAAAGAAATCTACTAAACAAGAGACAGAGAGAAGGAGCGAAAAAAAAATAAGCTGTTGTAGTATATGGAAAAAATGATTTGCTATGGATATTACTTTTTTGTTTCTCTAAGGGCTTCCCAGGAATTGTTTTGAACTAGAGGACTTGAGCGAGTTATATACAATCGCAAATGGTCACAGGAATGATCACAGAAACCAAGGAGAAGTAAACCAAACGGGAGAACAATACTTTTTTTTTGCTGATGACATGAAACAAACCAACATCCTACTTGAATGCATGACCCAAAAATGCCCGCCGTAACAACACTAAACAAACAAAACGTAAACAAAACAAAAAAAGTAGTTACATTAAAAAAAAAATTCCCCCCAAAAATAAATAAATAATAATAAAATAAAATAAAGATATAATAAAATAGATAAAAATAAAACATAGCAGAATAAAAATAAATAAATAGATGAAAATAAATAAAACCTAAAGCAAACATAAATGCATTATTTTTTGACTGATTAAAATAAATAAATAAATAAATAAATACTAACACTAAGATGATAGAAATGAATAGAAATGAATAGAAAAAATAAAAATGAATAAATAAACAGAAATAAACAAAAATAAACCAATAATAAATATATAAATAAAAAATTCCAACAAACATAAAAGCATTAATTTTTGATAGTTTAAAATAAATCTATAAATACATTTTTAAATACATAAATTAAAATATAGATAAACTGAAAAAATTAAATAATTAATTAATAAACAGAGATAATTAAATAAATGAAGAAATAAACAGAAATAAATAAGCAAATAAATAAATAAACAGAAATAAGTAAATAAAAATAAATAAATCCCAAAACAAATAGAAACTCATTTTTTATAGATTAAAATAAATACATAAATAAATAAATAAATAGTAACTCCAAGATAATAAATAAATAAATAAATAAATAAATAAATAAATAAACAAACAAACAAATAAATAAATAATTGAAACCATTATTAATTAATAAAAAAAAAAACTGGGATCACTTGTGATCACAAACATTTTGACAGATTGCCATTCACCAAATCAATAAACATTTACTTTGAAGACATGCTATCATTATAAACAATTACTCATAGTTGCATTGTCACGTTATGTCCTATATTACATCCAGATCTTGCAGCACTACTTTAACATGTCTAAAGCAGCCAATAAAAACCACCGCAGCTTAACAAGAGCTAAAACAAAAGACATTTAAGAGCTGTCAACAAAATAAAGGGCAGCGAAGAGCTCAAAGACTATAGCAGATATCAGAAGAAAAATGCTTTCTGCCTTCTGCGGAATAAACAAGTACAAAACCCTCCATAGATGACACATTTATTACAGAAAACAACAGACACACTAAGGGCAGTAATTGTGCAACAATGTACAATCAGTAAAGCCATACAAAAAAAATTCCAGACAAATACAGCGGACACTTGACTTCTTGCCCCACCAGAGGCCATGTTGGAAGACATGTGGAGCTCTTCAGCTTTTATTATGAATCGCTCATTGTCTGATTCACTGATAAAGCCCTTGTCTTAGTGCAGATAATCCAGACCAAGGCCAGAAGAAAGAGCTGTAATGTCAGTCTGAGAGGAGGAGGAGAGGATGAAAACAAGGCCACTGAGAGATAAAAAACAACATAGCAGGCTGCCAGAGAGTGTGTGTTACGGCTGTTATGGAGAGACCAGGCTCCAAAACATCTGCTTGATATCGAGGCTTTGAAATTGAGTGGATGTCATTGTTTTATTCCACTTAAAAAGCTGAAGGTGCAAAGCCTTCATCACCACAAACAGGGTACAGTACACAATGTTTTATTAAATAAAGCACAGGAGCAGATGGAGGAGTTCTGCTACATACAGTTCTACTGAAGAGCTGCGAGTTCTTTTAGTTTGAAGGTTAAGAGATGTGATGTGCTTTTGTGGGTGAGGCATTGTGGAGGTATTCATGAGTCAGTTTGTCACAATATCTCACCCACTCACATCATCAACTCGCATTCACACACACACACACACGCACGCACGCACGCACGCACGCACGCACGCACGCACGCACGCACGCACGCACGCACGCACACACACACACACACACACACACACACAGAAAGCATATAAGAACATAAAAGTAAGAGCTACAGTAAAACCAATATTTCAAAGCATTCTTATATGCTTTTTTTTTGTATGTTTGTTTTCTGATTCCAGTAACCGTTCACTTGCATTTAATAAATAATGCGTCACTTACCTTGAACAACCTGAGCTTGTGTTATAAGTAAACAATACCTTTAATTTATTCAAATTAAAGCCATCCAAGAAGTACAGGCAATTTTTTTTATAGATTTAATTTCATTTATTCAAAAATTAATTTGATTAATACAATTCTAAAAACCGTGAGGTTGCTATAATCTAAATTGGATTAAACATGGACAAACTCAGGTTAAAAATGTAATAAAAAATGTAAATATATAAAGTTGAAGTCAGACTTATTAGCCCCCTTTGAATTCTATCTTCTTTTTTTTAAATATTTCCCAAATTATGTTTAACAAAGCAAGAAAATTCTCACAGTATGTCTGATAATATTTTTTCTTCTGCAGAAAGTCTTATTTGTTTTATTTTGGCTAGAATAAAAGCAGTTTAAGGTAGACATTTTAACATTTTAAGGTAAAAATTATAAGCCCGTTTAAGCTTTTTTTTTTTAGATATTCTACAGAACAAACTATTGTTATACAATAACTTGCCTAATTACCCTAACCTGCATAGTTAACTTAAGTAACCTAGTTAAGCCTTTAAATGTCACTTAAAGCTGTATAGAAGTGTCTTTAAAAATATCAAGTTAAATATTATTTACTGTCATCATGGCAAAGATAAAATAAATCAGTAATTAGAGATGAGTTATCAAAACTATTATGTAAATTAAAATGTGATTTTAAAAGTTAATTAAAAATGGAACTGTTCTTAAAAAGTTAAAAGAAAACGGCTGTAGCCTGCTTAAATGTAAAGTATTTTCAGATATAATAACACATAAATAATAATATTATCATAAATAATAATACTATCCCAGGTGGGTCAGGGCACGGGGCCCAGTAAAAATCGCCAGTGTCCCAGTAAATGCTTTGAGGTACGATTTACTTTATATGCAAGTGTATTTATTAAGAGTGGTAATCCCGGAATAAAGATGTTGTTCTGTATGTGCAACCGAACCAACGTTGATGAAAGCAATGTAGTTTATCCAAAAAGCAAACTGAGCATGTGCACAGAAAAAAAAAACATACCCACGTGCCCCACGCATGCACCTCTCCTGCTTGACGCTGACATGCTGCTCTGCTCCCGGTGTAAGTCTTAAAAAAGCAAGATTTAAAAGTGTAAAAGTATTGCAAAGTAAATTCAAATAACTAAAAGTAAAAATAGATTTTACTTAATGTCGTACATTAATTTTACTGTAACCTGTGTGCAAAAACATTACATTCAGAAGATAAATGTAACTTTTTTTTGTCTTAGTGTAGTGTTTTGTTCATTCATTCATTCATTCATTCATTTTCTTTTCAGCTTAATCCCTTTATTAATTAGGGGTTGCCACAGTGGAATGAACCTCCAACTAATCCAGCATATGTTTTATGCAGCATGATGCCCTTCCAGCTGCAACCCAACACTGGTAAACACCCATACACTATGGATGTGTGCATTCACATACATACACTATGGACAATTTAACTTATTCAGTTTACCTATACCGCATGTCTTTGAATTGTGGGGGAAACCAGAGCACCCGGAGGAAACCCACGTGAACACGGGGAGAACATGCAAACTCCACACAGAAATGTCAACTGACCCAGCCAGGCTCGAACCAGCGACCTTCTTGCCTTGAGGCGATCATGCTACCCACTGCGCCACCATGATGCCCTAGTGTGTTTTGTGTGACCTTTTAGGCAAGGCAAGGCAAGTTTATTTAAATAGCACATTTCATACACAGTGGCAATTCAAAGTGCTTTACATAAACAGGAATAAAAAGACAAGTTTAGGAACATAAAATGCAGACTATAAAATTATTAAAAACAGATAAAATCAAATTGAAATGAGTTAAAATAGGTTATAAAAGAATGAAAAAGAAAACGAAAAACATAATAGTGCAATCTGTCGGACGCCGCACAGTGCTCATTCAGTGTTTTCTGAAAACACATCTGTTAGGCACAGCTAAACAGATGTGTTTTCAGTCTCGATTTGTATGTGCCTAATGTTGGAGCACATCTGATCATTTCTGGAAGCTGATTCCAGTAGCGAGGGGCGTAGTGGCTGAAGGCAGATTCACCTTGTTTTGACTGAACTCTTGGAATTTCTAGTTTATTTGATCCCAAAGATTTGAGTGATCTGTTGGGTTTGTATTCAGTGAGCATATTTGTAATGTATTGAGGTCCTTGGCCATTTAGTGATTTATAGACCAGTAATAATACTTTAAACTCTATTCTGAATGTAACTGAGAGCCAGTGTAAAGACCTGAGGACAGGTGTGATGTGCTCTGATTTCCTGCTTCTGGTCAGATTCCTGGCCGCAGCATTCTGGATGAGCTGCAACTGCCTGACTGTCTTTTTGGGAAGGCAAGTGAGGAGTCCGTTACAGTAATCCACCCTGCTGCTGATAAAAGCATGAACAAGTTTCTCTAAGTCTTAATGTTTTTATAGTGGATAATTTGCAATATTTTCCTTATTTTTATAATCCTGTGCAATGCCGCATGAAACCATAGCAACCTTTTTATTATCATAGAAAAACCAGTGTAAAATATGTGCCCATCCTTATTATCAAGACTTAAAAAAACACACACAGGCAAACAGCTAATATGAAACTCTTCATAAGAACAGAGAGTCCTCCCTCCCTGTTAAACATTCTGCAAGTGTTAGTCACCTCTTACTCTCCAGGAGCTCAGATCAGCTCCTGTGGAAGGAGACCATTTTTCTTTCTTTATTTCTTCCAGAAATAAAGAGGACTGACCGCAGACAAAGAAAACAGCTTCTGCTGAAACAGAGCTTCAATTGCAATCTTCACAGATCCACAAAAACAATCTCACATCTGCACAATCTAAAGTAACAGTAGTCTGCATTATCTAGAAAACAGCATGTACACTTGCTTTGTTTCAGACTCTTTTGCATCACATTTCACAAAGTAAGCATGTCCCTTCCTCTGAAAGCAGAGATCACATTTCAAACATGGCCCGTGTGCTTGAGGAGGATCATCAGAAAACAGATCCATTCAAGATGAGGACAGAGGTAAATATGCACACTCCACATTCAGGGGAATATTATTCATCTACAGTACTTATAGTGCATCGTGTACCAATTCCTGAGCATTTGAACTGACAGAGTTGGACTCAGCGTTTGAATGATTGTGCCATAAGCAAGACAAATGAGCTCTCCACCTCCATTTACCCAAATGCTCTTTTGTTCTTTAAGCTCTCTGATGTACAAAACAATTCATCTCTTTCTCCAACCACATGTCATTTGCTGTAGATGGAGAGAGGGAGCGAGAGAGAAAGAAAGAGAGAGAGAAAGAAGAGAGAGTGCTAAACCAATGAATTGGAGCAAATTACAGAATGTTTTTCATGGAAAAAAAATGGATTTCAGAAAGAGAATGCGTTTAATTCTGAATGCAGAGGAGGTGTTATTGTATATATGTGTAGGGATGTCACAATACTCTAATGCTGAACAGTTTAGTAAGACCCACATAGTTCAATAAGCATATGAGCATTGCTTTTTTTTGTAACTATTCCTTAAAGTTATTCCTTTAATTAATCTCTAAACTGGCTCTGTGCCTGTTAGAATGCATGTCCATGTGCTGAAATACGGCTCCCAGTGAGTAAATGTTCCATCAATGAGAACTACTATTATTGTAGGTTCATAAAAAACACTGTTTAATTAGTATTATTTTTGCTATTTTACATTCATTTTGTGTGGCATTTTGCTTGTAGAGTTTTTATTTATTTATTTATTTTTTTTTAAATGTGATTTTACTGAACATATCATATACTGAACCACGGCAAAACTGTGACCTAAAACCGAAAACTGAACCATGTGAAGTCTTTAATGTTGAATGCCTAATATTATGTATATATTATGGTACTGATAATATGGTAAAAATGTTGAATACAAAAATAATTATTTTTCCGTTTTATAAATTTAATGTAACTATGCAAAGGTCACCATTACATTGCAGTTTACCCTGCTGAATTGTTCAGTTATTATAGAGTAAGTCTATATTGTCACAAAAAAGAATAATATAATATAAAATTTAATAAAATAAATAAAATGGCTAACGCAGTGGCGCAGTAGGTATTGCTGTCGCCTCACAGCAAGAAGGTTGCTGGTTCGAGCTTTGGCTGGGTCAGTTGGCGTTTCTTTGTGGAGTTTGCATGTTCTCCCTGCGTTCGCGTGGGTTTCCTCTGGGTGCTCTGGTTTCCCCCACAGTCCAAAGACATGCGGTACAGGTGAATTGGGTGGGCTAAATTTTCCATAGTGTATGTGTGAGAATGATTGTGTATGGATGCTTCCCAGAGATTGGTTGCAGCTGGAAGGGCAGTCACTGCGTAAAACATATGCTGGATGAGTTGGTGGTTCATTCCACTGTGGCGACGCCAGATTAATAAAGGGACTAAGCCGAAAAGAAAATAAACGAATGAATGAATGAATGAATGAACAAAAATAAAATCACTTACACTTATGTCAGCATTTCTATTTACAAAATATTTAATGAAATTGGTATTGGGCTTCTCTTTGCGCCTCAAGTCCGCTGACGTAAATGGCTAGCTAACTGGACAAACTGGTAAAGGTGGGAAAGCCATTCACATGAAGGCAAGCTGGTAAGCACAAAATGGAAAGGTGTCACACTGCTCCGTAGCATTAGATTTAAAGACGAACGCAGCCATACATACCTCTGGCTACATAATTTGTGATCTCCAGTAACGTATATAGGGCTATGTTTTCCGAATGAGGCCATGTTTGTTTTGTTATGATAATATTTGATCATAAAAAAATATTATCATAAATATTATCATAACTATTATCATAAATATTATCATAAATCATTAGCCATTTCAGTAGGGTAAGCTACAATGTAATGGTGACCATTGCATAGTTGCATTAAATTTAAAAAACTGAAATATAATTATGTATACTGTATTATGTTTAACATTTTTCAATTTGCTTCTAACAATTACCCCATCTGCTTGTTTGTTTGTTTGCTTGTTTTAAAGAGTAAGGTTTTTCCATTTTTTTTTCTATTACAATTTCCATTCTCAATTTCGAGAGTTTTTTAGAGAATAGAAATTTTAGTCAATACTGGATGTTTACTAATGATGCATTTCATATATATATATATATATATATATATATATATATATATATATACACACACACATTACAAATATCATCAAATGTCTGAACGAATATATTTGTATTTACACAAAACGGTTTTGTATGAACAAACTGAATTTAATATATCATTTGTCAGAGCTGAACTTTGCCTGTGTATCTGCAAATATAACGATTGTAATTGTTGGAAACATGTAGCTAAATGTTGAAAATACTAAAAAAAATTCTGATTAAAAACAAAAACAAAAAAATGTTCATTTATCAGTGTCTTTGTAATTCACTACTCCCCTACATCGTAGGATTGTTTATTTACAATCTCAGTACATTGTGAACAGAGATTGACATATTTCCAATTATGCATAATTTAGTGTGATTACATCTCGTAAACAGAGCTGTGGTGAAAATGCCATGCTTTCGGGTTGAATGAACGTTGAGTCATGGTTTACATGAGCTTAAGCAGAGCTCCACACCCCACTGCTGAGAGAAACAATACCTCATGCACTGCACTTGATCTATGAAACAATAAATGTGTGCTGACATAAAGTCATCTAGACTGATCTGAACATCTACACACTGGCCTTTATAAGAACTACATCCACACTGGGAAAGCTGGGAAAACTAGTGGGAGAAAAGTGGCTGCACACCAGGAAAAACACTCCCCTACTGCTCGACATGACAATAACAGCCTGCAAATTCTAAACAATTGAGTGCCTGTGTACAACGTAATTTCCAGGAAGCGAGAACTATTATGGTTAAAAGTAAAAGCAACCAAAAATATAGATACATATATAAATAAGTTATATATACTTAACAATATTTACAAACATTATATAATAATAATAATAATAATAATAATAAAATAATATGAATAATCATAAATAAACTATTTGAGAATGTTTTACGGTCATTAAGTGTTTAAGTGTTTACGGTCATTATGTTTTAAAATTAAATTAAATAATTAAATGCATTTAATGGACAATAAAAATATATTTGGCTGTGTAAAAAGTAAAAGCAACCAAAAATATAGATACATATATAAACAAGTTATATAAACTTAATAACAATATTTACAAATATTATACAATAATAATAATAGTAATAATAATCATCATCATAATCATAATCATAATAAATAAACTGGGTACTAGGCACTGGGTATTACAGTAAAAATACAATCAAAGTATTAAATAAACTGCCATAAATTAAAAAATTAAATTAATTAAATGCATTTAATTGACAATAAAAATATGTTTAATTTAATATTATTTTATGATATAATTATTTAATAATTAAGAAATTATTAAATTAAAGTTGCAAATAGAACAAGCAAAAATTATACTCTCAAGTCGTGGAGTTTTTTCTATGCCATTGCATATTCTTTCATTCAATCATTCATTTTCTTTTTCGGCCTACTCCCTTTAATAATCTCGGCACACCACAGCGGAATGAACCGCCAACTTATCCAGCATATGTTTTACGCAGCAGATGCCCTTCCAGCCGCAACCCAACACTGGGAAAGCCATTGCATATTCTACGTATGAAAATATCAATGCACCTGTGCACACATTTAGCCATTATCCTCTCTAAAGACTCATCTGATGTTCTCTAACTATCACCCACACAAAACGAGGGAGTACAATAACAGAGTATTTTAGCATGAATGGATTCAGGATGTTGAAATGTGTCTTTAACAGCACCGGTAATGCTGAACTCCATAAACACGACTGAAAGCAACAATTATGTCCATTCAGGCACTGTGCTAATGCCAGCCTGCCAGTCAGGGCACAGACAGAGAACAGTTTGTGGTCTGCAGAGATTTCTACAACCAGGCCGTGACCTTTCAGTACAGACACTGCACTTCTCATCCAGAAAACTGAACATAACTGGAGAGATTTAAGGATTTCTAAAAATATCAGATCGTTTTAATTCACATTAACATCATCGTGCTGCTACATGGAGACAAATACTGGCTTGATTTGATCTCTGCTCAATTTATCTCAGTCATATTTTGGATTAATGTGATTAGAGGCATTTGTAAATGTCCATGTATAAGTAAAATGTCTGGGTTTGGTTGGTTTGTCAATGATACAACCAAATAAAATCCCAAACGCTGTTGTCTGCATGATACTTTATGTTATAATTCCTCTATGAGATGTCAAAGCAAATAATAAATGGTACCTATATGCTCATAGTGTGCTGTAATTCTATTAAAAACAGTTCTCATAATGTTTATATTGTATTCATGCCCATTCTCAGATGATCAGACAGTGATTTATCTTCTAACACTTTACTTGAAGAGGATGTTCATAAGACTGTCATAAAAACGTTATAATCATAACACAACATGCCTTGTTTTATGCTTAATATTAATGTCATTAGTTGGCTCAGGTATGTCATTTTAAATGCTAAGATGACATTGTTTGTGACGTCTTTGTGACAACTTGATAAACAAATAGATCAAAACCCGTTAGTGGTTTTGGCATGACAACTTGACATTTAGTACTAAGTTAAAGCTGAGTTAATGGCAGAGTAGTTGGCGGTACATTCCGCAGTGGTGACCCCTGATAAATCAGGAACTAAGTCAAAGGAAAATTAATGTATGAATGAACTTGACTTTACCAAGACAACACACAGTACCTTATGAATCGTTCATGATTTTATGAATTTATGTATATGCATAGCAAAATGTATATTTTTCTTGACCTCAGCTACATTAATAGAAACAATGTATTCATCATTAAATATTAATGATACTGTTATAAAAAATATATGACTATTATTTGAGTATGGACATTTTTAATGAGAGTTTTTATTGAGAAATTCAGTTTGTTTCCCTGAAAAAAGTGAAAAATAATCCTGATACAGTAATAAGACAATCATGTCATGACAGATTTACGCCTTGCTAATGTCAAGTTGTCATGACAAAGCTACGGACAGGTTGTGATGTATTTATGTCAGTATGTCATAACAAATACATCTCAAACTGTGACATGTTTATATTAATTTTTTTTCAACTCATTCTGAAAACGTACCCCTATATGCGTTTCTGGAGATCGCAAATTATGTTAGCAGAACGTATAGCTGCATTTAGCTTTTAAAAAGAATGGTAAGGGGTGTTGGTGGTGTTCCTTTTTGCGCTTACCAGTTAACCACTTATCTTCGTGTAGTCAGCTTTCCCCATGTTACTAGTTTGTCAAGTTAGCTCACCATGATAACGAGGTTCCAGTCCGTTGAAGAACGATTCCAGAAAGCAGGTAAGACAAAAACTGAAGCCAAAAAAATAAAATGAAACAAGTAAATAACAAGATGGGAATGTGGTCAAATCTAAAAACGTGGTAAAATCGGACGAGGGCTTTTCTTTTTTTGCATTGCTTTTTAAAACTGTCAGTTGGGTTTAGGGAAGTGGGTGTTTGGGTCAATCAATGCTTTTGAAAACATTATTGGCTGGGATTAGGGAAGGAGGAAGGTGGGTCAGTCAATCATTCAGTGAGTCAACAGCAGCCTCTAGTGGAAAATTTTAAATCTCAAAAAGCATACACAGTGGCCTCTGGTGGATTTGCGAAAACAAAAACAGCAAAAAACATAGATCCTGGGATGTATTTGCCGCTCTCCAGAAATGTATTTAATGGTATGTTTTCAAAATGAACTCGGGTTGATTTTTTTCCATAACTTAACCAATGACACTTAATGACAGTTGAGAGAAACATGCATAAAAACTCCTTCATATTCAACACATCATGTCATGATAAAAAACATTATGAACACCCTCTTCAAGAAAAATATTACTCTATCTATTTTAAATCATTAAATATTTGGTGTCTGTAATTCAGCTGAGACTGTAGTGAAAAAAAAAACATGATATTGGGAAAAAATGCTTTCAATATGTGATATGATTAAACAATCTTTAAAAAAAAAGTTTTCTCAATTCAAATGAGTAGAGGATTAAGCCTTAAAACTGTATTCCATACACATTTGGCCTCCAGGATTAGATTAGAGAGCCACCAAAATATGTATATTAAAACAAATAACCAAAATGAGATGATGTTCAAGCATGTATACCTATTGCACTGATTTCATAGACCCTGGTCTTTTTCCAGGCACTCTGTAAGTTGAGCTTTTCTACCTGTGAAATGTGTTTCCTCATCACTGATAAAAACTGAAAACACATTTTGACATGGCCATGCACTTCCACAGGCCCCTGTATGGGTCATTTTCATGTCATCCAGCAGATCGGTCACAGATGAAGAGAAACACCCTGCTGCAAATTGCAAATAACACCATCCCTTGTTCTGACATTGATCTCTGATTAGGGCAGCGGGCGACACCGTTATTTAGGCTTAGGAAGGAAATAGCAATCACATTCTCCATCTTACTCAGGCCCCTCTTTATTTAAAACACAGTGCTGGGTCTTCACCTCAGCCGCTGTCCTTATCGTCTTGGAGAATCATACACGAGTATAATGTTACATTTGTTGAGGAAACATGCTTATTAGGAAAGTGCAGAAGAATGGCTGCTTTACAGAAACAAGAGAGAGAGATAAAAAAGTTTTAAATGACTATTTATACTCAGTGTACTTTATTTCTTGTGAGCATTCCTGTGTTTTTTTAGCATTAGGCATAGTGAACACTGCGGCCAGGATTCTGACCAGAACCAGAAAATCAGAGAGCATCACACCTTCCTCAGGTATTTATACTGGCTCCCAGTTAGATTCAGAATAGATTTTAAAGTATAATTACTTGTCTAAAAAAACACTAAATGACTAATTATTTCATTCTCCTTCAGCTTGGTTGCTTTTTTTATCAGGGGTTGCCACAGTAGAATGAACCGCCAACTTCCCTAGCATATATTTTACACAGCAGATGCTCTTCAAGCTCCAACCCAGTAACGGGAAACATCTATACACACTAATTCACACACAAACACTATGGCTAATTTGGTTTATTCAATTCACCTATAGCACAAGTCTTTGGACTGTGGGGTAAATTGAAGCATCCGGAGGAAACCCATGCCAACACGAAGAGTACATGCAAACTCTACACAGAAATGCCAAATGAATTAGTTGGGGCTTGAACCTGCGACCTTCTTGCTGTGAGGCGACAGTGCTGATCCACCGTGTCGCCCTGACCTTAAAAATAACCTTAAAAAATAAATAAATACTGCTTTTATCCCAGCCAAACTAAGAACTTTACAATTTTCTTCTCCAAAAAATTTTATAAATAAATAAATTAGAGGAATTGCTGCTGAAATTTCCTTCCTTTGTAAATTAACTGTCTGCTTTACACATAAAATTTAGAATTTTCTATTTCAAATTTACTAAAAAAGCTACAATTCCAATAACATTTTATGCACTGTAATGTCTGCCAAATTTAAAAACCAAGGAAAATGTGTAAATGTGTAAATGCAAACACTCAAAAATCCTCCTAAAAAGCCCACTGTGTCATTTTAAAGTTTCGTCAGAAAAAAACTTACACTGAAAAGAAATGTTACAAACTATTTATATGGGCTGAATTTGAACAAACTAATTAAATTCAGTAATGTTCAACTTAATTTATTTGAATAAATTAAGCCCAAATAAATTGTTTGCAACCACTTCCCTTCACTTCCCAATCTGTTTATTTTTTTAAGTGTACAACTGTGGAAGTGTACAGTATACTGTCACACTTAATACATAAAGTAGACATACCCCTTTTCTACTGACATTGGTTCTCATGCAAGTCCCTGGCTTACATTTACTTTCACAGCATTCTGTTTCCACATGCCAGAAACATTAGTTCAACTCCAACCCTAAAAACTTGCTGGTTTCAAGCAGAGCTGAGGAGTGGAAAAATGCTGACATTCTCTGAATGCAGTCCCTTTGAGCAAATGGAATAACACTGACCTTTTTTGATTTGTATTTTTACTTTGATACCCAGTATGTGAAAGAGCAAGTGATTCAAGGGTTTCAGTTTAAATTGACCTAAAATTTTGCTTACTGTGACCACTAACAGAAGAGCCGAACATTGTGATGAGCAATGTTTGTTTTTAGACTTGTGATAAAAAAACACACAGTAATGTCACACCATCAACCATTCCTCAAGTCCAGAAAGCAAACCATTCTAATTTCTTCGAAAATACACAAAAAAAAATTCCTTTGCTGTTTTATTCAAACTAAGTATTTAAAATAAGCTGAAATAACACAATTCTTGAGTGTTTTTGGAGACAACTTAATTGTTTTATGTTCATTCCACTTAAATTTGTAAAAACTAACAAGTTAACTTAATTAATTTAAGTTTTCACAAACACAAATCGATTTGTGAAACCAAGCAGCAACCTACCGCTCTTCCTCGTGAAGCAAATATGAAAGTAACTGAATCTGCAATTACTCAAAATTCTGCTAGTCCTGGCTCAATAATAGAGCAGATTTTTATTGAGCCCACTGTTAAAAGGGCCATTTTACAGCAGAAAAAAAGGTGTTTACAGCCTGGTACAAGGAAAGATTTTGGTTCATATAGCTAATAGACAACTGTGAGGGGGGTGAATTTTTTTATAACTCATCCGTTTCGTTTATATTGAGTCTGCATAATTAAGGGTGTGGACACTTGAGTGACAGCTAAGTCTCGCTGTTTGCTGTCTTGTTACCTCAGCTGATTCAGGCTGATTAGTCGCTGGACTCTGCAAATTCATAGTATTTTTGTTTTGTTTTATGTGGTCTTACACCAGTGGTGCTCAACCCTGTTCCTGGAGATCTACCTTCCTGCATAGTTCAGCTCAAACCCTAATCAAACACACCTGAACCAATTAATTAGGACCTGAACAGCACTTGATAATTACAGGCAGGTTTGTTTGATCAGGGTTGTAACTGAAATCTGCAGGAAGGTAGATCGGAAGTGAACTGAAGCTTTATACAGTCAGTTGCTTTTTGGAACTTTTTCTTACAATTATCAGATGATATGGCATGTTTACTGTGGTCACAAACCATTTACATTGCCTCCATTTCCCAGATGAGTGAAATTATATACATATATCATATCGATAAATGTATTTGTTTTATTTAAGATCACTTATCATTTTCTTTAGAACTTGAATGCACTCCAGAATCTGACATATTGATTAGCTGTAGGCTCTAGAACAGTCATCTGAAACACTGTCATACAGGGTTATGCCTGGATTTCATAAATAACCTTGCATTTACTAACACAGACTACATTTGAAGTATTTGGAAGCAATTTCTGTTTTCCTCATGTAGAAAAGCATCATAAGAACAATGTTTAGTGGCTCAATGTATTACAGCAGTTTTTTTTTAAAAGACTAAACACTTTATTGCTATAGTGGACAACCAAGCACATGTGGTAATGACGTATTAACTGTTTCTACCAAAGAACAGACTGTCTAAGCAAAATGCTAGCAGGCGTCTGTAGCCCTTTTTTGGTTACCTCATGTTGGTGCAATGACGTGCGAACAAAATAACATGCCCACTTGTAGCTTCATTTGCACCCTTCAGAAACCTATGGGTGACACGACAAATACTACATCCATATTTTTTGCAGTCTCTATGTGGAACCCAGCATTTTTTTTACAGAGTAGGAAAAAACAACTGGACACAGGAGATCAAGCATTAATTTAAACTGATAATATACTTAGATATGTTGACCGACAGGTTTCCCAAACAACAGAGCTCACATAATGCTTAAAGCCATGTATGTGTTTTCTTAGCAAGGAAAATCTCAATTACACAAGGTGCCATTTCTCCAGCCCAGTCACACGCCTAATGCAAACCCCCGAGTCGATAAAAAATCTCTAGGTAGGAACATAAGAGCGCTGTTCATCTCCAGAACAAAACAAGCACAGGTTTCACAGCTGGTGCACATTAGAATGGGACGTGGCAAATCAAAGGGAGGAAAAATAAGAGGGTGGGCACTGGACCATCGTGCAGATGGATAAACGTCTATGCCAATAGAATGTTCCCAAACTAACATTCCTTCTAAAAATACACACTGCGCTGATGGAGCGCCTGCACACCAGTGACGTGTGAGGAGTCAGACGCAAAGCTGAGCTACCGCTGGAAACAACATCCCCAAAAGGAGCGCCACTTTGATCATCCAGTTCCAAAGATCATAACGCCACTGGAGCAAAACACCAGTTGAAAGGGTTTGTGTTTCGCGAGAGCAAACTCAATCTATCTACATCTTCAGGCCTCCAGGAGCAGCGGCTTTGATCTGCCTGCTCTGCATGTTTCAGTAGGGATGACCGACGGAGAGAGAAAACAGTGGAATCAGGGCATGGGGCCAGAATAAGCAGGTCTGCTGGGGAGCTCAGTCAAGATCTTACATATTTACTTCATTTCAGCATTATAGGGTGTCCCGGCCCCTCCTTGTGTATCTCACAAGTAGAAAAGCATGTTTTAGGGTAGTAAGGACATCTCAAGCTGGGCAACAATACAAATCAACAAATGATGAACATACCTTTAGATGTTCTTACTAACAATGTTCCGGAGCTCAGGGTTTTCAAAAGAATGCAGAAGACTGCTGTACATGTGTATCTGTGACCTTCAGCCAGTGATTGGCAACTCCAGATCCACTTTCCTGCTGAGTTTAGTTTCAACCCTAATCAGACACACCTGAACAAGCTAATCAAGAGCTTCAGGATTACAATGAAAGCTACAGGCATGAGTTTGTTCGATGTTGGTGGTAGTCTCTGCAAAAAAATACATCCTGAGAGCCGAAGTTGCCTAAGTCTACCTTAAGCGTTGAGTTCAGTGAATTATGTGTATCATATTTTCTCCGCTTTGTTCCATGTGGGACGTAAAGTATCATGATTTGTTCACTTAGCTGGATCAGTTGTGGTGTGTTGCACTTCATCACGTCAATTCAAATTAATAAAATTTAGAGGTCTTTATTGTCTATCCCACTTTAGACATAGGCTCAAACACAAACAACAAAACATTGATACACTTAAACAATTTGGTACCTTGAAACTATTAGGTTCTGTCGGCGATCTAAATGATTTTGAGATATTGAGCTTCAAAGTTTTTGCATTACATATAGCAAGCAATATGTGCGTAACATTTCTGTTTCACACATTAACATGACAGAGACCCTCAGTGTACTATAAATGTAAATTATCAAAGTTGTCTTTCATTTGCAAATTGGAGTAAAAAAAACACAGTAAATACAGATAGAACCTTCTAATTCTGAAAGTAATTTTCCACTTGGAAATATAAGGTTCTATCTGGCAGATCATTTAGTGAAGCATTACTTTTCAACAAAATACAATCAAAAATCTATAACTTGGATTCATAACAATATGTTGATGTTTGGGAAAGTTACATTCTTGCTTTCTATAACATTTATTTCATGTTTTAGGATAGATTAAGTTATAGTTCAAATTAAGCATACAAGGTTGTGCTGAATATTTTGTCCTCTGCATTTTATCTTTTTATCTAATTAATATGGTAATATTTATAAAATGTTATGCTTTACATTAATTATATTTTATATTATATTATATTATATTATATTATATTATATTATATTATATTATATTATATTATATTATATTATATTATACTTGTTGAATTATTTGACCATCAATTAAATGAAGTATTTGCCCTTCAAGGCTTAATATTAAATGTAAAGACTTTAAAAGAAAACAGACAATGAGCAAATGAGTTTATTAAACAGTGAAAAATGTTTCACTTACCATGTATACACAAATAAAAATATTTTACATTTAATATATACATTTTTTTTCAATGTAAAATTTAATGTTTCATCTCAATGTCAAAAATGCTTCCAAGTCATCACATATACACACATCTCAATTTTGTGTGGTGCAGCATTATTTAACCGACTCTAATTTTGTGTGATTTTGTCTTTCTGGTCTTTCCGGCTGTCAACGGAACAGTACAGCGAAATGACAAAGAAAGCTGATCCTAATTGGTCTTAGTGCGTGCATTAAAAATGCTGATTGGCTCACAGAAAAAACCTAATAGAGCCAAGCTAGAGTTTGACTTTGTACATAAACAGTTTTTGTTGTTTAAATAAAAAGTCTTAAAATGTAAACAACTTATAAAAACATTATATAGTGTAAATAAGTTGTCATTTAATAGGAATATGTGAATAACTCAATTTAAACTAAAATTTTATATTAAAAAAAAATAAATAAAATTAAAAAAATTAAAAAAACAATGGCAGTGGGAATAAAGGTCTTCTTGTACTTGGCCTATTTTGCTAAAGGGATTTTATACCATTTACCAGACGGAGGAAACTTAAAAGAACCATTTAAATAATGGGAAGAGTCTTCCACAATAGCAGAGGGTTTTTTTTTTGTTTTTTGTTTTTTTTGTCATTGCTATAAATAAATCAGTGAGAGGTGTTTGTCACTCACCAATTATTTTACTTGTTATGCTTACCAACCATAAAAGTTTATTTTCACTTTTAACAGAGAGGGAGTCAAACCAGAAAACAATGTTAAAAGTAAGGACAGACTCAATAAGTGACTTAAATACGACAATCAAAATGTCCTTCTCAATATCAAAACTTCTCAGTTTTCTCAACAGAATCCACCGCTGCTAAGCCTTTTTAAAAACACTCTCTGAGTGTCTATTAATGGCTCGTTACCACTGACTGGTTATTACTAACTTTTCTATGAACATGAGTTGATTATAACTGCAGATCAATGACAGTGCAAAATAGCCTACTGTCACGTCTGCAATAAATAAATGCAACATATATGAACATATACAGACCCTTACAATCTCCGATATGTTACCAACTACAGAAGAACTACACACAACAGATATTTAGTCCTAATTTAGGTTAAAAAACAACAGAAAATATAGCCCACAGTCAGAGCAGACCTCTCATCTGTGTTTGTAATCTTTAGCAGCACATGTAGCCTCTGTTAGAGAACAATTCCATCATTCTGAGTTCAAAACAGTCCAAAAGGTGATAATAATAGTTAAACAAGGCAGTTTGTTCACATTTGCTGAAAAAATAATGTGCTCCTTTTTTTAAGAGTTTAAACTTGAACTCTTAGTTGATTTACCGAGAGATTAAAAACTCAGAAGAGCTGATCTGAGTTGGGTCAGTCAAGTCTGAGTAGACCAACTCAGAGCTAAGCGTGCACACTGTGACTATAAAAAGGCATTATCAATGGAGCGCAGATATTACGAGTGAACATGGCAACATCTGAAAAAAGAGATCACCATTTCTTTCTCCAGCTAAACTTGATGTGCTCATGCAAAGTTATAGCAAATATGAGCTTATTTATTTAAAAAGAAGCAACCACTGCATAAGTGAAACAGAGCGTGGGAAAACAGCTGCTAAAGTTAATGCGTAATTTTACATTTAAAGTATTTAAATATTTAGGTATAATAAGTAATGTTATGTGTGACATTTAAAAAATATACATATATATAAACTTTTATACACGTTGATCAGTTTTAAAAGACCTAAAAGTGCACTTGTGTGTCTGCCTTTTTTATTGATCAAGTGATAGAGGTTGATATGACATTTAGAATGTAATCAGTTTTTAGAAAGAGTAATAATCTTTTTAATCTAGTTACAGTACATGTCAAAGGACAGTGAATTTAAGCTAATTATTTATGAAAAAAAGGACAAGCCATTCTCGTACGTAACTTTGTTCTGTGTGTGACTAAAATGTAGGCAATAGCTGTGTTTCCATCCAATTATATTACATAAATGTATGTGCAAAACTGAAATAATGCATGAAAGATGTGCGAATAAAGCAGCGTTTCCATCCAACAAGTCAAAGAGAATAAAATCGGCACTTCCTGATTAACTGGCACCAAAAATCAATAGTAAAAACAAAATTTACTGCGGTAGAAGAAGCTGTGTCAATCTTTTCTTTATTTAATAAATGCACTTGCGCCTCAGAAGACAATGTTGACACATAATGAACACAAGGGGCGTTTGAAGCTATGAGGCGCGGAGAACAGCTCTGGAGGTCAATAATTATATACATTAATAGTGAAAGGTTAAGCCATTTTAGCATGACCACAACAACATTTAAGATGTTTTACAGTGTGCTTAGCCTGCTGGTTTGTCCATTCAGACACATATTTATTAGCATATTATCTCTTATAATACTAACCTTTTTTTAATGTACATACTGGAATTTGTTCAGTAAAAGTGTTTCCATCAATCATGCACATCTTTTCTTATTGAATAAAAGTTTATCCTACTCAGTTATGCGCATGTTTTTTTATGCGTATTTTCAAAAATTTTGTGCATCATGACGTTTTCATCAATCATTTTTATGCGCTTATTCAAAATGAGTATAAATATAGGTAAGTGGAAACGTAAGGCTAAGGCCAGAAATACAGCTTCGTCTTTAAAAAAGAGGAAAAACCCAGAGTTTCTCTCATTTTAGGGTTAAAATACTCTAGGTTTTCACTTAACCTTCTTTCTAAAACAGGCCCAGGATCGGGTTTCAAAAGCACGTCAATAATCAAGCACAGGTTATTATCATCAGCTCAAAAAGTTTGTTATTTCAGATATAGACGCGCGGCGAGCGCAAGCAAAAAATTCCACTGTAATCTCTAGGCTTTGTGTGTGTTTTAAACATTCTGGCGTGTTGCATAAGCAAATGACGTTTCTCTGCAAACCAATAGCGTTCAGCTGCGCATCTAGCTCCACCTTTTGGTTCCCTTTCTCGTGTTTGGTACCCTTTCGAAAGGGTGCCGAAAAAAGTGGTACGATAAGGTTCCGTACGCCTTTTGACAGTGGAAACTGCCATAAAAGCGTACCAAACCGTACCGTACCATACCACTCAGTGGAAACGGGCCAAAAGCGTATCAAACCGAACCGTACCACTCAGTGGAAATGGGTCATATGTGGGCTAAACTGAGGATTAATTATCATTGTTTTGGAACAAAATGCATTCAGTGACTAAATCTCTGAAATTTCATGAATTCTTTTCTCACCACACAACAACTGCCAAAAATCTTTGTATGTACAGGACATGTTGTACGCACTTACATACTGTTTTCAAAACAATAACATAATGCACAACTGAATAAGACATTTCAAATCTAAAAATGCAGTTTAACCAGCCAGATTAGCATTACTATTGTATCTGTATCAGTGGATGGTGTATACAAATTCTTGTATTTTGAAATAACTAAATAAATAAACAACATAAAATATTTACAAATTCTACATCATGTCTGATTCATTGCAGTACCATATATTGCAGCTATAAACAATATATATTGCAATTATAAACAGAGATGTGTCCTTGTTTTACACAAGAAAACACTTTGTAATGCTACATATTGTTAGTGTTTTTTAGCTCTTTGTTTTGTGTGTGACAAAGTATGTTTGTCGGCTGTCAACCTTTGCTAGTGTTCTGGAAAGAATGAGATTATTTGAGACCAGAATAAAGTGTTTTTGTAGTTGTAGTGCATTTTGAATGTGAAATAAACTGCTTTGCCAAGCTGAAAGTATATTTTGAGAATTCTGTGAAGAGTTTGACGAGAGTGACCTAAGTATTGAGAAATGTGTCCTAGCTTCTGTTGTCCAACTTGTGATCAAATTGACAAAATGTTTATAATTTTCCAATCTGTTTCCTTAACACATCCCACCAATGCCATACCATCTGCATTTTAGATAAGTGTCAGATTTTCATTGTCACAAGTTATATCATTTATATAAATAAAAAAATAAAATTTGTGATAAAACACATCCTTGAGGAAGGCTGGTATTTAACACCACATTCTCAGACTTTTTACCATTAGCTACTACAAGCTGTGGTCTAGGCATGGGACGATAACTATGTTTAAGGTATCACGGTTTGGAAAAGTCAAAATTTTCTGCTATACTGTTCCTAAGGTATAAGTAAGATTTTTTATTATTATTTTTTCATTTTTTAGGAAAGCAGTATCTCCAACAGACATTAAACATTTTTTGAAACAAATGAAAACAGCAGAAGTCAATAATTCATTTGAATTTTTTAGCCTGACATGTTTACTGCTCCAAAATATTTTAAATCTTTCTTAAATTAAAATATATTGTGTAAAAATGGGAAAATGTTATGTTTTTTACCCAGACATTTAAAAAAAAGAATACATTTTAGAGCAGTAATCTCAATACCGTGATACCATGAAACCGTGATATTTATATCAAAGGTTATCATACCATCAGAATCTTATACCGCCCCATGCCTACTGTGGTCGATCCCGAAAAAAAATATTGATACACAAAATAAGCGTTTAAAATAAGAAATATCCTTCAGTTCTGTGATCACTGTGCCTTATTTCGTAGTGGTGTCTAAGGGAATTATTTGAAATTCATTTGTAAGCACACATCAAAGCCATTGATTGCAGCAGCTTTTGAACTCAGTGACAACTCTTTGACTTTTTGTCCTCCTGTACAGGTCTTCATTTATGATTTTTATAAGCCAGAATATTGGACATATCCTCTTAAGGCATCTATTGTGAAAGCAACCCATCACGCTCATGTGAACTGTAGTTACTCTGCAACATTCTGAGGCCTACAGCCGGACTGCTTAGACAAATCTGTTGTAAAGTGGTAGCTTTGTGGTGGAGCTGTATTGCCTATATGGCAAATGCACCTCTAGTTTTCTGTTTCTATGCATTTTTTTTCTGTTGTTCTTGCTGATGAGGCTTTCTAGGTGTGTGGAATTGTTGACATGTTCCATGATTGACAGTGATGAACCAGGGATGCAACGGTCTGGGAAAGACATAGTGACACACAAGCTTGTTATTTGTAAACTTGCTGCTTTCTTAGTGAATCATCTATACTGTATATCTGTGTTGCTTAACGACTGTGTCAGGTCTTGTCAACAACTATTAGTTTTTTAACAACTGTAAAAGATAAGGAAAATAAACATACTACTAGACTGTTCAAAATAAAGGTTCCAGAAGAGCTACTTTTCAGTGATACCATAGAAAAAAACATTTTATTTCAGCACTTTCCATTTCAATTGTTTTTATTATTGTTTTGAAGAGCTATAAAAAATTTAAACAAATTTAAAAGACTTAATGTTCCCCTATATAAAGTAGGGCTGTGTGATATGGGCAAAAGAAACCTCTCACTATTTTCTTAAACAATATTGTGCTTTAGATTTTAATCAGGATTCTGACACACACACACACATACAGACGTTTTACAGTGTGAATCTGAAACACAATTCCAAAGAAAAACAATTAGATCTTCATTTAAGACCTGTAACATTCTCCAAGGACTCTTTAAAACAGACATAAAATAAAATAAAAATCACCTAATAAAGGTGTAAAAAATTGTCTCTACAACAGACCTATGAAAAACACACAAACTGTGTGTGTGTGTGTGTGCGTGTGCGTGCGTGCGTGTTCCGATGTTCTGCTTTACCACATATCAGAAGTAGCTGTGTGTGCTTTTGTATGAGTCCACACATAAATTTTGTCATGCGTAGATCATAGACCTCTTTGTGACGCTGCCGTGAAATAGGCTGTTCACATATTGCATCTTTTGCGCTTACAATTTTATTATTTCCTATGGAAATGTATTCACTTTAATCTTCTATTCACTATAATCTTCTGTGAAGCGACTTTTACACAATCTACATTGTAAAAGCGTCATACAAATAAAGATGAATTGAAAGATGTGCGAATCGCTAGCATATTCCAGGCAAACCCAGTTGAAAACATCTTTTCAAAATGAACTTTGTATAGAATTTACACACTTCAGTAGACTAATTGCCTCAGAAAAACACAGAAAACCCAAACACTGCAGGGCTTTTGAGTTTTCCCCTTTAATAAAGTCTCCTGTTCTCCTACTCTGTTCAGGTGCGCTGCGTTATAATTCAAATACAACAGGCTACTGCAAAAAAAAAAAAAAAAGCTGTAAGGCAATTTAAAAATCATGCAAGTTCAAATCGCAATTTAGATTCAATTCCAATTAATCGCACAGCCCTACTAAAATGGAACCATTACTCAATTTTCCACTACCGTGCTGAATGGTTCTGCGAACAGTCAGGTATGGCCCCAGCTGTATTTTCACATGAGCCTGTTACTACATGACATGATTACAAATTATTCGCGACTGAAATTCAAGGTGCGGTTAAACAACCGTGCTGAATTCTGATAGACTGGCAGAGTGCGCATGTCGTGATTCTGTTGCTTGGTTCCTAATTTCTCCATAGCAAGATAAATAAAAAAGAGCTTGTTTGTTGTTCAACAAATAAATATGAGATATTAGAATATTTCTGATCATTGTCCATCACCCCCTCTTCAATTCCAGAGGGTTCTGTTAGCAGCACCACAATGGAAAATTAAGTAGTAACCATGCTGACTGGCCTGTATTGGCATGGATTGGAACAGTTCAGCAAAGACAAACATTCGGCTCGATAGTGGAAAGTTGATGCCAATAAAGAATGTTGTTTTCTACAACATCCATTGTCACCCTGACAGTCAAAATCACATAGATTGTGCTATATTCTGGCTGATATTTTGCGTTCTGAAGCCAGTAAAACAATGACACATTGATATCCTTATTAAATTTAATGAAGACTGTAACATCTGACAGATTTTTGGAGGTAATGGAGAGAATAGAGTCAGATTCCACTGGGACATCCTGTTCAAAAGCCTCATTGAAACGCATCTGTTGAGAGCTGGACCCCAGGGTCAAATGGGATTTCCCTCCAATCAAACTTTTTCTGATGTTTCTAATTCAATTATGAGATTCCAACCCTCGATCTCTCTCACTCACTCATCTCTCGTCTGCTGTGCTCTTTCTACTGCAGGAGCCAGACATAAAACTTTCATGAAGGATCAGAAATGATTAAAAAAATACACACAAATGGAAGAATAGTCCAATTATCACAATGCCTTTAGCAGTGTAGAATTCATATTCCCACACTCTTGAAGATGTTTTACAAACACTGATGCGAACAGTCCCAGTGTTTTCACACTCGACTGATGTTTATTATTCAGTGTCGACAGTGATGTGGTTCCCAACATCGGCAGGAACAGTGAGAGATGTTTAGTCAGTTCATTCCGCAGCTGTCCGGAATATTCCAGCTGGCCACTTTTTCCATGACTAAATGTTATCTACACCATTTCTATAAAGCACACTGTACTATAAGTCATAACACTTACTGGGAATGACTTTTTATTTTGTTTTCATTCTTTAAGAACAATGTCCTGGCTCAGATCTAAACGAAATGCAGTTGCTCAACAGCACATGCTGCTGCAGTGAGAAGAATTTCCTTTATCATTTCAAAACATTTTTGATATGTCTGGAAACTTCGAATCACCAGAGCAGTGATTTCAGTACAGAAACAAGAATTACTCCAAGTATTCATTTTCCTTCAACGTAGTCCACTATTTATCAGGAGTCGCCACAGCAGGATGAACCGCTAACTATTCCGGCATATGTTTTATGCAGCAGATGCCCTTCCAGGTGCAACCCAGTACTAGAAAACACCTATACATTCTCACATTCACACACACACTCATGCACTATGACCAATTTTGTTTACCCAATTCACTTATAGCGCATGTCTTTGGACTGTGGGGGAAATCAGAGCACCCGGAGAAAACCCACACAAACATGCCACACAAAAATGCCAACTGGCCCAGCTCGAACCAGTAACCTTCTTGCTGTGAGGCGACAGCGCTAACCACTGGGCCACCGTGCCACCCTTGAAAATATACTAAAATATCCTAAATATGGCGTACTATATAAGACTACAGTGTGCAGAAATGAGCATGTACTTCATCTGCGCACACATATTAGCATAAAACACCTCCACGGTAAAGCTGCAGACAATGTTATTTTCCTTCTGTTCCAAAGCACTTTTCTTATAAGGTGAAGCAGCCATGAGCTCATGTGGAAAAAGTTATTTTATCCCTTTGAATTGCTCTGATATGCCAAGAAATATCTTTTGATGTAGACATATGCCTAGTTGGTTAGATAATGTCATCCTGGGCTCATAAAACTCATCTGCCATGTACTTTCACCCTTATGTTGTTCCAGACTTGTATATCTTTCTTTCTGCTGAGGAACAAAGAAGGCGAGTTTTTGAACACTGTGCTGGTCGCTTTTTTGCCGGCACTTTTAAAAATAAAAGATCCAAAACAGTGTTTTTGTAGCAATACCAACCGTTTTTTACCCAATGTGAAGAACATGTTAATATTATTCATTCATTTTCTTTTTGACGTAGTCCCTTTATTAATCTGGGGTCGCCACAGCGGAATGAACCGCCAACTTATTCAGCATATGTTTTACGTAGCGGATGCCCTTCCAGCTGCAACCCATCACTTGGAAAATGTTAATATTAAGAGTTCAGATGCAGAAAACTCTAAGTGCTGTCTGAAAAAAATTTAATTATTCTCAACCTTCTTTGTTTATGTTGAGATGTTTAACTTTAAAGATCAGGGAAAGAACTTATTCTTTGCCATAAATGTGATGTTATTGAACATACACAGAAGGGTCTGATATAAATGCTCATTTTAGAGGAAAACAGGTGAAGCAGTGGCGCAGTAGGTAGTGCTGTCGCCTCACAGCAAGAAGGTCGCTGAGTCGCTGGTTCGAGTTTGCATGTTCTCCCTGCATTCGCGTGGGTTTCCTCCGGGTGCTCCGGTTTCCCCCACAGTCCAAAGACATGCGGTACAGGTGAATTGGGTAGGCTAAATTGTCTGTAGTGTATGACTGTGTGTGTGGATGTATGTGTGGATGTTTCCCAGAGATGGGTTGCGGCTGGAAGGGCATCCCCTGTGTAAAAACTTGCTGGATAAGTTGGCGGTTCATTCCACGGTTCATTCCCTGGATTAATAAAGGGACTAAGCCGACAAGAAAATGAATGAATGAACTTATTCACAATAATGAAGCTCTTGTGAAATGAAAAGTGTCCAGGCTTTAAGGTTCTGTATTGTACATTTGATAAATGACTAGGGCTGTGTTAACCCTCAAATAAGAGAAACTCTGGGTTTTCCATTTAAAAATGGCAGGTTTGTCAAACTAGAGAAAGCAGTGTCAAGCCTATTTCTGAAAGAGAGGTAAATTTTTATCCGAGTCAGTTACAGTGGTAACTTGCTCTGTGAACCTAACCTGGTCAGGAGCAGGTTTTATTCTCTAAACTCTGAGTTTCTGTCGGAGTTTCTGTTGGTATTTCTCACCTTAGCCTTAAGCAGGTCGCACACCAGAAGCGCCGCTCGGCGCCATGCATTTTAGAATTCTAAACATATGAGGATACACAAACCGGCGCCGCAAATCGGTGGCTGTCGGCAGCAGCCGGCCACGGCTCAGGACGCAGTTCATTTTTCAGCCGCGCCACAGAGCGCCATCTGATTAGTTTTTATGTTAAATATCATTCAAATGTGCGTGTCTGGTGTGTGATACTTTAAACTGTCATGTGTGCGCCGTGTTGCGGCGCCGAGCGGCGCTTCTGGTGTGTGACCTGCTTTAGTCATTCCTAGCCAGCATTTCAGTCACACAAACAACAAAAATACGAGAATGGTTTGTCCTCTTTTGGGAAAATTATAGTTCGAGTCAAGACCATAGTTTCAAGTTTTACCTTTGATATTACTGAAAAAAATAAATAATTTGCTCAAATTCACTGACCTTCGACAGGAACATGTACTGTATCTAGATAAACGGGATTATTACTTTAAAAAATATTTTTTTAGTTCTGCTTACAATCTAAGTGTCACATCAACCTCTACCACTTGATCAATAAAAAAGGCAGACACACAAGCTTACTTTTAAATATTTTAAAAACTAAATTTTAGAAATTTTATCTTAAACTGATCAACGCGTGTAAAAGTGAGAACCTTAAATTAAACATTTCCACTGAACATTAAGTGGAGTTTTAATGTGAAGTTCAAAACATTTTGAATATTTCTGCAACATTTTCAAAAATGTTGAAAACTAGCCAGTGTCTGCTAGTTTTCATACTACTACATTCCTAGTACGAAAAAGAAAGTCAATGGCTTCAAGTTTCCAATATTCTTCAAATATCTTTTTTTATGTTTAACAGAGCCTGGATGGAACACGTGTATGATGAGTAAGTGAAGACAGAATTTTCCTTTACCGGTTAACTCTAGAACATTTTGTTTCTGTAATCATAAATGACTTATCTCCTAATATGACGCTTCCTGGGCGATTTTTTTTTTTTTTTTTTTGCAGATAAAGCAATGACGCTTGGTCAAGGCCAAGCAAAAATATCAACCCTCCCACGAGGCCGACGGCCTTCAACCCGGGTGTACTGTATTCCGGAGCTCTTATTTTCTTAACTCTGCACGACTCGGCTCTTCAAACAAGCCCACATCTTAACATGTGCGCTTAATTTTACCTCCATGAGGAACGTTTCATTCAGTTTAAATCCAAACAGAGTCCACAAGCCAGTCCTAACTAGTTTAAGCAGAAAAATAGTCTTGCATACCTCACTTAAGCAGTCTTACGTAAGACTCCCTTGGAAAACTTACAGGCTATCCCTCACCTGCATTTCACAGTCCTGCCAAATGCAAGAATTACTGATATAGTTTCAACCTGGAGCCTCTTCAAAGAAGCTGGAGAAAACGTTGAAATATTTCAAGTTTAATCACTCTCACGGGTTTACTATTTATTTTTCTCTCTGATCAGATAGAAAATTACTTCAAGCTATTCGCGGGAGATGTTTAACAGCATCAGCGCTTTCCCCATCAATCAGCAAACGTGAAATAATGAAAGAAAAACATCAGAAATCTTTGACCTCGCCAATATAAAGTCTCAGAAAGAGTCTTCACGTGAGCGTTTGTTGAAAACGTCCTTGTTGAACTACAAGCCTTTATCTCTTTGTGTGCACAAATTTGTCCTCCCCACGTCAACACTGCTTCCAAACGTAGGAGTTCTGCTGCTGTAGTTTTTTTTTTACTTTGACTTTGCTATTCACCTTTTTCCCAAAACAACTTGATGAGAGTAAACCACACATTTAAAAATCGTTCCAAGAAGAAGCCTGTAAAAACAATCGTAGAAATATTTTTGTTTTTTTAACCCAGGATTACAAGCTCGTTTGCACCAAGATCAATCTGCAGCATTTAATTTAGCTCTGTTTTATTTTATTTAGTTTTACTTTATCTTGTTTGCTTGTTTGTTTTGCTATTTATATTACTCCTTTTTATCTGCTTTATGTTTGTTTTTAAAAAAGCATGTTTAATTAATTGGAATTATGAAACTTACTTAATTGAATAATAATTTATAAAAAAATAGAAATACTGTGAAATAAACTTTTCTTTTTTACTTTTTTTCTCAATTTCAGTTTCATCTCATATTAAATGTATTGCTTTCTATTATTTACTAGCAGCCCATGTTTTTATTTATATTATTCTTTATTATTTTAGTACTTCGTTGTTCTACAAAAGCTATTTTAAATGTACAGGTTCACATGTGAACCTTTTAAGGTAAATATTAATGCCTAAAAAGTAAAAATGTGTACCACATTTACCTTAAAGCACAGCTCTAGAGTGAGAGGTCATTTCTCGATGGTGCGACAAAAAAAATCGTAGGTCACTCCAGTGCCACCAGCCATTCGAGGGCAAATTTATATTCATTTTTAAAGTCTCCGACTGTGGTTCAATAGACACAAACTAATTTTTATTTTTATTAAACCAAATTTTTTATTATAACAAAAATGTGAGACACCAAAGCAGCACACAAAACTCTAAATGCCAGTAAAAAAACAGCGTTTGAAAGGGCTTATCTCAATGCATTCAGTGTGTTTGCGACAAACAATAATAGTTTGTGTGTTAAACTCCCACAATAATATAGCTGTAAGCAGCACTTTGCATTCTCATAACATTGTCATTTTATTCTGCAATTGTTTTAGTTTATTATTTTTGTCATAGTTATTACTGTTTGTATTAATTGTAGATATTTTACAGCTCATTTTATAAATTGCTAATGCAGTACCTGTAAAAGATAATTGAAAATCCTTTTACCAAGCTTTGTCACAGATACTTTTGGTTGCATCAATTAAAAACAAGTAAAATAGTGCTTTTTACATAGTTCCAAATGTCAAATTGAGGGAAATAAGTTGAAAATGCAAATGAAAATTATAGTTTTATTTTTCTGTCTTTTTTATGGGTAGATCTTGCCTTTCAGCAAGAAGTTAGGGATCTTAGGCTGAAAAAGTTTGGTGACTGGGTTAAACGGTCAATATGAGCAAAACCAATCAGAGATAGTGATCAGCAGTAGCAAGTTACCTTTCTTGTAGAATTGTGCTTTAAATAAAGCAGAATGTTAGTTAATCATATAAAAGTCGATGTTGCCCATACGGATGGCATGTTTTTTTTTTGTTTGTTTGTTTTTAAATGCAGTGTTAAATGTGATGCAGTCAAAAAAAAAAATACAAAACAACTTTTGTTTCTGTGCACCTTAGAAAAAATATTGGGCGTACCGGTGCAACCAGTGCAGTAAACTCTAAAACTCCAAAATTGTAACTTAAAATGTGCACCTGTAAGATACAAAAGTGTACCTTTTGAAAAGGTACTACCCCAGTAACAGTTTTTATACCTGTATTTCTGAGAGTGTTGAGTAATTCATTACATCCCTATTTTAGTTCAATTATCAAAGATACAGTTCAAATCACAGGGCCCTAGCCCATCTATCAGAGACAAAATATCAAACTACAGGCCTCAGTAACTAAAATAACCTGAAATTAAGGAAATCACAGCTTATTATTGCTCTCCAAGACCATTTTATTAGCAAGACTGATCAGATTAATCCGCCAAAAAATACCAATTATTTTAGCACAGTTTTTCAAGAATGGGTTTTGCCATTACATTTATGAATAAAAACGGTGTTTGTAATATGATTAGAAGGCATAAGGAACACCTGTTATGGACAGCAGCGATGCATTCAAAGCTTCCTTTCAGCTGTTAGAGAAAAAAATCTGTCTCATCTGTTTTCAATACAGACAAGCTTCCATCAGTCCCACTGTTTCTATCTGTCTCTCCCTCCTAAAGCTGTGTTTTATTGATTTGCGGGAGAACACAGAGCCATATGTGCTCGAAGGGCATCTTATAAAAGCATACCAGCGCTTCTGAATTACAGCTTACAATCACAGAGTATATAAAGACCATATTAATCAAATTCCAGTTCAAAGTAATTCAGGCTATAATTACTTTCAATTTATGAAGGATATAAACAGTAAAAGACGTATTTCAATTCTAAATTCTACATCTAGATAAAAAATAATAATAATTCTAACCAAAGACACAGAAAATGCCTTGGCCTCTGTAACATTAATAGCTAGAAGAAGAATTCTTGTATAGTGGAATACACCAATGCCACCTAAACTGTCACTTTGGCTTAGTGGTGTAATGTTATTTTTAAAAAAAGAAAAAATGTAATTAACCAGAACATTTTACAAAACATGGGACTCTTCAATAATCCATATTAAGAATAATGTACTCCTCCTATAACGAATCCAACCCCCTCCCCCAACATCTCCTCCCCCTACTCCATAAGTTTTCTTTTCTTTTATTTATTTATTTTATCTTATTTAATTCATTTCTTTTTCTTATTTATTTTTTATTAGTTTCACTTCTTTCTGTCTTTAGTTTGTAAAAAAAAGGGAAAAAACTAACAAAACGAAAATACCTTTGTTACTGAATACTTGCAATTTAATGTACCTTGCTTTATCAAAAACACAATAAAAACAATAATAATAATCACTTTAAAAGCTTAGAGCATAATAGTAGGATGAAATTGGACATTATTTTGAGGTTTGCTATACTGTACCATGATTGTTATTTAAAAATTGGTGTGTTCGAGATTACATATATGTAAATGCATGTAAATGACTATATTTTTGAAGGGATTTAAATGAATAAACTTTCAACATTAAATCCAGACAGTAATGAATTACAGTGCTGCTATTACTAAACGTGAAAACTATTTAATATTGTCAATAAATAATAAATACAGTTGACAAAAAAGAAATGCTTTTGCAACAAACTGTAAATTCTTTCAGCTATCCTATAATACAACATTCATTAATTTTCTTTTCGGCTTGGTCCCTTTATTAGTCTAGGGTTGCCACAGCAGAAGGAACCGCCAACTTAGCATATGTTTTACGCAGGGGATGCCCTTCCAGCTGCAACCCATCACTAGGAAACATCCATACAAACTCATTCACACACATACAATATGGACAATTTTAGCTTACCCAATTTAAAAAAAACCCACGCAAACACAGAGAGAACATGCAAACTACACACAGAAATGCCAACTGACCCAGTCGGGGTTCGAACCAGCGACCTTCTTGTTGTGCGTATAATACAACAACCATTTATAAAAAAAAAACCACTATAAGAAAAAATGTATCCTTCAGACACACACAAAAATCAATCAACATATGTCACTATTTACTGTAAATGTCCAAAGATTAAGCCCAAATAAATAAATACATTTTTAAAAGAAGGAAAAATGAATCAATAAATGTAGGAGGGAGAAACTCAGGGCTCTGAACATATTAATCAACAGCAGAGAGTAGGTCAGTTACATACGATCATGTCATTTGGGAAGTTCATGACTGCTCAGGAAATGCCTGGAGGTTCTTCAAACAGGAGCCGCTCCAGAGTTCATGAGGATCAGATCCAGTCTGAGCCACTTTCAGCCCATGAAATCATTCTCTTCAGAACATCCTGACAAATAAAGCTGTTTACACACCTGCGCAGACAGAAAAGAGAAGAAAAAAGATATGACACTGGCTGGAGAATGTCTTGAAGATACAACTCAGACATAGAAATGCTATTTGGATTTGGCTCTTCATAGCTTTGTATGTTTAAAAGAAGAACAGGCCTTGTGTGTAAAATTATAAATCTGGGTTGCTTTTCTAAAAACCATTGTTACCCAACTAATGTCGCAAGTTCTGTTGTTACAAACATAATTTGTTGATTTGGCATTTCCCAAACCCGTCATTCCAACAAACATTCGCAAACTGCATCGCAAACTTGTACGCTTGCACCTCTAGAGCTGTAGTTAAAAGCATAGTTCCTGGCTGTGTTCTATTCCTAGTTATCCCCCTATGCCCTATCCGCTTATTAAGTAATGACGTGTTGGTGGCGTATGTAATACTGTTTTCGGGTCCAAGCCGCCACTTATTTGAGTTGAGAAATAATTTGTTCATGATCACTTTTAATTCATATCACACATTAAAGTTAATTTTATATAAAGTCATAGTGTACACAACAATCTCTGTGCTTGCTGCACTACAAATACCAAAATTTTAACCATCGGATATTAGGCATGGGGATATATATTGTGATTGTGATTTTTAAAAGTATTAAATCCCTTTGTAAACGTTTTTAATTACCACTTCATGAGTCTCCCCATACATTTGAAAAGAGCGCTTGGACCCGGAAGCCGCTTCGCATGACGTCACACTTAACAAGCGGATTCCTTTAGAACATTCTAACATTTAAACTTGGAATGATAAAAAAAACAAAAAAAAAACCCATTAAAGTCATCTCTCTTAGGTGTAATTTGCTTTCAAAGTATTTTTAGTGTTTTTAGAGATCTTCATATTGACAATTGCGTTCCCTTCATAGTGCACATTGAAAACGTTTATGCCATTTTGAACAGCCGAGGCTCATGACGAAAGCTAAAGGTGACCTATTATTTAAAAGTGGAATTTACATTACGTCTCCAAAGCTTGAGAAAACAAAAATATATAGCAAACATTAATAGTTTCAATTTATAGTAGGTTATTTTTTATGAAATGTATCTGTATAAGACATGGGCCAGTTGGTTAAAAGATTTCTGCAGTGGTTTGAATGTGTCAACTTGTAAAAATGCGGCTGCATGGTGGCGCAGTAGGTAGCACGTTCGCCTCACAGTAAGGAGTCAATGGTTCGAGCCTTGGCTGGGTCAGTTGGCATTTCTGTGTGGAGTTTGCAGCTTATAAAATGAGAAAACATATATTAATTATTCCATTAAACAAAGCAGCAAATAGATTTTTTTAAATATGTGCAAAGAAAGTTTTGCTAAAATGTTCTGTCCTGTGCAAAAATTTCACTCAAACTCAATGTATTTACTTATTTAGTGGCTATTTACAAGTGCAAATAAAGCTAAAGTAAAGGCTTAAAAAAGCCAAGATACCTGCAATTTTAAGATTTGTGGACATTCGTGTTAAAAACTGGTCCCACAAATTTACAGTGTTGGGAAATGGGAAACAGAAAGCTGTTTGTTTTGATAGGTACTTCCGTGAGAGTAGTGATTTATAGTACATCTCTATTCTACACACAGTTAACAATGGATCATTTTTGCCAGTGAAATGCCAGCTAGTGTGACCACACATTAACTTTGTCCACCTCTTTCTAGGGCCTCATTTCTGTCATCTGGAAAAACTACATAATTGTGGAATTCAATAAAAAAAATGGAACTATTATACACCATAGAATAAAAAGTTAATGATTGTTTTGATTAATGAATTAAATATAGTGCAGTACCCCTACACAAACTGTGATATCGACTAGTGTCTGTGAATAATAAACTTAAAAGGCCATTTGTTATGAAGTCTATATTCGTTTGTTTCATTGTTAAAAAGTTGCACACAGTTTATTCTAATGTACTGCATTACATTCTAATTTTTGTCTTAATAATAAAGTTTTTCATGGTTTAAATTACTGCATGTGAAAATAAATCCATAAAAATATAAACAGACAAAAAATATATTTAAAAACAGGTTTAATGTAATGTAAGATCAGATGTAGATCTTAACCAGATCCTTAAACTTTAAACAACAAAGTAGTAATGTTTAAAATGGCTCCATCTGGCTGCTGAACATTTCTTTATTTCTTGTTGTGGAAAAAAAGATCCTCAAACTGAATATTTGCGTAGGGTGCAGCATAAACCAAACAAGAAGTTCACAAGGCCAGTGTAACAAATGTACTGATATGACCACTGACCTAGAAGTCCAGTATATTTATGTGTTATTTACATCATAACTTTGCTGTGCCCAAAAATATCATTACATATTTTTCCCACATTTAAACCAGAAATCAGTTCAATATGTTCAAACTTGTGACCTCAGACTATCAGACCCCTCTGTACAGGTATACATGAAAAACAACCTTGTTTTTAGCTGTCATAGACATCATCTGGTGATTCACCTTTAATGTTTCCTCTTAGTGCACTTCAAAAGGAGCATAATGAGGGGGTGAGGGAAGTGTCAAGTCTGTTATGAGCCCAGGGGACATGTGACCGTCCCGTAGGGGAACACGCACTCTCCAGATAAAAGGACATAGCCCAAAGCAAACCTAGCAGCCTTTGTTTTTAAATAACACAAGATCTGTCCACTCAGCCTCCAGCATACCACACATTTTCTCTTTCAGTTCAACAGAATTCAACACGTTGTTGACTGTACGCTCAGTGCTCTTGACCCTAATGTGGACCACCAGGAAACCAGAGGTCAAAATCAAAGAGTCAGACTGTAAATTAGCAGAGGATTGGTGACATTCTAGAGACCATTTTGAGGGATGTCAGCAAAAACAAAGGTCCCAACATATTTCCTGTTTTACATTTTGAATTTCTTTAGCTTCCAAGAATCCAAAAAGAGTCACATATTGATTCATGATGTTATGATGGCTGTTTTAACATTAAGTTATGATTGAATTGCCTCTTGTTTACAGTTATGAAATAGTTTTACAACAAGCAGGAAATGTTCATGGGCCAATGACATGACCATGTTGAAATGGTCTAAAGATAGACCCTTAAGGCTAATATACTCACAGGAGAGTTAAATCAATCCTTTATTATAATAAAAGTCAATTCTCTACTTCTTTTCAGTTTAAATGCAAATAGATATATCGATAAACAATATAATATTCATACAGTGGTGTGAAGATGTGTTTTTAGCATGTTTGTCACACGCTTGTAATGTTTCAGATAATCCAACGAATTTAAATATTAGATATTTTATATAAATCTTTATTATTAAATAACATAAGTAAACATTAGTAAACAAATGCTGTTTTGAAATCAACTTTTTTTTTAATTATTAAGGGAAAACAAAATACAAAATTACATAGCCCTGTGTTAAATTGTTTCTCTCTATAAAGCTAATATTTAGTTGGGCCACCCTTAGCAGCAACAACTGCAATCAGACATTTTTGATAACTTGCAACGAGTTTGTGAAAGCACCGTGAAGGAATTTTGGCATACTCATCTCTGCTAAATTGTTATAATTCAACCACATTGAAAGGTTTTCTAGTAAAAACCTCCTTTTAAGGGTTGTGCAACAGCATCTAAATATGATTAGGTCAGGTCTTTGACTATGCTATTTAGAAGTGGACAGGTTGGTGTCCTTTAGATCAGTGGTCCTCAACCACCAGGCTGCGGACTGGTACCAGTCCATGAATCAAATGGTACCGGGCCACACAAGAAATCAATATTTTTTCAATTTTTTTATTATCTGTGTAAACGATCTTTTATTTTGAAAAAACTTTTATTCAGAAAAATGAGCACATTCTCGGTCACTTGAGCACTCACATTTACCCCCAAGCAGCAAAATTAGTAAGAAACACGTCTGTGTAAAGTTTTTTTGCGAATTGGAAAATGCCCAGAAGGACCCGCGAACTGTCAAGAAACAGATCCACAACCCATTTATCAACAAATCAGGTGAATCCAGCATGTCTGTCCAGGAAGATCAACCGCTGGAGATTGCAAATGACATTCTCATATCACATCTTTTCTAGAGTTCACGCAAGTTCATTATTTCCAAAGGAGATGCAAGGCTTTAGTCTTCCAGACACCCCCAATTAAATGAATGATGCGTGCTCACCGTAAGTCACGTGATAAGAACTCACCGATCAGCTTCTTACTTTGTATGGAATTTACACACTTCGTAGTGCCCAATCCCAATTACCCCTACCCTTCATTTTGCGCATTCTCGTCAAGTGGTAGGGGCGTCTCAATTCTCTTTAGCTTGAAGGTGTAGGGCTAAGAGGAAGGGGTGAATATCCCTTGAACGAAGATTTTTCAGGACCACAATCAAAACATCAAAAAATTCCAGAATACACCACCCACAAAACGGCAGTATTGCAGAACTCGGAAGTAGGGAAATTCACAAATTAGTTTTTGTTGTCAATACAAATTTTTACGACAAACACGTTTTAACCGCGTTCATGTTTTACTGTCATGCTTAAAAAAAAAAAAAACATTAAAAAAATGCTAAATTTCGCAATCTATAATCCATAATCATAACTCCTCTATAGAAGTACAACATTCTGACACTCGATGACACTGAAATACCCTGTCAGAAAAGTCTAGAGGCTAAGAATGAGCTTTTTACAGTGTCTGCTATAATGTTAATGTTGTTTTGGTGTGTCTAAATAGATGATATGGCCACTGTGTAATTACACAGTATAATATATGCTTTCAGTGATTTCTTAAAGATAAAAACCAAAAAATAACACAACTGGAAAACTAAAGCAGTCGTGATCGTCTGATCTCATATGAAGCAAGAGATCATGGTGACATATGATGACGTGTGCAGGTACTTCCCCCTCAGTTGTAAAAGCCAAGGGGTAGGGGTAGGGGTAGGGGTAGGGGTAGAAAAATAGAATTGGGATTGGGCCTAATTATCTCAAACAAACACAGAACACGCAAACAATGCAGTGCTTTGTCATTTTTTCAGAAATAAAACTTGTATCAGAGTGATAGCAATGTCACCTATAGCAACCTACAAACCACCATTGTCCTTCAGAATATTTTGATACACTGCAGAAATCATGGTTCTATTTATCACAACAAATTTCCCAGCTCCTGAAGCAGCAAAGCAGCCCCAGACCATCACACTACCACCACCACATTTTACTGTTGGTAAGATGTTCTTTTTTTAATGAGGTGTTACTTTTACGCCACACATAATGGGACCTTTCAAAAAACATTTGCTTTGTCAGTCCACAAAGTATTTTTTTAATTAGTTTCACCTTAATAATAAAAACCTTCATTTAAAACGGAATAATTACTTGCATTATCTTTGACTAATATTTACTTTTTGTGACAAAAAATAAGAAGTCAGTAAGGGAGCAGACACTTTTTCACACCACTGTATATTTTAATATATAACATTAATATTAAAAAACTTTTAGTAAAAATGTTTAAACAAAAGTTTAAACGTTTAGATCATCAGAATCATATAAGCCATGTACCTCATTACGTTGCCATCTCCCTTTTAGAGATTTATTCATATAATCTCCAACTGCCGCAATTTATTTAGCATCTCAACTGATTTGAATCGTCACCTATTTTATTTTTTAACCAGTTTAAAGTTCAACATCACATCCCCAAGTATTAAACTTACATACTACAACACAGTATTTTAATGCAGATCTCTCGTGTGCTGTTTTACTTGCTGACATCTGATTAGGGAGAACACTGAAGAAGACAGATACACACTGATGATGTAATCACTACAGGCCAATGGTAGTCTGAAGGTGTTTACCAGCCAAAGCTAACTTCATCTTTTTTTACATTCATTTTGGTTTTGCGAGCTGTGCCAATCTCCTGAAACAAACCCCAAGCAAACTTCATTTTGTTTGAAACGACATCATGCCAATTTGTTCTTGGCTTTCACTTGAAGTAAACCAGATCCATTATGTTTCGTGTGTAGATATATTAAAGTCATTTTTTCAAAGAACGGGGGAAACAATGTATTCTAGATGAGTCACTGGTTTAAAGAGGAAACACTTTGAATCAACAGAAAAGGGGATGACAATAATCATAATAAAATAAGGCAAGACTACAACATAAAGATAAGCGTTAAAAACGTAAATTCAGTCTATAACAAGAACATCTGGGAACATTGTCAGAAAAAAATAACTCAAATAAAAAGGCCATGATCTAATATAAAACCTACAGCATAAGATTAAAGATGTGTGTTGTATGTTGTTTATTCTTCCAAACAGACAATTATGTCTGAAAGATAAACAGATCTAAGTTGTTTTAACATTCTATGAGATCACGGTTTTCTCCGCTCAGACTTGACTAGATTTAAAAGCATCAGTGTGTCCCAACATCCCAACACTCATCTTCTTCACAAGTGAAATATGAAGACGAGTCCCAAGTATTATGTTAGTACTGTGGTTAAAAGCCAAGAGATTTGCTTACTAAAGCACTAAAGCATCTGCAGTGTCCTTTCCAAAGCAATCATGTGCAGTTGAGGAGACTCTGACAAGTGAAAGAAACATGACCAAATGTGTACATACCACAGCAAAATGAACAGGAAATGAGTTTAATTTTTCAGTATGTTTTAATAAAGCTCCGGCTCAAATCAAGAGTAATGACTTCAAAAGAAGCAAAAGCTTAGAGACAAGATCCCTCTATATGAGGTCTCCAATAATGCAAAATACTGAATCATATCCCTTTACTACCCTATTAATTAGGGCTGCATGATATTGCAAAAAATATGACACTGCTATATTTAGTTTTACTACAATATCTATTGTGATATGAGTATCATTTCACCAGATGACTTTGAATAGCTCTATTCTGAAGATTTTGTTTATTTAGATCGACTGAGATGGTCATGTTCTTTTCTATGCAGTGCATCTGCATAGATGAAAATAAATAATGAGCAAAAATAAATAAATAAATAAATAAACAGTGCTGTATGGTTTTCTGCAGAGCCTGACACTATTCAAATTCAGAAATTCAGCAATCAAAGGTGAAATAGCATGCTTGTCATTGTATAAATGATTACAATAAAAAAAAGAAATATCCTTATCTTTTAATCTTTAGTAAATAATTGAAACCTGTGATTTGTTTATTGTGGATGCACACATTTAAATATCGAAGCTCAAACATTATATTGTTCAGTCTACTATTGTTCAGACTACTAATATTTCAACTGCTCTCGCTTTCTAGTTTGGGTCAGTGGGATTTATAAAAAAAAGTTTCTTGTGCATGACAAGGCTACAATTGATTAAAATATAGAATATAAAATCAAATAAATACAGTCATTTTAATCTAAAATAAAATAGTAGCATTACAGATAAAATATATTGTAGTACTCGCAAAGTTGCTAAACAGCTGTCCTTCTTAATATCTTTTATCATTTTGTTGAAAATGTTAGAGATTTCTGTCAGGATGTTGATAAACATGAAGTGCAAATGAAGCTAATATCTTTTTCTAACAATGTAAACGTTTTTACTGTAACTTTTGACCAATTGAATGTTAAAAATGTAAAGGTCTTAATGATTCCTCAAAAAGTGAAATAGCGGGAAAAGGTGTGTTTGGCTATTTTTTAAAAAGGAATTACTTCTATTTCGTTTAACTGTGCAGGTAACTTGTACAGGAAGTGGTCAGTTTCTATTTTGTCTTGCTTCCCCACAGGCATTTTGTTCAGTCAAAGGCATGGCTGTAAGACTGCAAGGCTTATAATCAAATGAAGAAGGACCAATTCTGAAAAAGTCTATAATTTCATTGATTTATTATGATTTTGCAAGTTATGCCTTTTAAATTTGATAGTTTCAGTTGTGCACGTTGTCTGTCCTGAAAATGTGACTGTTTGTGCAACTCTTTTATTGATTTTATCCAAATAAAAAAAAAATCTGTAAATAACAAAATTGCACTGGCAGCGAATCATTCCACTGTTACAACAAACCCAAACATTAGTTTACACCTCACATAATATTTTTACAGAGAAGAAGACTAAACTTACTAAGGGGTTAAATGGTTAAACTTACTTTTTCTGTCAAATGTTTGTGCGGTAGTTTCTTCCCTGCACGCGAAAGAAAAAAAACAATCTAGTTACGTATAAGATCACCTGCAGTAAAATTCCCGCAGCAGTAAGCAGTAAGCAGTAAGATGGTCTGGAAAAACAGAACTAAGTGGAACGGAACAAAAGCGTTGGCATACTATCAGCGGCTGACTATTACTCCAGTCCGGGATTTTGTTCCTGCATACTGCCTAAAACAAGACAAGAAATACAGCGAAAATCACTTGTTAAGCTTACTGTGAAACCTCACATGAAAACTTAGAATCAGAGGACAAAACTGCTAGGTTTATCAGTTAATATATATATATATATATATATATATATATATATATATATATATATATATATATATATATATATATATATATATATATATATATATATATATATATATAAAAAGTTAGATACCAGAGTAATGTTTTTTTTAAACATTTAGTTCCAAATTTTACTTATTAGACAGAAAGCAATATGTTCATCAAAGCTATCCCACAATCTAGATTTCAGATGTCTTGTAATCTATCTAAAAAAAAATAATATAACAGAGAAGAAATTCGACTATTCATATTCATTTTCTTTTTAGCTTAGTCCCTTTATTAATCTGGGGTCGCTGCAGCGGAATGAACTGCCAACTTATCCAGCATATGTCTTACGCAGCGGATGCCCTTCCAGCTGCAACCCATCACTGTCTGGGAAACATACATACACACTCGTTCACACACACACATACACTACAAACAATTTAGCCTACCCAGTTCAACTGTACTGAATGTCTTTGGACTGCGGGGAAAACAGGAGCACTCGGAGGTAACCCACGCCAACACAGGGAGAACATGAAAAATCAGAAATGTAACTGACCCCGTTGGCGTTTCATTCCGATGTAGGGACCCCAAATTAATAAAGGGACTAAGCCGAAAAGAAAATTAATGATTGAGTGAATAGAATACCTTGAACTTGCGGAAAACTACTTGGCCTACATGTGGATTGGCCCTTCTTTATGATACTGTACAATTTGTACTAGACCATTTGTATTGTTTACTTTGTTCAATAATAATAATAATAATAATAATAATAATAATTTGTCTGGGTTGCTAATTAAGAATACAATTTTTAGGGAAATACAAAAGTTTGGAAATAGGATTTTTTTTTATGAAATTGGGAAACCCAAAACACTTTGTTCACTCCAACAATAAATGATTTAGCGTTTCATCGTATTGAGTACAAAATAAGCATTTAGGGGAAATACTGTTATTAAATTTAGTTAGTTTTGGTTTTTATTGGGTAGTAATTATTTTCAGAAAGGAATTTTATTTATGTCATCTTCTTAAAAGACTCTAATAATTATTTTGTATGTAAAACTCTTTCCTGGTGTAAATCATTTAAACTTCTTTAATTTGCTGGAATTTTATTTATTCAACCCTTTTTGACTCTTTGTTCATGTTGTATCTTTTTAATTGTTCTTTCTTGCGTAATAAAAAGTGGGAAAAAAAAACAAAATTTTTTTTTAAATAAAATAGGCTAAATAGTAAATAAAAAGGCTGTTTATGAAAACTAGATAAGTTTAATAGTAGTTTAAAAATATCAAAATTACAGCACAACAAAAAATGTAAACTTCCAACCAAGCTAAAATATTATTTGGAATAAAATTTCAACATGTCGTTTGGTTGCTTAAAAACGTCTTTAACAAAAAGTAACCTGATTTCTGGCTTGAGACGATTTTCAAGTTCAAAATGTCATAAGAAAAGAATAATATATATATTTTTAATTTATTGTTAGTGGCATATAGGCCCTCTATCATTATAACTAATAATAATTACGATTTTTTTATTTAATACAATTAACCGTGCTATTCTAATTGACTTAACACTGATATCAAATATTGTTTACATTTAAATGAGCCTCGTCATTCTGTCACCATAGCAACTTGAGTTGGTTTAAAAATCCACACAACTGATCATTAATTTATCGATCCTGATCATCGCGCAGCAAAACTCAAGAAATCTCCCGTTGGCAACTTTTATCAGTTTTTCTACTTTGGAAGTTGTTCATGATGAACCAGCGGCGCTCCAGAAGGAGAAGAGCTCTCCCAGCTTACCTGAAGGACTTCATGCTGGAGCACGCCTCTTCCGTTGAGGAGCGCGCAGCGGCGGTCAGGCTGGACCACAGCTACAGCTGCATCTCGGACGCATCTCTGGAGGAACGGCACCTGAGGAACGCGGCTGTCCTCCCTGTCCTCTGCCCTGCAGCCTCAGTCTCCTCAGTGGGCGAGTGTCAACAGGAGGAGCCACTCTTCATCCACGGCCGGAGTGTGCAGGACTATCGGCACATTCATCGCAATGTGACGGGCTCCATCATGAAGAAGCGTGGTGGTAGGTACAAGTTGCAGCGAGGCCTAGAGGTCAAGCAGCGGCTGTGGGACGAGCTGGACCGGCCTGCACTGCTGGAGACCGAGCAGTCTGACGGACGTGTGGTCATCACAGAGGTCAGATCCTGCTCCAGAGTTGCTCCTCAAATCATGGTGGACATCAGTGGAGAGCCACTTCCTGAGGAGCCCCGAAGAAAGAAGCCCAGGCACTGAACCATCCTAGTGCCACATGGACCATCAAGGGCACGTATGTACATATTGTATACAATGTATATAGTTCTAGAATAAGTATGTAATACATTACATTTTACATTTCATTCAGGTTTTATCACATTACTTGATGTTTTTGTGATGGTCAGTGCTGTTGATATTCGGCTCTTGTGTTGCTGGTTTTTTGGATGTTGGCATGCGTTTAGCAAGGTTTGTTAGGCAGGTTATTGCGCATTGTTGGTCTCCTCTGAGTGTTTTTGGCACATTAGTGGCTGTTAGTAATGGCTGTTGGGTTAGTGTAGGTTAGGGTCCCTCACATGGTTTGCAGCTTGATGTGCTGTGAGGGCTTGTGCGCATCAGTGATGCTGAGAGCTACGCCACTGGTACTTCACAGCTACCGGTAGGGTCACCCATAGTGGACAGGTCTCAGCTGAGATGCCCGACCAAGACAAACCACCTGATTCTGGACAGCAGAAGGTTGGCCTGATGCTCCAAACAGAAGATTGAACCTGAATGACCAAGAAACTTCAAAATAGGTAAAGAATTATTAGCCCTCAATTATTAGCCCCCCTGTTTATTTTCCCCCCTAATTTCTGTTTAACAGAGAGATTTTTTCAGCACATCTCTAAACATTAGTTTCTATACTCAATACTCATTTCCGATTAAAGATTTATTTTATCTCTGCCATGATGACAGCAAATAATATTTTACTAGACATTTTTCAAGACACTTCTGTACAGCTTAAAGTGACATTTAAAGGTTAATTAGGTAGGCAGGTTAGGGTAATTAGGCAAGTTATTGTATAACAATGGTTTGTTCTGTAGACCATCAAAAAGAAATATAGCTTAAAGGGGCTAATAATTTTGACCTTAAATGTTTTTTTTTTTTAAATGCTTTTATTAAGACTTTCTCTAGAAGAAAAAGTATTATCAGACATACTGTGAAAATGTCCTTGCTCTGTTAAACCTCATTTGGCATATATTTAGAAAAGAAAATTAAGTTTAAAGGGGGGTAATAATTCTGACTTTAACTGTATGTGGAGTTACAGATGGACTTAATCATAAAGCACACATTTACACACAATTAATCTTACAGACATTAAAATTAAATATTTATTGGAAGTTATAAACAAAATTAAACAACTTTTATTAAGACACTTAAATGAATTTAATAGATTTTTTCATCAGACATGCAATACTTACTGTGGGGGAAAATTAAAATAAGTGACTGCTTAAAGGTTATTAGTGATTATCTAGAATTAAATTATTGCAAAATATTAAGACAATTCCATATTTAATGTTACAAATTTTACTGAGAAATTGGCAATCTACGTCACGGAGAGTTGGGGTCGGCCATGTTTGCGGACAAACACAGGAGCGCACAATGCAAACCAGATCAGAACAAAAACAACCATTTTATAGTAATATCTTTTGAAAAAACATTTCACAGACATTCTGAATAAAATGTATTTATATATATGAACATGTATATAAGTTTATAAACACTCATCATGTGTCTGAGAATCTGATAATATGCATTTCATAATATTCTCCAACGGTGAATGGGGAGCTCGAAAAAGCCAAGTGCAAACGCAGAAGGGGAAGATCCGGAGCAGATCAAATAAATCTGGGAGTTTATCTGTAACTGACAGGGTATTAACAAGCTGCTGTTAGAAAATAGTTCCAGAAATGATTTTCTTCATTATTTGTAGTAGTAACACGTACAGTTTATGATTCTATATGATACTATAAATCAAGAGAGATCAATTAGTAAGTAATGTGTAATTTAAATAGCGCATTTATGGTGTATGGGCATACACCCAAAGCGCTTCACAATCATGAGGGGGGTCTCTCCACACCACCACCAGTGTGCAGCATCCACTTGGATGATGTGATGGCAGCCACAGGAAAACAGCACCAGTGCGCTCACCACACACCAGCTATTGATGGAGCCAATACAGTAGATGGTGATGATTGGGAGGCCATGATCGTAAGGGTCGATGGAGAAAACTTGGCCAGGACACCAGGGTTACACCCCTACTATTTACAAGAAGTGCCATGGGGTTTTTAATGACCACAGAGGGTCAGGACCTCAGTTTAACACCTCTTCCTGACAGTGTCCCCTTCCTTTTACTGGGATATTAGGAATCACACAGACTCCAGAGTGAGCACCCCCTGGTGGCCTCACTAACATCACTTCCAACAGCAACCTAGTTTTTCCCATGTGGACTCCCGTCCAAGTACTGACCAGGCTCAGCCCTGCTTAGCTTCAGTGAGTAACCAGTCTTGGGCTGCATGGTGATATGTCTGGGGCAATAGGAATCAGGCTCCCTTGTTCTTAATACCCAGAATGCATTTTGCTGTTATGACACATTTCCATCCTCTACACAAAGAAATGTATACAGATTTAAATGGCAAGAATGTGTAAATGATGACAGAATGTTTATTTTTTTTTGTGTGTGTGTGAACTCTCCCTTTATTTCAAAGAATTAAGTGTATTTTATTATACTGGAATTTAATTTGAAAATATGATTATTTTGTTATAAAAAGTAAATATCTAAAACATCCAGTAGGGTCATCATGGTGGTGGAGTGGGTGGCACGATTGCCTCACAGCAAGAAGATAGCTGGTTTGAGTCGCGGCTGGGTCAGTTGGCATTTCTGTGTGGAGTTTGCATGTTCTCCCTGTGTTCGCATGGGTTTCCTCCGCGTGCTCTTGTTTCCCCCACAGTCCAAAGACATGCAGTACAAGTGAATTGGGTAGGCTAAATTGTTCATAGTGTATGTGTGTGAATGGGAGTGTATAGGCATTTCCCATTGATGGGTTGCAGCTGGAAGAGCATCCGCTGCGTAAAACATATGCTGGAAAAGTTGGTGGTTCATTGGGCTGTGGCGACCCCAGAATAATAAAGGGACTAAGCCGAAAAGAAAATAAATGAATGAATGAACGAACTTCCAGTAGGTGATAGTAATGTCTAATAATAAGACGATTCGTTCAAACAACTGAATCATTTAACAAAGAAGTAAACAGCTGTCTGGACTGTTTCAAACAAGATGCCCAAACTTGGTGTTGGAGGGCCGGCGTTCTGATCAAACTCTTGCTAGAAATACTAGAAACTTCCTGGCAGATGTGTTGAAGCAAGTTGGACTCATAGATTCATTCAGAATGTAGACACTCAAAAGATCTTTTGTGGCTTTAGAGGTAATGTTTTACGCAATTCTCAAATCTTTTATTCATTTTTAAATAAAAAAAGTACCAAATTCACAACATGTACATTCTTAAATCTCTGAGTCTTCATTAACAATTCTTATTGACCAAGTTTTATTGACCTAGGTATTGCTATTACTATTACTAATAGTTATTATTACTGTACTGTATACCGTTTCTAAAAATCAAGTTGTCAGTATTAACCAGTCAAATAAGCTGTTTGTTAGAAACAACTGAAATTGAAGTACGTTGACATATGGCATCATGGTGCTCTCTGCAACACGAGTTTAATTCCCGACTCGAGGTCCTGTGCCGAACCTTCCCCGCCCTCACTCTGCTCCCAATGTTTTCCTGTCTTTCTTCCACTGTTCTATCTAATTACCTCCCACCCCAACTGGAAATGAATTAGAATGAAATCAAGACACATCAGATTCTGCTGTAATGAAGACAAAAAAAAAACATTAACACTGAATTTCTCTAGATATGATGCCAAAAGACATCTTCCTGGCACATGATTGTTCGTGAGGCATTTATCATTACTAAAAACACTCATGCTCTTTTGCACAGGAAGAAGTGCCTCAGACAAGAAGTGGAGAGCTGTGCTTTGGGAAGCCCTGCTGCTGCTGAGCTTCTAGAGCACGTGCAGTCCAGATACTGGATCTCTGCTCACCTGCACTCAAGTAAACACTGATGCAGCACCGGGTGGGTCCTCATTCACACTCACTCTGTGCCTTTGACAAAAAAGCTTTTGCTTACATTTGAAGGAAGCCTGTTTCACACATACTACCTGACAATCGGTGTAAGAGATTCAGCAAGTTTTATTTAATATCTCCTGTTTTAAGCTTCAAACGTGACATTTGTGAAAAAGGCTAAAGATGATATATAGATATTTAAAGTGAATAACAATAAACTAGTTTCTTCAGGCTAAGAATAATGAATAATGATGCACCATAATGCAGCCAGTTTTTCTCACTTGATGAATGTCTTCCTTTAGGTCAGGGATCACCAAACTTGATCCTGGAGGGCCGGTGTCCTGCAGATTTTAGCTCCAACCTTAATCAAAAAGACCTGAACTAGCTAATCAAGGTCTTACTAGGTATACTTGAAACACCCAGGTAGGTGTGTTGAGGCAAGTTGGAGCAAAACTCTGCAGGGACACCGGCAGGGACACTGGCCCTCCAGGACCCTTGGTGACCCCTGCTTTAGGTAATGATTCTGCTGTTTCCATCATCAAAAATATTTCAGTGAGATCCAGAAGTAAATTCAGTTGTTTTGTTGGGAACACTTTACAATAACAGTACATGAATAATGAAGTGTTAATATGTCAACTAAACATTAATTTATAATGTATTAGTGATGAGTTAATGCGTGCACTAATCATGAACTAACTTTAACTACAACAGGAGTCACAAGAGTTCACGTGTGAATAACAGCTACCTTAATTACTTGTTAGTACACGTTAAAAAATTTATTAATTAAGATTTAAGTTTAAGCTAAACGTAACCAACATGAACTCATGAGCTGTAAATGTTTAATTATCATGACTTTACTTGGAGGGGCACATCATCATTAGCTTATCCTTAACACTTTTCTATTGTTATTCAGTGTAAACGCACTAGACGGATGTGCATAAGGAGTTCATGAGTAGTTAGGAATAGGTTAATGATGATGTGCCCCTCCAAGTAAAGTCATTATACTGTATAAATATACGTTAACATATCATAGGTTCATGATGGTTAAATTAAGCATAAACGAATGTGGTAATAAATACATAATTAGCCAACAATCATGCACTAGCACATAATTAAGGCAGCCGTTATTCACTCATAAACTCATGTTGTAGTTAAAGTTAGTTCATGATTAGCCACGGCTTAACTCATAATAATGTGATGTTTATTTTACATATTAACACATTAATATTCATGTGCTGTTATTGTAAAGTGTGACCGTTTTGTCATTGCAGACTGTAGAAGAAGCTCCTACGAGAAGCTTGAGTTTGATCCAGAATTGCTGGTCATCTTGAAAGCGAGACAACCTTCAGAAACCATCCCACGATTCCCACAACTCTCCGCTAGACAACAGACTACACAGCAGATAAAAAACACATTACAACGGTCACATATGCTCATTTTCTGACAACTTTCTGATAGCATATTGACAAATTGTCTTAAAGTAATAGTTCACTCAAGAAATTTAATTTACCACACAATTAACTCACCCCCAAATCAATCTCAGGGTATATGAGTGCTTATGGGGTGATTTTCATTTTTTGGTGAACCATTCCTTTAGCTTTTTCATGACAGTTGAGTTAACACATTTACACATATATCAGACTAGCAGCGACTTTGTTGCTGCCTGTTGCTCTGGGTGGCGACCTGCTGCAAACGCATGTGTCTGTGTAGGTATATACAGCACCAATACAACCAGTGAAGTCTAGATCAGATAGGCGGCCAGCCGGAAGTATAACTAGCAGCTTTTTTTATGACACTGTATAATAAGATTTTGACAGTACTGTGACGGTTGGGTTTATGATTGGGGTGGGGGTAAATACAATTTATTGGGTAATTTAATAGATATCATTAATAATACTTGGTACAACTACTGTTTTTACATTACTGTGACACTTGGGATTAGAGTGGGGTGAACGTTAATAAAAGACAACAAGTGGGAAATTTTATAAATAATAGAAATTGTTCTTGTTAACTTCCAGCCCTAATCAATCATCTGATCTAGCAACAGTTAATACTAATACTAATTGCCATGACTTTTGCAAAACTTTTTCAGGGCTTGAAAATGCCATGTCAAAATTCCATGACTTTAACAGGTTTTCCATGACCACATAAGCCCTGACCCGGAAGCCTCTTTGCATGACGTCACTCTTTACAAGCAGATAAAGTCTGTAAAGTATAAAATGTTTGTGTGTGTCTGTGTGTGTGTGTAATAGTAGTCCTAAAGTCTTGTACCAAAATTAAAAATTTGTCACATCATTTTCATCCACTTATCCAGGGCCGGGTCGCGGGGGCAGCAGTCTTAAAAGAGAACTCTAGACTTCCCTTTTCCCTTAAAAAGGTGGTGGGGGGGGGGGGGGGGGGGGGTAGGGGGGATGGTGTGTCCTTGAGGTGTTCCCAGGTGGGACAGGCCTGGAACACCTCCCTATACGTAGGCTTCCTGGAGGCTTCCGAGGAGCAGCGGCTCTACTCCGAGCTCCTCGACCTGTCTATAAGGTGGAGCGCCCTGCCACCCTGCAAAAACTAATTTCAGCCGCTTGTATACAAGATCTTATCCTTTCAGTCATGAACCAAAGCTCATGACCATAGGCTAGTAGGACCATAGATTTACTGGTAAATAGATTTACTGCCTTTCGACTCAGCTTCTTCTTTACCACAACAGACCGATACATTGACCAAATTACTACTGCCGCTGCACTAATCCACCTGTCAATCTCATGTTTCATCCTTCCCTCACTCGTGAACTCCTCCACCTGGGTTAAGGACTTTCCTCCAATCTGGAGATGACAAACCACCTTTTTCCAGTGAAGCACCATGGCCTTGAAAGTGCTGATTCTCATCCCAGTCGCGTCACACTCAGCAGCAAACCGTTCCAGTGCATGCTGAAGGTCCATGTTCGATGAAGCCAACAGAACAACATCGTCTGCGAATAAAAAAGATGATGTTGTAGACCCTGTAGGCAGGCCCACCACCTACAGGGGAGTTGTAAGGGGCCGGTGCATTGTGGAACAGGTGGTGGTCGAAGGTTAGGACCACGACAACCCGACGGTCGGGCACAGAAACTGGCTTTAAAAAAAAAATTAAGAAAAAAATTATATCAATCTGAATATTTACTGGACATTGTTTACACTTTTGACAGCTCCTTTAGTAGTGTCTTGTGTGAAACAGCTCAATGTAATATTAAAAAAACTGGATTTTACTGGAACTTCTATGTTAAGCAGCTTTGACACAATCAACATAGTAAAAACGCTACAGAAATAAATATGAATTGAATTGAATATTCAACAAAGCACAAATAAAAGACCTGAGCCAAATATAGTTCTTCTGTGTGCATATGACATTTACATTTTCTATAATATACTTCTGTAAAATTTCTCCGTTTTAGGAGACTAATTTGTTAGTCTCCTGTACTGCCAAATGTAACAGTATAATGAAAAACGTATTAGTTTAATATCAAATCAATAAATCGATGAGTAAGTTAAATGAAAAAAAATCTAAACGTAAATATAAGAAATGTATTCCGGTTAAACATCAAACAATCTTGCATGTCACTGAAAAAAGTAGGACATTGCTTGTTTCTGGGAAACCCACTGCTTGCAGGATGCAACCAAATCTCAACATCAAGAAAAGTAATCAGCATCTATAGTGTATAGTGGTTTTTTGGCTCAGACTAGAATTTATAGCAATTCTGAATTGAAGTGTGGTTACAACTGGTCTGGGATCAGGGTGAGGTGATGAAAACCTGGTATGCATTAGCTCTGACTACACAGGAGCACAGTGACTCATAATTCAGTGACCCTCGGAGAGACGAATACCGTAACAGGACGAACTGGGAGGGTTTTTTATTATTATTGCTGGAAGGCTTTAGTTTGTAGTCTTACATGGATGTCCTTACTGGTTTCCTATAAAACAATAAACCTCCTCCACTCATCAGGATGAGAGCAGTTTAAATCATGGCTCATAAGTAAATAGACCTCAAATGGCAGGTGGCTTAAAAGAGCATGAGCAAGGTCAGCATTGTTCCCTAGCAGAATATACAACAGGGAGTTTTTTTATCTGCTCCGTTAAGTTAATGACCCTTACAAAGCCTAACAATAAAATAAGTCAGAAAACCTGTTGTATTAAACCTTTAGACAAAACAAATTTTATGAAAAAAGCATGTGTGCATGTGTGTTTTGTTGAGACAAAAACTTGAAAATATGGATACAAACATAAATATGGAGGTAAAACAAGGTGGAAAACAAAAAAGAGACAAAAATGTGCAATTTGATGCATTTCATAATTTAAAAGCATGCAGTTTTGATAGGCTGTTATGCTAATGTGAGATGTTTAGCTAATATGAAATGACTGGATACACTCACCGGCCACTTTATTAGGGACACTTTACTAGTACTGAGTTGGACCCCGTTTTGCCTTCAAAACTGCCTTAATCCTTCCTGGCATAGATTTAACAAGGTACTGGAAATATTCCTCAGAGGTTTTGGTCTATATTGACATGATAGCATCACGCAGTTGCTGCAGATTTGTCGCCCGCACATCCATGATATGAATCTTTCATGCCACCACATCCCCAAAGGTGCTCTAATTGATTGAAATCTGGTGACTGTGGAGGCCATTTGAGTACAGACCAGCCGTCTGGCCCCAACACCCTAGCAACGCCTTAGCAACCACTCAGAACACCATAGCAACAGCCTAGCAATGCCTAAGCAACCACCTAGCAACCACTCAGAACACCCTAGCAACACCCTAGAACACTAACGCCTTAGCAACCACTCAGAATACCTAGCAACACCATATCAATGTCTTAGCAACTGCCTAGCAACCACTCAACACCTTAGCAACAACTGGAACACCCTGGCAACACCACTCAGAATACCCTAGCAACTGCTTATCAACTACCTATCAACACCTTAGCAACCACTCAAAGCACCATAGCAACCACATAGAAACACCTTAGCAACTACTCAGAACAACCTAACAACTGCCTAGCAATGCTTTGGCAACCACTCAGAACACCCTAACAACATCTTAGCAACATCCTAGAACACACTTGCAGCCGCCTAGCAACACCTTAGTAACCATCTAAAATACCCTAGCAAACATTCTAGCAACCACTCAAAACCCCCTAGCACATGCTTAGCAACCAGCAAGAACACCATAGCAATGCCTTAGCAACCACATAGCAATGCCTTAGCAACCACTCAGAACACTCTAGCAACATCTTAGCAACTACCTAGAACACCTTAGCAACCCCTCCGAACACATAACAACCACTTAGCAACACCTTAACAACCACTCAAAACATCCTAGTAACGCCCTAGCAACCACTTAGAACACAGTAGCAACGCTTTAGCAACCATTCAGAACACCTTAGCAACCACTGAGAACCCCCAATCAACCACCTAGCAAGAAACATGCCAATCTATACAAGAAACATGCTAACATACATGTAGTCATTTGTCTATGCCAACTGTTTCAAACTGTAAAACTGCTTAAGTTATTTAAACTTTTATACGTCTTCACATTTTCAGATAAGGCTTTCCCAAACCACCATAAAGTTTTTTCTATGAACTTCACTTTTCTAGGTAATTTTGTCTTTGGCATGAAGACACAATATCTGTATAGCTATTTTGCAGGATACTGGTATTCTGCTTAAAGTGCTGTTCAAAGGAATAACTAAGTTATAAGTAGGCCCACACTGAATCTGCGCATGCAGAACTCCACAGATCCAAAGTTTATTAATGTTATTGACTAACATGAATATATTCATATGATTTATTTACAATACAGTTTGTAAAATAATATATTCTATTTTTTAGTAGATCTTTTATATGAGAGACTTTGTTTACCAAATAAGTGGATCTAGGTGGATTTGCATTGCAAACATTAAAAACAACTTTAAAATACATTATATTTATTACATATATTAAGTTTTTAGCTGTGATACTCCCAAAATAACTTCACAAAATTCTCTACAGAAATTTCAAAAAATGATTCTGTCTGGCCCTAGTCATAAGGTTAACTAAGCCATTAGACAACAGTGGTTTTGTTTATGTAACCAATCCAAAAAAAAAAAAAATCCAGTATTTTATATATATATTTAAAATGTTTAAAACTGTTTTAATTGCAGCCAAACTAAAATAAAAAATACTTTGAAGTAAAAAATATAGAAACTACTGTAAAAATGTACTTGCTCCATTAGAAAACATTTGAAAAAGAACAAAACATTCACAGGAAGGGCCATCGATTTTGTCTTCAACTTGTGAAATTCATTTATTCATTTTCTTTTCGGCTTAGTCCTTTATAAATCAGAGGGTTGCCACAGTGGAATGAACCGCCAACTTATCCAGCATATGTTTTATGCCCTTCCAGTCACAACCCAGCACAGGGAAACACCCATACACTCTTGCATTCATACACATACACTACGGCCAATTTAGTTTATTCAGTTCACTTATACCAAACATGTTTGGACTTTGGGAGAAACCGGAGCACCCAATGGAAACCAACGCCAACACAGGGAGAACATGCAAACTCCACACTGGAATGCAAACCGAATCAGCGACCTTCTTGCTGTGAGGCGAACGTGCCTTCCACTGCACCACCGTGAAGCCCAAACTAAATAATGAATAAATTAACTGAAAAGAAAAAAAAAATCATTTGGACAGTATCAGTCAAAATGCAGTCAGAAAAGAGATCTGTCCACGAGTCTATACTATGCAAGTTTTTATTATCAAACTTTTTGGCAATGAAGAACTGAACTACAGAAATTATACTTTACCAGTGCAATTCAATAATTGTTGCTATTATTTTATCGCAAAAGGTGAAAGTAGAGAAAACGTGGGACTGCTTAGTTATAGATCCAAATCTAGAGCAGCAGACAGTTTACATAACACAGTGCAGATGCCGTAGATCTGAAGTTCATGGTATAATGCATACAAACCATCACATCTCAAGTTATTATAACACATATTTGTTTTCAAAGGGAGAAACCACATATACACCCCTTATTAAATTTAATCCTCCTCACGAGTGAGAACTGTCACTCTGCATGTTCCAACAATTCAACAAGTACCAAGAACTAAATGACAGATTCTTCTCCATCTGGAAGCAATGCGCAGCGCTACATGCGAGCACCAAAAAGAATCACCCCTGGATTTGTGTGCCATTAAAACTAATGCATGTGGTAGAACAATTTTCCCCCTTTCTTTCCTTCACACAACCATGTACATATAAGACCATATGGACACAAAGTGCATCTACATCTGCATTGAATCTCCGTCTTAAATTTTGGCCTCAAGAATGTACGTTCTTCTTTCTGAACAGAGAAATGTAAACAGAGCTCTTCACTTCACAACCCGTCTCTGAAATGTATAGCAGAACACATTTTCTATATAGGAACCATTTGGCAGTGCCTGAGGGCTAGCGTTAACAGACTCGTATGTAAACAAAGGGAAGGCTAAAAAAAAAAGATATCTTTCATATCTCTCCATTTCTTAATCAAAAGCAGGTTCTGGAGATCTGGTCGATTGTTGTACGATGCTTTGCTGACCTCTAGTGGATAAAGTATAAAATAAATATTTAAACTGGGGGTAGGGTTAAAGTAAATCGAAAGTCATGCTAATAAGCTTATGCTAACGCTAAAAGGGCGGTTTTGTTGACTGAAGGAAGCATTTGTGTAATTCTTAATTCATGTTTCTTTTTTCAGGCTTAAGACATGAAGGACACCTGTTAAAAATCGAATTAGGGCACATTTAAAGCTGCTTGCCAACTTCAAACTGACACATGAAAGTTTTCATATGAAAGCCTTAGTTTGATTTACTGGCAAGTTTAACAAAATACCAGACACAATTTAAAACTGATGCATGGTTACAATTATGGAACTGTTATTTATGTGAATGTCATTAAATGTAACTTCGATCTTTTGTGAAGAATTAAGGTTAAATAATGTTATGAGTCAGCCATTGCATTGTAGTAAAACGCTGCTATGGACTAGTTGTAGAAATGTGCCTGCTAAAAAAAAAGCAGCTTTAACCAGCCTGGTTTGAGATGGGTTTTGGCCATTGCCAGCATGGTTTTATAGCTGGAAAATGACCAGCCTAAACTCCCAGCGAACACCAGCGATGTCCATCTTAAACTAGGCTAGTCAAGCTGATTTTAGTTGATCATTTTCAACACAACCAGCTAAGACCAAGCTGGAAATAAGCATGGAATGGCCCAAACCCTTCTAAAACCAGGCTAGTTGACCAGCTAAAAACAGTTTAGGCTGGTTTAAGCCGGGGTTTTTTTTCTTCAGCAAAACCCTCTTGCCTGCCAAATCACCATTAATGGATGAGAAACTCTTTATTTTAGAAACTGACTCTTAATTCACATGCATATTTATTCTCACTGATAACTACATATATTTTGTTGATTAAACTTTTTTTTTTTTTTTCATTTTGCCCACTGCTTGTTCCGAATCTAAATATTACATTGTGCATGACATTGTACAGGATGAACTTTAAAATTGGCAATTTCTTTACTACATTGACCATTAACACCTTTGATAGTTGAGTTTTATTTGGTGAATGTAAACTGTATTTAAAAACGTATTTAACTGCTATTAAGAAGAAATTGACAACATTTAGTTGCAAAAGATTGACATAAGACTTGTTTTATTTATTTATTTAAAGTATTCAGAATCTGGGGGAAAACACCACAATGATTTTTTAAAGATCATGGAGTTATAATGCTGAAAACAGAGCTGTAACGTCACAGGATTGAATTACACTTAAATTTTAAAATGGTCACCAAGTAGAGCATACATTTCAATACATCAGTAATAATATTCCCACAATATTACAGTTTACAGAAAGATTAACCCGGATTAAAACGAGCCAAAAAAGTTCTTGCGACTAGCCAGTCTTTTTGCAAAAAGTGTGAAGTCTGAAAATAATACACAAAAGCTTTAGTTTTTCAGTTGAGTTTATTATAATTGCTCCCCTCATTTCCAAAAACTGTGGCTTCTTACGCTTCTCATTCAACTAGCTGTGTGGAAAAACTCAAACACTATAATTTCTCGATCATTTCATGTCTGACAAAGCACCTTCTCACAGTTTGAAATGGTAACAAAGCCCACATTTCTTCTTTCTGCCCGTCACTGATAGTCAAGCTGCTGAATTTAGGAAATGAACCGATAACATGCATGCGACAAATAAAAAAGCATGTGATTCTCTTGCAGGTATGAATACAAATGTTTTGCAGAAAAAAAAAATAGAGAGGTATTTTAGAATTAGGACCAATACTACAAACAGCAAAATAACCAAACACTGGAAACCTGAGAGACTCGCAGAGTATGATATGCGTCTGAAATCTGAAATACTGTACAGTCATACAACACTTTCCACCTACTTGAGCTCTCAGATCTACGGCTACTGTTTATACGAGAGCTAACTTTACAATAACATCAACTAGTCGAAACAGGTGATGAAAATACCTCTAAAAAAACATTCTGCCCAACAAGTGCCTTTTCATTTTGCTGAGCCATCGCACAGTAAACAATTACCAAAAGGAAAAATCAAAACTAACACTAGGAAAAGCCAAATGCAAAGATAGAAAAGCAACTCATCTCTACATCAAAAATGGAATCTCAAGAGTAAATAAAAGGTTTTATACGGCAAAATACTACACAAGCCAATCGTAAACTGTAATAGGGGGGAAAAAAAAACTACTAATACTCTTATATCAGAAAGAAGTGAATATAGAAGTGTTGATGCTAAAGCCCTTTAGTGCGCACACTGTGTCTGTGTGCAAGTACAAAAAAATAAACTAATTTCTGCGGAATAAAAATTTGTTGTATAGCAAAGCTACTGTAAACAGAGTTTGTTACAGAGGGCGTCCATTACTGCTGACTTACAGCAGGTTAGCCAGTGTAAAGCTCAACGGCCCTTCTTATAATCATTCTCCCTTACTACTACCAAAACATAAAAATGCTGGGTTATTGCTGTCACTACCAAAATAAATGTTAATTATGGATGAGGGGAAATGCTGTAAACTTAAGAAAAAAAAAAGAAAACCTGCTCAAACTGTCAAGTGGAGGACTACACAGGATTACTTCCCCAAAAAACAAAGAATATTTGGTCTGGATTTAATGTCAGTAAAAGTTTTAGTCCATATTCTGCCTTAGGATTGCTAGTTGTTGGTCGCCCCAATCAGTGCCAAGCTGTCAGACAAACCCTAGCCTACCTGAGACACACAGGCTTTGGCACAAACGTTGATGTACCAAACGCCGGCAAACCAGTCAGTGTCATTCACAGAGGTAAATCTTATGTTTGCTGCCTGATCTGCAACAGTTTTAAGGCCCGTCGGCATGGATAAAAAGGTTTCTGCAATAATTCGAGAATTAAAAAAAAATATTCTCATCTTTAATAATGAATGGTAAAAGTGCATTGGAATAATGAAAATGGAATGAACGGGGGGCAAAATAACAAGCGTGCAGGAAACCCTTGGTGATGTGGAATTATGCTGATTAGACAAAACCTCATGAGACGGGTCAAAAGGTCCAGCATCTTTACTGTTTAACAGAACCAATTCTGGGTGGTGTGTGTGAAGGCTGTGGCTTTGGTGACTTTTTGTTTTTTTAAGAACTAAAATGTAATATTTGTGGTATGGAGGCCCTCACTCAACCAGCTGGTCAGCTTCGGTTCATTATGAGCTCATGGGCTTGATGGCGATGGGACACTCTTCCCCCATGGCAGCCAAAACAGAGACCTAGACAAGAGACAAAAACAGCAAATGAACTTTCAGTCTTACAATCTAAATCCACGTGGGATGTTTAACAATAGAGTAAAAGAAAATTCATAAATAAAACAAGGAACCAGCAGCCATCAACATCCATAGTTGGATAGAAAAATACTATGGAAGTCAATGGCTGCTGCTTTCAAAATTCTTACGAATCTCTTTGTTTAACAGATGAAAAACTCAAACGGGTCTAGAATAAGGATGATTAAATGACAGGATTTTTAGATTTGGAACATTGGGTACGTTTTGTGGTCTAGGGTCACATAATGTGCTTTTCTGTGCCATTAAGGTTAATCATCATCATCATTATTATTATTATTAAAATCACACACTGAAGTTCACTGAATCCTTTTAATAGCTTTAGCTAAAGCAAATAATTAAACTATAAAGCAGATATAATTTTCACATTACATTATAATGACTATGATTATGCATTTATTGAAGAAATAGACTAATTCATGTTTAACAGTTGGTTATTTGCACCTTATTTTAATTACAAACATAAGCAACAAAGTACTACGGCTGCGCAGTTAATCGAAATTCAGAACCTATAATCATTTTTTTCAATTAAGCTCTACCGCTCTGTTAGGGCTGATTTAAACTTCTGCGTCAAACAAACAGGTGTGATCCGGCGCAGCCTTTGCATAACTGCACACCTCACAAAATGTAACTACATGTCACATGTTTGCACTACATTGACAATGACTGGAAGCTGCACAAGAGACGCTTTGAGATGGTGTATTTTCCATAGTAAAATTATTATTTACATTAAAATATTCGTTTACAGAAAATTCAAGAAATGCACTGTTTAAAATATTATTTACAACATATACAACAGTTTTTTTTTTTATTTAGAAGCTGCTTATTTTCTACTTTTAAAATGAAAAACATTGAAAATTATTTTGTTTACTAAATTGAGCTTATTTTCACTTTATATAAGAAAAAAAAGTGACTGTTGGTTTCAGGCAATGTGTTTTAATTTCAGTCCTTCAGTTATGATCTTCAATAAATAATCAGATTATAGATAGTGTGCGCGTTAATCATTTTAAAAACAAGTAATGCACCCTTCATTCTAAAATTTCTCACTTGTAATATGCGAGCATATTTACTGCACGAAACTGTGAACTATAAGAGCAAAAACTATTTAAAAATAAAATAATCGTTCATTAATCATAATAGAGTTGAAATGCTCAATTAATCGAGCTTTTGATTTTAGGCCAAATTGCACAGCTTTACAAAGAAATGTACTATATTAATATAGTATTTAATATAAAATAGACTAAATAGAATAGATGCCTAAATAAGTTTGACAAACGATTACCCTCCGAATTGTATTCAAATGCCAAGTGAAGACCAACACCTCTAATGTAAAAACCTAAATGTGACATTTGCAACTCTCAAAATGATACAACTTAGGGTTCCTGTGATATTTTTCCCCTTGGTGATCCAATGCCACTCTAAGCTGATCAAAATTGGTTCTCAACCATTATTTCTTTCCATGTCCCTGTTATTGCAATGCAATCACATGAAACAAATAATTTACTTAAACCTGTACAAGTTTATAAAGCAGATTTTACTTTGTTGTTAAAGAATCTGTCAAGTATCTAAAAATATATAGATAAGCTAAATGAATTAAGTCAAATAATAAACATTAAAGTTAATGAAGCTAATGTTTCCTTGCTTCTTACACATTTAATATGCAGTTCATACACATGTACATCAATAATGGTTATCTTAATGAATATGCAGTATTAGAATTCCAATCTAAATGGTGTGTTTTTTAGTCTTCAATGAGGCAGGCTTAAGCAATATAACATTACATAAATGAACTGCCTAATGCTATTAAATTCCTCTGAAGCCACAGCTATTTTGTGAATTTCCAAGAGAAGCGTTAGAAATTTAGGGAAAATTTGGGCTTTACAACTTAAAATTATGAGTTCTAGAATGTAAATGACTTTTGAATTAAACACATGAAAGCATCTTTTTAAACAGATGCTCAGTTTTTATTTCAACAAAGGATTGCTAGGATTTAAATGGTCTTAATCTTAAGTATATCTTCAATAAATTGTTTAAAAAATTAGCTCAGGTTAGACATAAATCTGAAAGCAAAGTTACAAACCAGAAATTCATCTCCAGATTCAAATTTGCTCTCTATTTCTTTGCCCAGATCGCCTTCAGGCAGCTTGAGGTCATCACGCAAGTCTCCATTGTCCTTCATAAGGGAAAGGTAACCATCGATAATGCCAACCAACTGTGCAATAGGAAAGCAGGGGGGGGGAAAAAATCACATTATTTAAAATGCCACAGCAAATCAAATGTAGATGCTTCCATTGTGGAATAATAAAAAAAAAACTGTTAAATTTGTTAGAACTCACTTGGTAATCCTGTCTCTTGATGTTAGGAACGTCCATGTTGTGGGTGGAGGGACAGATATCTTCATTTTTCTTTCCAGTAAATATGTCAATTCCAACCATGTGCACCTGGCAATGAAATGAAGTATTAATAATGATTACAAGTTTGATAACATGCATGGGTCATGACTTTTGGCCTTCGATCAAAAGCTTTTGGCAGTAAGTTTATTAATACGACACCTTGGCATGTCCATGCTTGCCAGTCTTGGAGGTAGACATCTCCACAATTTTGCATGGACGTCCCTTGAGCACCACAAAGCCGTTCTTCCGCAGGGCACTGCACTGCATGGGAAAGGTCAGGGAAGCTCCAGCATCTCCACTGGTGAAATCAGTATCCAGATCAGCCATGATGGGTTATCGAAGAAGTTTCTGTGCAGAGAAAACATGGTGTTATCACCAGCATGTGCTTGCACATGAAAGAGCACATGGCACATGTAGTGGAGAACAGAAGGTATTGCCATGATAGTACTTCGACATAAGTTAGATAATGTTTTAGTACATTGCATTCCAAGGTACCATGTTTTAAAATGAAAAGAAACCATACAGTGCAATTACAAAAACAGAACGTTTTTAGAGCTCCTAATGGAAGATTTCATTCAAATGGGGATGAATCATCGTTTGCTCATACACGTGTCGTATCAAACCTGTAGCACCTTTGCTCTGTGAAACACAAATGTCAAGTTTTCCCAAAACGTTTACAATTGAGGTAAAAAAAAACAAACAAACAAAAAAAACAAACTTTGACTATCAAGTTAGCTTGGATTAACCACAACGACGTTTTTCGTAAAAAAAAAACCCATAATGGCTATCTCGTCAAGCGAGGTAAAACATTAAGTTAGCTGCTTAACGTTACCAAAGCGTTTATAGAAATGATTAATTTGCCCGGTAACTTGTAAGTTAAATAGATTTAATTTAACAGAGCAAGTTGAAGGCTAACACATGTGACCTAGCTGAAGAGCTATAACAGGCTAGCGTAACAAAAACGTTGACGAAGTACACGTATAAATACACACAATTACTAACGTTCTTGTAAATATAAACAAATCTATTCGTTACAAACTCGTTTACGTTGAATCGAGTCGTCTAAGAGAGTTTAGCTGGATGAATGACTCACTTTCCAGCGGCACACAAAGTTAACCGGAACTAACGCTACGGAGTTGCCCGATTCATTGAAACGATCTTTATTATTTCATAAAACCTATAAACGTCGCTTTAGTTCGAGAACAAAACCTATTTTATGGCCCGTCATTTATTACGAAGTAAGCGGAGATGTTAATCTGAACCTAGAACTTTTGTCAGGCCGTCTAACGTTAGCTTTGCATCAGCTTGACACACATGGAAAAAAATAAAACAACTCCACACCCAAACGCTCTGATCACACAATCGACCGCTTCGGCACACCGTCTTCAATCACCAAATCCTCTTCAAGAGTTGAATCAGGCCTCTGTACTTTATTCAGAGGATTCGACTAGAAATGTAGCGATGCTGGAGCGGAGAGCATTAAAAACGCCAGTCATTCCCTTCCAACAAAAGACGGAGAGACCTGCGCATGCGCGTGCGTGCACCTTTACTGCAACGAGTTTCACATGCACGAGGAGAAACTGCTTCAGCTGCGCAGTGGCAAATTTAAGCGGGACACTTATTATGAAACCCAAAACCATTCATGAAATTGTACAAAGGTTGAAGTCATCGTATTAAAACCCCAAAGCATTTGTTTTGGCAAAGAAATTTTGTAAAAATATTTTGATAAAAAAGTACATTTATTACTGAAAACACGTGGCAACTTCTCCTGACCTGACAATACTGAAATGGATACTGAGAGTATGTTAGTCAACATTTTCTCTTTTTTGCTTTATAGTTTAATAAACGCCAATATTGCGTTTCAGTTGCCAAAATGATGGTATGGAATATTATTTGTTTCTTAAGCACCAAGAAGGATTTCTAAAACATCTAAGGAAAAGGCAAGATATAAAGTATCACTGTTTTGATTACGTCATACGTAACACTATTTACTGTTTAAATGTTCGAAGAGATCTTGGAATAATATATTTGATAACATCGATTAGGAACAGTTTTGGCTTCTTCTGAAAAAAAAAAGTTTATTTATATTTTTATAACGCTATCGAAGTCTCAATTAAAATTATGTATAACTGTTACCTAATAAAAACTAAACTAGCTAAATTTAATAACAATATTTCCTCTAAATGCTTATTTTGTGCTCAATATTATGAAATACTAAATCCTTCATTGTTGCAGTGCACTTACTGTAAATGTTTTGGGTTGACCTTTCCAATTTCATAAAAAAATTCTCATTTCCAAACTTTTGTATTTCCCCCAAAAATTAATTTTTTGCTTACTCTCTGAGCTAAGATCCTTCTCATAGTAAATTTATTATTAATTTATTGCTTTTCTGGCTAAATTTTACATCCATAAATGTACATTTTCAAAAAAAAAAAAAAAAACTTTACTTTGTATTTTCAAAAAGTATTTTGATTTATAAATCATCTCCTTAAAAGACTAATACATATATTGCATGTAAAACTTTTTCTTGGAGAAAAACATTTAAACTTGTTTAATTTGCTGGAATTTTATTTATGTAACCCTTCTTTTTCTCTTTGTTCTTATTATATGTTTGTAAATATTCTTTCTTGCATAATTAAAAAAAATATTTGAGGAGACTCATTTCAAAACACTAATCAACCTTAAATCAAATGTTAGGTAAATAGTAATATACTGCAATTTGCAGACGCTTTCCAGGTACTTTGACACTAATCAAACTTTTGTATGGTATATGTAATTGAAAAACACATGAAATGACAACACAAATTTAGGGCTTTAGGACTCACCACTGAATTTTCAATTTTTATTTATTTATTCTATATGTATTAAATATAACACTTCAAGAATTTCAATAGCATCAAATGTACAAAAAATATTTTCAAATCGTCTTCAGATTATTTTTTTTAGATATCTAGCTTAGGTAGTTGAATAATTAGAATAATTTACTTCAGCTGTTACAGCACTTCAATAGTTAATTTCAAGTATCATATCACTCACATGGAATATTTAATGCATAAATTTTGTATAATCTTCGTTTGTGTCATATACAGTTAAAAATAGAATTATTAGCCCCCATTAATTTTTACATTTTTTTGGTTTTTAAATATTTCCAAAATGAGAGCGAGGAAATTTTCACAGTATGTCTGATCATTCTTTTCTTCTAGAGAAAGTCTTATATGTTTTATTTTGGCTACAATAAAAGCAGTTTAAAAAAAACAAAACAAAAACATTTTAAGGTAAATTTTAATAGCCCCTTTAAGCTATATATTTTTGATGGTCTACAGAACAAATCGTTATACAATAACTTGCCTAATTACCGTAACCTGCCTAGTTAACCTAATTAACCTAGTTAAGCCTTTTAATGTCACTTGAAGCTGTACGGAAGTGTCTAGTAAAAATATCTAGTAAAATATTATTTACTGTCACCATGGCAAATATAAAATAAATCAGTTATTAGAAATGAGTAATTAAAACTATTATGTTTATGAATGTGTTGAAAAAAAATCTGCTCACCGTTAAACAGAAATTGGGGAAAAATAAATAGGGGGGATAATTATTTTGACTTCAACTGTATGTGACACAAAATAGTATTGAATTAAAAGAATAAATTACATTAAATTAGTCACCATCAATATCACGTGAATCATTTTACACTGCGATGTATTTAAAATATCTTTATGATAAACAGCTTAAGGAATATAAAAATAACACTTAATCATCTATAAATTCAACTTCAGCTGCACCAATGTCAGTGCATGACGATATACTGTGCACCATCTTCCAAAATTATCCTGTTGTGTTTAGTTAATCTCTTTTCGTGCTTTTAGACCAATGATTTCATGTCAGCTCTCTGTGAAATATACAGCAGATCAGTTCTGTCATAACACCTGGGCTCTGTGATAGCAGTAACAATGTTTTTGGTTTGTTTCTTAGTTTTTTCATAAAATGACAGTCCTCATCAGGCCTCCGAGGATCCCTTGAGCTGCACCATCTCAGCCTCTTCTTGAGGTTTGGAAGGGGGAACTCCTCCATGTTTTGGGTGGAAAACAGCTGCTATCTCCTCAAAAGTCTTCCCTTTTGTTTCAGGTACACGGAAGTAGATAAAAAGGGTGAAACCGAACAGGAGTACGGCAAAAACGATGAAGACATAGCTTCCACAGAGACTCTAAGGAACAAAGCAAAGTGAGAATTACTTATTCTTATCTCTAAATAACTTCTCAGATCTCTTTATTTTTTTGTAAACAACATTTTTGTGTATTCTGTGTTATCTTTGATATATTTACAATACAATATATTGCTTCTTTACTGATTCATCTAATTGCATGTCTACACAATTTACTCATAACTATTTAAGCATATTTCTGTGGCAGCAAACTAGTTTATTAATGAGGTACAAAATATATATAGAGATATTGTGATACAGTAACTACGCTAATATTTAGTCACTGTAGCAAACATTCCTCAATTGCAATGATATAATCAGTTTTAATGGGTTTAAAATAGAATTGTGGGACAAAATATGCCGTGAAAGATAAATTTATAGATCTGTTTCCATCCAAAGTGGCAACTTTATCCTTAAATGCCATTAAACTTGATGTAGCACAAATCATTTGATAGTAAAGCTCTGTTTCCATATCATGTGTTCACTTGTGACTTAATTACTAAAAAATGTATGTATACTAACACAATAGTTGTTAATGCACTTCAATCCTACTAGATACTAAATTGACCTATTTTTAATTCTAACAGTATCCTAAAGTATTTTAAGAGTGCTTAGAGAGATTGTATAGGTACTGTAGAGTAAACTTTAATCTACATTGTGAATTTAATGTTACATAATGCACTACAAGAGTACAATGTGGTATTTACATGAAAAAAAAAGAAAGTACACTTTGAAATATACTTTCAGTAAACTAATAAATTGTCAATTTTAATACTGCGAATGCACTTGTAAGTTTTATTTAAGTTAACAAAACATATTATATTGTAATATTTATGTAGCCCACAAATTGTACACTTTAAATATACTAAAATATAAGTCTTTTCAGACAGGAAGTTAAACTATATGAATAAATATAATAATCTACTTAGTTAAAAACATAATTTACAACCCAAATAAAGTAAACTTAAAGGAATAATTCACTCAAAAATGGAAATTCTGTCATGATTTACTCACCTCTCACTTGTTCCAAACCTATTGGACTTTCTGTTGTTGAACACAAAAGAAGATATTTGGAGGAAAGACTTTCGTATATTTGTTTTTCCTACAATGAAAGTCAATGGTTACAGGCTTCTATCTTTCTTCAAAATATCTTCTTTAGTGCTCAACAGAAACTCATGAAGGTTTATAACCATTTGAGGTTGAGTAAATAGTGAGTAATTTGAATCCTTTTAATTTGACTTTTTCGAATATATTTTCATCCAAATTTGGCACTCAGTATCATTTTACCTGTAATTTTAAATAAAATATTTATGTATATTTTTGTACATAAAGTATATTTTGTAAAAGTACATAAAAAGGAAGACAGATAGTATACTTTTGTTTTAAAAGAAGATTACGAAATCGTTTTTGTAAAACGGATTGCGCCTCAGAGCAAAAATGACACTCAATAACCTATTCTGCCCTGTCTTATGAGACAGTTTTGTGTGGATTTTACTTTATAACTTAGTCATTCACAAATGCTTGAACCAAATTATGTCAACAAATGATTTAAGATGCTGAACATTGAGATTGATGTGCTCTGGTATGTCTGGTAATCCAATCACATCATCTGCTGAGTAAAGATTTAATCTGCTTTAATTAAGAAATTGATACTTTTATACTTGTTTCCATCAAAGTTTATCCATGTCTTGTATATAAAAATAGATCATCCTCAAATCTTTGAGATTTTTTTTTTAAAGTTTAAAGGGGTATTAAAATGTATGAACGGAAATAGTTAATATTGCTTTTAAAAATGTGTCATATAAAGCTAATTGTAGGCTTGTTTTCTCTGTATACTTTCAGCTCTGTATTTAGCTTCTTCGGAAGCAGTTATCAAGATGTAAGCACAATTGTGAAGAAGTCAATTTACCACTAAATAAGGGAAAAACATGCCAACAATGAAATTGCATGTCCAGTTGCAAAACCCAGCTAATGCAATAGCTGCTGGACGTGGCCCTTGGCTGAAGATCTCCGCCACAATAAACCATGGGATTGGTCCAGGTCCGATCTCAAAGAAGGACACGAACATGAATATGGCCACCATGCTGACGTAACTCATCCACGAGTAAGCGCCCTGATAGGCAGAAAAGGTAAGATTTGTAACAAACAGACACCAGTGGTTCAGTCCAACTATCTCTAATCTACTGCTTGATAATATATCGGTTCAGCAACAACATCGCAATGTCATTTCATAGGACCTGCAATGTAGTTAACAAGACACAAGAACACGTGTGATTTGTGGAGTCATTGCAAATTTGAACCATAATAATGGAGTGAAAGTTTATAATCTGCAAGCGTTTTAAGCATTTAAAGTGAGTGTAAAGAATTTGAGAATGAGATTATAACATTATCGCTCTAAAGAAAGATTCACTGTGTTTAATTATCTATATTATGAAGACTACACATTATTATTTTACATTTGATTATTCAATTTATGTACATGAATCACCAGAAAACGATAAAGCACTGTTTATTTTATGTGTATCTTTGCTGTATTGCATTTATGCTTGTGATGTAGTTATTATATTTTATGCAGATGTGCTACCCTACAAAGTCCCCCAAATCATAATAATAGAGTTCTTTCCAAACAGAGCTATTCTGGTAAAACTGTCTTCATAAAATCGCATTAACTGCATTGTTTTGCAGTCCTATGAATAAAAGTTTTAAGGATTCTGTTTTCCTTCCATATGGCAAAAGCGATTTATACTTGAAATGCGAGTCCCACGGTCATGGCCACAGCACAGCAGCACATTCCTCCCAACCCGACCAGAGTGAGGGTTCTTCTGCCCGCTCTGTCCACCATCAACACCTACACATGCAGACACATGAATGAGTGAAAGAGGCTGCTCAAGCATGACAAAAATCACATCTACAGGTTTTTTTGTATGCTTGAAGAGCTAATAAAAGAGCACTTTCGTTTGGTATATACTGACATCTAGTGGTTGTAGAACCAACATATGCAATACTAGATATAAATTTGCATTGTAATATCATTTATTTATAAAATATAGTTTAGTTATCTAGTGTTCACTATTTTGATAATAATAATGATTATTAATAATAGTTATTTCCTATTTCATTAGTTTTTTTAGCAGATTTGGATATTTTTGTGAATTTAAATATATAATATTTAAATAATATTAAATTAATATTACTAATATTATTTAATATTATAGAAAATGTTATTACTAATTTATTGCTATTATTAATTTATTACTAATAGTACTAATAAAATATTATAATAAAACAGCTTAACAATAATGATAATATTTGTAAATATTTATATTTATATAAAATATATACTTTTTATTATTCATTTTTTACATTTGCAACAATGTTTATTGTATTATCGTTCATTATTTCATCATATATTAATGCTCTTTTGTTTATTAATCAAACAACTGGTAATCCAAAATATTTAATATATTAACTTACTGTTAAATAATAATAATAATAATCTACATACATTTATGTCTCCCATTTCATTTTTATAAATATTTATTTTAATCAAAATTATTTATTCATATTATTACAATTCAGCCCCTGGTTACCAAGATAATATCAATAGTATTAGGCTGGTCATATGACTACAACATAGCAGCATTTATGGAGTCTTCCTTTTTATTTATTTTTATTAAACAGTTTTTAATCAGACTTCAGTCTTTATCTCTTGTAAATATATATATATTTTTATCATATACATTTTAAGAAAAATACTATTTATTTATTTCTTTAGGGTTAAAACAAATTGCATGACTTCTGTCATACTACTTTTACGCACCGGATTGATCAAAGCGCTTCTGAATGGATTATTTGATTTAGAGCAGCTCTTGACTCATTACTCAGAACTGTTTTCTCTTTCAGGCTGCCCTTGAACTAACAGAGGTAAACACTGCAAAGTCCCCACCGCCAACATATGGCTGCTCCCCAGCCCTGTAAAGCAAGTGAAGACAGACCTCAGATCCAGCGGTTATTAGAGCTTATTATATAATCCGTTCACAAGATTCATGCTGAGGTGTCTTATTGGGGCAGGGTGTGCATTTAATATAGTATGTTACACATGATAATGTCAGCATGGATTTGTATAAATCTACCCTGAATAACGCACATACTTTGATCCAGTGCTAATAACTTTGAATCTGCCATGCAATTTGTTGTCTGAAGAACTAAATTTTGTTGTCTCAACCGAGTCGGAATTATCTACAATGTAAGTCTGGAGTTACTGTCAAAAAGCATTAAGGGAAGTAAGAGCTGTGAGGCAGCAAACTCTCTGCTGTTTCCAAGATACGAGAGCCTGTTTCTCAGCAGCCAGTGTTTGTCTTTAAATTAGTGCCTGTTTACCGACACAAGGGTGAAAATGATGTTTACAACTCCCACTCCGATAGTGGCATACACAGGCTGACCGACCCCCGCCGTCTGAAAGATTGAAGTCGAGTAATAAAAGATCTAAAGGGAGAAAAACACAAAGACAAGATAAATATTAGTTTTGTTCATAAAGCGGCAATCAAAATGTTTTTTTAAAAGAGAATTATAAAGGTAGATTGTAAGAGAGTATAAAGGTAGATTGAGCGTAAAGTAATAGATCTAGAGGAAAAAAATAGAAAGACAAGATCAAACATTACTGTTGTCCATAAATGTCAATAGAAATATAATTTTTTGTCAATTAAATGCAATAATCAAAGTAATATCTAGTCTATCAAACTTATTTTTTTAAATAAAATATGAGCATGTAGGCAGACTGAGAAAAATCTATTATGATCATATCATAATAATGTCAAGTGAAATGTTTTGTCTTTCAACAAAATCCAAATATAAAAGTATAATGCGCATAAATTACTACAAGATCTAGAAAAAATTTAAATGTGAGTATAGAGGTTAAGAATAGAGTATAGAGATGAAAGATCTAATAGAGGCACATGAAATATCTAATATATATATTTATGTTTAACAGAGCAATGAAATTTTCACAGTATGTGTGATAATTTTCTTTTCCTTCGGAGAAAGTCTTATTTGTTTTATTTTAGCTAGAATAAAAAAAGTTTTTAATTTTTTAAAAGGCATTTTAAGGTCAAAATTATTAGCCCCTTTAAGTTATATATTTTTCTGATAGTCTACAGAACAAACCATCGTTATACAATACCTCGCCTAATTACCGTAACCTGCCTAGTTAACCTAATTAACCTAGTTAAGCCTTTAAATGCCACTTTAAGCTGTATGGAAGTGTCTTTAAAAATATCTAGTCAAATATTATTTACTGTCATCTTGGCAAAGATAAAAGAAATCATTTATTAGAAATGACTTATTAAAACTATTATGATTAGAAATGTGTTGGAAAAATTGTTTCTCCATTAAACAGAAATTGGGTAAAAAATAAACAAGTCTAATAATTCAGGGGGGCTAACAATTCTGACTTCAACTGTATATTTGAGAATTTTATAAAAAGGTAGACTGAAAAAATCCAAATATGTCAATTTTTTTTTTCAACAGAATGAGACATATAAATGAAAAATAAGCAAACAATTACTAAAAGATTAGATAGAAAAAACAAAAACATCTATATATTTTTTAATTATTAGAATGTGAGTATAAAGGACGATCAAGTTTACATTGAATATCTAAAAACAAGAATGTTCGTAAAAGTAGAAAAAAAAAACTTAAATGTCAATAACTTTGTTATGAGAATGAGTATAAAGGTGGAATGAGCACAAATGACTACAGTTGAAGTCAGAATTATTAGCCCCCCTGAATTATTAACCCCCTTGTTTATTTTTTCACCCAATTTCTGTTTAACATAATATATATAAAATAATAAATAATAGACTTTAACTGTAAGAGAGCTAGAAATAAATCGCAGTCATTTTTTTCATAGGAATGTGAGCATAATGGTAAATTGAGCATTGATTAATTAAAGACAGAAAAATAAGTCAAACAAAAATTTAATGTTTTTTTGTCAATAATATCTACAAACAATAAGTCAATCAAAAGATTTTTTTTTATAATATGAGTGTGTAGGTGAGAAGATTAATTAAAGATCCAGAACTTTTTTATAATAATGTCAAGTGAAATGGTTTTCTTTTAACAGAATGCAAGTATAAAAGTAAATGAGTGTAAATCAATACAAGATCGAGAAAAAATGCCCATCAAAAGGGTTCTTAAATTAGAATGTGAATATAAAGGCAGATTGAGCACAGTTGAAAGATAAAAAATATAGATCAAACTTTTTTCATGTGAATGTGATTATAAATGTAGACTAAACAACTCCAAAAATGTCATGTTATTTTTAACAGATTGAGACTTATAATGTGGAATAAGCATAAATTAATAAAATATCTAGAAAAACTCAATCAAAACGTGTTTTTAGATTGTGGGTATAAAGGGAGATTGAGAATTAAATGTTAAAATTAAAATCAGATTAAAAATCTAGAAACAAAAAATGTTCCCCCCCAAAAAAATCATAAGAATGCGAGTATAAAGGTAGAATGAGCATAAATGAAAAAAGCCTTAAATGTCAAAATTTTTGCCATGAGAATGAGTATGAAGGTAGAGTGAGCATAAATGACTGAAAGAAAAAAAAGAAAAAAAATTTCAATTTTTGTTTTATGAAAATGTGAGCATTAAGGTGGAGTGAGCATAAATAAAATAAAGGTAGAAAAATAAATGTCATCCAAAAGGTTTCTTTTTCCAATAGAATATGAGTACGAAGATGGAATTAGCATGTATTAATAAAAGATTTAGAGAAATACAAAAAGTCAATAAAAATGTTTTTAAAACTAGAAGCTGAGTAGAAAGATAGACAGAGCATAAATTAATAAGACATCTTGAAGAAAAACAAATGAATGTTAGTATAAACGCCATTTGAACATCCATTAAAGAGTTAGAAAATGTCAACCAAAAGGTACTTTTCAACAAAATGCAAGTAAAAAGGTGGAATTAGTTTAAATTAATGAAAAAAAAAAAAATCAGTAATGTTAAGTGAAATTATTTTTAGAATGTGGGTAATAAAACACATCTAGATTAGTTAAAGATTTAGAAAAAATATCAATCACAATGTTTTTTTACTTGAATATGTGTATAAAGTTAGAATGAGCGTACCGCATTGATCCCAGAGAACTGCTGAGAGAAATGCATCATGAGGGCCACAAAGAGCTGCTGGCGGTACACAGAGGAGCGAAGCAGTCTCAAGATGGACATTTTGGCTTCTTTCATGGCCTCCTCCTTTTCTGCCTTCATTTCGGCAATGTCCTTAGAGGTGTCATAATCTCCCTTTAGCCGCTTCAGACCTAGCAGAAAGACAAAAGACTCGACCATCATTTTTTGTATGATCTCTGTAATTTTTATAAAGCCCTGTGGACACAAGTAGGTGTAAAGATACTTATTCACAGTACATGATGGCCCGTTTCCACTAAGTGGTACGGTACGATTGGATTTGGTACGCTTTTATGGCCGTTTCCACTGTCAAAAGGCGTACCGAACCAAACCGTACCACTTTTTCACCACCCTTTTGAAAGGGTACCTAACACGAGAAAAGGTACCAAAAGGCGGAGCTAGATGCGCAGCTGAATGCTATTGGTTTACAGAAAAACTTAATTCGCTTACGTAACAAGCCAGAATGAAAACAAAAGAACTGCCATATTTACGCCAGATTTCACCACAGGCGAGAAGATTACATCGTAAATACATATAATAACGAGCCATGGTCGACCCGGGCTCAAACAAACCTTGTCATCGTCTTGATGAACAGCCACAAAGCCAAGAAGAAGAGCAGATTTACCCTGGGCCCCTCGTTTTTTATGAGCCAATCTGAAGCGAGAGTGGTTTCACTTTCTTGCTTGCGCTCGCCGCGCTTCTATATCTGAAATGACAACTTTCTTGAACTGATGATAACAACGTTCGCTTGATTATTGAAGTGCTTTTGAAACCCGATCCTGTCAAGATACTGACAAACGCGAGAGTGACCCGCGAAAAAACAAAGGAGAAGCCAGAAAAAAAAAAGTACATTATTTTTTCAGCAAACATGAACAAACTGTCATGTTTAACTATTATTATCATCCCCTTTTGGGCTAATATGAACTCAGAATGATAGACTGACTCTCCAATAGAGGCTACATGTGCTGCTTAAGACTACAGACACAGATAGGTTTGCTCTGACTGTGGGCTACATTTTGTGTTGTTTTTGAACCTAAATAAGGACTAAATGTATGCTGTGTGTAGTTTTTCTGTAGTTGGTAACATATCAGAGACTGTAAGGGTCTGTATGCGTTCATATATGCTGCATTTATATATTTTATATAATTGCAGACATTACAGTAGGCTATTTGATAATCTGATAACTGTCATTGATCTGCAGTTATAATTAAATCCTGTTCATAGAAAAGTTAGTAATAAACATTTATACAGATGTATTTATGTGTATACAGCATCTGTTTTGTGAGAAGTGCTTCTCATATGATATGCAAAAGACCCGTACAGCTTTACTGTAGACATTTTCTCGAGCGAAAATGACATTGACTGAAACTTTCTGTCATACACCACGCCCACCAAAAGGGTACCTTTGGTAGTGGAAATGCAAGCCTAACAAAGGTGATCTGTACTGTCCCGAACTGTACTAGTCAGTAGAAATGAGCCATAAGAGATGATCTTGGCTTGCAGTGTTAATAGACTCTAAATGGACAATGTGGAGGCAAAGAACCCCTTATGTTTTGGTGAACTTATTTTTTGCCATTGTTACCCAATTCAAAAGTATACCACAAATTTGTTGTATTTTCTCACATTGTTTTGTTGGTATATAACTTGCCCTGATCATTCCCGCTCTTTGGCCAATATGTTAATGCATGTCATATATTTATACAATATAGCATATGCAATAGGAAAAGCGGCTTCATAAATGCAGAAACTACAGTAGATGTGGAGGATTTAGACTGATTATCAAATGTTGGTATTTACTTACAGTACAAACATATTATTCTGGTAGATCAGCACAGAGTTATTATTAGTACCAAGCAGCGGTTATGAGCAGTAGGAAATTAAATTCATTAAGGAAAAAGAACAAGACAGACAATCAGGAAATTGCCTGTTTTGGGCAATAAGTAACAGCAGATAGTGGTCTACACTTTGACTTCACTTTGCTTTCTTTCATGACTTCCAAAAACATCATTATTTTCATTTTTACTTCATTTTAAAACTATACAATCTAAAAACTGCAGAGTTGTCGTAACCCAATGTTGGGTCAATTTTGAACAAACTCAACCATTGGATAAACAGTTTAAGTGTAATTAAAAAGTAACCTAATTTTTTCCATACTCCACCCAACTAGGGTTGTAACAATATACCGGTATGACGGTTTACCACGATTTGAACGTGCACGATTATCATACCATGAACAATTGCATATCAACGGTTTTAACCCTTAAAGACCGAGACAGCCGCCCGCTGCTAAAAATAAGTATTGCTCTTAAATGTTTAATAACTTTTGATCCGCTGATCCGATTCATACAATTCAAAGATTGGCATAAAGAAGAGAATCTCAGCTTTTTAGTGCTGTATCACATAACATTCACGGCTCCAGAGGCTCCGGAATCAGTGCGGTTACGTCATCAAAATTTGACAACGCTGATTTGACAAAGAAACGCTCGTCACTGTGTCTCCGGACAAACCAGACACAATACATTGATGCATTGTCCCTCCTCCATGCCCAGATTGGTTCAAACTCGCTATATCACAACCAATAAGCATAGGTTTCGCTTTTGTTTGTGGACCAAAAACGAGCTTTTTGAACAACACAGAATGAGAGATAGGCTGTACATTTATGCGCGGCTAAATAAAACGCAAAAAAAAAGTTTTGCATGAAATAATTCTCATACTAAGTACTTTTGCATGCAGAGCAGCACAGAAACATGACAAAACAGTGACACAGCAAAGACGAACTGCCGCTCTTGCTGTTTTCAAAAGACGCAAATGAAGGTGCAGCTGTTTGTCTGCATTGCAGATAACCATATCCAAATCCATATCCACAGACAACCATATCCATGCTGGCACATAAAACCTACGGATGTTCCATATTGAATCTAGTTTCTTTATGTAACTATTTATAGTATAGTAAATATTTATATCTATTTTTTTACTGAGGATTTGCACCATGTTTATTTGGACTTTATTTGGACTTTGACACATTAATTATTATTTTCTTATTTTTTTATTTGTTCATTGTAAGTGGTGTTGTTTATAGTAACTGAAAATATATTATTTGGAAAAAGTCAAATTTGCTTCACTGTTCTATTATTTTGTAACATTTGTAACATACCGTATACCGCGAAACCGTCAAACCGTGGTATTGTTTTAGACGATTATCATACCGTAAAAAATTCATACCGTTACAACCCTACACCCAACCATATGTTATGATAACCCAGCTTTTAAGATTGTATTATATTATTATGTTGTGAATTTATTCTATAAACTTGTCTCTGTACTGACCCTAACATGACCTTTGTTTTTAACATTGTACTAAAACGCTCTCTCTATAAATACAAAAAGCATGCGTAAGTACCAAGAAAAAGGAGTGAGAAGGCTTTTGGCACATACTCTTGCAGGCGTCTTCCACTTTTCCTTGTTTAATGTAGAGATATCGAGGGCTCTCTGGACACACCAGCAGTAGCAGACTCTGCAGGATGGCAGGAGCTCCAGAAAGACCCAGCAATATATGCCACATGTAATCATTTCCCAGCAGGAAATCCAGACCAATGACCTGCAGACAACAAGGACACCTGCACACTACTTACAACTTCTAGAGCCGAAAAAACATTATGAAGATGTTTAACCCTCTACTGCATGGTGTAACCATATGGCAACATTACACTTATGTTATTTTCCTGCCACTGTTTCTTTAAGACCAACATTGAATTTCTTTTGCTGGAAAGAGAAGACCTTTGTGTAGCCAATTATGTGCTTTTGTTAAGTCACATGACATGATGTTTTTTGTAGCGCAATTTCTGACAGACTGGCGTTTATTGTGAGTAGTTGCTAAATGCAAATGTAAATAAAAACAAAGGATCAAATTATATCAGATCCATAAAAATTCTGAAAACATTACCTCCAGTAAGTTATAATGACATATTCACAACTCAAAATTTTTTTATCAAATAATTTTTTTGTAAATTGGTAAAATGTGTGTGTTACCAAATAGCAACACTGTGCAATAGTGGAACATGCAATATTGCAATGGGTTAGCTAGCTAGCAAAGTCAGCTGTGAAATTTTAAGTTGTAACAAAAACAACATGAATGCTAGTGATATAATGTTGATTATTATTATTATTATATTATTATTTTAATAATATTATTATTATTGTTAATGGCATTTGCATTATGGATAAAATCTAGTTTTAATAGTAATACTACTTTTGAATAGATATGAATACAGGGAATATGAATATTAGCGAGCACCACCATGTTCTATGGTAAATGAAACAAGAAAAGGTCAGAACTGGCTCTTCCTGCAGAGGAAAGTGAGGATGAGATAAGTTTCAGAGACCATGAGAATGATGCAGACTGGAAATTAGATAGAGACAGTTCAGGTAAGTTAGCTCAGAGGCAGATAAGACAGGCGTAGTATAATATATAGTACAATATATAAATATTGTTAGCCAGTAGCTACATTATTCTCATGCATCTGGATATACTAGACTTGTTATTACTTTATCATATTTTATGGAGAAAATATTTATATTTACTGTATGTTGTATACATGATTTACAGTATGTTGTTTTCAATAATATTAAGCAAAAAATAATAGAATAAATAAAGGCTGTTGGAATATGAGTTGTTGTAAAATATGTATAAGGTGCCATTTATAAGTTCTGTGGTAAAGCTTATAATACTGCAACACCAATTAAATAATTTCAAACAACAAAATTATTAATTATAAGGAAAGTTTTAAACTTGAAATTTCTAAGTTAGATCCATTGTTGGACATTGTTGCCATATGGCAACATTTCATAAAGTACCTTAAATAAAGATTTTTTTTTTTTACAGCACTTCAAGTTAAGCCATTTTAAGAAAAGAAAAACAGTCCAATATTTTTTTTTAGATTTATCATAATGCGTGTGGTAGAGGTTAAACAGATGTCTTGGATAAAACAAGACTAAATTTGGGAGTTATTAGTTAGGAAAAACATTAGTCCAAAGCTAGTCTAGTCATCAAATAGACAGATTAGACTGTCTTCACGTGTGTGGTCATTCAATCCTTTCTATTCATTGAATAGTCCATTATTTAACTTTTATTAGATGTCTATTAGATATTCACTAACAGCCCAAATTTAGCCTTGTTTTAGTAAAGATGTCTAACTTTAGATGTCTGTTAGACTTCTTTTCAACACAGAAAACCGTTGCTGGGTTATAGTACACACGTTTACAGTTAGAAAAAGGGATGGGAAAGTGTTTATAGGTTTTTAAATATGGATATTTTAATGACCAAAAATGCATTAATTAGACAGAAGGCCACCATTAACCCCCCACCTGGAGCTGTGTGTGAGGAATGGGTGGTCAAGGGGGTTGCACTGACCGTTGATAATGTCTCTGGGGGCCCCCTGAATGTATGGGACCCTTTGAATCGTCCTAACTTTACCCCCCCCCCCCAACCCCCCCCCCCCTCTCAGCGGTGCCCCTTGTAACTGAACACCTGCCATTCTAAAGTGTTATAATTTATCATTCTGATTGATTTTGAGATATCGAGCTTCAAATATTTTGCATTCCATAGCAAACAGTATGTGTGTAACATTTTTTTTAAATAAAAAGTCTTAAAATGTAAACAGCTTATAACCCCCCCCCCCCCCCATATTGTAAATAAATTGTCATTTAATAAGAATATATCAATAACTTAATTTTGACAAAAATGTCAGATAGAACCTTAGAATTCTAAGGTGATGATATCTCCAAATGGATTCATCAGAAAATAGAAAGTCATACACACCTACTGTAGAATACCTTTTTGGGTGAACTAACCCTTTAGGGCAGTTCTAAAGGTAAAACATGTCAAACATGTTATTAATAAAGTGTAAATGCATTGATGTTTAATATTAAAATGCATCGATGTTTATAGAAATTGTTTCAGGAGATTGTTCTGTTATGTAATACAATCAAACATTCAGTTATTATTCAGATCTCACCTTGAACCCTTATGTACTTTATTTGTGGATTACTGAAGTGGCACTCACTTGACTAATAAGGATGCCAATGACAATAGCCAGCTGGTGGAGCGCTCCCATAGCCCCTCTGTACTTCACTGGAGAAATCTCTCCAATGTAGAGCGGCACCAGGCCAGATGACAGACCTGCAGCACATATCTCACATTTACCAAATATACGTGTACACAGACAGATAACTGAAGCATGTGAAGTTTCATATTCTTTTAGTTGGAAATCTAAGACTCCAAACAAACCTGCATAAAATATGAACGGTTAAATATGATGCTGTTTACTCTTTCTGAAGGTATCACCCCTTCATTTATAGGTGGCAACAAGTGATCAATAGTCTGAATTTATAAAGCATTCAGCTGATTCATTCAGAAATTATGCACATGACTGCCTATGAATCAATGGATCTTATTGTATCACATAGTGATTTATTTGGTAAGGAAATGTATACTGTTGGCAAAACAAATGCCAATGCTAATACTGTCAAAACAGTCAGTGCTATATCTAAAACATAAACTACCCAAGGTTATTTTAATCTTGAAGTATTGTATAAAAATATTTGAAAGTTTGTTCTACAACTCTTGTGTGTGCTACATTGCATTTAAACTATTACTAGACCAAAGTCTCTTCAGCTCACTAATGCTACATTTATTTATTCAAAGTACAAGTAATATTTAAACATTTATTTTATTTCAAAATAAATGTTTTCCATTTGAATGCATTTTTTATTGAGAAATTTATTCCTGTGATGGCAAAACTGAATGTTTAGCATCATTTCAGTGACACGTACAATTCAGAAATCATATAGCAAATATGATATAATGTATTCCCTCACTGATAACATTGATATATACGGAAGGTTTTGTGATTCAAGATGATGACCTTTTTTTTTGATGCACCTCTTTTGTATAATCCTTCTTTAGATGTTGCCAAGCCCTTCATGTTAAATGATAATAGACTGAACAAATATGGAACAAGTCTGGAACAATATGTATTTTATTATTATTATTATTACTATTATTATTAGTATTATTATTAATGCCATGGTTGTGGTGGCGAAGGGTGATGTACTGCTTTAAAATATAAATGCAAAAATTCCGAAAAAAATTGCTGTGTTATATTTTTGTGAACCGTGATTTATTTCCATGTTTTAAAGACATGTAAAACTGAACAAGAGTGAGATTTTTGTAATTTAATTTTAAATAAATGTGTTGAACCTTTTAAGTCACCAAAATGAGCTCTAAAAGATTTTAAGACACTGAAAACTGGAGAAATAATGATGAATCTTTCATTCACAGCACTGCATTTCATGTGGCTAATAAATTAATAAATAAAAAAAGGCTAATTTCTTTCTTCTTACCACAGTACAATCCCATTATAGCACGTCCCGCTATCACCATGAGGTGAGGTGTGCCCATCTTAGCCAGGCCCATGAGTAGTCCTGCTGTTATGGCCAGGACATTTATAGCCAGCATGCCTTTGATCCTGCAAAATCAATATTACACAGACAGGGCCACAAATGAGTCACAACTGAATGTATCTAAACTTATAAAGCTCAATTCTGTCTAAAGCATAAATGATTGCACTTTTAATATTAACATTTTATCCATTTCTCAGTGAATATGGACAACATATATTGGTGCTTTTTTTTAATAAAAAATAAAATTGTGGTCACCTAACTTACCATATTTAGAATCAATTTAGGTGTTGCATAAAAAATACACTTAGATAACAGTAATAATTTAATGTCATTAAAAATTGAGAAGTGGGACAAAACAGGGTGCAAAAATAAAATGAAGAAAAAATTTTAACCTATTGAGCCTTAATACAACCTACCAAAACATGTTTTTTCCCATGATATTACTTACTGTTAACATTATCAGACATTAAACAGCATTTTACACATCCTCATAATAGCAGCCAATTACAAACATGTGACCAACCAACAAATATTCCACAAATATAAAATAGCAAAATGAATTATTATCAAAATATGAATCTAACAGTGGTGATGAAACCTGAATTTGTAGTCATTTTAATGATCAAATTTATTGAATCAATCAATTAATGTTTTAAAATAAACACAATAAACAATGGGTATATTATTATTTCAAAAGCTTTTTCCCCATAATTCACACAGGTTTAAGAAAACCTGATGTTGTTGACATATTAGGCATTTCTTTCACAAACCTACAGAGTTTATATTTTATTAAATTTTAATAAATGTATCTGACGTTGTTCAGATAAAATGGGGACACACCTCTGAAATGTTATAAAACATGAATGTCTCTTTGAAAAAGGAACCTTACCTTGATTTGAGATGTCATGAAATGTTGTAATTTTGATAAAACAACGTTTTTTCATGAATAAAATAATATTTATATCCATTTAACTGCATATGAATGACTGGACCCTTCACTGTTGATGTATTTTAGATGTAGTGAGTAGACAATAATTATGATATAATAATGATATTGATAAATTGAAGGAGATAGTTGTGCTAATTAAATTATTAATCCATCATAACATTTACAACTGAAAATACTTGTATTTTTTTAAAACCTAATAGCAGGTGATTGTCATGTAATATTTAGTATGTCCTCTCTGATTTCCCCCCATTTCCATTGATAAATTCAATTTAAATATTCATTAGGACGTACCATGATCTCAAAGTTATTTAGTTAGATGAGTTCTAGCTTTGCTTTTTAAACTCATTGCATGTGAAAATGATGAGTGTTTTTTTGAGAAATTCAGTTACAGAGTACTAATTTATGGTATAACTGAAACTATTTATTGCATTTAATTGCCTTTGAGCCTTTCCAGTTTTATCTAATCACAAATTATATATTACAAGTTCACAGATACTCCACCTTCCACGGAAGTCGCCAACAAAGCTCACTAGAAAGGAGGACAACATGCCTCCGACAGAGAAGATGGCGACGGATAAAGACCAGTACATGACAACTGATGGATCGGTGGGCTTTTCATGCTCTGTGCCATTTCCCCCTTCACTACGGGCCAGATCTTCATTATAGACACCGAGAGATCTTGCGTAGTGCCGCTCAATGACCTATAACACAGATGACACACTGCTATGACTAAATCACATCCTAATAATGATAGCCAACAATAGTGCCTTAGTTGTGTAATCTCGAGGAGATAAATGCATATCATTCTAGCTCAGAATGCAGTTGTGAAGGTTGGAAAGATGGTGTGATGAGTGACCTTCTGTGGGGCATTGATGACGCCCAAGCTGTATCCCATCTGCAGAGAGCCGAGAGCAGCTGTGAACACCGCCAGAGCGAGCGTGCCTGTTAACTGCTGCCAGACATGAAAACACACACATTTATTGTGTCGTTGATTTGCTCTTGATATGTTCAGGTTGTTCTGCTAAAATAACAAAAGGTTATAAAATGCATTCATTAAAATGCAAAAGTACATACAGTATCTTATTCTTAGTCAGAAGTCTTTACATGAATGAAAGAAAATTGAATAACACTTTGTAGCAGGGTTTCATCTAATATTAGTCAACTAAACAACATAAACAATCAAAAATAACTTTAGTTGATGTTAATTCCAACATATAACTACAAATATGTCTTTTTAAAATTGGAAGTTGCAACATTACTTAAAGCAGGGGTGTCCAAAGTCAGTCCTGGAGGGCCGGTGTCCTGCTGACTTTAGCTCCAGCTTGCTTCAACACACCTGCCTGGACGTTTCTAGTATACCTAGTAAGAGCTTGATTAGCTTGTTTGTGTGTGTTTAATTAGGGTTGGAGCTAAACTCTCCAGGACACTGGCCCTCCAGGACCGAGTGTGGACACTTGTGTGGACTTAAAGGACAGCTTACTCAAAACCCACAATTCTGTCAAACTGATACCATAAACAGGAAAAGAAAATAGGCTTGTGGATTTAAAGGTCTGCAGACTACCAACATTTTTTAAAATATCTTCTTTTTTGTTCAAAAGGAGTTTGTAAGCACTTGAGGGTGAGCGAATTAAATTGTGATAAAATTTCGTTTTTGGGTATAAATATATTATATACTTTGTTTACTACAATAGCTAGTTCAATACATTATGTAACGAATGAAACTAAAGTGTTCTTGAAAAAATTTTTGCGAACTAAAAATGTGGCAGAAATATGACCTAATGGAAGCTTCCCGCCAAAAATAAAACATGAATAAAGATAACAGCATTTTACCTCATTATATTTTCTTTTTTTCTATTGAACGTTTAAGCAAATCTCAATTTGGAACCACATAAATGCGAGGCATAAAAACATCGCTAAAGAATAGCGCATTTCTCCTCTCTTTTTTCCTCAGAACTGCCAAATGTTTAATCCAGGACTGCTTAATATAAAATAAAAAATAAATAGGCCTATTAAGCAAAACGCGTTTAAACCATATGAAAACCTTTGCATCTTCCCTCCTGTCAGATGCGTTTTAAGGTTCTGTACTTACCTGCAAATGTTACAAATTCAAGCAAATGTTTCCATTTCACATGATCATCCTGACAAGAAGTCTCAAGGTTTCTCACGCGCATGCGCGTCAAATAATTGTAGCGGGAAAAATGCCCTTCAGTAAGCGAAAGCTCAACAAAACAGTATCTAATGGTAACGGCTCAACAAATTGCAGTTATGATGACTCTATATTTTTTATTATTATTGATATGTTACTGAAGGAGGGCCTGATTTATATGAGGTAAGTGTCATGTACAAAAAAAAATCTTAATCTTGATAAAACATACAAATGTAGCATGTTTCAATTTTATAAAACTCTAAATAATTACACATGTAATTAGACGTTTGAGCTCTGATGACTTTACAATTCGCCAATTACCCATACAATCAACCCTCTTTGAGGTATTTATGGTATGATCTTTAATTTCATCCCGTTTTGGGACGCAACATGAATACAAGTAGATAGATGGTACATATATCTTTTTTTTATGCACAGTACATACTAATAGTTAAAGACCCATTCAATAAAATAAGGTTTTATTTTCTTAACATTACTTGACATTAAAGTTTCAATATAATAAAACAATGTCTTTTAAATTCACTAGGATTAGTTCATGACAATTTCAGCATTGACCACATTTTTAGAAGATATTTAAGCTCTGAGCAACACTAATCAACAACATGTAGCCTACATACTGTAGTATAGGATTATGGATTTTGCATAATTTATGTGTTTTAACTACAATAAATGAATGCAAATACAAAAAAATGTAAACAAAAATCATCTGTTAACATCAGTTAATGCACTGTAAACTAACATGAGCACAATGATCTTTATTAATGAACATTAACCACGGTTAATCAATGCTGTGCTGCTCAGCGATTATTAACAATAAGGACATTCTACATTCTAAAACATTAACAAATACATTCTAATAAAGTTGTGCTAATTAATTTTTATAAGCATTTGACCATTTAAACTAATAACAATTTAGGCACAACAAACATAAATCAAATATACCTGTATTAACACATTACTCCGTGCAATTGTGGAGCTGTTACAAAATGAATGTCGATCATATTTGAAATGAAGTTAAATTGTGTCAATAATACCTCGTCATAGTCTGAATATCTCAAATAATGCTCATTTAACAGCACCGTACACATTATGTAAATACATCACCCATGTAAATATACTCTTATGTAAATAAACAGTCATAAAAACTCAGACTAGCACTATGCAGCTTATACTACATTTTAAAAAGACACCTTTAACCTGCTGCATTTCTTCAAGTATTAAGAAACACCATAAGCCCTCCTTGTTACAGGTTTCATACTTCTTATAGTAATCACAATTAATTATCAATAAACACATGCAACTAACATTATTAACCAAATAGTAAACAGGTTACATACATGTAAATGATTGATTGGATTTACTACATTTATTAAGGAAGTAAATGTAAGCAAACTATTTAAATTTAATATCATTTAACTTTTTTTTTTTTTTAATTCAGCCCATATACATAGCTTTCAACCACTTACCTAAAAAAATTTAGGACAATTCAACAAAAAATTGTTTTCAGTGTAGTTACACAGTAAAAACACCTTAAAATAGTGTTGTTTTCCACAATTTGCCTAAGTCAGCAGTTTTAGATTCTAAACCAAAAGAATAATCTATACTCCGGTCAATTTTGCAGTTCATTATTTTTAGATTTACAACCAAATGGCTGCTTATTATGGCAAATCTCAGCAATGTTAATAATAAACCTAGTATCACCATGTAATCAGAGTGAATAACAACCGCAATCACTATCTTTCATTCATACCAGAGTAAATTTAACATGCAAAGCTTAAACGAATATCAATGAGACACATCATTTACATGATCAGCCTACTGCTAATTGAAACTCGAACTAAACAGCAATTCATAATTCATTTGAATTCAAGCAAACAAAATCAATTTACCTTCTCCATTTTGCATGAAGTGCCAGCAAACGGCGCTCCTGGACATTAATAGTGGCTCCAAGGTTCTCTGCCGCTTTCCCAATCCTCAGTAAATGATCAATCCTGTCACTGTGAGAACATGCCGAACATGTGTGCTGGGATCAGACCTTCTGCCCTGCTAATTATGTTTTAGCGCTGTTTATAGAGAGCTTCAGGAAAACCATCTTCCTGTAGATTATTATTTACTGCTTTGAATATGATCGATATGTCTTATATCATTTTAATATATTAATGATGTTTTGTGTCGGCAGCACTGATTTTTTTTTAAACAATGTTAAAAGATTTTGTTTGTATGTGCTTGAACACCAAGAGTTAATGTATTACATCTATCAGAGCAAAGTTCTCAGAGATACTGCAGATTTCACGAGCTCTGCGTAAACAGAAGGAGGGACACCAACACCAGTCAAAAAAGGTACTTATTTGTTTTATTCTTTTTTCTTATCATAAAATAAAATTAAAAACAAACCAAAAAAACAACAACACCAACAATAATAATTAAAAAAAAGGGAGAGAAAGGAAAAGAAAAGGGAGGACATAGTGCTTGTATCACTGTAAAAGAACCGAAAATCTTGTTTAGAGCTTCGGAAAGAACGACGATCATTAAAAACGTATTAAGACAGAAACATTAAGTAACCATTCTTGAGTGTCAAATCATGTAGTCAATTAAAAGAGCGCAGTGAGGATCTTCACTGGCTGAACACAGTGTTTCACACAGCATACATACACGCATACATACATCAGCAGGACATTATTGCTAAAAACCTCTCATTCCCTCACCGTTAAAATATCTTCTTCTGCTATGTAAGAGATGTGAAAGAAATATAAATATCTATATAGTGTGCAAACATCAAGTGACTTTGAGAACATCTAAAGCGTCCAACTGAGAGCCCAGCAGGCAAACATACAAAAAAAAAGCAATAAAAATATAATAATACTAATAATCTAATGAACAATACATTGTGTTTAATATCTGTTGTAGTTTTGTACCAAGAGGGAAAGAGTTGATTTCTTTTACATTTATAAATCATGAATTTAGAGCATCACTGTCATTGTAAAGACTCTTTTCCCATTGTGGAATGTTTTAAGCCCCGGGTTAATTTGACTGATTAAACACTGCAAAATATAACTGCAAGCAAACAGTGATCAAAAAAAGAGACTTACAGGCTACAAATTATAAGTATTAGAAACAAAAAAAATAGAAAATTGTGTGTTTCTAATGCTTGATTTCACGTTTAAATTTGTGCTCGGCACTAGAATAAAACAGAAGTCCTCATCAATTCTCAATGGTCACTGAAATACAGGTGCTTTTATCCTTATTTTTTATTATTTTTTCATTTCTTGATTTCAGATATCATGTTGCTCCGACATACACATCCAGTGTCTACAAAACATGCAACCAGTGAAGGGAAGCGTGTGGCTACTGTGGATTTCACTCAGGTAACGTTCATGTTCCTGTTTCAAACATTCCAAAAAAGGACCAAAAAAGACGTTAAAAAAAAAAAAACATGGTTCGCAACTTAAAGATCCAATCATAATCAGCTTTCCGACCTCAAAGCTATAAAACAAACTGAACCATACTTCGAAATACAGTACTTTGGATAAATGTACAGTATATGGATCTTGTCGACAATATACAAATGAGCACCAGTGTTTGTTTGTTTCTTTTAAGTACGTCAGAAACCGGACACAAAAATAAAATCAACGGGCATCACGGATACTTGTGTAAGTGGCAGAAATGTTTGCCAATATCTTAAAGTGAAACATCAAGAGACTAAAGCTTGGTCTTAGCCTGAGTGCTTTGCTAATGTTATCCTCACGTTTTAAATACCGCCCATTTCTTTACAATCATGCAATTGACTAAAAACTCAGCAGGAAACTGAAAGCCAATAGGGGTAACCAGGGATTGGAAACGGAAACGGGGAGGATCCTAAAAAGGACAGGCTTTTTCAACTTTTTTTACCAGAGGCCACAAATAAGGTCTAAAACCGAGTTCAAGTTAATCGGCGCCCTCTTTTGGGAGCTGCGCGCCACTGCAGGTGACGTCAGATACAGCACCTCCATGAGCCAGTGCTCTCTGCTTACAGGACAGACCCACGTCTCCGGGTTCGATCCTCCAGAGTCTCTATAATAATTTGTTAATCTTTTTCAGACCAAAGTGTCAATGTACCGTGCGCTCACAGATGCAATGCTGACGAGGAGAAAGACTCCACAGTGTTGCTTGTGCAGGAGCTTCACCAGTTCATCAGAGAGTTCCTATTCAGGGTCATGAAGAACACTTGACTGCTGCCACCTGACCGCACTGAGGCGAAGAACACCTGCGGAATTAAAAAAGATGTCAAAAAATGAACTGTGTGGTTTTGGATAAACAATATTTACTAAGGCTTTCATTAAATAATTATAGAACAAATGTGTTCAAACTGAACACAGTATATACAATCAGAGAGTGAAAGTCAATGCATTAAGACCTTTTTCAAAACTCTTTCCATACATTTTAAGACCTTATAACCACTTTGGGTTTCAACCGGAAACACTGGAGAGATTTTACCTACAGTTTATTTACTAAATATTAATGTAAGAACTAATCCAAAACTAGAAAAGTTCGTAGACAAAATGGTTAGTAATAATTGAAGAAGTTTTTAATAAGTTTGAACCCGTTGACATAGATAGATAACTTCAAATAGGTTAGCAGATTTCTAGTATGGATTGGCATGTTTCTTGCTAGAAGGTTGCTAGGGTGTTCTGAGTGGTTGCTAGGAAGTTGCTAACATAAATTACTATGGTCCTAGCATAAATTAGCATGTTTTTAGCATGGTTCTAGTATGAATTAGCATGTTGCTAGCATGTTTCTTGTATAAACTAGCATGTTAGCTTGAATTTAGTATGAATTAGTTTATAGTATGAATTAGCATGTTGCTAGTATGATTAGTATGTTTGTTAGTATGTTGTTAGTATGAATTATGATGTTTAAATGTCCAATGTGAAGTCACTGGCAGCTTTTTACAATGGAGGTCTATTGGACAGTTGCTAAGGTGCCGTAAGTAATTGCTAGGGTGTGGCTAGTAAGTTGAAAGGTCATCAGTGATTGGCAGATTGGTAGTCTGAGTTAAATGAGCATAACCTTAAGTCTGTATGACAGCCTGCCGGAAAGTTATGAGGCCATAAAGTTTGGTCCAATGCTAAGTCAATGAGACTTTTTCAGAAATTTCCGGGTCAGTTTTCGGAAAACCGTAAGATGGATCAGGTGGTAAAGATATAGCAACCCGAGTCAGATCAGTTTGGAGGTTTGGTGTAAGTTTGGTGTTTGCAGTATGAATGATCTAGGAGGAGATGCATATAGAAATTAGTCTCAGATGAAGACGGAAGAATAATACGCTTATGTAGTGTAACTGTATGTTGTCTTTCTCAAGCCACCAAAACTAAAACATTATTTATATACTGAATAAAAATCTATTACATCTAGCTAATTCAGCAGCTCGGCGCCTACAGAACTGCAGAAATACTGGTGTTGCCTTGGTTACTGCAGTAAACGAAGCAGCATGATGTCAATTCTAGAAGGACATCTTTGATTTTATAAACTACACAGCGTCCTGAAATTTGCAGATTTAATTCAGGCAAACTTTAGCATTTGACTATATATTGGATAATCAATCAAAAATTATATAAAATTGGAAACCATGCTGTAATGAAGTTTACGGCCCTTTGGCCGCCGGGAAAAAGGAGGCGGAGAACCGACGCAGGTTTAAAATATTTATTAATAATAATGACGGCAGCTCCTCACGGAGACTGCCATTTAAACCAAAACAAACGGACGGCAGCTCCTCGCGGAGACTGCCGTCAAACTGAAAGCAAAAGTAAAACAATATGCCCGGGCCGGTCCTCTCTCGGCTTCCTCTGCCATCGGTCCTCCTTTTATGGTCCAGAGCTCCTTCCGTGGGATCCGAGGCAGGTGCGCACCGCACGTGTATCCACTCACGCGGTGGCCTCACCCTGTTCCCACGGCTCTCGGCCACGCCCCCTCGCCACATACCCCCATCTCCCATCACAGGCCGGGGGCACCCCGTGGCTGTGCATACTCCGGGGGGGGGGGGTTTGGCGCCACAGCACCCGCGAGACCTATATGAGACGGGCCGAGAGAAAAGGAGATGGAAAAAAAAGGAGGAAAGACAGAGTAGACCGAGAAAGGGGAGAGAGGAAAAAGAAAAAAAAAAATTGGGGTTCGGTTCTCCAGACACGCTGCCACTCGGTCCTCCACCAGCTGAGAGATGCGACGACGTGCTGGGAGCCCTGTGGAGGAATCTATCCACCCGTCCGTCTTCTGGCGTCCGGCGGCGGTTTTCCTGGCTGGCTGGCGGCATTTCTGGTCTCCTGCTCCGCTCCCGCTTCGGTGGATGGATGCAGGCTCTGGCATCATGGCGGATCGCGGCGACTCCCCCGGGTTCTGTGGAATGGCTCCCTTCAGCTCTTTCCCTTCCGGTGGTGAGCCCCGCGTCCCCTGCTCCTCCCTATGCTGGGAGACGGCAGCAGGCAGATCCTTTCCTCGCCAGCCTCAGGCCGCCCCGGCACTCTGGGCAGACGAACGGGTTTCTCCCCCACTCGGGTTAACTCCCGAACACTCGCCCCCTCTCTCAGCGGCGAGGGCATCTGGACAACGCGTCCCTCCTTCTCCCGGGCTTCGGCACCACTGTAATGAAGTTTACGGCCCTTTGGCCGCCGGGAAAAAGGAGGCGGAGAACCGACGCAGGTTTAAAATATTTATTAATAATAATGACGGCAGCTCCTCACGGAGACTGCCATTTAAACCAAAACAAACTGAAAGCAAAAGTAAAACAATATGCCCGGGCCGGTCCTCTCTCGGCTTCCTCTGCCATCGGTCCTCCTTTTATGGTCCAGAGCTCCTTCCGTGGGATCCGAGGCAGGTGCGCACCGCACGTGTATCCACTCACGCGGTGGCCTCACCCCGTTCCCACGGCTCTCGGCCACACCCCCTCGCCACACATGCCAAATAGCATTTAAGACTTTTTAATACTTTAAGGACCCTACATTTCTCTACATTTATTTATCAGTTTTTAATAGTTTTTAAGACCCTGCGGACACCCCGTTAAAGGCAATTATATTCATTACAGATTATTTACTATCAAAATGACTCGGAGAATACAGTTAAATGGCTATGAAAGTCAAGATATTATAGCAAAAAACAGACCTCGTGTGAAATTCTCATATCTCATTTCATGTTGTGTAACTACATTGTATAATACAAATATGAAACAAATTCACATGGGGCATTTTTGCTGTAACCTCTTGACTTTTATAGCCTGCATAGAAATGAGATATTGATTTTACACTATAGATCAGTAAATAAAGAGTTAAGACCCACAATAGAGCTGTTGTTTCTCTGATTGTCACACTGCATTCAAAATAAATGTGCATTTTGAACAAATCAGGAGAACTAATGAATCAAGGGGTCATTCCTATAAAGAAAAGCTTACTGTATGGCTGAATGAATCAGTCGTTTGAACCAAGTGAATGTATAAATAACCTAATGTATTACTCATTTGACATTTACCAGCACACACTGCCACTTTAAGATTCTGATTGTTGCATGAAACACATTTCATATTTTCTAAGATAAAAACACTTTGGTCGTTTTAAACCTGGATGCATTTCTTGCTTTTGCAGAACAGAACATTTTTCAAACAAGTTTGTAACTAAACAGTTTTTAGAGTTTAGTAAATGGTCTGTAAATATACCTAAACAGCAATTTAGACGCAACTTGTGTAGGAAAAAACAAAACATGACTGGCCCCAATTTATAGTACTTTGAGTGAAATGGAAACTGGTATGACATTTTGGTAACACTTTAGCTTAGGTCACAATTCCTGGTGTTAACAAACCATTCACTAACACTACTGGCTTAATAAACTACTAATTAGCTGCTCATTAATAGTAAGTAATGTAGAAGTTGGGTTGAGGTTTTGGGTAGGATGAGAGATGCTGAATAAGATCATACTTATAGCTTTGAGGCCCTGCCTTTGTTAATGCCGAATTAATTTAAATCCGTTGATGATGTAAAAATGGGAACACTTTACAATAAGCTTGTATTAGTTAAAGCATTTACTAATGTTAACAAACAATGAACAAGACATTTATTACTTGTTCATTTTAGTTACAGTTGATCATAGCACACTAATGAAATCTTATTGTAAAGTGCGACTGTAAAATGAACAAATTTGGCTAATTTATTGTGCAAACTGAAGTTGTTAAAGTTTAAATTTAATATATTATGTTTAATATTGTAAAGCTGCTTTCACTAACACAAAACACTGCATGAAGAGCTTTAAATATAATTTGACTAAAGTGCAAAAATGCAGAACTTGTGCAAATGAATCCAAATCGCAATGGTCAGACGCTATCCTCTCACTACTGTCGCTGTATTTTTTTTCATTTTGTTGTTGAGAGGACAGCAAGAAGCACATATTTATTTACACATACACATTTACATATCTCAGCAGTGTGGGTATTATCAGGATGTTTTCGGTGAGAGGAAAGTTTGCTTTATTGTTGCTTGGGTATTTGAATCTTTTACCTGAAGTGAGGAATGAAAAAGACCTTCACTAAAAGTATGCTAGACCCTTTGGTGATCATCTACAACAGCGGTTCCCAAACTGGGGTGCACAGTCTGACCACCAGGGGTGCGCGAGAGAATGTTTGTAATGGCGGAAAATTTTGTCTTTTGTGATTTTTATGCATTTATCTTGGGTAAACTTCACATGCCAAATTTTTAAGAGAAAAGAAATTCACTGAGAGAGAAAACAAAAAATAAATCACATTACAAATAGTAATTTACAACCTATGTACACTCATCTCGCGGTTTCACGTCTGCATCACAATAGCCCCGTGGTTAAAAATGAGGAGTTTAATCGGAGAAGGAGGTGCTAAGGAGGTCAAATTTTAGAATGGGGTGCACACAGCATAAAGTTTGGCAACCACTGATCTACAACAATATTAGGCTACTGGATAAGGACTGTGAAGAGTCTAACCTTGTCGTTCCTCTCACACAAGAACTTGAGTCTCTGAGCTCTCTTGTGCATGAAAACCCCATCCAGGTGACCAGTTTCCACAGAGCGGATCTCAATGGCTTTCTCTCCCCAGCCCATGATCTGGTTGGAATGAATATAAGCTGCAAAACAGAATATTACATTAAGCTCGTGCATCAAAAACAACAAACCCTAACATTACAATTATGATTTTCTGTAAAGCTGCTTAGAAAAAATATATATTGTTAAAATCAAATCACTATACAGACACACACATATTTATCTACTGTTTTAGAGAAGACATCACTTAGACGTCCGTTGTTTTTATATAAGATTAATGGTGCTTTCTATGGCCTACCCCTAAACGCTAACAAAAATTTGCCAATAATGAGATACTAATAAAAAAAATTCTGGTCTATTTACAAGCATTTTTAAATAAAATGTCTTCACTATTGGGTTGTTTTCATATTTCACTATGTAAGTGGGAACGTTTTAGGTATAAATATGCCTGTACACACACACACACACACACACACACACACACACACACACACACACACACACACAAATCTTCGGTTTCCCATAGTTTGTGATTATTATGCGTTTTGAATTTATTTACAATTTTGATGTTGAAAGTATAATAAAATGGCCTCTATTGACATTTTTAAAAGTCTGAAATGAGAAATTGCCTCTGTTGGTCATGTACTATAAATTATGATTCTATTACCAGGTATGATATATAATAGATCATTTCTAAAACTACTAAAAATCTCAGGTTTTTGTCACCCTGTATGGACCATAAAAAGTTCATCTAAACTCACTGTGCATTAACTAATATTTAACAAGCATAAATTTGGATGTTAATAATGCACTAATGAAACCTTGAAAAACTAATGATTCCATTGTAATGTATGCCAGTAAAAATCAAGTCAAGAGCTAATTTACAGCACAAACTAAAGTTGCAAAAGTTTTAATATAATCTTTTCTGTTTAACACTGTAAAGCTGTATTTATTCAAGCAAAATACTACATAAAAAGCTTCTATGTCATGATGTATATCATGTTGTTTTTTTATTTCACTAAATAAGTGAGACATTTTTAGGTGTACAGTAGCTATACCTGTACGCACACGCACAGACACACAAATCTACGGTTTCCATTTTGTAAGTCTGAAATGAGAAATTGTCTTGGTTGGTCATGCACAGTAAATTACACTGCTAAAACCATGTATAATATGTTATACATTGTTTTAAAAACTACTAAAGATATGAGTTTTTTTGTATGTATGCACCATTAAAAGTTCATTTTCACTCACGGTGCATAAACTAAGATTCAACAAGCATGAATTTGGATGTTAATAATGCACTAATGAAACCTTGTAAAACTAATGAAACCATTGTAAAGTGTGACCGTAAAAATCAATGCCAGAGCTAATTTATTACTCAAATAGAAGTTGCAAAAGTTTCAATATTAATCTTTTCTGTTTAATATTAAATATACTACATAAAAAGCTTATATATCATAATATACATCTTATTACATATATATATATATATATATATACACATAAGAATTCCGCAGATTTTCTGCAGATTTTTAGCCCATCATTTTAAATTCTGTTTATTTACTTGAGTAAATGTGTAAATTCATATGTTTTCCATTTTTTTATTAATTTCAGTAATATCATTGACTAATGTGAAAATGTTCATCTGATTTATGTACAATGCAGTTTGTACAGTAACATTTTCTGTCTTTTACTAGATATATTATATGACAAACTTGCTTTATTTACCAAATAAAGTGAATCTAATTGGATTTGCATTTTAGACATGAAATAAAAGTTAAAAAGATACTATTTTTTTATTTCATATATTAAGGTTTTAGTTATGATACTCCCAAAATAATTCCGCAGAAATCCACAGACTTTTACCGAAATTCTCAGCAGAAATAGCAAAAAAAATGTCGGCAGATTCCATGTGGCCCTAGGTATAGCTATACCTATACGCATATGCACACACACAGACACACAAATCTACACATAGGTTGGGATTAATAAGCCTTTTTAAAATTTATTTAGAACTTTGATGTTGAAAGTATAATAAAATGGCCTCTATTGACATTTTTAGAAATTGTCTCGGTTGGTCATGTACTGTAAATTACGATTCTAATACTACGTATAATATAAAATACATCGCTTCAAAAACTACTACGTTTTTAATAAAATGCTCACTTTTCTTTCTACAAAAAGCAAATGAGGTATATGCACACTGACTTTTAATTTCAGTCAGCCAACCCAACGGCTTCCGGTGAATTGTCATCCCATACAAATCGCCATGTTTAAGATCTGATTAAAAAAAAACAAAAAACGGCGATCTTCACTGCCTGGCTGAGAGATAATATAAAGTGGGTCTCCGACCAAACATGAAGCACTGCATTAAATTATATTTTACCACACCATGTCTTTAAAATATGGAAATTAATTTTACCACAGTATTTTCAATCAGTTTCTGCGCTAGCCTGCTGCTAGACAGAGCCTGCTTTTAATTGGCTTTTCATCTCATTAACAACCAAATGGATGGTTTAGTCTATTTAACTGATTATTTTTTAAATACATTACAACATTGATAGTGTAATAGGAACCTTATGAAATTGAAAATAGTCACATAAACCTTTCACTGGAAGTTCATCATTGACTGAATAACTCTAGCTGTGCTTATAGCCCATTGTGACCTCCCTGGAATGTCTTCCATGACTTCTTTATAAACAGTAAGCCAACATGACGATTAGTGAGCATTGCATAGGAATGGCGCAAAACGGAATAATTCTGTCCGCGAGCAACACAAATAATCATTACAGCTTGCCAAACGTGAGGAGCTCTGCCCAAACACTTCCCCCACTGAGATTATTATATATGATAAAGTCTGCCAAAAGCCCAAAATCCTCCAGCTCATGTTAGTCAAAAAGCTCTCTCTCACACACACAGACACACACACCTACATTCATACTTCTCAAAATATGAGCGAAGCTGAAGCCAAGTTGGATTGTTTTTGAACTTTGGGTGAACTACTTTTATCTTTTCCCATAAGGCAGAGGATGTGAAGCAGCCCTTTGTTGTTTCGATGCACTACTGTCGCTGGCAGATCCCTCAAGCCCTGCCCATGTGCTGCTAGCAGAGCAAGCTAACACAAACGCACACTGCAATAGAGGCCGATTGGACCTCAGTGCCACTGCGACCGTGGATCATGGTCATATCTGTCAATACAGACAATACGCTACATATTCTCTAGCTGACTTGATGAATAGAATAAAGAGTCATTCAATGGTCAATATGGTTGTTTTCTCTTCCACAGCAGTGAAGGGTACAGAAACACACTCAAATAGGTCCATTGTTACATTATACAGCAATATGTGAGCTCATTTATATATTCAAATTTAAAGGTAAAAAGTATCCAGCTGTCTTTCTTCCTACTAGTAAGTGTGCTTCTCATTAAAACCTGACCAAAAAGACAGAAGTCTCTCAATAAAATCTGAACCCAAGTGGTCACAAGAGACTCATCTAAATATGTTAATATCTAATCAACAACATGGCAGATGGATGTTATACTAATAAATATATAATTAAACATAGTATCCTATTGCTGGCTAATTTTGGAATTCTAGTTAAAAAAATATGCTTTAATCCAGTAGTTCTCAACCATGTTCCTGGACAACCACCAGCACTACATGTTTTGCATGCTTCATTAACCTCCCACACCTTTTGCAGATCGAGTAGTCTCTGCTATTGAGCTGAGGATCTGAATTGGGTGTGTTTGGGTAAGGAAACAATGGCTGGGTCCGAAATCACACACTAAAACCAGTTCTGGAAAACAGAATGCATGGAGTATCAGAATGTCCAACTACTTTCATAAAGATTATTAAGTATGTATCCCCTTGATTCTATGCTATCCCATGATGCCATGTGGGAGAATTCATAAATGGGAGTGATGCAACGCAACTGATGCAAGTAGGTCACGCGATAATGATAAATGGCGGATGTATACGTCCGAGCTCCATTTATACCACTCACATTACTACTATATAAAGTGTACTTTTCTAATGGTCGTTTAGTAAATTTAAATTCAAATGAAGTACCTACTCGATTCAATTCAATTCAGTTTTATTTCTATAGCACTTTTACAATGTAGATTGTGTCAAAGCAGCTTAACATAGAAGATTATAGTAAATTGAAACAGTGTCAGTTCAGTTTTCAGAGTTTGTAGGCGAGTAGTACGCGATTTCGGACGCAGCCATAGATATGTGCAGTGTTGTTGGTCCTCCAGGAACATGGTTGAGAACCACTGCTTGACATTAACACCCGCTAAATGCGGGTAGATTTCAGCTTTGGCGGGTTAGATGGACACTCCCACTAGCCACTTTGGCTGATTGAAAATAACTTTTAAATTGTAGTTTTCTTAAAAACAGGTTTCGACTATAAGGATGACCCAATATGCGTGCAGTTGCCATCTTAAAATCTTGAAGCAGCATGACTGACAAAAATAACAGCTGAAGAGAATCGCGTGACCGTTTAAAATGCGTGCGCGCTCCTGTTTTCTTTCATGAAGCAACCGTGTCTGGAAACGCAACTGTGATCGCTTCTCTTTCAAATAGACTAGACAAAAAATTATGCTTATGCACCCACAGTCCTGCTGCTTTCAAGAGCTCCTCCAGATTTTGGTAAATCCTTCATTTTGAGCTCTGAAAAGTCATGTGAAATAAAAACTAATTGCAATATACTCTAAACACCACTATAAAACCATGACACATTTGCTCATGCTCATTGAGCAAGCTCAAACACGACACACAAAAAGTGAAATGAATGAGGAGGCATGTGGACATAACATAGCATGTCCAAGTCTAATTTATTCATATAAATTACCCATCTCTTATGCATATAACTTTTCCCATTTCTGGGAAACAGCCACACACACACATGCACTCAAACTGCGGACAATTTAGCCTACCCAATTCACCTGTACCACATGTCTTTGGACTTTGAGGGAAACCGGACTACCCGAACGCAGGGAGAACATGCAAATTCCACACAGAAAGCCAACTGAGCCGAGGTTCGAATCAGCGACCTTCTTGCTGTGAGGCGATAGCACCACCTACTGTGCCACTGCATCGCCTAAATCAAGCTTTAAATCCTGCTTTATAAAACATAGTTTTTTAAATGACTGCAAGTAAGTCCTAAAACAAATATAGCACCAACTACAGTATGACATATGTCATTGTGGCAGACTTACCAACAGAGGTGGGCATCTCTCCCCACTGCAAGACAACGTCCTTGGTGATTCTGCCGTAGGTATTGACATAAACGCCCTCATCTTCATAACACAGCAGCATCTCCATGCCATCAGTCTTCGGAAGCACCACGATGGCATGAGGAGTCACAGTGCTCTGAATCTAAGGAAGAAAAAAAGATGTTACAGGCTGCAGTGCTAAAGGAGACCAGTAGAGGGCCACATTTTCCAATCTTGTTCATTAATGTTTACTGGGAATTTAAGGGAATGTACTGCAAAAGTGCACTATTAACAAAACAAAAAACAAAAAAAGAAACATTAAAAGAAGTATTTGCATTGGTGTCATATAAGAACTTCTTTGGTTCATTAAAAATTCATTAAAAATGAATAAAATTTTTAATGAAAAATTCATAAGCATTTTTTTTATTATCTGAAGATAAACTACTAATTTAAAGAACCTTTTTGAATTTAAATAATATTTGTTCCACAGACATCAAATGTTCATCATTGAACTATCAATGTCACTAAAGAAGCTTTATTTTTTAAAAATGTACACAAGGAAAAAATGCAATAAATTGCTCAACTAATTTTGGCACATATATTTAAGCATATTTCCGCTTAAACACATTATTAGACAGATAGAACATTATTTCTCATTTGATGAATATCATTACAATTTCAGCTCATTATTTTAACCGCTTCTTCATGAATTGGTCTAAAAATAGCTTCTGCCTTCCTGAAATCGCTTTTCACACTTTCAAATGCCGTGAAGGGAACATAACATGTGGAGGCACATGTTATTTCACCAAGATTAGACTACAACCCCCAAGAGCAACACTGCCAAGGGAACATCTGAACCAATTGAGAGGATGTTGCCTGTAACTGGATCCCCTAACCAGAAGCACAGCTAAATTGTGTTTTTCCAGATGCCAAACCACAGCCTGTTATCGGTGAGATGAACACAGGTCTAAACAGGTGCATTCATGTTTCATTTGTAGTTATACAATTATTTGTGTTGTATCAGGAAAACAAATTAACTGGGGATTGTGGCAAAACTGTCGAAATTCAATATTAACTTCCCACAAGACAAAAGTCTGTTTAGGCTGAGCATGATTAAAGTGAGTAAATGTTTGATGCTCCTAAACCAAAACAATTAACCTCTATTCACAACGTACATGATCAATCACAATGAAAAAAAAACACAAGTTTTCTATGTTTTCTGAGTTTTCTGGAGAACAGATCTTTTTTATTCGTTAACATTTGAGTAAATTGCCAAGAGAATATGAATCAATGGTTAGTTTAATATTTTATTAAACTGGAAACATGGTAGTTTGTGTTTCTGGTGTAAAATCAAGAAAAGCATTTTATGAGATGCAAATTTGCAATATGTTTACATGAACACCAATAAACCTATTTTAATATGCTTAAGACAATACTCTGATTAAGAGTATCACATAAACAGCAATTTTTGATTAATTTAATATGATTAATAATCAGACTAATCAGAAATGGAATTGAGACATGTGGAGTGTTTAGATTTTAGTTGCTGTCTTTAAGTGCAGTACAGACATGTAAACACATTAATCAGACTATTACATCATGTAGGACGTTTCACCGCAATTTGTAACAGGATAGTCCATACACACACAGCTATTTGACACAAGTATCATGAAATACGGATTTTTTTTCATATAAGGTGTGCTGTATCAAATTATATTTGCACTCTTCCAGCAGTTCATAATCGCTTCCATTATGTTGTTTGTCACGGGGGGCACACATGAAATGTTCCTGAATGAAAGTGAAAGTGCCAAACTGCAGGTAAAGTCGAAAAATTAAGAGCGAAACACCTGAAATTACATGAAACTCCAGAGGAATGTGGATAGCATGGTGACACAATGACGTTAATCGATCTATGTGCTATAACATGTAAAACAGGATCATGAAAGGAACATTCAAAAACCAACTTGTGTAAACACTTTAATTATATTATTGCCTTATTCTGAACAAGGCAAATATGTCGACTACTGATGTCCATGTAAACATAGTCAGTCAGTTCTGAATTTGTCAACAGCTATGTTTTTGGTTTGCTTTGTCTCTTTGGGCTCAGTGTGAAAGGTCGCATACATGTATTTTTTTGTATTGAGTAATTGCAATTATATATTTAAGTTTTTACATTTGAAATCAAGTCCACACTACCATAATTAAAGGTCCATACATATCATACTATCAGAACGTTTAAAATAAACAAACAGAAAAAAAACTAAGTCACCTCTTAGATCCCTGACTAACTCTAAACAGTAAGCAGCCGGGTTCATCACTTATTATGGTCCCCGGCACATTTTTTGTTGTGATCTGTTCTATTTGCAGCCTATTTTTGTATTTGCATGTGTTGTGAGAATCTGTGTGCGCAAGTGTTGTCAAGCTGATTCAAATATTTTCTGAGCTCCCTCAGAAAAGTGTCAACACATCTAAACACATTTAGATCTTCACGTTGCATCAGGTTACTTCTTATATGTTTTAATTATTCAGTTTGCCAAGTGATTTATTTTTTATTTTTTTCATAATAAAATCACAGCACTAACATTTACGAACACATCACTTACATGTGACGATATGTAGAGGTCATAGGGGCTTCCAGAATCCACATCATTGATGTGAAAGTAAAAATTGTTTTGTATTGAGTAAATACATTTGAAATAAAGTCCATACTAACCATATTATCAGGACGTTAAAATAAACAAACAGAAAAAAAGTAAAACTCCCCTCTTAGACAACATTTGCGAACACAAGATTTGTGTTCGCAAATGTTGTCAAGCTGATTAAAATGTTTTCTCTATTTGTAGATGTTTTTTCTTTATTTGAATGCATTTTCTTAATTTGCAGCGCATTTGAGCTCTGACGGAGACCACAGAAAAGTGTCAACACATGTAAATACATTTAGATCTTCACATTGCATCAGGGAACTTTATTAATGTCTTTATTAAAAAAATATTCAGTTTATCAAGTGATTTTTTTCTATAATAAACCACAGCACTACCTAGTATGAAACTACTATTTTTGTTCATTTTATAACATTTACAACACATCACTTACTACATGTGATGGTATGAAGATGTCATAGGAGCTTCCAGAATTCACATTGATGATGTGAAAGTAAAAATTATTTTGTATTGAGTAATAACATTCAAAATAAAGTCCATACTACCAGAATTAAAAGTCCATAAAAAAACACAATATCAGAATGTTTTAAATAAATAAACACAAAAAGAAAACTCACCTCTTAGATCCCTGAAACACCACTCAAAACAGGAAGCAGCTGGGTTTGTTACTTATTATGGTGCCCCGGCACATTTTTGTTGTGATCTGTGCTATTTGCAGCATATTTCTGTATTTGCATGTGTTGTGAGAATTTGTGTGCGCAAGTGTTTTCAAGCTGATTATAATTATTTCTCTATTTGTTGATGCTTTTTATATGAACAGATTTCCTTAACTTGCCGCCCTTTTGAGTTCTCTTACCTACCTCAGAAAAGTGTCAACACATGTAAATACTTCCTATATGTCTTAATTATTTAGTTTATCAAGTGATTTTATTTTCACAATAAAATTGCAGCACTATTCAGTATGAAACTACTGTTTTTGTTCAGTTGATAATATTTACAATCACATCACTTACATGTGACGGTATGTAGATGTCGTAGGGGCTTCCAGAATCCACATCGATGACGTGAAAGCCCACACTAGAGCCGTAGATGACCTTTAACCTCTGACCCTCTTCTACTGTGAGGTCCACCAGCTGAGGTCTGTGCTGCAGCTCTGTGAACGACTGCCAGGCAGAAAGAGATGCATGTCAAGACTTAACAATTGGATAAACAGGCAGTTAATGCACGCAAACCTCAAAGGCATTTTTACCCTTTACAAATGATTCTGTCACAAACTGGCTAAATAGGCAGAAAAGCAAACATGAAAGAAATGCAGAGAACAACTGAGAGATGAGAAAATGTTCTTAGAGCACCATACCTTGAAAGCCATGAATTTATGGTACGGCTTGGGGGCCCATGCGTAAATCTCTACCGAGTTCTTCAGTGCAATCACCAGGAATTTGATTCTCTCGTATTTCACTGAAAACAAAGTAAACCGTGCGTTCAGTTACCTGCAGCTCACAGTTGCAGTCTATCATATTTATAACAAGGAAGCAGACCATGTCCCGCTGGGCCTCTCTGTGCACTGAGAGGCAACCAGAATGACAATCTACAAGATTTAGTATCTATTAGCCTACTGTACTGTCTCTGATTTAACACCCTCAGACCACCCTAACACTACCAAAGCTGTTTCTCAATACCAAGAACAGAGAGAATGCACTTGCATTCTTGTGAAGATCATTCTTTCCAGATCAGATGTTAATACAAACTTTATTTCCGCAAATAAACACCATTAGTGTGTTTATGCCTATAAAGATTTTCATGGTAATGCTTACTTTCACCATGTCATATCAAGTTCCATCTCTTAACTTAATAAATCTCTATAAAATGCTGCACTTTCCACCTCCTTTATGCAGTCGCAATGACTTCTCCAGCTACTTTGGTGCTCAAGTCTGTATCTTATCCAGGAACTTTCAGGCATCTTTCGTTCTTGCGGGCTTTAGTTTTAAAAATGACCTTTGGCGATTTTTGATGAAGTTACACAAGAACACGAATACGCAAAATCGCTGAAGAATGCATATTGAGAAACAGCCCAAGACAAGATCGTTTGACCGCTTTATCATAGAAGTGTGCACAAAAAGTAGGCTAACATGGTCTTACAAGCTGCTATATTTTTTATATTCATGCATAATATTTTAAATCAAATAATATAACATGAAATAAACAAGTATGCATTACACTTTATTAATACATCAATTGAAAATAAACTAAATACAGACTCACTTTGGCTAATATGCTGCTACTATCAGTGGTAGAAAAAGTACTGATAAATGTAGGTAAAAGAACCAGTACTCACCTAAAAGTGTAGTGTAAATAGATTAAAAGTGTCTGTTGTAAATATAAGTGTGAGTAAAAAATAACCCTTTTAAAAGTAATCAAGGCGTAGTGAGAATGAGTATTACACTGTGAAAGGTTGATGCGTTTACATGCAATGTGTGTGAAAACGAAACATTCTGTAGTGCATTTAGTTATTGGTTAATGCCATTTCAGTCCATATTCATCATCATCATCTAAACAGTCTCTCTGTCATTACTTGTAATGATTATGTCTCTTTTTAATGCTTCCACACTGTACATGTTTGGCGCATATATAAAGCGACCATGTCTTCAGTGTGATGCAATTTTTCATGATTTGATTGAACAGGAATCACAGGACTAATTATTTTACTTAGCCAAATATAATAAAAATATTAGTAAAACTACAGGTTGAAGGAACATAGGGGAGTAAAAGTACAGCCGATACAGCACTAAACATGACACATTTTAAACTAATTAGTAAAGTACACTTCCTCAGAAAAACTACTCGTTAGTAATTTGAGTATTTGTATTTTGTTACTTTACAATACCAACTACTATAAATTGCAGCTAATCCAATTGTCAAATATACTGCTAACATTACTAAAATTATGAAATAAAATTAATATTGAAATGTTTTAAAAAGTTGGGTCCATTTTTTTTTAAGCAACAATATTGACAAGTTAAAAATCACACCACACTTAATATTTTCTGAAAATATTTAACTAAAAACCTAATTGAGATGTATCTTAATTTATTCAAATATGCTTCAATAATTAACTTAAATGCTTAAGTGTTTATTGGTACAAAATCTCACTGCCACAACCCTTTATAAATATAATTCACATACCAACTTTATAGTGGATGCAGCCTTCGAGTTCACCAACAGTGATCCAGCCCTGCTTCTTCTCCACCTCCGGGTCATTGTGCAGTATTCGGTTTCTTAGCCATGACAAGTAGTACACACGGAGCTTATTTTTCTTCCCTGCAATAAATAATGATGAGACATGTTAATGTCATTAGCTTAAAACAAAATATGTGTATCCCAAAAAGATGCCACCAGATTCAATAACATTTTAGGGGGAGGGAAGTTTCTTTTATGTCATATTGGTTTGAGGACATTTCCTCAGTAACCCTAAATGCACATTTAACCAAAAATGGAAAAAAAGTGGTTCCAAATATTTATAAAGGTTTCTTATTTCTGTTTAACACAAAAGAAGATATTTTGAATAATGTTAGAAACCGATATCCCTATTAAAGAAAAAAAAAAAGTCATAGTAAGTGGTAACCAGATACAATCTTCAAAATGTCTTCATTTGCGATCAACATAAGAAAAAAACAGTTTTGGAAAAAATTTTAACTATACCTTTAAATAAATTAGGAACAATAATCTCCGCTTACTAGCCCTGCACAATATTGGACAAAACTGACATTGTGATATTTATTTTGTCTGTGATATTACAATAGGCGTATCGTGATATACATGAATATGATGAATATATGACAATATGAAGTTCACAAGATCACATATAACTTTATTTGGAATAAATTCATATGCTTACACTGATTGGGATTGTAGAGGAGTATCTGCATAAAGAACAATAAACTTAAACAAATACGAAATAATTGTATGGTTTTCTGTGGAATCTAATAGAATTGATGTGCAGAAATGTTATAACAATAGATAAAATAACACTATAGTGTAGAATCCACATTGTATAAATAATTAAATACAATTCATTTTGATTTATTTACATTTATAATCTTTTGATTTAAGTTTGCTTAAATCATAAACAGTCACAGGTCTTAAAACATCCAAGTGAAAACCTTTCACTCTTTTTTTTTTATGGTTAAACTTTGCGATGACTCCACAAATCACATCCTGAATGGTAATGCTGATCAACTATAATCCCAGCTTGACATTGCAGATCCTGTGATGTGACTATTGCAGATTCACACATTACAATATTGATGCTGAAATTATATACTGTGCAGCCCTAATTCTTACTACATGACTCTAAAACATCAACTTGGGTGACCTAACACAGCTCTTTTATAATGAGACAAACCTGATATGGTGACCAGGACATTTAGACCCTCCAGCACATCCATCTGTTGAAAGCGTCTGCGGGTGATGAGGTTATAAACCTTACCCTGACCGCTACGATCCAGCAGCATCAGACCATTTTCAGTGCCCACCAAGAGGTTAACACCTGGGCATGCAAAAAAAACGAAAGTTTACATCAATGTACGCAGACCACCCGAAAAGGGCATCAAATAATCAGACACAAACTGACGTACCCCATAGAGCAGCACACAAGATCTCGGAGTTAAAGCGTTTTTTGTATTTGCGGATCTCTGGCGTGTCGCTGTGAGGTCTGATGTTGGTGGGGTTGACGTTCACCACAGAGATCTTGCGGGCCTCATTCAGTTTGGCCTGCTCTTGACGCAACAGCTCATTCGCAAACATAGCTGTAGAGTTCAGAAAACACATTATACAATATAAAGGATGGAGCATTTCATTCATCACTGGAAACCTGGACAAGAACCAAACTCAGCAAGAGACCGCCAAATTATATTGAAATGCTTTTATCTAATTTAATGCTCCGAATAAACCCATTTTAAACCCCATTTCATCCCAAATGTAGAACTTTCCATAAATGTTTGTCCTTTTATTGTTGTAGGCGGTGATAAAAGATGCGTTTTTGTGATTTGTATATTTACCGGCTGCTGAGCTCTCATCGTTGTCGTCTGTGGGGGAGGTTTGATACACTCGTGGGTCCACAAAAGGAGTGAAAGAAGCTTTCGAACCACCGCCAAGACCAAACTGATAAAACACAACAAATGTACCATATCAGCTCCAGTGAAGTGATTTAATAGCAGGCATTCAGAGAAAAACAGCCTGGGGCTAACAATACTGCAGAAGTGCAATCGCTCGGTTTAGATAATAGATGGGACAGACAAATTGATTTCTATGACTCAGCAGGAAATTTTAGACTTTCACATTCGACCGTGAATCAGTAAATAATGCTTCTGACAGGGCTATGAAAATCTTAACTCTCTCCCTACCAGCATTTTAAAAACAGTTGGAGCCAGTGTTTTTGAGTGCATTCATAAAATGTTTGCAGCCTGCAGAATATTTTGTTGTATTAATAAGCAGTGTTGGGGTAACGCGTTACTTGTAATGGGTTACATATCAATATTATTTTAAGTAACGAGTAAAGCAACGCATTAATTCTCAAACTTAAGTATTATTTGACTTACTTTTTTTTTTTTAATGTGATGCAAGCTACTTTTTTCATTCATTCATTTTGTTTTCAAACCGAAGAACCCAGAGGAAACCCACATGAACGCAGAGAGAACATGCAAACTCCACACAATAATGCCAACTGACCCAGTTGAGGCTCGAACCAGCGACCTTCTTGCTGTGAGGCGTCAGCACTATCTACTGCGCCACTGCGTCTCCCAAGTTACTTTTTAGTTTAGTTAATTCTCTTTTTAAAAATTGCTGTATTAAAATAATCAATCAGGTTAAATCCTGCAAGCAATGAGAGAATCCAGGAAAACCTTGCATATCTGCATAGAAATATTCTCATTATTTTGAAAACATGTAAAAAAAAGAAATAAGGATTGTCTGAATGGACAGTGGTTTTACTTTTTAATAAGACAAAAAGTACTAAATTAGTACTAAATTAAACAAATTGCTTCAAACTTTTATTAATCTATATATAAGGCATGTAAAGCTCTGGGGTCACAAAGTTCTCCAAGGATTTTTTTTGTTTTGTTTTTTAAGTTAAATAAAGGTTATACAGTGAGTTCTTTATTGTAAAGCTCCTCTATTTAAAAAAAGATGAAAAATCCAGCAAGTGCTGAAAGAGATAAAGTAACTTTCCCCAACACTGTAAATAAGTACAAAAGTTTATGAATGAAAAGAAAGAACGTCAAGCCAAATCCTATGGCTGTATTGTTTAAAATCACACTATGTCCTAACAACATGTGATGAGATGCTGTGATGCGATAAAATGTATCTTTTCCATGTTAGAAGGATTCTTTTGTCCTAACCATCTATGACCGGAATGTGTGAAATTTCTATTTTTAAAAATGCTTTAAATTTCTGCAACATAACGGCAGAAGAACAGCATATACTACTATGAAAAAGACCAGCTCAAGTACAGATTAGGTGCTTGATTCAGTGTTAAATGCTACCAGTGCGAGTTTGAACACACTTTTATGAGATATTTATTGTCATACCACGGAAAACAGCAGCTAATAGTTCACCTCAGACCTTAAAAACAAAATAAAAACTGATACTAAATTTAATGACGGTTTGAAAATGAAAATCAGAACCGTGGCTCAACAACTTCAGTCACACAGTAGCATATTGATAATGTTAAAGAGGTTTAAAAAGTATTAATTAGATTATAAAAAAAAAAAGGATTGAAATCCTTTACCATTTCATTGGGAGTGCATTGGCTGGCATTTAAATGTTTCTGTCATGTTGGGTTTGGTGCAGACAGCCAACTTGCTTGTTGCTGGAATCTTGTCATGTCAAGTGTTGATAGGACTGTACCAGGCTTAGTTACTTCCAGATGTTTAAGATTCATTATTTTCAACAAAAACTTCAGAACTAAATTTGGTTTAACCAAATCCCCAAATCTTCCCCAGGGTATCAAAATAAAGAGAAATATTATAAAATCAAACAAATGGTGTTTAAAGGCACATTAATTACAATTTCTTTCAATAAAATATCCAAAAACACTAGTACAGTGGCTGATATTTTGCTGTCAGCCTGACTTTAAATCCAGAGAAATAAGCTATTTTAACTAGTAACACAAACTGAGTCCTGTGTTGGAATGCTAATGATTTTATACATCCTCGATTTCCAGGTTTGTTTTTATAGAAATCAAGAAACACCAAAAGATGCCTTAATATGTTGTGCGTTTTAGTAGACTTTAGCTCATCCATGAACAGGAGTTCTGCAGGAGTTACATGGGATGCAATAAAAACGACAACTCCCATGATTTCACAGTTAAGTGTATTGAAACTACACCTTTGTTTATTGTGAATACAAGCCACCTTATGACAAAAGTTACATACTGTGCCTTTAACAGACAACGAGTTCTGACAAAATGACTGATGATGAATATTTCTCGAGAGTCTAAGAATATAAACGCATCACGAAAGGAGGATAGAAGAGCTATCAAAATCTAACAAGTCCTATTTAGTCCAAAATGTTATTTACCTCATCCATAGAGTCCAGGTCTTGGGAATTGAGGCCTGTTGGAGTTCCGGATGGAGAGTGGCTCTGCTGCAGGAGGTCTGGTAGGTTTCCATGGCCTGCAAAGCCATTGCTCTCGCCATGGCCTAAGCGCTGCCTCTCATTGTTCTACACAGAATAACAAACTCAAATTGAAACATTTGAGAAGCGAGAGAGAAGTGCACACAGCATCTAAAATAGCACCCAATGTGACATTTGATGGCATCTTACCTCTCGCATCCTCAGTGTCCCATCTTTAGACTCATCATTGTAGGAGTCAGTGAGGGAATCATCATGGCTGCTCGTGAACGACTCATTATTTCCTTGAACGGAGGGCCTGAGGGAGACAAATATGACAAACTTCAAAAGATCAATTATAATTTTAGCACTCCTATGTTTACGGTTACTAGAATAAATAATGATGAAGAGGGCTAAAAGGAACAGGGCTCAAAAGCACATTGACTAATTGTTGGGCCTTGAAAGAAAATCATTTTGAGAAATGAGAAAACAAATGTACATGAACTTACATGATCCTGGGTATGTCACTGACTGACACAGTGCCGTCGTGTCCCACCGTACCATCCTCATCCTCACTGCTATCAGAGTCCTCACTAGAAGAGGAGTAGTCTGTGAGTTTAAGAGGGGGTCGACTGACCTCATCTATTCGCAGCTCCCTCAGTTCTTTAGCCAGGGCAGTCAGATCCTAAAAGCAGGGGAAAGAGATAAATATATCTCTAGTAAGCACAGTGTTGCTTTTACAGCAATATTATTCTATGCTACATATTTTCTTAACCTTTACAAATTTGGCAGACTATTCAAAGTGACTGCCAACAAATTTATATAAATGTGTATGTGCAGTTTGTATGCATGCATGTCACACACATACACATACACATATTCTCTTTGGTTCTCTTGAATGGTTATATTAATGGAGATGTTCAATAATGAAAAGTTCTTTAAAATTTTTTTACATAAAACTCTCCAAGTTTCCAAGCAGCTCCCCCAACACTAGCGATTAAGGTCATTTAAATGTAAAGATTGATTCTTACTCAGCAGGTGAATAATCTTTATCTGTGCTTTGCTCAAGCATAAGATGATTTAATCGAAAGTCCAAGACAGGGCTGTAATAAAATAACCAAGTGAACGATAAAACAAGTTGAGAAAAATGTCATATATATTTATATACATTTTTTTAAAAAATGTAATGGAAAAACTCTGGGGGAAAAAAAGCAAATTGACCGCTCTTTTTTAAACCTTTAGAACATTTAGCCCTGCCGCCCTATGAAGGAAACTCCTTTCGGTCATGACCAAAAGCTCTTGACCATAGGTGAGAGTAGGAACATAGATTGACTGGTAAATTGTGAGCTTTGCTATTCGGCTCAGCTCCTTCTTTACCACAACGGACTGATACCGCTTCACCAATCCACCTGTAAATCTCACGTTCCATTGTTTTCTCACTTGTGAACAAATCCCCAAGACACTTCTCCACCAGGGGTAAAAAGTTGGAGCACTTTTACAGCATACAGTTTACAATATTATTGTCATTATTATTTTTATTTATGGAGTGAACTATAAAATGTATTCATTTTTTAGATTTTATTTGTTTTGTTCTACACAACTGTTTCAGTTTTCATAAAAAAACAAAAAACAAAACTGTAGACTTGTAGAATTCTATGAAACCCCTCCCTCAGAAACCAATAATGGACTCTGATTGGTCAATTCGTCTAGTGTGTTCTAATTCTTTCACCCCCTAGTGCAAGAAAGAATGTCACGCCCAGGTCTCATAAGAATTTTAGTACAAAATTCTAACATTGTAACATTTTTTATTTTGTGATATGAATACGATTTCAGCAGATGACTACTACATTTTTGGAAAGAATTCTTAATGTTATATCAATTGGGATGATTCTGCATTGGAAATGCATCTCTATAAAATCTAATAAACAATCTAGAAAACGTTTGGGGTCCGACACAATTTTGTTGTGGTCTTTTGCTATTTGTAGTGCAATTCTGTATTTGCATGTGTTGTGAGTATTTCTATGCATAACAATCTATAAACACTGTAAGGATCCAAAATATCAGACCATAAGAACTGATTTCATGAGACAAGATGCAATGTTCCAATAGATTTTCTAATCTGAGAAGTGATGAAGAAACCAACTGTTCCACTGTTCTATTCAAATCACTGTTGACAATGCAATCACAGGCTGGAGAAACAGAGCTACTCAACAGCAGGGGGTAATGCGAAGAAGTCCCCCTTCTCCTTCCACTTAAACCCCCCTTCTTGACCCTTATGTTACCTTCTGATTAGAGCACATTTCACATAAAATGTTCAAGGTTTTAATATGGTGTATCTTGCATCACTATATTCATGTTTAGTATCATTTTAAATGTCTCTGTGTGATTGGTAAAGTGGTCTTAATTTTACAGTAATATTTTACTGGTATATGTTGATTTGGTTTTTGACTTCTATAAGATCTTGATAAGATGCTCTCCCTCCTAAGAGATGGTTAAGTCCTCAAATTGACCAGGTCAGGGTTTCTGTGACACTTCTATTGTCTTGAATTTATGGCTGTTTGTTTTGACTTGAGTATATAAGGTAAGATGTGCTTTAGGACAGGGGGAGATCTTGTAAAAAGACACCCCATTGCAGCATCTCTGAGACTTATGCTGCAATGTATTTCTGTGGTCAGGTATGCATCTCTTAACTCTTTGATTTATCTTTGATAAATGGATGTTGTATTGTTACAGTCTCATCTCTGAATTGGCTTCCTGATGATTTATTATGTAATTGGCAGAATACAATTTTACCTGACAAATAAAATTTTAAGTTTTGATTAATTCTGGAGTTTTGCGAATTCATTGTATCCAGTAGATTATGTGGAGTCTCGTTACCCTTATCGTACGGCATAATCGAAATTGATTTAATTGGCGCATTTGATTATTCGTAGCCATTGCGTGCCGATAATATGTAGACCTTTTAATCATTCGACCACTGGGAATAGCAAGTTGTATGGGCTTGGCTAAGGATCTGTTTTTTTAAGACTAGGTAAGCGTTAATGCGACCAGCTTATTCAAATATAGTTAATCCTGCATCCTCTGACTATTTTCAGAGTGCCGACATATTGTCCGTGAGAAGAAACGCAAACCCGGGGCGTGGAACTCTGAGCGACGTAGGTCCCTAATGAACGTACAATTAGAATATCGGACCTCAGAAAATATCAAAACTCTAAATTAAGTCATAAATGATGAATGTGATCCGTTCTTACAATTAGAAATATTATCTAAATTTTAGGATCATTTAAATTGGAGTCAGATTGAATTCGGAGTTAATAAATTAATATAAATAAATTCTAATAAATAATAAAATTCTTTTCATAAGCACTAGAAAAGGTTTACATGCGTTAAACCTTCGACCATGCTGTTAGTTTCGTCATTGAGCTAATAGATGGACTCCTACAACACAATCAAGAAAAAGATACAGATGAAAAAGTATTTTATGGCCAGAGAACAGTATTCAAGTACAGAAACTGAATGATAAAAATAAAATAATTCAATAAAATTAATCATAGTTAAGGTCAAAAAAGGATACAATTTCTTGAACCTGAATGCATTAAAAAAACATTATACAATTATAGGCATCAAAAACACATGCAAATGATAAATTATAATACAAACTGAAAATTGCATATCCTGCGATTTGATTATTGCAAATGATCACATTGCAATATTTATGTTGAAACAAGCATTGTCATTTTTCAGATGATGTTTATGCTTAAACGATGAGTAGTTTGGGCACTCTCCTTCAAAGGTCATCAGTAATCAGTTTGCATTTGACCTGTAATCCCAGCTAGGCTCAACATAAAAATGCCCAGTCTGGAACTCCAGTTTCTACGGAAACGGCAAGTCTCCTAACAAACATTTAGGGTTATTTGCGCCAGGGTAAAATAATCTGAGCCAAGTTTTGGGGAGGGAATGACACACCACCACACAGAGTCCATTGACAAATCCAGCTTGGTGAGAAAGTTAAGAGGGTGAAAGAGGACAAGCTTTTCTCAAGTCAGCGTTGCTATTGAGATTAGCAGGCTGGAATTCCCACAGTCCTCTGCCAAACAACCTTTAGATTGAGAGCGACTGAGAGAAAGATGGATGGGAATGTTACCAGCCCTCTTCAGACCTGATTAAGCTCCAGGTGACAGGACAGATAAAGAACAGAGTAGACACAGAGAGAAAACACTGGAGAGACATGCATAAAGACAGAGCACTGGAGCTTGGTAATACAGATTGTTGGTCAGCTAATTATATAGACAGCTTTAGTCCTCTGCTCAAAACTTTTTTAATGTGCCAATGCCCCGTTTACACTAATAAGTTTTAGTTTTAAAATCCATACGTTTTGCTACAGTTACGCCTTCTGTCCACACTACCCTGAAGTTTTTGGCCCCCGAAAACTGAGCGTTTTGAAAACGCTGAAAAGGCAGTGTTGGTTTTAAAACGATGCTGCTTCATGTCAGTGTGGATAGGGGAAATGGAGACATCTGAAAACAGACATGTGGCTGCAGACATTCACCTATCTGATTTGGCTTTTTCTTCAATAATAAGTGCATAAAGTTTAGTCTTGCATCCTTTCCTTAAGATCAGACTTTGCAAGTTTTGATATGAAAAACAAACTCCAGAGGACACATCGGGTAAATCTTTAAAGGGAAAAGTGTAGGCTACTATAACTGCCTCCTTTCATTTTCTTCGAAAAATACGAAACATATCCTGTCTCTTTTGCTGAATATCAGTTTTAATAATCAATAATGGCCATTATAAAAGTATAATGTACAATGAGTTTATATAATATAGGAAATAAAGGCAAGCAATCAGTCAAATGTGCAGAAACAGTGTAAGTGGTTACATTAATATATGAACTTATCTTTGCACTCAGTTGAAACACGTTACCTGAGAACAAGTAATAAATTCAAAAGACAAAAGTAATTAGATAGAGACAAGATGAATTAAATATCACATTTAACAACTATAGTGAGATCAAATGCAGTGGAAGATCCTTGATGAACTGTCCTACGTGTGCTGCTCTTAACTGCAGAGGTATTCTTAAAGCACCCACTGACAGCGCATCATGATAGAGTGTGTGTGTGGTCATGTGGTGTGCGTTTTAAGTGATATAGTGTGGACGGAGATTTCTTCAGAAACACTAGGTGAAACACCAGTGTGGACGTGGATCGTTTTCATTCTAAACACCACTTTAAAATTAAAATGTATTAGTGTAAAAGGGGCCAAAGTGTACGTTTCCTCGAGAAAAATCTAAAGAAATCTTACAAAAAATTGTTGGTTTGACTCTTATTGTAATGGTTGTGGGTGTGTGTGCATTTTAAAGTGGGTCTAGTCAGCTTCAGCTAGAACTGGTTAATACAGATTGTTCGTCATAAACAGCTTTACACTGTGGTCACAGTTTGAGTACGCAAAATGATGTCATATGGTGCTGAAATAAGGGGTGGGATTACACATGAATATTAGACATTTCAAAAATTGCAATTGGTCTGTATTTTAAATTTGTGTACAGAAAGGTCATGATTTGATCTTCAATAGATCTTACAGAGGCACATGATGCAATTTCTCGGGTCAGAGTTTACCAAGCTTGAACTTTTGAATGCAGCTAATTACAAAACGTTTTGCACGGCTTTAGTTCTCTGTGCAAATATTAATCACAATGCTTTATCAACACACCATGTGTAAGCTTCTTCAAGACGAAAAATCTAAATACAGTAAGGTGTAATCTTATCGTATTGATTATGCAGTATGCACATCTTGATGCCTCTCTATTTAAGAATGTTTAGATATTTACTGTGGAAAACACAATTTGTTTTGCTACGTAATTGCAGATATCGACTTCTAGCCAACTGCGTCCAGCCAGCTTCAGCCAAGAATGTTCACTTTACATATGACTTTTATAAATCGTTAGATCATTCACAAGGGGAAAACTAGCCAAGTGGCTGAACAATGTAGTGACTGAAATATTTTGGCCTCCAACCGTAAAACAGCATCTGTGCCTCAAGGTTGTTTAGTCTAGAACTGTTTGAAAGTCGCATTGACATCCTAAGAGAACTAAAAGCACCTTTAAAAAATGCTTGATAAAACAGAAAGACGATAAATAGTAAGAACTGCAAATTTGGTAATAAAGAATGGCTAAATAATATTTAAAGGTTATTGAGATGAAACTTACTGCAGGCCGACTGGGTTTGCTTAGCTCTCTGCCTTCCTCCTGAATGGGCTTGGAAGTTTCCTGTAATGCCACTGGAGATCCCTCTGATTTACCAGATCCTGGAGAACACATAGAAGGATCCAACCATATTATTAACAATGCAGGGCGGTTTTCTTTTTAATCGAGTGTAGGACACATAATTTATTAGTCAGTATCGGAAGTGATTAAATAATTTTACACATCCAAAGAATTATCAACAAAAAAGTCAAATGTAAAAAGGGGTGGATGGAAAACACGATTTTAATTGCATGAATCTGTATGTTTTGATAAAATACAGTGAAATATCATGTAGTTTGAGAACGGGTGATCCTTTTGTGGCTTTTCAAACACATTCTACCACATGGCATGAGTGTTTACAATGTGAACGATCCAACTGAATGCGTTTTCTATCACTTCTAGAAGTGGACAAACTCTAAATGCCTTACACCCCATTTACACTAACATTTAGCATCATCTTCTTGTTATTAGCAAAAATCAAAAATGCTAATCTTCAACACCAGAAGTAAATGGGCCAGATGGTATAAAACTGCTACCTACAAAACCAACTGCTGGACTGGAATGAAATATGTAAACAAATCAAGTGTCCAAACCATGTATCCACTATGTCAAACCATACATCCACTTTTCTCTCTCTAGAGGATGACTGTAGTATTGCACGTCTGACATGGTGAACAGAGTGAAACGAAACAAAAAATAAAGAGCCAGCTCAACTAGTCCCATTGAGGATGTCAAACTGAGGCATTCTGGGGAGGGCAATGTCTGAACCAGTCACTCACAACATACCATGACCACCTACACACACACTTTGATCCAAATGAGCATGTCGAAGCAGTAGGGTAGGCAGTTCTGGCTCATAACAAAAGGTTTGCTCACAGGAACCCAGGTTTGAACCTGGCCTGAATTGTGTCCTGATTCTCCAGCAGCTTGTTTGTCTCTCCTGGATGATGGTGTGCAGAAGATAAAGCACTAAAAATATAGGTCAAATGGGACTCAAGCTACTGCAACACTGTCTGATTTCACATGTGGTTCAGAATATAATATTTTTTCAAATTAATTTCACACTTGTCTAATACAAATATGTGGATTTGTTTAAAGATTATGATGTATATACTTTTTTGCCTCATTTTTAAACTCAAATAGCTGAAAGGGAAACGTAACAACATGACACATCAGTTGGGCACTGATCTAATGTAAACAATACACAAAAATAAAGACAAACTAAAATATTTTGTTTAAAAAAAACTGAATTATAATGAAAAAGAAATAACTAAATTTAATCCATTTTAGTATGCTAGTATGTGTAGAAATGTTTAAACCACTTCAGTTACAACCATACCCACATTAGATGCAATGGTAAACCTTTGAGATATTGTGTGAAAGGAATTAAAAAATATCCACAACTAGTTATGTATAACTTTGAGAGAAATGAAGCGGCAAAACTGGGCAACTATTGATCTTTGTGCCACAAATGTGTCAAGCAAAAGTGAACTCGCACTCAAGTACTGCATACTTTGAAAGGATTGCTCTTCTGTCCCAAGAACAATCTTAACCTAATCCAGAAATCAAAAATCTAAATTCCACACAAATGCAAAGAGCACTCTCACCTCTTGGCTGGTTCCTCTCACTGGATCCAGGCTGGGATCCACCCTGAGAGCTGGGTGTGCTGGAGCTGGAGGAGCTGTTGCTGCTGGTTCTCTGCAGGGCCACATCCAGAGACAACTCTGTCCTCCTCAGGTCTGGATTACTGGAGAGATCAAGATACAGTAAGCGTTATCAACACAGAGCAGATCCTCTGGTTTGTGCATTAACCGGGAGCTGAGCTAACCTGGTGCGAATGAGCTGAGAGGCCGACCGCCCGCCTCCACTGGACTCTCCGTTTCCAGGAGAGTTTTTCCTAGCAAGAGCAGGGGAGATAGAAGTGGTCCTCTGGGGCACCTGGGTAGTACCGGACAACTTTAATCAAACACACAAATGACCAAACGTCAGAGACGAGGGATCATAGCGTGATTACAACAGTCAGATATTTTTACTTCAGGTATAAACCTTTGGACGGAGAAAATAAAAAGACATTAGTGGTAACATTCTGACCTTGGGAGGAACGGCGTCTTCCCTCAGCCAAGGGGAACTGCGGTCAGGTTTTTCCTCATGGCTGGCCATGCGAGGGGCAGGAGGGGGCATCTCTGAAGTCGGGTCGGAGTTCTGTCGAGGCATCTCTGGTCGATTGGACACCAGGCTTTCCTGGAAGGCTGAAACACCCTTTGCAGATTGATCATGCAAAGACTGCGAGACTGACATAGAGGAGCTATGGGACCTCACTGGAACCAAATGAGCCATCTAAAAGGAGCAAGAAAGCACTTCGGAGATCAGAATCCTGACACACTTTCACTAACGCATTTCCATGACCTTTCTAATCATTTGTTATTGCTTGTGATTTGTGATTGATCTTAACAGCCAACAGCATCAGCAGTGTCATGTAACATTTCAATCACTGCTCCTTCTGTGTATGAGCATCTATAGGGGGCTTTTGCACCTGGTCAGTTCCCTGAGAATTAATTTCACCCTGGACCGTTTTTCTGGTTGGTCGAAGTGAATAAGCTGGACGTACGTAAAATCAAGTGCTGCATTCAACAAAATCAACAACTGAAAGAAGGGGTATGTTTTTCATGAATTGTTTTTGATAATGAAAATCACTGTACATCATAGGTCTCAAACTCAATTCCTGGAGGGCCACAGCTCTGCACAGTTTTGCTCCAACTCTAACCAAACACAGCTGATCCAACTAATCCAGGTGTTCAAGACAACTATAGACTATTGAGCAGGTGTAAGTTGGTGGTGGTAGGACCAAAACTATGCAGAGCTGTGGCCCTTAAGGAATTGAGTTTTGAGACCATAGCTGTAGATAGTCAAGTCACTGTAGGTCCTACTATGCTAAATTAAACTCTACTCCGCAATGAGCTTTGGTTCTTCCAAATGACAACCTTACAAAAAGTTAGCGCAGAAACCCATTATCAGTGTCTTGAGGCCTTTATGTGGATAGAATTATTCAGTAATGGTAAATTCTGCTTTAAACAACCACCAAAAATGTTACCTGGGGCTCCACAGGGCGGTGCATAGGAGGGGTGCGTGCTGGCTGCATTCCTCCACTGCTGAAGGACTCGGAGCGAGGCGGGAGGGAAGGGTCAGAGATACGATTGGCCACTTTATGCTGTAGGGCAGGAGAGCTCTGGCGGTTCAGTTTAGAGCGCTCCTCAACCTTTGTGAGGAAAAAAAAAAAAAGCCAATTAAGAACAGGCCGTGCTGATTAACTTAGCATCAAATAAGCGAGAACTAGCAAGGCTTGGAAAATGCTCCAGAAAAGACATGTTTGGGAAACATGGCTTAAGTTAATCAGTAGAAACTATCCCACCATCTGAAGGAGAAAAGCAATCTATTCAGCTAGAAGCTGAATTAGCCGTTGCATGGCGATCAGGTCATTCATACAACAATTGGTTAGAGCAGACCAGCACCTTCTACAAGCAGAGAGATTGAAGACCTTTAGAGATGAAAGGACAGAAAATACTCCAACTAGGTTTAATGGATAAATAATCTGCTCATGCAAAATAAAAAGCCAATATATAAGACACTGCTTGGCAACTTCATGAAAAGGTTTAAGTTCTATAAGACTGAACTTCTTAAAAAGTCATTAAGGTAACCAATAACATTAATCGTATGTGTTCATGAGATGTGAAATGTGTCTCGCCATCTAAAGAATTGGTAGACTTTCAGTGTCTTACAGCCTGATGGCTTTTTCTTTGCACCAACAGATCATTTAAAAAAGCTAAACAGACACTGGTCAACCATTTCAGTGTCTCAGAAATGCTAATGCCTACAGGGGAAAAAGCTTGTTAAATTCAAAAAGAAATGGGAGGTAAGTGTGAAGATGGACGGCAGCTTGCTCAAAGATATGAGTATAGTTTCTAGAGTTCCCAGTTCTAGAGAACTCAGGTTAATCAAAGGCATTCTAAAAAGCAACTAGATCCACTGGTCATTTAAAACCATTGACTATATTGGTTAAGAAGATACTTTTGCTTCTAATGTTATCCAAACCAAGCACAATGTGTAGTAGACCTTTAGTTTATTCTTTTAATGAAAGTGAAACTGCTGTGAATCACAGCTATTACCATGTACACAGACATCACCTATTTGCTATAAAATTGCAGATTTATGATGTATATAATAACTTATATTTAATTGTAACTTTAACTTAATTTGTTTGTAATGTAATAATGTGCACCTTTTGTAATGCTACTTTGAAACAATAATTATTGTAAAAAGCACTTTACAAATAAACTTAAATTAAATTGAATATTAAGACATGCATTTGAGATTAAGAAAGGGTAGAATTTGACATGAATGTCCTGTTTCTTGCTACACATTGTGTCTGATTAGGAACTGGTGTAGAAAAACACAACTTGTGGAACAGATTCAGCTTTCAAGGAGTATGCCCAGAAGTCTAAACACATTCAATAACGGAAAATAGTTTTCCGTCTAAATATTAAACCTGTAGTTTTTAACCACTCTCAAAAGTTGTCAATTTTTGCTTTGAATTACAGGAGTTCACCACATGCCACCTTGTGAGAAAAAAAAGAGGAGCTCCATCACCAAAGGGCCCAGAAGCACCCAGCAATGGGCCGGACTGATTGCTACAGCTTACACAAAAAAAGAGGTCTTCCAAGTGGGACAGTAGCCATCTGATGGGGCTCAGAATCAGAACCAGGGTTAAACATGAAAAAGGGGCTTTTATGATGTCACTTATAAGATGGAAAAGCGAGTGGCTTAACATATGCATGAACAAATAGATAACGTGAGTTATATGGCTAACTGAATGATTTATGTACATCTCAGGTTTCAGTAGATAAAAAAAAATTGCATATTGGTGTAACCTTTTATTTTGTGGGTTAAATAAATCTTTTCAAAATTACAATTCGGGATCTGCTATTTACAACTATTTACAATGAGTGCAGACCACTTTATTTGGCGGCTCTGATTGTCATAAAGTCGGGGGATGACGGGGAGCCAACGGGAGACAAATCAGGACTGATCTGAGAGGAGCGACGGCTCCCCGGGGATGGTGATCTAGAAGAGACTGGGCTTCCTCCTCTAGGTGAGCCTCGAGGAGACAGACCCATCCAGCGCAACAAAGACCAGAGTGGCCTAGCTATTTCAGAATTTTTAGAACCCCGACGTTGCAAATTGCTGATGCGTTCACAAGATTTAGCACGCCAGATGGGAGAATCTAAACGTGATGAAGACAAGTCCTGAGCAGAAGAGCATCGATTCATATGAACCGGTTCATCTGAACCAAACTTTTTAAGAGGCACCTCCCACTCCCATTGCGGCACCATAAGGAGGTTCTTGCCTGGGATAGAGTGTGAACGCTTCTGTTTCGGCATAGCTTCTCTTAAGGAATACTCTGGGCTAGACTGGGAAAGCATGTCTACCTTTTCACTTTCAGGGGACAGTTCATTGTCTGTTTCTACTTGAAATACAGGCCTGCTAGATTTTACAACTATGGGTGTGATCATTCGAGTTACCCGCTTATAAGGAGGACGGGAAAAGCCTGGGCGAGGTCCCATACTAATTTTTTTTGCACTGTATTGGGGGGGTGGTGAAATCGATTGTCGCTGTATCAGGTTCTGCTTCTGCGGCTTTAAAGGCTGCATGACACTTTGATTAATTGAGGGATTCAGTATAGCGCGGCCTATGGGGATCCCTAGGTTGTCCAACTTATAGTAGAGGGGTGTGGACTGCTTGCGGTTGCTGGGTTGGATCTTTATCTGGGGCGGTCCATGGATCTGAAACAGTGAGTCAAGAAAATTTTGTTAAACATAGTAAAGTTGACAAAAAGTCAAAAACACCAGTGCTGCGTCTTAATTTGCATACTATCCATCCTAAATAGTATTTGAAAATAAAATTTGTATGTCCCAAATCATAGTATGTTGAAAAGAGTAAGCCTAAGTTTTCCGATTTGGTTTACTATTTCCAGTAAAAAAAAATTTAAGTCAAGAAGCGTCCATACTCTAACCGCTGATCCTGCCGGCAATACATTGCATGTTGGACGGGAACTCAATTTGAACTAATGTGGGTGAAAAGTGTAAACGAACTACAAACATGATGGAGACCAACCGTCAAGTAGTAGGCTTCGGTAAAGATGTTTGTATGACTGTTAATTAATATCTAGCCAACTGGAAAATATTTAAATTGTGTTTTCTGTGTTATAACAACAATACTGAACTTATTGAAAGAAGTGTTTGGACATTAACGTCTGAATGCATAATTATCCAAAGACCTGAGGAGATTTCTCTGCATGAAAGACCCGTGAATGGGAGATTAACCTGCTGCTGCTTCTCCAGTAAGGTAGGGAGTTACATATGACAGAAATGTGGATGATGTGTGGATAATTGACAAGGCTCGCAATTAAGCAACACAAATGGTCTGTTAATAAGGAAGTATTATGTCCTAAAGCTTGCGCTCTTTAGTTACACACTCAAAAGTATATATTTTTCCTTCACAAAAAGTACATACTTTTAGGGCATAGTATAAGCAAATTGGGACACAGCACTGGACAAAGGACACAATACAAGATCATTGCCATTTGCTGTTGCGAAAAAGCCTTGCAAAGTTGTTTGTTTGTAGTAAAACACAAAATTTTTGATACACTGTTGAACATCAACTATTGTGGTAAAAGTGCAATAGTTCATTAGCTAGCATTATAGTCGCCGTCTTTCTCTGTACTTAATAACACTATGCTGTTAAGTTGCAATGCCATTTATCGGTTTGGATCAGCATGAACCTTTTTATGTAAAATTATACTGATACTACAAATTAGCAGCCAATAAGTCCAAAAAATCTGTCTGATGTTCAGTAAAAATTAGTAATACGAGTCATTCTGACATGGCAAAATACACTGATTTGCACCATACATGAAACACTATATAAATTCCGTTACAGTCTTCCATGTACAGTCTTTGTCTCTTTTAATCTGTGAAATTTAAATATTCAATTATAATATTGGTCTTGTATTGTGCACTTATCATGGTAAACAAAAACAATAGATTTTGCTGAATGATGATCAAAAAGAAAGAGACTCAATTATGTCACATTACATATTAAATATATTATATACTGTTTCCTTTCCTTTAGTATGCTTCATTATCCATATCCATTTTGCTGATGCGCTGAGATGAAACAAGAGTTAATCTGTATGGTTTCATTATGCTGAACCAGCATGAGTGTTGTTGAACTTGCAGTAAACATTTCCAGGCTGGTGACCCTGAAAAATGTGCTGGAAAACATTTCTGCAGCGTAACACAGCTTCCTAACCAGGCGCAATGCGTCTCCATTGACAAGCAATTTGTCTGCCAGCACAGAACGTGAAAAAGTGTGTCAAGTCCATCGGAAGATATTAAATATTCAATGTGCACCAATGAGGAGCAGGATTTTGGACCAGGCACAGAGTGCAGCTCCGTGGAGTTGTAGCGTGTTCACAGCCAGTCAGAATCACTCAGATTTGTCACTTCACACCTAGAATATAGTAGCACTGCAATCCTGAAAAAAGGAGAAAAATTCTATCTAATTTCAGAACTGCTCACCTTTTTAGCCCACGCTGGTTTGTCACTGGGGTTGACAGCATCTTTGTAATGGTAAAGTTGCTTCTTCTCTTCAGGTCTGGAGTCTTGTTGTTGCTGCTGTTGCTGTTGTTGGAGAGAGACGAGGTAAGCTCTTTCTTGCTGGAGCTGCCTCTGCAATCTATCCGCCTGTCTTTGTTCCTCCACCTGTTTACGTTTATACTCCTAATGACACAAAAAGATGGCGTGAACAAGATGTTAATAACCGTTCTGAGATCTCACACAAAGAACAAGCAATGAAGGATTCGAACACACTCGCCCACAAAGCACAAGTACCATACACAGCCACACAAACATACACAAAACATGCACATGCTGGATCGTTATGGGGTATTTGCAGCTCAAAACAAACAGGTACACAATTACAATCCCTGATGTACCTTTATTCAAAGCCAAGCATATGATTTGCCTTAATGGCAGTGAAATAGGCTAGTAGTGGTAAGGTAATCCAGATGAAACTTGTCTCTTTAAAAAGTGATCTTGTATCTAGAACTAAATAGCAGATCTACTTGGAAAAGAAAGTCTTCACCACAGCTTTTTACTCCCTGGTGGCTTCAATGAGATCTTTCTGCCCTCCTCTATACTTCAAAACTCTCATGAGAGCAGAAAACACAAGAGAACACCTGCCACAATCTGCACCTCTCCCATTTTCTCTTAAAAAGCACCAAAGCATGCAGGGATTTCACAGAAACAAATGTATTAATTTTGTACTGATCAAAAAAAGGTGTGTTCTGCTTTCACCTGCCTGGTAACTTGATCATTACTGTAGGCCGTGAACAAATACCAACTTCTTATTTTGTTGTCCGTGTAGTAATGTTTGTAGATCATTCATTATAATGTATATGCGTGATGTATCATAAACAAACACAAGTTCATCTCTACAGATCTGAATCAAGTTATATTGTGTACTGTACTAATATCCTGCACAAACAATGGCACAGTTATGTTTGAGCTATGCTCTATTACAATATACAGTATATCTCATTCCTCGATCAGCCAATCATGTTTGTTCTTTTAAAAGCTGATATTTCTCACAAATATCACAGAAACAACGACTGCAACACATTAATGAAGTATAAAAACATAATTGTGATTCTGTAACAACACAAAATGAGGTCTGAAGATCAACAGAGAGATGCAGTAAAAGTCAACGCAGAAGCGAAGATGCGGGAGAGGGATTGGGGCGTGCACAACAAGATGAGTGTCTTCTCTCTGTTACCAGTAGGAGCGCCTGCTCTTGCAAGAGCTGTTGTTGTAGGATCTCGAGTTGTCTCTGTTCCTCCTCCAACTGACGACGGATATACTCCTGACCAGCCGCAAAGGAAAAGACAGGAAAAACACAGAAAAGCAAGTTTTTCAGAGTTTCTACAAGATTCAGGGTGAATGTAAGACGAAGGAGTGAGTGATGCATTAGAATGACAGAATGATCGCTTGAACAACAGACAGAGAGATAGATAGAACCACAGACTTAACGATAGTTAGTTAGCTAGATAACACCATAGATGGCAGATGGACAGGAAGTAGAAATGTTGGTCACAGATCATTTTAGGGTACAGCTCATGCTGTAAACAAACCTACAAGCCAAACAAACCTAATACGCTTTTAATTAGCTGCTTTATAATTGTTAGTGAGCTAGTATTTAGGTTTAGGTATTGGGTAGGATTAGAGATGTAGAATACAATTTATAGCACTTTTTCAGTACTAATAAAGAGTTAATATCCTTATTACGTTAGGGAATAAGTAGACCCACACAGAATCTGCACGTGCAGAAGTTTGTAGATTTTAAGCCATCATTGAGTCTATCGTATATATTTACTTGTGTAAATGTGTGTACATTCATATTTATTCACATTTTAAATTAATTTCAGTAATATTATTGACTAATATGAAAATGTTCACATGACTTATTTACAATACAGTTTCTAAAGTAATATTTTCTGTCTTTTAGTAGATCTATTATAGGCCTATAAAAGACTTGCTTTGTTAAACATTAAAGTTAAAAGGGTATTATTTTTAATTTCATATATTAGATTTTTGATTGTGATACTACCAAAATCATTACGCATAAATCCGCAGGAGAAAATCTCAGCAGATTCTGTCTGGTCCCAGTAGTAAGTCAGTAACAGTAAGTTAATGGTGAGAATTGTTACTTAAAGTTATTTGACCTTAGTCTTCACTTCATGCAGAAACACATGAGCCTTTTTTGATTTTCCTAAACACCCGGTGTGGATAACATCACATATTTAAAAGAGGGATAAAAGTCTTTGAATTGTAGATATAAAATACAGCAGAGCTACCTAGAACTATAGATCAAAAATTGGTAGCTCAATCAATAGGTCAATAGACTGACCCAGAAAAGACAATATCTTGACAAATAGACCAATAGATGGGTTTTTAAAAACACCCACAGAAAGCTAAACGATACCTAGCTAATTAAAAATCTAGATTGATAGTTCCATAGCTAGTTACTATAAAATAGATAGCTAGTACTATAAAAGAACTATAGCTAATTAGACAACAGTAATTTAATCAATAAGTCAAATGAAAGCTAAGCAATAATATAGCCACAGTTTTACTACATATACAAAGGTTAAAGGATTATTTCTCACAAAAATATTAATTACATTGTTAATTACTCACTCTCATGTTGTTCCAATTGCCTGAAACCTTTGTTCATCTTTGTTACACAAATTAAAATATTTTAGATGAAATCCAAGAGCTTTCTTATTCTCTTTAGACTACAATGCTCCTGAGATGCTTCAAGACCAAAATGGAACCTTTCCAAAAAATGTTATGTCACTCCAGTGGTTCAAATATAATCATATGAAGCTCCATGAAAACTTTTGCTTTGCAAAAAACACATATTTTGCCAAAAAAAAAAAAAAAAAAAAAAAAGTTTCTTAAAAATCACATGCAGTGTTTTGACAATGTTTTTGGCTCCTTTTCTGGAATTCTCAGAACCACTGCTGTCTGTGGAGTATGAGAGAGCTCTTATATTTCATTTGAAAAATGTTAACTTATGTTTTAAAGATGATCAGGGGTCTCAGGCATTTCTAACAACATGAGGATAAGTAATTAATAACGTAATACAACATTTTGCATGACATTGTCCTTAAAATTTTGGCAAAACAATGGTTAATTTGTGGCCTAACTACAATATTTATTTATTTATTTATTTATTTATTTATTTATTTTTTGTTGTTGTTGTTGTAAACCCATAGTTTATTTTTAAAATGAGGGAGACCATACAGGACCATAAAAGCCAAAACAAACAGACTAAAAATAGTACATCTCCCAGGGCTCTAGCAATAATGACTGGAGATTAAATTGTGTGTTTCTGGCTAAAATCTTCCCCTATTTTTAATCTCACTCACTTTTTAACTTGAAAGCTTCTAGAAAATGCACTTGTCACTTTATACAAACAGACATTACATTGTATGCCTTTCTGGCCAACATTCTACTCACTTTTAAACTTAAAAGCTGCTAGAAAACGCACTTGCCACTTTATATGCACTTCTAACATTGTATTGTTACTACTTTTATAATTATTGTTGCCTTTTTACCTTTTTATCTCTTGTTATTATTGTTGTTGTTTTAGACAATTAGGACTGCACTGAAGGGAAGGGCAAACGTTTTGTACATTTTGTACAATGACAATAAAGACTCTGATTGACTGAAACAACAATAGCAAGTCAGTATGCCAGCTAGAATGACAGACAGAATAATAATAGACAGAAAGGCTCATATCTAGTGAAGAGGTGGTGTTAAAAAAGAGAGAAAGATACAAAGTGAAAAACCAGGTACACTATTTGATGAAGTGGCGTAGACCTGTTGAACGCGTGGGAGACGAGAGAAAGAACAGAGCCGATGGTGCGATGAGCTAAGAGAAGGTGTGAACGTGTGGAGGGAGAAGGAAAGTGCACAGTGGGAGTTTGTACATCAGCACACCTGAAACAGCGCGAATGGAAGAACAAAAATAGGTGGGAGAGGATATTGATAGTGCGAGCAAGAGACGGGAGTGTAATCGCCTCATCCTCAAGAGCGACTGCGAGACTACGATGATGGAAAAACCTTTTCAGCTCAAGGGTCAGAGCTCTGGAAAACAGCAGCCATTAACCGAGCCATCCTTAGAAATGTAGCGACGGCTCTGAGAGGTAATTAACCTCACCCACACCAATGAATGAACCAAAGCAAGAAAGAAAGGCACAGATATTCTCATCTATTTATCAAGTCAGTGACTCAGCCATCCCTTCATACATCACGGGATGTGAGGGGGAATAGTTCAAGGTCGCGCACACACTCTCCAGTTAGATGGTCAATCATCCGGGAGCAGATAAAAGAGAAATGCAGCAGTGCAATGCGCTCATTTCCCGTGTCTTATCTGGCTCTCCACAGAACCTTTTCGTTATGGAGCCGTTCACTGGGCTACTTTAACAACAATTAGGTTTCATTAATTGAGTGTGTAGTTGGTTGGGGCTGTGAGTGTGCTTAGCTGGTCTAGGGCTGTGTGTATGTAACAAATCAGGACACAAATGTGTACAATGACATGAATATTACACAGGTATCACAACAGGGTATCTGACGGTTTCATTAGGTCAAATTTAAGACTTTTAAGACCATTATGAATGAAATTTTAGACTTATACAGGGCTAAAAAGTAACAGGGTATATGCAGAAATCCTAAAGGTAATTTCAATACCTTTTTAAGACTTTTTAAAGACCTTCTCAGACTATTTTAAGACCTCAACGCCACTTCAAGTTGTAATCAGTATCAAAACTTCATTTTACACTTTACTTAATAAACAGTTGTAGTTAAATAAATCAATGGAGCACAACCATGCAACAGAACTCAGATAAGCTCGGAAGAATAAATTACGTGGTTGTTTTCAGCGACAGGCTTCAGCCACTGTTTAAACTCGTCTTTCTTCAACCAGGAGTTCAACTTACATTTTCCTATTTTGCCATCTGTTTCGCCTTGTTATTGCTACATGTGCAGAGCATCACATCACCTTTCCACGTTTGTTGCAAATTACATGACAGCACCCGGAAGAAGGAGCTTGGCCAGATGTGCCCCAGCCCAAACCAATCGAGTGGATTGAGGAAAATAAATATATGTATGCTTTTTTGGAGTCAAACACTTTAGACAACGCTTGAACAAAATTGCAGACCTTGTAAAAAATCTGATTAAGACCTTTTAATACCCTTTAAGGGACTTAATTTTCTCATAATTATTAACTTTTAATACTTTTTAAGATCCTGTGGACACTCTGTCTAATGCTTCTAATGGTTTCTAGTGGATTTTTTTTTTGCCACCAAATGTCATTTTTTCTTAGCAATTAATGTGTAAAAACAAGAAAACTCTAGTTGTATATGCTTTTTTTCCAAAATAATATTTCTTTTTGACAAAAAAAATTACAAAATTATTATATTAAATTATAAATTATATACAATTTTGTTA